>NC_090934.1:743373641-743998641 GCF_040938575.1 Ambystoma mexicanum
GAGCAGCCAGCGATGACATCGATCGGCGCACTTGCGTGTTAGAAGATATTTATGCCAGACAGTATACTGCCCTCCCACTAGCGCACTACACCCTATGCTAGCTACCACCTATGCACACACTCATAACAAAGCTACTACTCGGCTAGTAACCTTATGTGTACCTGCTTTACTTGCTGCTGTTGTTTTGCTAAATTGATTGTACTGCACACTAGCGCAGCACGCCCTCCCGCGCCTCAACTTGAATCCACACTATACACAGACTAGCCACTCACTGTTAGAACCTCTCACTCATACTAACCCAGCCAGTTGCCAACCTAATGCACAGGCCTGCAATCCCATTAAATTAAATACCTCTAAGAAAACACCCAATAGACATAAGTCACCCAAATTAACACTAACATAGCCCTCACTGTGAGTGATGTCCCCCAGTCCTCCTATCTGCCTCCATACACTGATCCTCTGCACATGCCTGGTCATCTGGGGGGCTCTTATGGCCACGTACAGCAGCTCGCCCTCCAATGCTACACCCATGTCTCCCAGCATCCTACTATCGATGTCCAAGAAACTCCCTTCACCTGACGACAGACCCTCATCAAAATTCTTACCTTCATGCCTCCCACCTACACTTACTCACTCGCACAACCCACCATCCTTGCCCACCAGCCACTACCACCTCTCCCCTGACCAATGGATAAAACAATTCACTACTAAACTCACTCCAAACCAACCATGCCCACTCCAAAACATAAACGACAGACTTGGCTCTAGATTCAGACACACTCAGTCTGTTCTACATGACAGAACCATCGCCACAACGCCAATCCCTAGTACAGTCCCATTAACCCAACCAAAAAAAACCTGCTCACAGAAAATGCATCTCAAACAACCTTGCTTCCCTTATCATTAATGCTAGATCCCTACCAGCCCTTGCCCTAGATATCACCGACATCATAACTTCCAACAACCTTGACTTTCTTGCAATCACCGAGACCTGGCTCTGTGCGGCTGCAGGGCCTTCCCTATCCACAGCCATATCCGATAACTAACCCATCTTCCGCCAAGACAGAGACTCCAACCTTACAAAAGGCGGAGGCATTGCATTCATCGCCAAAACAACCCTAGCCATCAGACTCATGCCCAGCAACCCCAAGCCAGGCTCCCAAATGATATTGCTGGGCGACCTCAATCTGGGTGTCCAAGACCCCAAAGATTGTAATGCATTAAACACAGCCAACTCAATCTCTGAACTAGGCTTCAGTCACTGCATTATGAAACCAACGCACAACAATGGAAGGACGCTAGATTGGCTGGTCGACATCAATTGCGACATTAACATACCCTGTGCCTGGGCGGACCATCACTTTATCACATTCACTCTGAAGGAATCCAATCAGCCCAACCAGCAAAACATAGCTCCTCCATTATGCACAAGAAACAATTGCAATATAACAGCTGAGAAAGTACTTCCACTGCTACAGCACATCCTCGCTGCTCTCTACGTACACTCCGATCCCACGGTCATGGTAGACATCCACAATCACACACTACTCAAGGCCATCAACACATTAGCTCCACTTAAATCTCACAAAGCTAAACCCCAAGGCCACCTTAACTCGTGGTTCACTCCGCAGCTCAGGTCCCTACGCAAAATGAAGAGAAATGCTGAAACTGTATGGAAGAGCCTCCCCACAGTCACAAATAAAAATAACTTTATACTGGATTCCCTCAATTACAAAGAGTCTATACTCCAGGCAAAAAAGACACATACAACAATCGCATCATAAATGACAAATCCAGCACTAAAGAACTCTTAAACATTCTCAAAGAGCTTGAAACCCCCACCCAACCACCTGACGCCTGCACTAAAGATACTATCTGGTGTTCTGACATCCAGCAAGCCCTATTAGGAAAAAGCACAATGCTCCAAGAGAAAATTGAAGCCAAGAAACTAAGTCTACCACCTGACGCCACCCAGCCGACTTCACCTACGCCCCCCATGGCCAATCACAAAATGTTCAACTTCTCTCCCCTTTCAATCAAAGAGGTTGAGGACTTGATCTCTAAATTAAAACCCTCAAAATGCCAGAGCGACATCTGCCCTGCCCCTGTCATCAAAGAGACAGCCAAGGACCTAGCACCATTTACCACATCCTTTATTAATGCCTCCTTTGAATGAGCACAGTTCAGAATAACCTAAAAGACGGTTGGGTCCTCCCACTTCTCAAAAAAAACACACTCAACCCCAATATCCCTACAAACTGGATGTCATCTCACTATCTCTCTCTCTCAATACTGACAAGACTGAAGTCTTATTCTTTCCTTCTAACACTCTTCCTCCTCTCTCTTCCCCTCCTTCTATTAATTTCCCCCATTCTAATCTTCCCATCTCCACCCATGCTCATAATCTAAGCATAAACTTTGACTCTTCCCTCTCCTTTACCCATCATATCTCCCTTACCTCTCACGCATGTCGCTACCATCTCTTCAATATCTGTAAAGTCAGCTCTTCTCTCCACTTCCATGCCACCAAACTTTTAATCTGCTCCCTCATCTTTTCTCACCTTTTCTATTGTTCTTCACTCTTCTTCGGTCTCCCCGCTTCCCATCTTGCCCCCATCAAATCCCTCTATCACTCTGCCATCTGCACCCTCTGCCTTCTTTCTCTCCATTTTTTTTTAAGCTTTCTTTATTGGTTTTTTCCAACAAAACAAACAAACCATGAGACCGAACGTCGGTCGTACTGTGAAAACTGCACCCTTGCCTCCCACTCCTCTACTCCCCCCCCCACCCATCGTGTCGAAAAGAGTAATTGTGCTAGAGGTTATCATCTAGATGGCGCTGCTGCTGGGGCTTCAGCGTTGTGTGTCAGGCTGGTTTTGAGTCCTGCGGTGGTTCCGATTGTTGAGAGTCAGCAGCGTCGGTCGTTGAAAGCAGGTATATGATGTACCGCCCCCATATGTCCGGAGGGCGTGCGTGTAATGGCATAGTCTTGATAAAGTCCGTTTCAACATCTTGACAAAAAGTTACGTCTTTCAGCCAGTGCTGTACGTTTGGAGGGGGTCCTCTACCCCACGTGTAAGCGATTCTCCTTTGTGCCAGGACCAGCAGTAGATCTGCCAGCCTTCTAAATGAGCTCGGTAGCGATTGAGTCAGGCCCAGTAGCGCTGTTTTTGGCTCGGGGACAAGCTCTGTTTCGATTATTGCTGAGAGTACTGCACTCCAGAAGGTGGCTACTGGAGGACAGGACCATGCCAAGTGAAGGAAGTCAGCTGTGGGTGCCCCACATCGGTTGTATTCTGCTGAGATGGAGTCCCTTTGGGAATGCAGGTTTGCCGGTGTGTGGTATGTTTGGTGGAGAAAGTTGAAGTGGATTAGTTTGAATCTCGCATTGATCGCTACTCTATGGGTGAGTTTTAGGATGCAGGCCCATTCTTCATCTGAAATCGCGCTGTCTAGTGTCTTTTCCCATCTCCTTTTAGCTCTTGCTCTGGGTGGGATCGCTTCATCGAATAGGCCTTTGTAGATGTTAGTTACCAGGTGCCCTTCTCGCTGGGCTTGGATTGTGTAGTGGAGTAGTGGCCAGATTGGTGGTTGTTGAGGAAAACTCGGGATTACTGCCTGAAGCGAGTGTCGTAGTCTGTGGTATATGAACGTGTCGAGGGTGTTGTTGCCTTCTTTTTCTCAGGCTTGTTGTGCCGTCATAAAAGTCCCTGCCGGAAAGAGGTCGTCCATGGAGTGCACCTGTAGCTTTTCTGTCCAGAGCAGGAAGACTTTTTTTCGGTTGTGATGGGGATACCAGGAATGTGCTTTACTGGCAGGAGAGGGGAGTATCTGGCCGAGATGTCATTTATCTTGGCAATTTTCTTCCAGATAGAATATGTGGTGGCGACAGGATTCATTCCGGACTGAGTGACTGGGAACTGCCCAAAGATTATGGATCGAAGGAGGTGCGGTGTCACCAATGCTCTGTCTATCTGGACATGTGGTCGTATGAACTACGTTGCGTACCATCGGCTGAGGTATTGGGCCTGGGCCTCCCAATAGTAACGTTCTAGGTCTGGAAGGGCCAATCCACTTTGCCGTACTGGTAGGCTTAGTGTGGAGTAGGCGACCCTTGCTACCCCGCCGGCCCAGACGAGATCTAGGACCATACACTTTATGCGTTGAATAAGTTTCTGTGTGAGGAGTAGAGGGATGTTTGAGAAGAGGTACAACAGTTTTGGTAAAATGATCATCTTTACAATTGATACCCTGCCCCAGAGGTTGAGTGGTAGGGACTTCCATCTCTCGATCTTTGCTTGGAGGATGTCTATAGTGGTTTCGTAGTTATTATGAATGATCTCCTCTCTCAGACGGGACATGTAGATGCCGAGATACCTTACATGTGTATGTTGCCACTGGAAGCCAAAGTCGTCAGTGAATTCAGTGGTGGCGGCGGTGAGCGGGAAGATGACTGATTTGCTGTTATTGATTTTCAGCCCAGAGAAGCAACCAAACTGTATTACTACTCTCATTGCTGGGTTTAGGTTTTCATCTGCGTTCTGTAGAAACAGGGCTATGTCATCTGCGTAAAGCGAGATGACCATCTTGTGTGGGCCGAAATAGAGGCCTCTGTGAAGGTGTCGCATACGCATGTCGGAAGCTAGGGGCTCCATTACTAAAGCGGACAAAAGTGCCGAGAGTGCACATCCTTGTCTTGTTCCTCTTCTCAAGTGGATATCGGCAGAGTAGTGGCTGCCTAGCGTGATGTTGGAGATTGTTTTTTGTAGTGTATGGAGATCATTTGCAAAAAACGCTTGCCCAGCCCCATCCTTTCCAGAACTGTGAACAGAAAGGGCCATTCAACCGAGTCGAAAGCCTTCTCGGTGTCTAATAGTACTGCCACGCCCTGACAGTCCGGTTCTAAGGCCTCTATTGCTCCGAACATCCTCCTTATCCCGTATGAAGTGTTCCTCCCAGGGATGAAGCCCGCCTGGTCATCCAGCACCATGGCAGGCATGAGGGGCATCAGCCTCCTGGTTAGGACTTTTGCAAAGATTTTGTTGTCCAAATTTATTAGCGAGATTGGCCTGTATGAGCCGCATTCCATAGGATCTTTGCCGAGCTTGTGCAAGAGGATTATGTTGGCCCTGTATAATGTTGGTGGTAGCTGGTCATTGGTCAGGGCTTCGTCATAGACCTGGAGGAGTAGCGGGGCAAGGAGGTCTGCAAAGTGTTTATAGAATTCTCTGGACAGGCCATCTGGACCTGGAGCTTTAGAATTGGGTAATTCTTTGATGACTTTGAGGATCTCCTCAATGGTAATGGGGGCGTTTAATGGTTCTCTGAGCTCTGGGTCTACCCAGTAAAGTTCTATTTCATCTAGGTATCGTGTCAGCTCTGTTTGGTCGGCGGAGTAGCTTGAGTCGTACAGGTCCTGGTAGAATCTGCGAAATCTTTCAACAATGTCGATTGTCGAGTGGAGGGTGTTGCCTGTTGGGTCTCTCACTGAATCAATCGCTGTGGCTTTTCTATCGGCAGCTATGAGCCTCGCGAGGAGAGCTCCGGGTTGCTGCCCTTCACCGTACTGCCGAATTTTGCGGTGTCTGCCCAGAAATGTTATTTCCCTTTCAGCTGCATCGCAGAACACTTCTAATTCTTTCTTGATTGCTGCTAGCGATTGTGGAGTGTTGTTTATCAGGAGAGCGCCTTCAAGGTCTTTGAGTTTTGTTTTTCACTGGTATTCAACTTCCTTTGCAATAGTTTTAATATTCTGCATTCCTTCGTCATGCAGACCCCTCTGGGGAAACATTTTAGAGTCTCCCACAGAGTCCGGGCTGAGGGCACTTAACCTAGGTTGGAGTTGAGGAAATGTTCTAGTTCACTCCAGAATTCTTCTGCAAAGACTGTGTCTTGCTGCGCTCGTGGCTTGAATCTCCAATGAGGTCGAGGTTTGGTTGTTTGTGTGGTGTTGCAGGTTAGAGACACCATGGAGTGGTCTGACAGGGTTCTAGGTAGGATGCGACAGTCGTCCCATTGTAAGCGGCTGTGGCAGGACACAAGGAGATAGTCTATTCTCAAACTGGTTCTGTGTACCCAGGAGTGGAAGGTGAAGTCGCTGGTGTTTGGGTTCTGGTGTCTCCAGATGTCAATGAGGTTGTAGGCTTTGCAAATTTCAGTAATTTGTAGGGACGCCTTGGATGGGGTCACTGTTTGGTTATGCGATTTATCTTTAGCTGGGTTCAGGATTGTGTTGAGGTCGCCACCCCATATGATCGTGGGCCGACTGACCGTGCTCAGTTGGGTCATTACCCAGTCGAAGTTATTGGGGCCGTCGGTGTTCGGGCCATATGAATTCACTAAGGTGATTTCTTCTCCGTCAATCGTTCCTTGTACCATGAGCGACCTGCCTTCTGTGTCCTTTTTTTGAGCGATTAGTTTGAAATTGATTGCCTTATTGATTATTATGGCCACTCCTCTGGCATAGGACGAGAAAGAGGCAAAGTAGCGGTGACATCCCCAGTCTTTGGCCCAGGGGTGTTCGGACGTTAGACGTAAATGTGTTTCTTGGATGAACGCTATGTCGATTTTGGGCCAGCGTAGGTATTGAGTCATCTTCCTCACTTTCGCTGGTTGATTCCCACCTTTAATATTCCATGTAGCTACGGTGAAGGCGCCGTGTTTTCAATTCTTTGCACGTGCGGATTGTGGCATTTAGCTACTAACGGGTGGGGGTGGTGGGCCCTGTTGGGTCAGTTTTGTTTGTAGTGTGGTCTTCTCATGAGTGGAGCATATGGGGTGTCCTGGGTGCTGTACAACTTGTTAACCCCCAACTTGTGTGATTCTCCCTCCCATTTCTTGCGAGCAACCCCCAACTGGCTCATCGTGGATCCCCCTTCTTTTAACTTGTAATTTGAAAACTTGAACATTGCTGGGCTAGGGGCTCTTGGATCTTCCCAAGTCGCGCGGCCTTGAGGTTGTTTTACCGTCTATTTTGCGTTCCGGCAGCGCTGATTGTTGCTGTGTGTCGCGCTCTTTTGCTTCAGTCCATCTATGGTGGATTCCTCTGGGCCCTTTCTCTTTGAGCTCGTGCCTGGTTATTCTCTGGTGGTCGACAGCCCGCCCGGTCCAGGTACATATTTGCCTCTTCAGGTGTTTGGAAAAACTGGGTTCTTCCCTGGTGTTGTATTCTCAGTCGGGCTGGGAACAGCATCGAGTATGGTATCTGGTTCGTGCGTAGTCTCTGTTTAATGTTTGTGAAAGACCTCCTTTGTGCCTGGACGGCTGGGGAGAAGTCTGGATAAAAGTGGACGGTATCGCCATCGTGCTTTAGCTCGCCTTTCTCTCTGGCCATTCGAAGTATCGAATCTCTGTCCTTATAATTGAATAATTTTGCAATTATTGGACGAGAAGGGGCTCCGGGAGCAGGTCTTAGCGTCGGTATTCTGTGGGCTCTTTCGACGACGAACAGGGGCGAGAGAGCTTCTGGA
Source organism: Ambystoma mexicanum (assembly GCF_040938575.1). Classification (NCBI taxonomy): domain Eukaryota; kingdom Metazoa; phylum Chordata; class Amphibia; order Caudata; family Ambystomatidae; genus Ambystoma; species Ambystoma mexicanum. The sequence goes on from NC_090934.1 coordinate 743,381,111, forward strand.
CCGAAGAGCGATTTGCACATTTCTTCAACGTGGTCTTCCATTTTGCCTTGTAGTTGTTTCTCTCTTACTCCCACTATCCGGATGTTGTTCCTTCTGGGGCGCTCTTCGAGATCTTCATTTTTGGCATTGATTATTTTCATTTGGGCCTCGAGAGACGACACCTTGGTATTCAAAGATGATACCCCATCATCCAAAGTAGATATCCGTTGCTCTGCTTCATCCAGCCGTTCATTGTGGGTGTCTAGCCGGTGTTGGACTTGATCAACTTTGGACGAAAGGCTGTCTAGCTTACTATCTAGGTTACTGATACCGGATTTCTGTTCCAGGAGCAGTGCTCTGATGTCGAGGGACTGGGTATCATCGTTCTCATGGTTTAGTATGTGTGGCGGGGACTCTGATTCGTTGCTGTGTCTTGGGGTTTTTGCCGAGGTTCCAGCTTCGAAGTTCAGTTTGCGCTGTTGTTTGTCGGTTTTCCCCATTGCGGGTACGGATGGGTAGCGCTGTTGGTTGCCTGGCCGTAGAGTTTGTGTGGCGGCCGAGGCGGGGGTTTCCTGTGCCCCATGAGGGATTTTGCGAGATGTTTTGCTTGACTGCAGGGTTGGCCTGTGCCAGACACTCAGCCCGCCATATGCGTTCTAGTTGGTGCAGGGGATGGTGGATTATTGGCCGACCGAGCCAGTCGGGTCCCAGGATAGTTGGTTCAGTTCGGAGTTCTATGGCCCCTGCGGTGAGTCACTGTGCTGCCAGAGTGGGGCCTCTTGCTAGATAGCACCGAGTGGGTTGTTGGGCACAGCTGTGCGGCCTCCCCCCCAGCGTGCGCCGTACCTGGTGAGGCCTCGCCCATGTTCTGCTCCTTCGATTTGGCCCCGTCTCCCGGCCACCGCCGCTTCGTCAGGATGCAACTGCGTAGATCGTCGGCGGGGGTCTGTGGAGCCGCGAGGTTCTGCCGGGATGCTGCTTCTCAGCATCCGGGGCGGTGCGGGGCCGCCGGGGCCCCAGCGGGTTCCCGCCAGATCGCCGGAGGTCGACAGTACTTTTTATGCTGGGGGGGGGGGCCTGGCGGACCCAGCTTCCGCCGTTGCTGTGGGGATAGGGCCGAGGGGGGCACCTGTAGCGCCGGTGTCTCGAGCGGCGGGCCACTCCTTTCTCCCGCTTTCAGCGCGGCCTCGGCTGGGCTGCGCTGCGGCCGCCGAAGCTCTCTCGCGGCCCTCAAGACGCCCCAGCCATCTGGGGACGCCGCGAAGCAGGATCTAGCCGGTCAGGGTCTCTGGATTCGGCTTCTGCACGGTTGATTTTCTTCCCTGTACACTGGCTGAAGCGATGGTGGTTGTTTTAGGGGGGTTATACTGCCGGAATAAACAGGATTAATAAGGATTTTAATAGGCCGCGCGGAAGCTCACAAGGGAGCGGCCATCTTGGTCGGGTCTCTAGCACCCTCTCTGCCTTCTCTCTCTCCATGACTCCATCTCCAACTCACTGTCTTACCTAGGCTGGCTTCTTTTCCACTCTCAACTTAAATTTCACTTTCTATGCCTTGTCTTTAAATCTCTTCATGACCTTGCCCCTGTTATCTCTCCTCTCTTCTTTCATTCTATACCCCCTCTCGCTCCCATAGTTCTGCAGACCTCCTCTTACTTTCTGTTCCCCCTCCCCCTTGTGCCTCTTCTCGCTTCTGCTCCTTTCAACTTCTTGCCCCCTACACCGGAACTCCCTACCTCTTTCTATCTGCTCCATCTCCACCTACTCCTCCTTCCGTGCCTCCTTGAAATCACTCCTTCTTCATTCCCCACCCTGACACCTTTTTCCCTTTCACCTTTCTCTCTCTCCCTCTAGTACCCCCTCATAGTTCTCCCTACATTCCCCCTTCTCTCCTAAGTCCCTCTCTCCTACTACTGACTCACTTTACTCCTTACTCTCTCTCCCTCTTCCTTTCCTTCCCCTCTTCCTCCTCTCTTCTTCATCCTCATATGTACATTTTCCTACTTAATGTTTACGGGTTTGATTCATACATATTGTTGTCTGCTTCTACTGTTTCATGTTGGATGTATTCTTGTTGTTTAACTGTAAAGCGCTTTGGATTAAAACACTATATTAATAAAATAAATAAAAACTATAGACCCATCACCACTGTGCCATTTCTTCTGACAATCCTGCACAGAGCAGCTTACCTGCAGATCCAGGAACACCTAGAAGTAAACAACCTCCTGCGATTTAGGCAATCAGGCTTCAGACCTAAGCATGGGACCGAAACGCTGCTGATTGACCTTAAGACCCAAATTGCAAACCTCAAGGACAAAGGCAAACTAGCCTTCCTTCTACTATTAGACTTGTCAGCTGCATTTGACCTAGTTAACCACAGGGTCCTTTGCAACCACCTCACCTACGCAGCACACTTCTCAGATAAAGCTAACAGCTGGATCCAATAATTTCTCAATAACAGAACAATGAGGGTCTTCGCACCCTTGGCCTCTGCACAACCAGCACCAGTCACATGCAGAGTCCCTCAAGGATTGTGTCTTTCCCCCATGCTCTATAATCTGTTCCCGAAATCATTGTTTGATGAGCTTGACTATTTGGGTGTCAGTTACACTAATTATGCCGATGACACCCAAATACTCATCCCTCTCACTGGTGACTATGCTAGTGATTCTAATGCTCTGAACAACATTTATAGCATCATCCAAGCCTGGATGGTCAAGCATGGTGTTTGTCTAAATTATGGCAAGATGGAACTACTCATACTGGGCTTTCCCTCCAAACTCAATACCCTTGAAGATCAGTTCAATTTATTTAGCATTGATGGCAACAACATCAATGTCTCAAAGGTTGTAAAAACCCTGGCATTTACATTGACTCAACTCTGAGCCTTGTTAGACAAACCAATGCGATAGCTTCCTCAACGGCCTACACCTGTAAGTTAATTTCATCCTGCAAACCATATCTCATGACTGCAAACCGCATAATACTAGTCAGAGCACTACTTTTATCTAAGCTTGACTACTTCAATGCGCTCTACCTGGGAACTACCCAACAAAATCTGAACAAAATGCAGGTAATACAAAATAACGCCATCAGATTGGCACTTAACATTGCCAGATCAGAACATATCTCCTCATCGAGACGGAACCTGAACTGGCACTCGGTCAAACAAAGAATCACCTTCAAAACCATATCCTTGACACACAAGCGTCTCTCTAATAAAGCACCCAGCTACCTTACCAAAAACATCTCTCGGAATATCTCAGAGCGCCCTACCAGAGCTGCATAGTCACATTGCCTTAAAATCCGACGATTCAACCTACAGAAGGCAGGATGTAGTAGCTTCCCAGAATTAGCAGCCAAGTTATGGAGCTCACTACCCTTAACGCTTAGATCTGAACCATCCTTTCCCACACTCAGAAAAAACACTAAAATCTGGCTCTGTACGCAAAGGAATTAACAACTTGTAGCTCCGAGGACCTCACTCTTTTGCTCTGCATCACTGCTGTAATTTAATGTATGTATTATTGTAATTTCCACTGTATTACTCGATCTTATGTATCTACATTGTTATCCCATTTTCACCACCAGTCATTTCGTTTTCACCTATTGTAACACAATGTATATACTGCTGTAATCCCCACTGCATATAATCCAGCTGTAATTTATTGTAACTTGTAACGTTTCTTATGTAAGTAATGCACCCAGATGCCTCAAGGCTTGGTGCACTCTATAAATAAACAACTACAAATACAAATGATACCCAGATCCTCATCCCGCTGACGGGGGATTATGACAAGGATTTGGCCTTCGTCAATAGGGTGTACCTCATCATTCAGGCATGGATGGCCTCACACGGTCTATGCCTGAATGATGACAAAACAGAACTCCTCATTCTGGGATCGCCACATAACCTTAGCAAATTGGACCAAAATTACTCCTCCTTTGTAATTGACAGCAATAAGATCACGGTAGCCAAGGAGGTCAAAACCCTCGGCTTCTACCTAGACTCTACTCTCACCTTCAAAAAACAAGTTAATGCCATGGCTTCGGCCACATCCTATACATGCAAACTCATCAGAGCACCTAAACCTTTTCTCTCTCCATCCAACTGCATCACACTAGCCAGGGCGTTTATCCTGTCCAAGCTGGACTACTGCAACGCACTATATGTAGGCTGCAACAAATATATCGCTAACAAAATACAAATCCTTCAAAATAATGCCTTAAGAGCGGCCCTCAGTATCCCGAAGAAAGCCCACATTTCTGACTCTAGAAAATCCGTCAATTGGCTATCCACTAAAGACAATATATTCCTCAAATTGGTATTGCTGACTCACAAATGTCTCCACCAAGCAGCCCCTCAATACCTTATCACTAGATTCACCAGACCTACTTCCTCTCGCCCCTCCAGAATGGCCAACTCTAATCTCCTTCTGGGGCCTATGTTTAAACGTACAATGTCTGGAGGGAATAGCTTTCCGGTAAAAGCAGCACAATTCTGGAACTCCCTTCCTCCTACTTGCAGGGAGGACCTTCCCTACCGCCAATTTAGATCTAAGACCATCCATTGGCTCAAGGCTCACAACACATAACGACCGCCAGCTCTCTTGTTGCCCTGATGCCCCACACCACTATGTTTGTAAATATGTACATTTAGGTTGTCATCTGTTTGGCATAGATATCTTTCATGAGACAACCGGCATCTTGTATATAATATTGCCTATATTGTTTATCGCTGTAATTTATGCCCCCTCGGCGGACATTGTTTCTATTTTACGCGTCCAGCACTGTAACCACAGCTGGACCGCGTACCTTTGTATGTAACCAAGCTTTGCAATCCTCTTGATGCTTCTGCACCTTGCTACCTCTCGGTTAGGTGCGCAATATAAATAAATAAATACTAAAAAATACAAATACCCTTGAATGAAGGGGCCGTATAGATTCCAGCTCAGCCCAGAAGAAGACTGTGTCGTTGGAACACGTGCTTGCTATATTCCATTGCATTAAATACTTCATGCAAACTGACTTATGTGTATGCACTTTGTACAAACTCCCATCATCAAACAATTTGCAGCGTTTAAAAGGTTCTGCTGTAGAGATAGAACACTATCAGTTGCTTCATCATCCATTATTGAGCTCCCTGAAACAGCTCTACCGTCATGCTCAGTGGATTCTGCTAATTTATTATTCATAGTTTGCCCCACATAGGCTTGCCTCCTTATTTTTAGTGCTGCTGTTATCCAATATGTATGTACGCAAATGTCCACTTCGGTTCATTCTGTTTATCATTTTGGATACAGCATTCCAACCCTCCAGCCCTCTGATAAAAAGGGGACGATGGAGGAAGATGGGGGAGGGTGATAAGACTATTTCAGGGAGAAAGAATTGCTAAGAAAAATGAGCTAATTGAGATCCCCATTCAGATCTTGCGCAACATTTATTGCCTTTGTAGTTTCGTTCCTAGGCAGAAATCTTAACTAAGTGGGAATTTGCGGAATGGAACCATCTGCTGATCTATGCGTATGCCTAGGGATAATGTTGGCTCGTGGTCCGAGTTGCCTACCTTAACGTTTATTCCCTTTGGACAACAAGCACTCAAACTTCATGATGAAGGAATTCTGGGAGATGTAGTTCCAAAGTAAATCACATGAATTTGCCGGTTCTCCACCCGGCAGCTGAAAGGGTGCAGAAGAAGGATTCTGACACAAAAGTGGCATATTTGGGGCTAGAGACTGGTATCCAGTGATAACATCGAGGCTGACTGGATATTTTTTTTAAAAGTACTATCCAACACTTTCACCAAATATTCTAGGACTGGAGTTTGTTTATATAATTGCACCAGTCCTAGAATATGTTGGGAAGGGTGCAGAAGAAGGATTCTGACACAAAAGTGGCATATTTGGGGCTAGAGACTGGTATCCAGTGATAACATCGAGGCTGACTGGATATTTTTTTAAAAGTACTATCCAACACTTTCACCAAATATTCTAGGACTGGAGTTTGTTTATATAATTGCACCAGTCCTAGAATATGTTGGGAAGGGTGTTTAGTGACTTTAAAAAAAAATATGAAGTCATCCTCAATGTTTTTTCCAGTGATTATTTCACATATAACCTATAGACGTTTATTAGTAAAAGTAAAGCAAGATAAAACCTACCTTTCCCTATTTCTAAGATGGGTTTCCCTGCCTCAACTAAAGATCTAAGGTGACTGTCAGGATGCTTGTTAAGGTTAAAGTGTACACTGTCCTGTGTCAAAAAAAACCCTACTTCTGGCACTTACACTCTAAACTAATAACTAACAAAGCAGCTTGCTGATCCCAGGAGAATACCTCCCTTTTTCTGGAATATTGTCAAAGTTCCACACAATGGGCCTCATTACACGGATGGAGGAGAACCATGGCGCTATTAGCGCCATGGTTCATGCCGGTACAATACCGGCACCGCCTTGGCGGAATGGGGAATTACCGCCCCATTCCAAGGTTGGCAGGACGGTAATTCCCCCTTCCACCATTGCCCTTCCCCATTCCCATTTTTGGCCCATAGGGCTCAATGGGAATGGGGAAGGCGCTAATTACGGTACCGCAAATTGCGGTACCGTAATTAGCTCCCTGGATCCCTTTGCGGGTTGGTTTTTAACACCTGCAAAAAGCAGGCGTTAAATCCCCCAACCCGCAAAGGGACCTCGTAGTAAGGCGGTAAGGATTTACTGGTACCGGTATTTTACCGGTACCGGTAAATCCTTACCGCCATCCGTGTAATGAGGCCCAATGTCTCTTTGGTAGGCCAGGAGAATGCCTCCCTTCTCTTGGCGTTCAGTCTCAAAACAACCTTGTGGAATGACTCCCTTCCTCAGGTCACATAGTTCAAAATAAATGTCCAATTAATAGGCCTGGCAGGATGATTCCCGTCCCCAGCTCAAGTACCAATAAATGAAACCCTTTCCCAGCTTGTTGGACCTTCCTCCCAGTCCACGTTACCAGGAGAATGACTTCCTTCTCTCGTAGTTATGATACAGTCTCCTACAACCTGGGGGCATGACTTCCTTCCACAGTTCTTCTCCTCATTAGATTTTACACCTACAACACCTAACTCTAGTGCTGTGTGGGTCAGTGACCCTGGTATCTCTCTTCTTCTTTTGTGTCCTGCCACTTTTTGCACTCCTGGTTTGGGTCATCAACCCTTGTTTCTCTTCTTCTTTGGTTTGGCCCACTTGGTTCACTTCTCTGCCAAGTACTGCCAAGAGGAATATGACCTGTATCACTCTCTTGGGTTGAGTCCTCGACTCCTGTTTCTTTTCTTCTTTGGCTTGGCCCATTTGGTTCACTTCCCTGCCAAGTACTGCCATGAGGAAGATGACTCGTATCACTATCTTGGGTTGAGTTCTCGACCTTTGTTTCTCTTCCTCTGTGGCTTGGCCCATTTGGTTCACTTCCCTGCCAAGTACTACCATGAGGAAGATGACTCGGATCACTCTCTTGGGTTAGGTCCTCAACCCCGGTTTCTCTCCCCGTCTCGTTATGTCTCCTTGACTGCCTCGCTTGCCAAGCGCTGACATGAGGGAGATAGTCCTGCTTGTAATCTCGGTACAGGGTTTGTGTCTCCCGTACTTTCCAGCCCCTACAGATCCCCACGCTTCTTGCGTTACCTTATATGCACCCGGGATATGTGTCTGGTTCTTCCTGGGGTCCTTCTTCTGCTCGGAGTGATTTGTCGCATAGCCTCATTACAGAAGAAAGGGATGGCGAGTGAGAGGAGAAGAAAGAGATAATGGCATGTGTGTGTCATCACTCTAAAGGTTGGATATGTCTTTTGATTTACGGACCAAGCACAGTTCCCCTGTGTCTATGCTACTCTGTGAGCATTTGTTCTTGTTGGTTGAGCCCACATTTAAAGGGGTCAATGATGATGATCCCGTACATCTCTCACATTTGTAGTGCTCTAATCCAATTCTCTTTCCTTCTGGATATTTTGAGTTTTTGATCAAAGTCCAATCAGCTTGATGATGATTGACACAATGTTTAATAAGTTTGGTCGGGGCTGTAACTGCCTGAATTTTGAATCTGTGCTTGCTTATTCTCATATAGACATTACTTGTAGTGAGGCCAATTTATAGAGTCCTGTAAGGACAAGTCAATGCGTATGCCGTAATTGTTGAAGTACAGTTGTAGAGCAACAATTTCCCCTAGTTCACTCCTTTAAAGATGAAGTGACTTGTTTTAGTTGTGAATGTGCATGCCACTCAGCTCCCACAAGGTTTATGGCACGAGACTGCGGGTATCCCCCTTGAAGAGTTAATGGTAGTATCCTCTAGTTTCGTGTAGGTTTTTATGACCAGTTGGCAGGTGCTTATACCTTGTACTTAGGATAACATTGGTATACTGTTGATCTGCCGACAATCCTTCAATAAGTGGCAGTTCTTTCATACCAACTGGAAAATTGTATTGCTTGGAGGATTCATTGTCATGAGGCAGGCAATTTATCAACCACAAGACTTCTTTTTGTTGATCTAAAAAGGGTTCTGTTATCAGCAGTTTTGTCCTTTTAAAAGCTTGCGCAAAAATCCTTCAACCCCTTACTCTGAACCATGCACTAGAGATCTTCCCACCATTACCGAAATTCGACTTCTTGGAAGAGTCTTTCCTTACCCTAGAAATTGCTCAAGTAGCAATTCTTCTCTTAAACTGCAAGGATTGTAGCCATTAAAGATCAAAAGGTTATTGATGCCAGTCTCCTTATGAAAAAAAGTTATCAGAATCCTCCCATATTCATGTCATATTTTTAGATGAAGCACTCACTTTTCCCATTGTTAAGGACCGTAGTACTCTTGAATTGAGAGGTCCGGCTATTTACCCATTGGTTAAATTCCATCAATGCAGCCTTTGTGCTTATCCAAACCAGAAATATGTCATCTATAAAATGTTTTCATAACTGAATATGGTGGCAGAAAGGATGCCAGTCTGACCCAATGACATTTTATTCATATATGGCCATGTGAAAATTCGGTATGCTGGGAGAAAATAAAGCTGCCATGAATGTGTCACTGTCCTGGGAAAACCTGATGTATTTTGTGTTCTCCTTTTTATTAGAAGTAACAAATATTTTGAGCTTGAATTTGTTATGGTAAGTGTGGGTTTTTAAATAAATATTAGTTTTTCAGGATTAATAAGTGTGCCCATATATCTCACATTGCTTTTTTTTCATTTATTTTGCATTTACATTGAATATTTTGCCCTTAGTCATTATGTTATTATCACAGGTATCTGTCATCGCCAAAGGGGCAACAAACTACTGAAGGCCACATTACGATTGAAGGGATTTATTATAAAGAACAGAAATATAATTGATTAGGTCACCTGGTAGGGTTTATGCGATCAAATTTAGATCTAGTCATGCTTCTTTTTAAATTGTGTTACAGATACATATGTACCTTTTCACACAAAATTCACAGTTTAAAATCCCCAATGAAATGGAAAAACATGCAAATACATTTATATTACTTGTTACATAGTCTACAAAAAACATCATCAGGTTAATTCTCAAAACAGTTATAAATAGATGCAATATTTATTTCGAAAAGTGATAATATGTGAGGGAGTTTGGAAGGAACCCTGGACTGACAGTATTTATCAGACCATAGTTTCCTGCTCGTTCTTGATTTTGTTTTTATGAGGACTGTGTGAATGGGTACTAGTTTGAGTGTATTGCAGTTCTCCTTGGCCAGACTCAGTGAGGGCTCATGGAGCGGTATTGATGTCATGTGTCCATGGTGTCAGTGCCATTATAATAGAAGGGATGAATTAATATCCTGTGTCCGATATGGAGATGCCTGGATGAGAACAAACCAATAGCATCAGTTTCCATCTAATGTTTGTCCTAGATCCATCCTGGGCATATGCCTGTGCTTGAGGGTTGGTATTTACGAGAAATGTCTCCCAAGGAGGATGTGTGAGTGGGATAGACTACAATGAGCCCTGATTCAAAAGCCCACATATCTGTGCTGTTGTCTTGAAGGCCAGGGAGTCCTGTGAACACACTGGGACATGTGAGTGGGCCCCACCCAATAAAGTCCTATCTTCAAAATGTTTGTATCTGTGCTATTTTGAGAATTGTTGTCTGGTACACAGACATGTTTTGAGGTGCTTGCTGAATGTCATTTGGTCTTTCAAGATGCAGTCATTTGGGTCTGGAATGTGTACGCTCGGGTGAAACTCACCCTCACTGAACTTGAGAGTCGCTGAATTCACTCCTCCCTAGTTGGGTTTTGTGATGCACACAGCCACTCAATGCCATCTTGTGCTTTCAATTTACCCCACAGTTTTCTCTTCTCTAATTGTCACTGTCAGTAAATGCCACATTTGTGTTTGTCAAACAAAGTGGTCACTGGAAGTGTCCCCTCCTCAGTAGTTACAAAAATATGGTAGGCAGGTTGCACACATTTACAGCCACTGAGTATTGTCTTGGGTCATTAACACGCAATTCATAGTATACAATCCCTAATGAAAAGAACGAAATATACAAATACATATATATTAGTTGTTACATAGTCAGGTTAATTCTCAAAACAGTTATAAATAGATGCAATTAAAAAAAGTAACAAGTCTCAGCATATTAGTGATAACATTGGAAGCCGCACTAATCAAGGATATCTGTTGCAGATTAAGAATTTGATGCCAACTTCTTTTGTTATATAAAGACAGAGTTTCATGAAAAAAGTGCCCAAAAATGTTGTGCATTCCACGAACCAGTGTTACGAGGAGAATGACTTAATCTGCAGGCACGCTTAAATCTATTCTGCAGCCAATGTTTTCATAAGTCTTGTGCAAGTTTAGACTAATTCTCATAAAATTCTCATATATATGTTTAAATTTAATTAAATTTGCAGGAACACAATTTCTCTTTTTTTCTCGTCCAAATCTAAATGACAAAATAACCTAAAGGTTGACACTGAGTGGCAGGCTGAACATCAATCCGAATCCCAACTGGTCTTAAATGCCCTCAAAGGGTTAGTAATCAGTGTCTTTCTAGTTATGCTAATATCAAGCAAGATTTGATCACAAGTATTGGCCCACATCGTTAAAACACGAGAATCACTCTTCATGACAGAATTTTGAAGTAATGGGAATAAAGAGTTTGCATGGCAGTCCCATATTTTTCAGAATAAAATAATATTTTGCCAATTGATCTTGGGCACCAAGGACGTAATGAAAGGGGCCCCTAGGGGACCCTCACGTCTATGGAAACAAGGCGGGTCACCACACACGATAGAGACGCCAGACACGAGGTTATATTCCCAAAGCTAGGGTTTTATTGCAAAGCAAAAGTCTCAGTTGGCCAACTCGGTCTCACACCCCGCGACGTGTATCTCTAGACCTCGAGGGGCGCAAGAGAGTGAATTACATACATCAGTTACATATATACAAAATGCATATCAAACAATCAGCTATGACATGTTTAACACCCCCCCTTTATTGGGTTTCTTTGAACTTGGTGTGATGATGGACATCTCTGACCACTATGACACCTTCAAACATCTATTCTAGTAACAATTTGCAATTTGTGAGTGCGTAGGCATCTTTTGGTTATTGAATAGAACACAGCGCTTCTGTTCTTGGAAGCGAACTACATACGGGGGAGTTGCATTACGGACCTTGCCATCTATCAGGTGCTATTCGCGTCCTGGGAGCCAACATGCTCTTAGCGGGCTCAGCAAAGGGGGGCCGTTAGAAAAGCATAATTCAAGCCTTTAGCGATATTATTCTAACATATTCTACCATATAACGAGACTGGCTGGCAGCTGTGAAATGATTAAATGCCCTGCAGCTCTGCTTCAAGGCTACATTAAGGAGGGAGCCGGACATTCTTCCTGGCGCTGCCTACGTTTGTGTTTCAGCGAACTCTTGTTATCCTCTCGGCCCTGCGGCCTTGTCCTTTTCAAATACAGTCGAGCAGTGTAAGCGGAAAATATACTGCGAAGCAATAGGAACAGAAAGCAATGAGCAATGGTTAGAAAACAAAATGGCGATTCTTGTTACATCAAAATGGCCGTTCATTGGCAAACTCGAAAACCTATATTCTGTCGTATCGTGCATGAGACGGTTGGTCCATGGCCACCAAAATGCGTTTGCGGTCTCAAATTAGAGGTATCCGTATTTCTAGACTAACAGTAAGACCAAATTTAAACATAATTGCAGTACATGTATGAAAGTAAGCGTCCCGCAATGAGGTAGAAAACCCCCCTTAATGAGAGGTAATAAAGGACACACCCCAGGAGGGAATGAGACCACGTCCAAGTGCGGGTGAAGTTAAAAAAGTTTTTATCTAAATCAAATAGGGCATGCAAAGGACTCTGCAAACTCCGAGAGCGCTCTGTCTGACAATAGCAAAGACAGTCAGTTATATTACAAAAACACTTCATGCATGAGGTAAGCTATAGGGGCCACACAGTCTTGGGGATTGGATGGTGATGTCTAGCTATTACGTAGAATATAGGTTTGGTGCTCCATGATTGGCAGAGACCCACATGGTGGCATCACGACGTGCTTGGGGCAGCTGGCCTCATCGGGGTGGAGCTCTTGGGCGCTGGCTGTCAACGAAGATTCACCACGACAGTTCTAGAAACTTGCCCTTGTGGCCTTTCATACCCATTCATCACATTTATCTACACCAAGTTGTTATCTAAAAACTTCTAACACGTTAACCTAATACCTAAGTGGGGACACAGGAAAACAATTTGTAATACGAGGCTGATTCCATACATCATCATAAAGCTGTCAGTAGCAAGGGGTCCAGTCTCGTGGGTCCGGGTGTTTTTTTCAGGGGGCATAGGTCAGGTTATCTTCATCATTTTACTCTGTTTGATGCAGTAAAGGATGATTCTGGGGGATGTTTGCACAAGGACGGATAACTGCCTTTGTGGTCGTTGGCGAACTGGGATAGCATTGGGTCAGTGGGGGCACCTAGCTGGCACCTCAAAGGCGGTGGGATTTAGGACCAGGTAGCTCATGATTCATTTGGTCTGGCAATGGCGGTCTCTGCCATGGGGGAGGTAAATACTTGAAGCGGGTCCAGCAGGAATGTGGGGAGGTGAGGTTGTGCTGCTCGAACATCAGCGAGCCCCTTCGGGCCTTGACGGGAGGAGGGGGAGATGGCCTTGTAACTCTGAGAAACTCTCTATTCACGGGGCTGCACACTATACGATAGGGGGGGACGAATGCTAACGCTGGGAGCATTAGGGAAATTACACATTGCTTTCATTTACATTGTCTACATTACTAAGTTCATAACAATAGAGATTTGTCAATATCACATACAGTACATAACATCATTCGGTCTTAATAAATGTAATTCATGAGAAAGGCGGACGAATAAAACATGAGGTAGTATCAGGTTGGGTCATACCCTCAGGAGCATGAAAGCAGCATGTTAATGTAACGTTTCAATTATACTACAACCTGATTCAATACCCTACGTAGATTACATGTAGTACGTCATATTTCATTACATCCTACACAAGCATTTTATATATTGCTTTTTCAATTATCCTTTTTACAATAGCAGCAAACATTGGTTGGCAAGAGTAAATATATCGAGTAGTTATACACTGGGCCTTGGAACATGGGGGCATCTTGAGGGTCTAAGGGGTCACTTTGCTTTAATATAAGTAGTCTGTATTATACATTTACCCTTAATTAATGCACAATCTATAGCAACAAGAATAAGACTGAGAGACTCGAGGGTTTAGTATGTATGGTTAACACTTCATCTGGGGAACTGGGCAGGGGGGTCTGGGACACCGTATATTACTCGTACAGGGGTTAGGCACGGGGTCGGGGTGTGTTTGAAGGGGATGTTTTTTTGTTCTTTCCCCGACTCCAACTACGAGTCTGGTCATTCCTAGGGCAATGATGTACTGCAGAAGGTAAATGATATAGTGTTTGTTCTGTTACTTGTTTGTGTCTAGTTGCTCGTGAGAACGGGCTTTCTGCGGATCTGCCATGGGGTGGAGGCTGGGGGAAGTGCAGGCCTCTCTGTGTGCAGTCGAGTGGGGGCCGAGCTTCAGCTTTGTGCACCAGCTATTCTGCATGGGCCTGGGTTCAGTATACTTAAAATGGAGTCTTGCTTATTACAAAATGCTGTCTATGTTATGCCAGGCTACTAGCCGTGCAGCCTCATGTGTCCATCCGCAGCCACCCTGCCTCTCGTGCCCAGGTGCATGGGGGGCTGCTGACGAGTCATGAGCCTCACGTAGGTGGGCAATGCAGGGGAGGGGGGTCTTACAGACCTATCCTTCCATACATGTAGTAGAATTTGGTAATGCTAGAACCTTCCTCCAAAGTAAGCCTGCAAGTCATTGCCAAAAAGAGGACTTGCATGATAGGAATTCACCACCATGAAACAAGGATGGCACCACCTTTGATTTTTTTAGCAGTGTATGGTGGGTAATAGAATACAATGGTCATACTTACGATCAAGCTTTATCATCTGAGCTGCAAAGTTCATAACTTTCTGCTGTAGATTTTCATATGAATTACTTATGCAAAGCTTGTAACAAACTCTCAATAGGTGAATTAACTGACAGACTCCAGCCTAGCGGAATCCAAGTTCCAATAAAAGGAGAAAAACCTCTGAATGGTAGAGATTCTGAATATTTTGCTCCACGAGGCGAACGCGGCAGACCCGCAGGCCGGTGTGGGCGCTGGTCCCGAGCCCCCTCTAGCATCAACCCACAGGCAGCGTGAGGCATCACGAAGGCCCAGGAACCCGGGGCACCGTACAAAGGGGCACACGGCAGCCCGCCAAGGTGACGCAGAGCAGCCTACCACCAGCACACAACACGTGCGCCACAAGGGAGCCGCACGTGCTGAGGGCTGCAGCATAGCGGCGACAAGAGATTCCGAAGGCGCGCCAGGCCTCCACAGGAGCACTACAGCCACAGCGGACATGTCTGCCCCAACGAGCCCAGCAGCGTCCTCAGCAGGCGGATCTGGAGCCGTGGCAGATGACCCCCAACAGGCACCAGCATCAGGTACCGCCTCACAGAACCTACCTATACCGGGCCCATTCGATGTCAGAGACACCTCCAATCTAGGACCCAGATGGGTCATATGGCTCAGGGATTTTAAATTCTACACGGGGGCAATTGGCTTAACCGATGACGCAATGCTAAAAAACACATTATTCATGACAGTAGGTCCCGCTGTCAGGGACATTGCAGGCGAACTGATGAACGTAGACACGGTCACCTATGGAGAACTGCATGGGAAGCTATCAGAATACTTCACGCCCCATACAAACATTGACTATGAGCGCCATGTCTTTCATACTACTAGACAGGAAAAAGGAGAGTCACTCGACAACTTTGTGATGCGCCTACGCATCAAGCTAAAGTACTGTGAATTCCATAAATACTCAAATGACGAGGCTCTACGATCCCAAGTCATAGCCGGCTGCATTTCGCAACCCTTCAGGAAACAACTGCTCCAGAAGCAAAGGTCCCTCGAGGAAATCCTTGCACTCGCCAGGATGGAAGCCGCAGTTGAGTCGCAGCTTGACAGCCTGGGCAAGGTCACCATTCAACACCCGACACCGAACGCAGACGCGATTAACAGACTATATGCCGCTCCCTCACATGGAGGGAAAGGCACAGACGCCACGTGCTACCGATGCGGGTTCGAGTATCCACACGTGGGTGACTGCCCAGCAGTAGGACAAAAATGCGCCACCTGTGGCGGAATGGACCATTACGGAGCAGTCTGCAAGAATCCTCGGGGACCAGGACCCAGCAGACCGAGACAACAGGAGAGAAGGAGAAGCTTGCGACACAGCCCACCAGCAGGGAGAGTAGAAGAAGAACAGACGGGACCCCGGAGAGAAGAAAAACCTTGAAGGAGCTCATACGTCAGAGACGACAGAAGGCCATCCGACGGATCAAGGCGGTCACAAAGAAGACGGTTCGTCCGTTACATCGAGATGAGATCCCCATCAGGCAGTGAATCTCAGTCATCAGAAGATGACCAACGGAAAAAAGGGTACGTGTGGGCACTCAACAACGCCAGAGCCACCCAACATAGTCCGAAGCTCACCTTACAAGTCAACAACACACCTCTGGAATTCCTCATTGATACGGGGGCGACAGTCAACATAATAAGCGAACAGGCGTACAACTCACTCACCAACCCCCCAAAGATCCGAAAGGCGTCAGTGGACATATACCCATACAGAGCTACAACCCTGCTACCCTGCAAAGGGACTATATCTGCATGGTGCGTGCACAAATCGCACGCGGCAAAGATCCCGCTACACATCCTAAAGACTGAAGCCAACAGCGGGTGCATCCTCAGCTTTAAGACCGCCGTCGAGATGGGTTTGTTGCACATATTATACCAACTCATGGCCCACAAATACTTCGCCAGACCGGACGCTATTGAAAAAACATTTCCTAATCTGTTCAAAGGCCTAGGAAAACTGAAACACAGAAAGGTACAGCTGCACATAAACCCGAAGGTACCGCCTGTCGACCAGCACTACCGGGGCATACCGGTAAACATACAACACCAGGTCGAAGAGGAGCTAGACAAGCTAATCAAGCTCAACGTCATTGAACCAGTCTCAGGGCCCACCCCATGGGTGTCCCCCATTGTTCCCGTCCCCAAAAAGTCACCGGACGGATCAATACGCTTGTGCGTCGACATGAGGAGAGCCAACGTGGCTATTGAAAGGGAAAAACATCAGGCGCCTAGGATCACTGGCATGATCCACCTCCTCCACGGGGCACAGGTTTTCTCCAAATTGGACCTCACATAAGGTTATCATCAAATCGAGATCGCTCCCGAATCCAGATATATTACGACATTTGTCACTCACCTGGGTCTATTCCAGGATATAAGGCTCAGCTTCGGGAAATCCTCCGCAGCCGAAATTTTCCAAGAGGAAATACACTGAGTCATCAGGCACGTGCCCAACTGCCTGAACTACTCGGATGACGTCGTCGTGTTTGGAAAGACTAAAGAAGAGCACGACACAGCTCTCCACAGAGTGTGTGCAGCACTGCAAGAGGCCGGACTAACACTTAACAAGGCCAAATGTGAGTTCGGGAAAGGCTCGCTGAGGTTCTTCGGCCACATATTCTCCGACAAACGGATGCGACCAGACCCGGAGAAAGTCACAGCGCTCAACTCAGCTGCACCCCCGTCGAACACGACGGAGCTTCGATCCTTCCTAGGGCTGGCCAGTTACTGTTCCAGGTACCTAAAGGACTACGCAACTATCAGCAACCCTTTGCGCCTACTGACGCGTAAAGACCAACCCTACACATGGTCCACAGACTGCCAGAAAGATTTTGAGGCGATATGAGATGCCATTTCGAGAGCGGAGGACATGGCTTACTATGACGCCAAAAGACGCACCAAGGTAATCGTTGACGCCAGACCCGTCGGTCTGGGCGCCATATTAACACAAATTGACCCACATGAACCCACAAAAGTATACATAGTCGCATACGCCAGCAGGAGCCTAACCCCGACAGAACAAGCATACTCCCAGGCCGAAAAGGAAAGCCTAGCGGTAGTATGGGCATGCGAGTACTTCCACCTGTTCGTGTATGGCAAGGAGTTCACCATCATAACGGACCACCAGGCGTTGCTTACAATCTACGGAGACCCCAAATCAAGAATGCCACCAAGGATAGCCCGATGGGGTCTACGCTTGCAGGACTATAAGTTCGTCATCAAACATCGCCCGGGAAAAGAAGACAACCCAGCGGACTATCTGTCTCGCCACCCGACTGGCCCTGCCAATCCTCAACTATCCATCGCCGATGAATATCTCAATTACATTGTCCACCACTTGCAACCCTTACCAGTGGGGTGGGCAGACATCATAGCACATTCAGAACAAGACCCGGCTCTACGAATCGTGCGACAATGTATAGAGGAGGACAGAAGGGCACACATGCGTCAACAGGTGCAGCAGGAATCGGAGGAGATCCAAGAAGATATCAAGCAAATAGACCATGTCCGGGACGAACTCTCCATTGTCGACGATCATGTAATACTAAAAGGGTGCAAAGTACTCCTCCCGAAATCGCTGCACACCAGAACAATCCAAGTAGCACACGAAAGCCACCGAGGGGTGGCTGCCACCAAGAGACTACTAAGGGAAAAAGTGTGGTTCCCCAGGCTGGACACTATGGTGGAGGAAATGATAGGACAATGCACGACGTTTGCGCAGGTAGCACCGCCTCCACACCCAAACCCACTCCACATGTCACCACTACCGAGACACATATGGGAAGAACTAGCGGTGGACTTCTTTGGACCCCTCAGAGATGGCACCTATGTGTTAGTGCTAATAGACAAACACTCCAGATTCCCAGATGCACCGCAGCCTCCAGCGTCATCCCTGTACTGGACCGCATGTTGTCCACATATGGAATACCCAGGATCATAAAATCCGACAACGGAGCGCCGTTCATGAGCAGGGACTTCGAGAACTTCGCGAGATAAATGGGGTTCCGCCATCGGAAGATAACACCGAGATGGCCACAGGCCAACGGGATGGTCGAGAGGTTTATGGCCAATATTAAAAGAACCCTGCAAATAGCGACCATACTCCATAAACCATTCGAACAAGCACTCTATCAGTTCCTCAGGGACTATCGTCACACCCCTCATAGCACGATGGGCATATGCCCAGCCGACTTGATGTTCTGCAGACCAATTCAGACACGGTTGCCGGAAGACACACACTCGGCAGTGGCCACGCCCCTTGAACAGGAGGCCAGACACAAGGACGACACAGCCAAAGCCAAAATGAAGGACACCGCTGATCACAAAAGAAAGGCACAGGAGTCTAATGTTGAACTGGGAGACCAAGTGTGGTTGCGGCAACCCAAACAATGCAAGGAGGATGCCACGTTTGCACCGGAACCGCTGACGGTCACGCACAAGAAAGGGACGATGATCACGGCCCAGAGAACCGACCAATCCTCCGTCACTCGAAATGTGTCGTACTTCAAACCCAAGAGGTATTACACGGAGGACGTACAGGACAGAGAAGAAGACATTGAGGACGACCACATTCACAACTATTACATGGAGGAGAGCGAGGCCTCAGAAGGTGAGGACAGTTCGTCACCACAGGGCCCGGCCGAGCGGACGCCCGGCTACAGTGGTCTACCCCAGAGAAGCCGCATCAAACCCCACAGACTCATAGAAGAAATGGAGTGAGGAGGGGCCAGCACCTCGTTTGCTAAAAAGGGGGGAGGTGGCAGGTCGTTCATGAGGGCTCTGCAGCCCGCCCACATCGTTGTGTGGGCAGACCGCCGTTGCGGTTTTACTCTCCCTGACAGGGGGAAGTGACGTTGGGCTAGGGAGGGGGCTATGGGATGTTAGGAAGTTTTCCTGCCGTGTTAAAATAAAGTTAGTCGCACGTAGCCCGGCTCCCGCGTGATAATTCTCCTGTGCGGTTTAAGGGGCCCGCGCAAAACCCAACAGGTGTGGTGCTGAGGAAATCAGTTGGATGTATTCAGTCTGGAGGGTGGACATCCAGACTGAATTCTGGCTGCGTTAGGCCTGAGGAGACGCCTAAGCTAGCCGGAATGTGCTCAGCTAGCTGTGTTTTATCAGGATGATGAGGTGTTCGTAGGGTCATGTTAGTATGAGAACAGCTAGACCGAATTTATCATGCTATAGCTGTGTTCTAGTTGAATGATGGTGTATAGGAGAGAGTAAGCGTAGTAGTGTGATATGGTGGTCATCAGTAAAGCGCCTGCGACCAGGCACAAGAGGAGGACAGGGGGGTGTACATAGCGGCATACGTAAATAAAGCGACAGGATGGATAGGGTTAAACATGTGATACAGATAACATGAGGATACGAGTATATAGCATATATAAAACTTTAACACAGCGATGCTATTAGGCACACTTTCTAAGTTCAAAGTTTAACACAGTGACGCTATTAGGCACACTCAATGTTGTTGGGAACACTTTCTAAATTAAAACTTTAACACAGTGACACTAATAGGCATACTCAATGATGTTGGCTGCACTTTCTAAATTCAAATTGTAACATAATCTAGATGTAAGATTCAACACAGTGAGGCTATTAGGGCACACTCATTGATATCTGGGCACACTATCTAGATGAGAAACTCACCACAGTGAAACAGTTTGGGCACACTCAATGATCTTGGGTGCACTTTCTAAGTTCAGAGTGTAACACAATCTAGATGCAGGATTCGATACAGTGACGCTATTAGGGCACACTTTCTAAATTCAACTTTAACACAATGACGCTATTAGGCACACTTTCTAAGTTCACATTTTTGCACAGTGACGCTATTATTAAGAAATAGTGACAGGCCACGAACTCTGTTGCCAGTCAAATTTTCCTGCATTGACTTCTCCTCCAAACGCATGTTTTCATGACTCCATCAATCTTCAGGGAGGCTGCGTTTCTTTTCCTTTTCAGGCGTGTCTTCATTTCCTTTTCAGGTGTAGCAAGTTAATTGACTTTAGTGTCTCTAAGGATTCTGGTACTTGTATTTTTTGCATTTCATTTCTCTTGCAGGTGACTGGAAACAACTCCCTCCAAAGCACAAATTTTACTCCCGATAGGGGAAGGGGGAAAGCCATGATTGTGGCTCTCCATTGTAAGGCATGGTCGCCCTGGTGCTGCAGCCTTTTGAGCGCGGGACTCCTGGAACATAATTGTTAAGAAATAGTGACAGGCCATGCACTCTGTTGCCAGTCAAGTTTTCCTGCATTGACTTCTCCTCCAAACGCACATTTTCATGACTCTGTCAATCTTCAGGGAGGCTGTGTTACTTTTCCTTTTCAGGCGTGTCTTCATTTCCTTTTCAGGTGTAGCAAGTTAATTGACTTTAGTGTCTCTAAGGATTCTGGTACTTGTATTTTTTGCATTTCATTTCTCTTGCAGGTGACTGGAAACAACTCCCTCCATAGCACAAATTTTACTCCCGATAGGGGGAGGGGGAAAGCCATGATTGTGGCTTTCCATTGTAAGGCTTGGTCGCCCTTGTGCTGCAGCCTTTTGAGCCCGGGACTCCTGGAACATAATTGTTAAGAAATAGTGACAGGCCACGCACTCTGTTGCCAGTCAAGTTTTCCTGCATTGACTTCTCCTCCAAACCACGTTTTCATGACTCCATCAATCTTCAGGGAGGCTGTGTTTCTTTTCCTTTTCAGGCGTGTCTTCATTTCCTTTTCAGGTGTAGCAAGTGACGCTATTAGGCACACTCAATGATGTTGATCAAACTTTCTAAGTTCAAACATTAACACAGTGACGCTATTGGGCCCACTTTGTAAGTTCTAATTTTTTCACAGTGACGCTATTAGGCACACTCAATGATGTTGGGCGCACTTTCTAAATTCAAATTGTAACACAATCTAGATGCAGTATTTGATACAATGGTGCTATTAGGGCACACTTTCTAAATTCAACTTTAACACAGTGACGCTATTAGGCACATATTCTAAGTTCAAATGATGCACAAACATTTATTAAAGTAAAGGATAAGGCCTAAGTTTGCCTATCGCTGTGGGTGGTCCCTGCATATATTTCGAACCAAGATGGTCATCAGTGAGTCGTGAAAGTCCAAAAGAAATAGGCCCTTATCCAAAAACGATCCTAGCTGACCTCACCACTAGGAAAACCAACACATATTCAGGGAATTCCTCCCTTCTCATAGAGGGTACTTTAGTAACAGTCTGTAGACTTATTTGGGGAATAGTCTCTTGAGATTTATTTGATTATTTCTGTAACTCTTCAATTGCTCTCTGTACTTTTTCCTTCACCTCAGGATTCCATTTTGGAATTCCTTTCCAATCTATGGACTCTTGGTTGTCGATTTCAGTGTATTCTGGGGATATACTATTATTCAGACAGTCTTTCTCCCTGAGTGAATTTCAACTCAGGTGGCTTTGCCCTACATGCTTATTTACTTGGTTCAGTTAAATGTTTCCTCTTATCTCTGTTTTCACAATGTTATTTCTCTCTCCTGTATCGCAACAATGTAGATTCTTATGGTTCCAGGATAAGTCTGACTCACAATTTTTACCGGGGCAAGTGGTTTGCACGATATAATGATCCCTTTTTGCTCTCACGTTGTTTCCGTTCTCCCCATTACCTTCTATGAGGAAGGGGGATATCTTTGGAAGGCTTGTACATCTTATTCCGACCTTCTAATGAGGGTCCAGACGCTCTCAAATTCTATATGTGTAGTGGTCTCTGTGATGGTCCTAGGACTGTCTGTCTACCACAGGCTTTCCATGGTTTTGCCACCACTTTCGTCTCGGTTTCTCCCTTGGTGGTCTCCCGCACTTGGGTTGTGCCCTGGTTCTGGCATCCCAGTCTCTCATGTCAGACTTCTGCCCTGTTGCTTTCTCATACTGGAGCTGAGCCGTGACTTTGGCTTCCCAGCTTCTAACGTCGGGCTTCAGCCCTGTTGCTCTCTGGTGCCAGGGATGGGCCGTAAATATTTCTTCTCAGCTTCTCATGTCAAACTTCTGCCCTGTGACTTTCTCGCACTGGGTCTGCGCCGTAGCTTTGGCATCCCAGTTCATCAGTCAGGCTCCTGCCCTGTTTCTTTCTTGTACTGGGGCTGAGCCATGACTTTGGATTCCCAGCTTCGCACGTCAGGCTTCTGCCCTGTTGCTCTCTGGTGACAGGGTTGGGCAGTGAATATTTCTTCTCAGCTTCTCATGTCAGACTTCTGGCCTGCGACTTTCTCATACTGGGGCTGCGCTGTGACTTTGGCATCCCACTTCCTTGTGTCGGGCTCTGGCCCTGTCCTCTCTCGTGCCGCAGCTGAGCTGTGACTTTGGCTTCTCAGCTTCTCGTGTCAGGCTTCTTCCCTGTTGCTCTCTCATGCCGGGTCTGCACCGTGACTCTGGCTTCCCAGCTTCTCATGTCAGGTGAGTTCCAAGCTCTCGGGTTTCATTACTAGTGCATACTTCACCTCCTCTCGACCTTACGCTGCCCAGGGCCCTATCTAAACCACGTTAGCATTCCTCTCTCTCCGTCTCTCTCTAGGGTATGTTATTTAACGTACTCGTCTCAGTACATTGCATATTTGTATTTAAAGAGACTGGTTCATTTCTTTTTTTAAAAATGTTATTTTGTAACAACCATAAAATTTGTAAACGAAAGTCTACGGCACTCCAGGTGGGCTAAAAAATTCTACAGCACAAAGTGTGCAACACATAGATGCAATACATTGACTCTCATTAAGATGAACCCAGGTTGCTCCGAAGTCCCAGCTTAAAAAGTTCATCACAAACATTTTTTGTTTTAATCTGGTTCGTCATCACGCCGTGGTCCCCATTTGTCTTTCGGTCTGCATGTTGCCATGACCGTCGCCACATATCCCTCCTCCCTCTCATTAACACATGTCAATTCCCTAAGCCATTCAATTTGGATTTCTATGGCTTCAAAATGCATTTTTTGGAAATAATGCAACCCGTGTTAAACAATCTACAAATTCAAATGGAGATTTTAGCCATGTTGGCTAGTAAATATTTGAGGGGGGAAAGTGTGGGAGGGATATCTACCATATCATGCATCACATGCGCTATTTCCTGCCAGTATCACATGATCATTGGGCAATTCCAAAACATGAATAGAGAGACAGCCCCTGCCTTACTGCATTTTATACATTCACTAGTTACATTCAGGGAGAAACTGAGAGTCGTGCCAGCGAATAATAAAACTGGTTCAATACTTTAAATTGTATGAGCTGAAGCCTCGCATTAAGCGAGACCTCTCTTGTAAGGAGACAATGGGCCTCATTACGAGGTAGGCGGGAGACATGGTGCTATTAGCGCATTCCGGGTCCGGGTTGTCGAAATAGGGACTTACCGGGTGATTCCAAACTTGGAGGACCCGGTACATCCCCATTACGAGAACCATTCCCCATTCCCATTCGAGCCCCCATAGGGCTCAATGAAAAAGGGGATGGAGCTAATAAAGGGCCTCCTAATAGCGGGCCCGTTATTAGCTCCCTGGTCCCTTAGCGGCCCATAGCGGGACCCGCTAAGGGACCTCGAAATAGGGCGGTAAGGGTTTACCGGCACCAGTCTCCTTATCGGTGCCCTTTAACCCTTACCGCCCACCTCGTAATGAGGCCCAATATCCTTGCTATTTTGTGTCTTCAATTTCCACGGCCAGATCCCGTTCCCATTTTGCTTTTGCTGTGTTCCGACTGGTTGGCCAGTCTGTACAATTTAGTATAATCTGGACACTAGTCTTCTGGGATCTCCACTTGACACTATCGAGTCAATTAATCTGTGGGATTCCAGCTTTTGAGGAAACAATGGCCCTCCCAGCCCCCCTGGGGCACACCCCTCCCCCATGCAAATTCAGCAGCCAGAGATCGCAACCCAATGATGAACAGTTGTCCTGGCCATATTGGGATTGTGCTGAAATAATATAATAGTTTGGGGACCACTACCATTTTTAACAGGAATAGTCTCCAGTATAAAGACATAGGGAATGTGGCCCATAGCTTCAGCTTAACAGCAAGGGAGTTGAGGTCCGCCTCGTGGTTATCAGCATATAACAAACTATGGGTCCGGGACACCAATATACCCAGGTATTTGAATTTAGCTGGAACCCATCTGAATCCATTCATGTAGTCCGGTTACGGTGTGTCATCCATGAATGGAAACAATTCTGTCTTTGCGCTATTGATTTTATAGCCTGAATAATGGGTGAATTGAGCGACCTCCTCCATTAATGGCCCCATGTTCCGTTTGGGGTCCCGCATAAATAATAAGGTGTCATCTGCATATAATGAGATGATCAGGTGGGGACCCACAATACGGATTCCCCTGTGTCCATGGCGCTCTCTCATTAGCACCACAAGCGGCTCAATCGATAGAGCAAATAACAGGGGGGAAAGGGAACAGCCCTGTCGCGTCCCATCTCCCAACGTGAAGACCTGAGACATCACCCCATTCGTGAGGACCCTAGCGACTGAATTAGCATATAACAATCACACACAGCTGGGAAAATACTCTCCAAACCGAAAATGCGTAAGTACCCTGAATGAGAATCTCCACGAGAAAGAGTCAAAGGCTTTTGCCACATCCAGGGAGGCAGCTGCCACCTTGGGCTGCTGAATAATCTGCGATATTATGCAGAAGAGACACCGTAAATTCAAGACAGTCGATCGAGTAGGGATAAAGCCTGACTGGTTCGTGTGTACCAAATGTGACTTGTACGGAAGCAGTCGATTAGCCAGTATCTTCGCAAACATTTTAGCATCACCGTTTATCAATGACAGCAATCGGTAAATGGCCATCTCATGTGAGGGCCTACCCAGCTTCAGAAGCACTGAGATTATGGTTTATGACAGCGAAGATGGAAGCTTCCCCGATCTCCAGGGACTCCTCCCATACTCTAAGTAATCGTGGGTCTCGGGTCTGTCAGAACTCTTTGTGCAGCTCCATTCCCAGTACATCGGATCCAGGAGCCTTTCTGTACGCCAGCGTTGTAATCACTTTGGCTATTTCCTCAACCATCACTTTGCCGCGCAAGCACTTCGTGAGCTTCCAAAGGAAGACACAGAAGGGCGATCTCATCCAAATATTAGTCTATCTCTTCATCAGTGCAAGTATCTGTGTTAGCATATAGTGCCACATAGAAATGTATACATTCCTCATGAATTGCCTCACCTGTGGTCAGTAGCTCACCTGCTCTCCCTTCGATCCCACCAATGTTTTCGTTCCCACGCTCTCCCCTCACTACTCTGGACAGGAAGTGCCCGGGTCTGTCGGTCTCACCATACCTACTTACCTGGATGGGTGTAGACATAGGCCTCACCTCTTCGTGTGCCAACTCATGAAACTGCAGCCTTGTTTCCACCTCCCGCAACCTGTATAGAATTTCTTTCAATACCCCGGCGGTCACTGTCATCGACTCCTCCCGGAACCACACTTTAAACGTTTCTCATACTGTACATATCGGTGCACTGTGTTCTCATTATTTTCTCCTGCAGGGATGCCGTAAGTGCAACATCTAGGAACATTGAGTGGGGCATTCTCCACAGAGGTCGAGGTCTAGTAGAGTCACTCAACTTCGAGGACATTACCACAGGCGAGTGGTCAGACAGGGTGCGTGGATGGATCGAACTTCCCCGCAGCCGTGTTACAATTTGCGGAAATGAGACGCACATCTATTTGAGACATTGTGTCATGAACCAATGAGTAATAAGTGTACTCGGCAACCCCCTGTTGCCCCTCCCTCCACACGTATACCAAACCCAACTGGGCCATAATTTGTCTAATCATTTGCGGTGCAGTGGATAAGTTGCATTGTGTAACTTTTGAACGATCCAATCTTGCATCAAGGACAGCATTGAACTCCCCTCCCCATATAACCGGGATGTCAGCTGCTTTCAGGAGAATCTTGGATATGTGACTATAAAAATCTGGGTTGTCTGCATTTGGACCGTAAGTATTTACCAACAGTACCTCCGTAATGGAAAACCTCCCCCAGACAACATATCTCCCCTCAGGATTCACATGGCTCTCATCTGCTTGAAAGCACAGTGACCGATGCACCAGACTGAGCACTCCCCTCACCTGCAACGAGTAGGGGTTGTATAAAATCTCTGCCGACCCCAGTGGCCCAAGTGCATGCGTCTCCTGCAGCATAACAATTTTGGGGCACTGGTGGTCGAGGTGCGCTAGGATATTCCTAGCCTTGATTGGATTATTAATGCCACGTACATTCCATGACAAGAACGCAGCAGACTCTGCCATTCACCACTATCGACCAATCGAGTGCATTTGCATGAATTGTAAAACCAGCATGACCACCACGTACTGCTGCACTTGTCAAACAACTCGCATGGTGCAGAACCTGCCCACCCTGGGCGGGAAGGATTAGTGGGCAAGATACAAACATAGCCCATCATTAACATCTATATTTCTGATGAAATACAGGTGGGCGGGCTTATATAAGACAATCATTATAGATTATGTTTATATTTGCAATACATTAGTGGGAAGAGTAACATCTTTTCACACTGAATTTACTAAGTTAAGTGTCATGAAAAATTAATGGTAACATTAAAGCCTGACAACTATAATGCAAGAAGTCAGTTGTCAGGCTTATATGAAATTAATTTGAAAAGGAACACACAACCTAAGGTGCAGCATAAACATTAGGCGAACTAATATGTTTTTACAGAGAAAATATGAAAAATCTCACTATGCTGCTGGAAGGTGCCCTCTTGATAGCTGTGTTCACATGATAAAAGACACAGGTAAAAGCTAAGGGTGTTTGATCACACACAGAACTGTCATAGACAATAAAAACGGGGCTGTACCATATGATGCTGCCATCGCAAATATTAAGACCCATCAGGAAACTGAACAGGGATGAGTCAATAGCTCCCGACACTAGGTATATGTTGCTACAGACCCAAAAAAGACTTTTTAGAAGCTGGATGTATAGGCATAAGAATTCAGTAAAAACGGTGGATTGAAACCTAATGAACAGCCTCGGGAGGATAGCTCAGGGACAACGTACCCGCATTGGCAGCAAGACGACACGGAGCAGCACAGGTTCGATTCCAGGTCTGTGCTTAGAAAACTCTGGGTATTAAGCGAGTTATAAATAACATATCCTATCAACATAGTAAAATCCAACAATACAAAGATATTTTGGGTATAATAAATGTACAGCCTGTAACAATAAACATGACATTAATCCTATATCAGAATCGTAGTGGAGTCAGCACATAAGTGAAACGTTTTTTGAGGCAAAGCCATTTGAGACA
The DNA here is from genome assembly GCF_040938575.1 of Ambystoma mexicanum. NCBI lineage: Eukaryota > Metazoa > Chordata > Amphibia > Caudata > Ambystomatidae > Ambystoma > Ambystoma mexicanum. The sequence continues at coordinate 743,408,902 of NC_090934.1, forward strand.
ATAAACGCACATGGAGGAACATATAACAGACATAATTAAATCTTATACATTTTCTAGTGCTGCAGGGCCAGACGGGCTGGAGTATTGTGAAAAGTACAGTGAGCTAAAAGCTATGGTTGCGGACTCTCACAGTGGGTAAAACCACAGAACAGGTTATCATGCCATGTTCTTTCCAGAGAGGGGCGCCTGCTACCTCTTTTGCAATTTTGTAAGGAAATTGCAGTTGGTCTCCCTAAGTTACCTGGGGGAACCCAGACGTGGACCCCTTGCTCACTGTGCTCAGAGAGGCAGAGCTCCACCTCACTAGTTGGATTGCTGTTGTTCCTCTTGCTCAAAGGAGATTTGCCTGACATTTCGGTGCTGGACTGCTCTTGTGGGAGGGACAAAGACTGATCTGCAATTGGATATTCCTCCTTTGTGAAAAGTACATTGAGCTAAAAACAATGGCTGCAGACTCTCACTGTAGGTAAAACCCACAGAACAGGTTATCATGCCGTGTTCTTTCGAGAGAGGGCGCCTGCTACCTTTTTTTTTTGCATAGGTATACGTTGATGCAGACGCAAAAAAGACTTTTTAGAAGCTGGATGTATAGGCATAAGAATTCAGTAAATACGGTGCATTGAAACCTAATGAACAATATCGTCAAATCCAACAAGACAAAGACATTTTGGGTATAATAAATGTACGGCCTGTAACAATAAACATGACATTAATCCAATATCAGAATCGTAGTGGAGTCAGCACATAAGTAAAACGTTTTTGAGGCAAAGCCATTTGACACACTAACAGCACACGGAGGAAGATATAACAGACATCATTAAATCTTAAACATTTTCAAGGGCTCCAGGGCCAGTTGGGCTGGCGTATTGTCATTTTAAGGAACAACCAGAAAGCTGGGCAACGCTGTATTTAAGAATGTAGTACAGGAAACTACCCAGCTCTTGGAAAAGGGCATATCTGGTATCAATTCACAAAAAAGGCCGGCATACCGATCCAGCAAACTATCACATACTGGCTATGCTGGATCATCCTTGGTAAAATGATGCCAATCTTTTATTAAAAGACCTTCGAGCCATGTCCTGGCAAATCATTATATGTGGGTTTTATAGACTTCACGTATGCATTTGACACAGTTAATCACAAACCTTGTCTGGAGGAAGTTAAATTGCTGGGCATACCCCCGGTTTGCATAATCCAATAGACAACAAGGGAACCCTTTCAAATTTGACTAGGATCAACAAGGGAATGAAAGAAGGTTGCGTCTTTGCTCAATATCTTGCAACCCTTATATAGCAGATGTACACAATGTTCTAACCATTGCCCACAACTTTCCTCCTAAAATAGGTCAAGACAGCATCCCCTGGTTGGGATATGGAGACGATATTGTCCTAGTGGATCAGATGGCTATCTGCCTGCAATATTCACGTAAGGCTCTAGCCGACTATGCTGATACAAATGGCCTGCTGATAAATCATACAAAAGCCAAAATCATGGTTATTAGTAAAAAGTTTAGGACATCTAAAAAAGTGTGTGGCATACCAATTCACAAAGAAATGAAACTGTAAGAAGATGCAAGTTTTATGTTGAGTAACTCAATAGAGATGGTAATGTTGAAAACTAAGTGTCTTCGAGAGCCATGAGCAAATTCCTAGCAGCCAAGAAATTCACTAGTGTCACAGGTGGTTGTTCCGTGCTGGGCTTAATTGAACTCTGTAACACCTGTATTATACGTGGCATTTTATATGGTATGGAAATATTCCTCATGGCTCAATTTAACTGACTTGATCAGTTAGAGGGAACGTTATGGAGAGTGGCACTGGGGCTACCAGTGTGTGGTCCCATTCTCACAATATGGATGGAATTGTGCACTATATCATTTAAAACTTTGTTACCAATAGAACGTAGCACACTATACATAAAGATCATTATACCACAAGACAACCCTATAAGGCACCTATTCAGTGATACGTTAAAATCAAATTCTTATACAACGAAGGCACTCCAGGACTTTGTTTAGGCCTGTGATAGATATCATGTCGCTATTGGTTTTAATTGTGATTTGTCCTGGGGTCTTACACCATCGTGCTTGCAATTAAAAAAGAAGCACTTCTGTGGGACAGAGTAAAGAATATTACCTTGCTAGCTGAAAAACCCACTTTGGTAGCATATGCAAAGCAGGGTTTATATTATGTAGAAAGTGTGCAGGGGACGGGAGGATCTCAAACTTGGGTTCTCTTACTTTTTCTTTATATTATCTAAAACCAGAACATTATCTCACTGTTACATCTAATGGGAACCTGTGCAGGTTTATTTTACAATTACGACTAAATGTACTACCCTCATTGATGATATTGGGCCCTAGATAATGAATACTGTGATCTGAACGGTTGTATAAATTGCAAGATAATCTGGAATCTACTCAACACCTGCAAAACCAATGCCCCATTCTGTGTAATTTTATATATAAATACCTATACTAAATTCATACACAATATGGAACATATTGGCTCAGATTATTTTGGGCTGTATCTATATCTGGTACACCAATTGGCCCTCATTACAAGTCAGGCGTTAAGGGGTTAACGGCTCCGTAAAGAGCGTCGGCGCCGTTAAACCCTTAACGCCTGATTCACACTTTAACGCCTGCTTTTTGCAGGCGTTAAAGTCCAAGGCACTAAGCAACCTTGGTGCTAATTACGGCACCGTAATTTACGGTGCCGTAATTAGCGCCTTCCCCATCCCCATTATGCCCTATGGGGCAAAAATGGGAATGGGGAAGGGCAAATGGTGAATGGGGAATTACCGTCCCACTCACCTTGGAATGGGGCGGTAATTCCGCCATCCACCATGGCGGAATCCGGCATGGACCATGGTGATAATAGCACCATGGTCCACCGCCTGACTTGTAATGAGGGCCATTTTTGTATTGACGAGTTCACTTTATGGCCTGTGGGAAGCTATTGTGCAGAAACTAGATATTCTGCAAATAACAAAAGCTGAAGCTGCTTCACAATTTTTTAAAAGAAAACAATTATTGAGTGGGTATTGTCATTAGCACTAACTTACATTAATTTCATATATATAAAATCCGTTTTTTATTTGGAATTAAATGCACTATGAGGGTAACTAATGTACTTGATGTATTGAGGTCATGTAATTTTAACATTATATATTGTATTTTCTTATTCACTGTTATGGGATTTTCATGTTTACATATTGGTGTGGAAAGTTAAATTGTAGATGGTGTACTCAAGTAATGGTATCATTGTATTGAAGATTGAAAGTATTAAAGGAGTGACTTCATGATCAGGTTTTTTTCTGTTTGCTTCTGGTGGTAATCCTACCCTAACACTAACATGCTTTCCAATGAAACTTTATGTTGAGAAATATCTTTGATTCGCTTTTGGTCTGTCTCCCACTGTGCAATTTAAAATACTTAATAATTTACTCATCTGCAAAGTGGGAGTCACATTACCAGATATATAATGTTGTCCCATGCCAGGTTGTGTGAAAGAACAACCAAGCCCACAAGGAGGTGGTCTTTCAGGACAGGCTTTCTGAGCCCACAAGAACTTGCCAAGATCATGTCGCATTCGGAAAGCAATCCATCCTGCCACATTCATTCATTCCTCTTACAACCGTTCATTTATCTGTCCACCCTCACACTCATTCTTTCATCCATCTCACCTCGCTATCCCTACACCCATCCATGAATTCATCCATCTCGCTGGCCATTTTCACATGAACCTCTGTACTTATAGTCTCATTTATCCATCCATTCCATCTCTATACCCCTTCATTAATTCAACCATCCATCTTTAGATTCTATTTCATCCTTCACCCTGGCTCTCATGCATCAGCAATCCTCCCATTCCGATTCATGCTTCTGTTCATCCTTCCTTCATCTTCTGTGTGCACCCTTCTCCGCCTCATTTCACTTATATGCTTCTGCGTGTGTGTGTGTGTGTGTGTTTAATGTGGGTGTGAGTGAATACAGCATAGCTTTCCACCATACAAAAGAAATCATTGTTTTGTCAAAGTGTGTTTTACATCTGTGCGCATTCCTACAGTTAACAAGGCCTGCAAGGACGCTAAAAAAAGATGATAACTTCAAGGTATGGATAACATGAATGCCATTTGGGATATGAACTGTATTACATGAAACTGAAGATAACACGTTTAATAAAGGTAATTACATAGTTTCGGAAAGGAATTCTTCACTGAAAACACCCGAGATACTTGCAGAATTAATGTAATATTTCCTTTGGAACTGCTAAACGTGTCTCTACACACTGATAATTAACATCACCTCCTTCTCTTCTCCGAGCAATGCTCGAGGGTGGCATTGCAGTTCTACTGTTGCAAAACCTCTTTCTGTTTGCCTGAACTAATTTTTCCATTTAGAGTTATGTTCTGATTTTATATGTGTACTTTTTTGCTTTTATGCAAAACGACGCCGGTGATGATTCCGCATTCAATTATTGGAACTGTCCACTGCTATTCAGGCACTTGCTGATTTAACACATATTTTATGACATTGAAAAAGCTTAATGTTTATTTTACAACCTTTTTTAAATCAACATGTTAGGCCTTTTCAGCAGGGATTCCCGAATCACCCAGGCATCCCTGGTTGTAATTTGCCTGATTAATCTGTTGTGTCGCTCAAGCTCTCAAGTCATCTTTTGTTCAGTCACACCATGTACATAGGCATTCTAAGAACAATAATAATTGTGATTACGTGCCAAAAATGTCAATATTCCATTCTATTGACAGATTTTAAATCCATCCGTTCCAAATGAATGAGGTGGACGTGATGCTGCACACTTAACTCGAAATGCCAATACCGTATGTGCGACGGCGCTCCTGTTGTTGCTTCTTGGTAGAATATGTCTTCTGTGCACTCATGCATGGTCTGAAATCCATCATGTGCTCAATGTGGGCGCAGCATGAATTATGCATGATGTTTGGCTCTTCTGCTGCAGTTAGTCCCTCTGTGTACCGTGCTGCTGTAGGATACCCTGTATTTTTCTCTCAGGACACAAGAGAGCAGATTAAAAGGAAGTTCTGCTGGGTACCTTGTGGTGCTTTGCGGCCAATACCATTCACAGAACTATCACCCCACGGCTCTTTACATAAAGATATGAAATAATGAGAAACCCCAGACTGAGTACAAATATCAAAGAAATGCTAGACTAAAATGCCCATTGCTGTGATTAACAGCTTCATCATTCCTATGTAAATTAGAAAGCTGTGGGCTAATTGAATTATAATCACTCTCTTGCCCTCATGAAGCTTGGAAATACAAATTGCTTTGTCTTAAGCTAATTTATTAACGTAAACTGTGAAATATGCGTTTTGATAAACCATAGCCCTTTTTTTTCAGATATTGTAGGCGCGAAACGGATTAACTGAATTTGCTTGAAATGCTTTGGTTGCACATTCTGAACCATTTACATTCGTTTGATTTGCCCTTCTGGGCTTCTCAAAAACTTGGTAATAAGCAAGGCTGCAGCGTCCCATAACTCCTACCCCATTAGTTTTCATAACGATTAACATGAACCGCTTCAACAACGAATCAATGGTAGAGGGCAATGTTAACATTCAGATCATATGGTTTATATGTTTACAGTTCGTTATATACATTTCTGACTTGCATTATAAAATTGTTTCAAAAAGTGAAACCAATTACATAAACTACCAACAGTTACACATAATTCTAAAACACTTCATTGTTTGTATCCTCTAGATCACATTTATAATCTTTTAAATCTGGGGAGCACTGGTAATCCAACTTGTTTAAACTATTGGATTTGACCAATACCTTTTTTATGTTTTTCAATTTGAGAACAGGTTCATACAAACCCATAACAACTTTTCATTATTTCATAACTAAACTCACATTCCTATACATTATAAAAGTCTAATTAACAAAACAACACCTACATATTTTGCTAAATGTATACATGACCAATGCTTCCCATTATGATCATAAAGATTGCATAACTGCAATAATCTGATAATATTCTACATTAAAAATTGGTTCTGAAACCTCTGGCTCGCCAGATGCTTTGCACCATGACTTTAAGGAATTCTCTCCAATGATTTTGGTGGCTAGGTCTCCTGGGAGTTGTAGTCCAAAGCATCTGGAGAGTCATCGATCATAGACCCTGCTTTTAAAATCACAGCGAGAGAAGAATGTCCCAACAGGTTCTAATCGGGTGACTCAAACTTGAATACAGAGCTCAAGATGGGAATTTAGAAAACCTGTCTAAACCTGTCATAACAATTAACACAAGGAGAAGGTTTCATTGAAAGAAAGAGAAGATGTCTGGGAGCTCTCAGAATCAATTTATTCCTAGGCACCTGTTTGGTCAAGAAGTGAATAGTAGGAAAACTACGAATCAGCAGTTTCTTTTATCAAATAGATGGAACTGCAGGGAATAATGCAGTTAATTGCAGAGAGCTGGGAGACCTGCATGCCACGCCGGAGATTGTCCATACTCCAACCGCGCAGACCCACTTCCTAACTCCTCCTGGAGCAAAGCAAGTGCTGAACTGTGAGGGAAAATTAAGTCAACTGCAGTCTACTGTTGATTGGGATGAAAGCAAATAAGATAGAAGGAAGTGAACGAACAGTGAATTGAAGGAAAACTCCAGTCGGAACTCTGGTAAGGGCAAAACCTTATTTCCCTGGAAATTTCACCTGATTGCTTCATTGTATTAACTGCATGTTATTGCATCTGATGTGAAATCTACCTGTTGAGCGTTTACGATAGGTGATTGGGCCTAGATTATAGGTTTGTAGCCCTTGGAGAGTTGCAGGTCTGTTGTGGCACTGGACTTTTAAAGGTCCGTTCTGTATGTGGGTGACCATGGGTGAACTGACCTGGAACAGATAAAACAAGATATGTTAAGACATGGCAATATGAATTATATGTACGGAAAGTCTAGATAGGCTGCTCTCTAAACTTGACAGTGCTCAAAGTGTAGCAAGCATCCTGATTTCTATCATTAGGCACAAAGACTTGAGAAACTGATTGCTTTTTGAGTGTTTTACTCAAGACCGTGACGAAATAGCTGAACAACTGGCCTGATTTATTAAGCTAATAGATAACTGCGGAATGACTATGGACCTTATTAGAAGTTTGGCTGTGATTTGGCAGTAAATCTGCTGAATTACAATCAAAATCGATTACTGTTACTGCCACTTGGACTCATGGATTTACAGCAGGATTAAAAGTGGTGGTAGAGCGGTCTAAGTCCCTGTTTTTGGAGTCATAGGGCTCCATGGGGACTTCGGAAAATTACCCTGGTTGCAATTCCACCATGGTAATTCTGCAGATATTTACAGATGTTTGGCTGTAAAGTGTCAGAGTTGAACTAAAGATTGGATCTAATCAAAATTGCCAGAAGTGATTTAAGGGATTTATAGTCCTTGCATCGAAAACGATGCATCGAAAATAAAAGCATCGACATTCTATATTTTACATTAAAAGTACATATCCATCGAAACTTTTCCATCTAATGGATATGTACTTTTAAATGTAAAAGATAGCATTTCAATGCTTTTATTTTCTACATTAAAACGTTACATGGAGCTGTCCAGTGCTGAAATTTCGGCACTGGCCAGCTCCTTGTAACGTTTTATTTTATTTTTTATATATTGGGGGGAGTTCTCCCCCAGCCCCCCAACCCCCACGCCCAGCCCCCTTAACCCTAACCTTAACCCTAACCCTAACCCCAATCCCAACCCTAGCCCTAATCTAACCGTTAATGTAACCCTTAATCTAGCCCTAGCCCCAACCCTAACCCTCATCTAACCCTTAATCTAACCCTTAATCTAACCCTAAATATAACCCAAGCCCCAACCCTAACCCCTAACCCTAACCCTAATATAACCCTTAATATAACCCTTAATGTAACCCTAAATCTAACCCTAGCCCCAACCCTAAACCCTAACACTAACCCTACCCATCGAAATGAACCATCGAAAATTATTCAATGAATATTCTTTTTGCTGGAAAGGCAATTCAATGAATAATGTTCGATGGTATGGTATTTGAGGGTATGGCTTTCGTTGGAAAGACCAGATACCGATTTAAGGGCATACATCAACACAATATCACACTAACTTCTTTAGAGAAGCATCATTGATTTGTGCTGCTATCAAATTATTTGAGTGTGGCGGACCTTGGTGAAACTGGGCCACAAGGGAATTCTGTTTATGGGCCAGTTGACATTGACTTACATGAGAACTGATGAAACTGATTAACCTGAAGTTCTAATTGGGTGTTGATGGGACCTTGAGGGGTAGGGTTTTCTGGTAGGTCATTTTGTATTCTTTGATGCTGAGAGAGAACATGGACTACACAAGGGAGAGTGATGATAGAAGTACTGGGATGAGGAGGAGGCACAAAGAAATGAAGATCAAAGGACTACATACTTTGAAAAAGGACTTAAAACCGAATGCCAACCATTTCCAACCAACCAATATAAAAATATACAAAGGACTTCATGAAGGGAGCCAGCCAACCAGCAGGAGATGTAGTACAGCCCGCGAAGTTCAAGGAGACAATGCCAAGGAAACCGCAGGCAACTCACTCCCTGAGTCCAGAGGCTGGAGAGGGGAATCCTTGGCCCATTGGCATGGAACAAGTTCAGAGCAGAGCTGGAAGCTGGAGGGTGGAGGTGTGAGCTGAAGTGGGTGGACCAAATGATCACAGAAGAACACTGTGACCACCAGAAACAACTGGCAGCAGAGCCGCGCAGGAGTGCACCGAAGGGAAAGAGACATTGTGAATCAAGACCCACAGACCGATCAAGAACCGATGGAGAGCTCCCAAGAAAGCGGTAACCGTAGAGAGAGAAAGTCCGAGTGGGGACCAGGTGTGACAGCAGTAGTGAAAGAAGCGAGAGAGTGCCTCAGGAGTCATCTTCTTATGCACAGTGGTTGGTTGCATACCACTACTGAAGATAATTATAATAGAGAGTGCCTCAGGAGTCACATTCCTCAGCACAGTGGTTGGTTGCATACCACTACTGAAGATAAGCATAGTAGAGAGTGCTTCGAGAGTCATCTTCCTCGGCACAGCAGTTGGTCACAAACCAATGTTGAAGCAGACAGTAAGAGAAAGTATATTGCAAGTCACTTTTCTCACGGCAGTACCTGGCAGGAGAGTGCACCAGGTCTGCCAAAGCCAAGTCACAGAGAAGTACCGGTCTGGGACCCACATCCACAAGAAGAGAAAATTATAAATCATTCTGTGCATCACATTACTGGCAGGAGAGTACACTAAGTACTCCTGAGGGAAGAAGAGACAACTGGATCTGGGGCCCTCATCACAATTTGATTTTTGCATTACGAGAAATACCAGATATGAAGGGAGTCATTCCCTCTAGTGTTGTGAACTATCAAGCAAAGCCTGAGAAAGGCCAGAGGAAGGGAGTCATTCTCCCTTTTGGTATGAACTGTGAAATAGAGCCTGATAAAGGCCAGGGTAAGGGAATAATTCCCCCTGGTGTTGTGAACTGTGAAGTAGACCCTGAGAATGGCCAGGGGAAGGAAGTCAATCCCCCCGGTATTGTGAACTGTGAAACAGAGTCTATGAAAGGCCAGGGGAAGGGAGGCATTCTCTCTGGTATTGTGAACTGGGAAAGCAAATCTAAAGAAGGCCAGGAGGAGGGAGTCATTCTCCTGGCAAATGAACCCGCAAGGAGGATCAAACCAGTGATCCACAGGTAGGGAGTCATTCCCCCTGGCATACAAAGTGGGTCATTTTAAGTCTGCCGGTCCAGAATTAACGTGCCAATAATAATGTTTACTGGCATGTTTCCGGACTGGGCACCTGATTTTCCTCCAGCTCAGAACTGGCGGTAAGTCAGGCACCCAGACAGCAAAAAACAGCCTGTGGTGCTGGAAATGCCTTATAGATAGATGGACAGGGCCTCCTAGTCCTTGTCCTACCATTTCTCTATGTTTTTTCTCTATATGTTTTCTGCCACAGAGATCCAGCATGGCCCTCTGGTAGTGTAGCTCTTCATGTTTTCCTTTTGGTGAGCAACACCCATGGGATACCCTTATTCCACCCATGGGTGGGGGTACACCCTTGTACTCCTTATGTGTGTTTTTGGGCACTTGTGTGTTGCCCACAGAGCATGGCATGGGCTGGTGGCAGCTTTATGCTGACTTGGCAGTGACTCTGAGTGTCCTCCATTTTGGGACATCCAGGCCCTGCCATAGGAATCAGTGGATTCCTGATGGAAGGCAAGCTGGCCCCTGTGGCCTCTTGGTTTTTGTTGCCAGTAATTCAGATTTATTCAAAACCTTCCACCCATCATGTTTGTGGTTGTAGTTTATCTCCCTGTGTGAGAGAGGGTATGCCCAGACGTGGGTCCCTTGCTCGCTGCGCCATAGGGAACCAAGCAGCACCACACTGAGGAGGTCCAACAAGGGCGAAAGATGTCTGGGTTTGCTTGTGTTTCTGTGCAGAGGGGACCTGTCTAGCAGCTCGGGCTGGGCTGGTAACATTGGTGGCAGTATCTGACTGATTTGCATATGGCTGGACCCTTTTGCAATGGCACAGAGGGGCTAAATAATGGTGGTGTGGAAGGTTGCCATAGCATTGCCAGTGGTTCTGTTTTATTCAAAACCTTCCACCTATCACTTTTGTGGTTGCTGAATGCCTGTGAGCCTGATTGGCTGCCTGCCTGCATGAATGCCCTTGTGCGTGTTTGGCTGACTGAGCCTAGCTCAGCCAGAGTGAATGGGGAACAGATGTGTATATTTGGGGACCTCTCACTTACCAGTTTATTCAGAAACAGATCTTGAACCTGAAGTTGTTCATAAACTGAAGTCCAAGCTGAAGCAAGAAGAACCTGTTCCTTGCAGCCCCGCTGGAGGAGAAGTCTGCTGCTGCAATTTCTTCACTGTAATCCAACAGCTGTTGTGTTCTTCCACGGACTGATCCAGAGAGGACCTGCGAAGGAGACCTCTCCCCGAGCTATGAGGGACCATTGTGCAACATGCTACTCTTCATCAGAAGTACCATGGAAGCCAGTCCTGTGTCCCTACCGTTCATGAGTCCTGAAGAGGAGAGACTGGACATCTTGAGTCAAAGAAGTCCGCCCAGGGTCTGGAGGTGAGTTTTGTGACTGCTGGAAGCCATTGCTGTCTACCACCCATAAGAGGGGGGTACCCTGGCATAGTGCTGCTGGACCCCCAGAGCTACAAAAGTTCAAAACTGCTTAAGAACATTTCAAGGGACATCCTTGCCATCATCACTGCCCGCTTTTTCCCACCGGAGAGAGTCCAGAGCCGCTGAGTGCAGAGGAAGGTCAGTTGGTGTATTTCCTGTCACCAGAAGCTAACAAAGATGTCCCGAAGGTCCAGAGTTGGCGAGGGTCCGAGGTCCACTCCAGTGGTCGAGTCCAGGTCACCAGAAGCCTTCCAAAGATCCATGCTGTTGCTGCAGCACAGAAGAACGAAAAGCCAGAAAACTGTGAAATTCCAAAACACAACACCAAATGTGACCTATGTATCCGTTGTGTTAAAAGTCATTGAAGTATTCCAGGAGTCTTACTCTCATCTGCCAAGACTTTAAGGAGCCCACACCAAGTTTCATCTTCAAAGGACTTCTACAGTCAGATACATCGTCAATCAAAGGAGAGCACTGTGAAGAGCAAAACTGCTGCACTTCAGAAAGATTTGGGTTCCATTTTTCTTCTTGGACTCAGCATCCCAGTGACTCCTTCTTCGAAGGGGTTACATCCTCGGAGGGAATCGTTGAGTGAAACCGAGAAATTCTGCCACTTCGCCTGTCAAGGCACCTTAGGTACCGTGACGAGGAAGAGCATTTTCTTCCCTCAGGAGTCATCCAGGGGTCCCAGATTCATCTTGGATCCTATTCTCCTGGGGCCACTCAGGTACTTTGGGGGTGGTAGAACCTTTTAAAGAAAGCAGAAGGTTATTGAACCTTATAGGACTGGGTTGTAAAAGACAAGATAAGTTACTCCTTACCTTTTCTATTACAGGTTGTCCAGGTAGGGTGATTTTCACACAGACTTGCATATCTAATCTAAAAAAAGCATTGTCCCACTGTTCACAACTAACCTGCCTTTTTTCCCTATTCTATGCTGATACACCTCACTTAAGAATTAATTTTGTCTATTTAAAACTGTCTGCAGTTAGTGCACCTATTACTGAATTTAAGTATTGTGTGCTACCACATAGAGTGTATATATTTGCCATTCTTTGAATAAGTATTTCCAAGTACAAAATGTTATGTATATATATTCCTCTATCTTGTTTTTTATTAAGAAGCTGTGTTATCACCAAACATAGTGTGTGGACATTCCTTTATGGGTGCATTGGGGATTCACTGTACTTGAGAACCAGCCTGCATCACCTCCTAAACACTTAAGCCTGACTGCTCATCCATGGCTACAAAGCTGAGAGCCCTGGCTGGGTGTTCTGTGCCTTTACCCTACCATATAGGGGGCGGAAGTACAGATATACCCACCAGTCTTTACACAGCCAATATTACTGGGACCGGTATTACCAGTGCCGGTAATAATGGCAGTCCCCTATGGAGTCCTATTGGATGGGGATTAGCCTACCCCTACTGGCACTTGGAATCTGCCAGCATTTCCAGCAGACTGACAGTAATTCCGTTTGGTGGTATCTTGCCCGATTTACCACCGAGGTACCACCAAACTCAAAATGAGGACCAAAGTATTGAACTTTCTGATGCAGAGTGTTAGAGGATCTGCAACCCTTTTGTTTGTTTGTGAACTACTAAAACCAGTGGAAGGAAGTCATTCCCCCTTGTGGGGAACTTTCAACCAGAACTGTGCCACCTAGTCCAGGAGGAGGGAGTCATTCTCCTGGACCAAGGACTTTGGTGTAGCTGTTTATTTTAGTTTAAAGTGTAAAGGACAAGAGATGGGGACAATGTGACAAAGGGCAGTTGACTTGTTACGTTACTAAGACATACTGACAGAACCATTAGCACTTTAGTGTTTTTTTTCTCTTTATTAACATCTCAAATAAGTCTATTACAATCACTTTGCCACCTGTGTCTCAGTCTCCTACTTCTGCACCCTTAGAATACCTAGAACAATTATGCAAGTGAAGTCACTCCCATGTTGCATCACCAAGCAGAGTTCTGTTGCTGGAGCTGAATCACTCAAGACCACGGGGAAAGGGTTATTATCTGCTATCCAATTTCCACCTTTAAGTTGCCCATTGAAAATGAAAAATGTACACTTTTAAACATTAATAAAACAGAGACACCACTGAAGGGAATCTAGCAAATATACATGTTAAACATACATTTGCCTTTTGCAGGCAATTTGCATGATGACATGTTAAGTAGCTTGTCTTTAAAAAAAGAAATCTGGAATGTTGTTTGAGATGGTCACAAGCTTATTAAGGAGAGTATCTATTTTCAATAAAGGAGAAGTAGAAAGACTTAGATAGGCAGGGATGTTCTGATTTAATTTGGTTTTCTATAAAAATTACAACTTTGTCCTGAGCCCTCATCTAATATTCAACGCATGGTAAATGTGCGCTCAGGGAAAACCAAAGGTATACATGGTGATGTGTATGTGTTTTCAAAAATATATACTGAAGTAAACGTATCATTGAAAATTTAAGAGACCAGTGTATTGATCATTCTTCATTGTAGTCATCATTGACATTGTAATTTCATAGATGCATAATTTGTTTATATTTAAATTGATTTAATAATTTATATTTGATTTATTAATAGATCTTCTGTGCAACCTGCCTGCTCCTTGTCCCAAAGGGGAGAGAGGCTCTATGGAATTAATATTGGTAAATTGGGAGTAGCAGGTTCATAGAAATAACTTTATCAAATAAATACAAATTCTATGTGCCTGATTTGGGGTGGGTGGAAAATTCCACCGAACTAGATGTGACCCAATGAAAACATCATACAAACTGCAGGTCCCACTGAGATATTTGTGGGATTACTAGTGTCATTGCAACATAAACCTTTTAACTCAAGTTGTGCAGAGTCCATGAATGTGCATGGAAACATTTGTTGCATTTTAATTACATGTTATTGATATCGCAGCCTCATAAGGATATACTATGGTGTGCACAGAAGTATGATATTGTGTGGAATAGATCAAGGTTTTAATTTGTTATTTGTTGTTGTAAGTGACTGAGTGACAGTAGTAACCTAGCAGTAAGCAAAGTTTACATTTTTCTGTTTAGCGAGAAATGTGGAGGTAGATTGCTACTTTTTAACCAGAGAGATGCCTGACATAGAAATATCTGTGGTTAAAGCCTATGCTCTTTCAAATTTAAATTTGAAAGGAGATTGGACTATCACAGATATTGAAATAGGGTGGACAGAAATGATAGCAAGAATACCATCTTTGGATTCAGATAGATGGGATGAAAAAGGCCTGTTAAATCTGGCCCTACAGAGGCTATATATTACTTCAACAGTCAAAGAACATCATTTTAAACTGATATGCCTCTTTGCAGATTTGTATTTCCACCATCAATTGGGCAGAATGACAGATATAAATGCTTAGATTAAACAGTGTCAAGATACATCCTAGAAACATACTGAGTAGCTGCTGAGCGCCAAACAATTGTGTAATGACTAGAAGACGTTATGTGGTTGCAAGAAACACTGAAAGAAAGTCAGCTTTCCTTATTGCAACAGCAACATGTCATTGTGCAAGTTTAATGTGAAATCAAGACATATCGTGATGAGCTGCAGAGCCAAGTGATGCAGTATTTCAGTCTCTAGCACATTTATAATGAGTGTATGGAGGCCCAAAATAAGCTTCAGGGAAAATATAATGATCAGTTTGCATTTAATAATGCCTCATTAGATAACATTTGGACACTGAAACAACCTATTGAGGAAATAAATCAAGAAAATAAGAATCTAATTCTCAAAGAAGTTGTGTCCCAAACTGAATTTGATCAAGCCACGTCTCTTCCCAAGAACTAGCTAAAGTGAAAGATGACAATTTGTGCCTACAAGATCAATTAGAAAAAATAGATACTGACTTGAAACAGGCAGCCCAACAAAAAGAGTAATGTGAAAAAATAAAGGATGTACTGGCGAGAGAAAACTCATGAAAACTCTATTGTAATGCAAACTTGCCAGCATGAGAATACATTTTTGCAAGGAATTGCAAGTTAATTGTCTTTACTTCACATAGCAAAATGCCAGAAGCTAGTTAGGCCAGTATGCGTGATTTGAGAGAACAGTTTATTTTATTTTCCATTTATTTCCGTGCACACAGCCCTGAGGCATCTAGGCGCTAGTTACAGAAGATGCAAGGTACATTGGTGTAGTGCGAGGATATACATATGGTTACAAACATAAAATGGTGTGTGTACACTAACTGGCAATGCCACATCTCATGTTACAGGGAGCTACATCAGGCTGCATATAAGTCAAATAGATACGATCACACAGACTGAGAAAGCCACACCTCATGTTACGGGGGGCTATATCAGGCAGTATACAAGACAAATAGGTGAAATTGCATAGACTGGCAACGCCACACCTCATGTTACAGGAGGCTATATCAGGCTGAATATAAGTCAAATAGATACGATCACACAGACTGAGAAAGCCACACCTCATGTTACGGGGGGCTGCATCAGGCAGCATAAGAGACAAATAGGTGAAGTTACACAGACTGGCAAAGCCACACCTCGTGTCACAGGGGGCTACATCAGTCTGTGTATAAGTCAAATTGGTATGATTACACAGACTGGGAAAGCCCTGTCTCGTGGAGTGAGGCGCATAGTGAAGGACTAGTAAGTGAATAATAAACAATGAACATAGAGAGCGTCTTACCAACCCGAAGGACACTCTACTGGCACTCTAATGCACAAGAGCAAATATTGTTGCACAGATGTAAAAATACCTACATTCAATATTTTGAAAGGCACTTCAAGGCATGCATAACATGGAGGCATTGTTGTTAATTTTGGACATGAAACTATCGATGGACTGTGAGGAACAGACTCACAGTGCTTGGCGAAACATGCCAAGGTTCAAATTTAACAACAACACAAGAATGTGTTACAGAGGAGGGAAGCTTTCCAAGCGAGTGTGATCACAAAAATGATCCATGCGCTTTCAAAAGAGAACAAATCTTCCCAAGCGAACAAAGCTCTCCCGCGCTCGATCATGAGCTGCACCATGCCACTTGGGAAGCCGCGCACACGATCGGCATTCCCACAGTGCGCCCATTGATCCGCAGATTATAGGCCACCTGTCACCTCAAAAGATTGCGCTTGACCAAACAGGATGGCACGCGCACAGAGTCCAATGAATCCACTCTTATGGTATTTTGAACACAGGACAGAGGGGCTTGTGATAAAACTCCTGACATACGCCCTGTTTTTGCTGTCTTACAGGATTCGAGAAACGCACCGCCACAGCTGATTAAAAACCCGGCTAACAGCCTGCACACGCCAGAGCTTTTATAAGGTAACCACCAGCAACTAATGCCATCAAAAGAATCAAAAATAGCCAGAACGACCATGAATCACTGTTCAGTTAATCCTAATGTTCTTTAATTAATGTATTCAAAATAATTAAAAAAGCACTCCCTTATTAGATTAAGCATAAGAAATTACAGTGACCTCAAGACTCAAAACCCACTTTGGTTTTCTCTTTCTCTTAGGTAGATGGGATGATGGCCCCCGCGCCCCTCACCTACCCTTGATCTCCCTGAGACAAGCTAAAATCACAGTCCTGAACAAGATGATAAATAGCCATCATCGAAACCGGTCGACCACCTTTTTAACCAAGGATATCCCAGAAATCAAGCAGGGATACCCCATGAACTCGACCATACAAACACTGTACTATGGATGAAGTTCCTTGTTTTTAATTATTTTTTACAAACACTTTGTTTGTTTTTTTGAACCATCAACAAGTGATTTGTAACTCGGGGACCACACACTTCCTATGAAGGTCAATAAAAGAAGAAAACATAGTTCCTCTCTGAAATGTGGCCCCAAGTTCTTCTGAAACAAAACAGTCAACCCAGAAATGGGCAGCAGTCCCATACACCCCACGCCTAAGGACAGAAGCCCCCATATAGTATCAGGAATCTTCTGTGAATATCGCTCTTTGAGGTCATCCATTAATTGGCACCAGAGCAAGAACCAGCCTCCACACTGAAAAAGGTGGACCCCAAAAAGTGTTCATGTGTGTTAAAAACATTGTTCCAAATAACACTTCAGGAAACAACTTTCTAATTCATCGCCTCCCTGAATGTGATCCAGTATATCTTTGTGATCCAGTATATCTTTGCGCAGCCGTCTGACTGCTGGGAAGTATAAATACTAACTGGTCTGGAGTATCACTCCGGTCCAAAAAAGATTGACAACAAGAAGGAACAGTCTGGACATTTTGGCTAAAAAAGACACGTCCTACAAAAGCCACCATACTGTAGAAGATGGCAGAAAACAACTACCTAGCGTTTGCAGAAGATCTCGTGGAAGGCATCCTAGCGAACCCCTCGCTACTTGGAACAAACGCAACAATACAAGCCCTGACAAATAATGACGAATGGAATGAAATTGAAGCCCTAAGAAAAAAACTAATATGGACAGAACTACATGGAGCGCTAATGGTAAAATACCTAAGAGCTCATGCAGCCCCTAGTGGACTCATCATACACATAGAACCAAGAATCCTCCTAGATGACCTACAGTTCAGAAAAGACTGGTCATTTATAGCTAACAAATGCAAAAGAGATTGGCTTATCCTCATTATTAACACAGCAAAAACAGTTTCAGAAAATTTAATGAAGGACATTCAAACCAAATTAGACACCAGCAAAGCAAATATTGCACTAGAGATTTACAACACGAAATTAGCAGCGCTAGAGACATCCTTGAAGGAATTCCACAAACTAAATCTCACCCGGAAGATCAACAAACTGAAAAAAGATCTATCAACTTTCTCACACGAGAAAACCTACCCATACACCACGGAGAACTATTTCACTGAAGAGGCAAAATTAGCAAAAAAAAACGCTTTTCTACAAAGCCAACAAATGGGTGGAAGACAGTACAGAGGCAATAAATCGGGCTCCTCCAACAATTCTAGTATGAGCTCAGACGATGACCGAAGGGCACAACAACAACAACCAACTACAGCAGACCAATCCCGGAACAACCAGGGGTGAGGCACCAACAATGTCCATTTTTTAGGCCAACAAGGGAACCAACTAGGGAGACCACGTTGGCAACCCTTTTCCCCAAGGACAACCCGCAGCCGCGGAAGAGGATTCCAACAACCGAGCTTTCATTAGTCATGAATTTGTCATCACATGCACTCACAGAAGCAGAAAGAAACATCCTGGAAAAAGGACTCTCATTTGTGCCAACTGCTTGGTATGACCCGTTGCAAACACGAATTGAAATAACGCAACTGATCACAAAAATAAGTTTAAAACAGTTTTTTCAAGATACCACAGAAACAGAAACAGGGAAATTCACGGATCTCCGTCCAGCCTCACAATTCTTTCCGCCCACTGAAAGCAACACCCCTGAGGGCAACACTTTCGAAAGAGCACTCCTTAAAAAAGTAGAAATAATGGAAAAAGAACACAAATTTACACACAACAACTACAGCAAAGCGGAACCAGAGGCTCTAAAAACATTGGCAAATGATGATACGATAATAATTAAGCTGGCAGACAAGGGAGGAGCTACGGTCCTTATGGATTTACATGATTACCAGCAGATGGTTAATACCCTGGTGCAGGACCCGACCAGCTACAGAGCCATTCCCTGTGACCCCACTCCATCCTTAAGAAGACTTATTGCACCAATAGTGGAAGAGGCACTTAATGAGGAATACATTAATGAGAAAGAAGCCTCCTTCCTTACACCGACACATCCAAGGCTAGCAGCATTCTACGCATTACCAAAGGTGCACAAGGGGATAAAACCCATACCTGGAAGACCCATAGTATCAGACATCAATTCAATTCTGGAACCCCTGTCCCAATACGTAGACAGATTTCTACGTGATAGGATCCCAAAGATGACATCTTATGTAAAAGACTCAACGGCCATACTAAATCTGCTCACTGCACTTACCTTTGACAGAACCAACCAATGGCTAGTAACAATGGATATCGAGGCCCTGTATACCAGTATCCCCCAGCGGGAGACAGTTAAAATGGTAAGAAGAAATCTGACTAATGACCACACTATAACACCAGGACATGCAGGTTTCATCACTGAATTTGCCAAATTAGTACTATCCAGAAACTTCTTCATTCTTGAGAATACATTTTTTCAACAGATTTCTGGAACAGCAATGGGCGTAACCTTTGCGCCCAGTCTAGCGAACCGTTATGTTGAACATTTCGAAAAGGAATTTGTGTATGCAAACACAAACCCCTTCCGGGACAAAATAAAGATGTGTAAAAGATATATCGATGATGTCTTCATGATAAATCAAGGGACGGAAGAAGAATTAACAGCATTCCACCAGTGGATGAACAACTGCAATGGTCATTTGAAATTCACCATCGAGGCTAACAGGACAGACACACACTTCCTAGACCTCCAGATCACCAATCAAGGGAATGAACTTCTGGCACGGGTCTACAAAAAAGACACCGATAGAAACTCATTGTTGCAATATAACGGTTACCATACAAGAGCCCTGAGGGACAACCTCCCCTTTGGCCAATTTCTCCGGTATCGCAGGACATGTACAAGATTGGAAGAATTCAAAGAATAATCTGGGGCTCTCAAAAAACTATTGAAAAAAAGAGGTTATCCAAAAAGAATTATCAATGACACATGCAAACGGGCAAGAAATATACCGAGAGAAATCACGCTCCAACAACACAAAAAATATGAAAAAAGAGAAGAAATAACGGCAGTAATGAGTTATCCCCCCATGTTCAACATCATCAAAAGGGAAATCAAAAAACTTTGGACTATCCAAAATACAGGTTCCAGCTCCCTGGCTTTACCAGCCTTCGCCATAAAAAGGCGCAGAAATGTAAGGGACAGCCTGGTACATACTATGAAAGAACCAATTGACAACGAGGTAGAGAACACAATTTGGGGAGCAAACAAACCGATGGGACATACACCATGCAGGGGTTGCTCAATGTGTGCACAAACATCCAGAAGCAAGTCCATCGAGATTGGATGGCACATGCCATGGCATCAAAGAAGCTTCACTAATTGCAAATCCAAAGGGGTAGTCTACCTCATCACGTGCCCGTGTACCCTCCGATACATGGGCATGACAACAAGGGAAGTGAAAAAAAGACTGATTGAACATAAATCATGTATTCGAACAAAAAAATTGACAGCCCCTCTTGTGAACCACTTTGTCAAAGAAGGACACACACACGAGGATTTCACGTGGACCATTCTTGAAAAACTAACCCCACCAAGAAGAGGTGGGGATTTTGGACAAATGCTCCTTAAATGAGAACAACTTTGGATTTTCCAACTCAATACAGAAAAAAATGGATTGAATGAAGAAATCCAGTGGAACAATTTGGCCCTAATGAGATGAATATATAACAAGATTGCCAAAAAATACTGTTTGTAACACGGTTTTGTGAGGACACAGTTTGATGTAATAACCTAAGAACAATAATGTATATGTCCTACACATGTGGAACCCACTCTCCGCAGTCAACTGGTGCTAGTGCCCCCATCCCCACATAAATAATCGGGCTTTCCACCTACTCAAATCAGAATGAGGTTAACACCTTGAAATTAAACAATTAAAATTAAAACTATTAAGTTTTGCCCCCCAGCACAGCACCACTGATGACGGAAGAAGGCAGATACATGTGTATGAGACACAATCACTGATATTGTTATGTAACATGATAAGGGGGCCCACGAGCCATATCAAAAAGAAACACCGATTTGTATCACTGCTGTATAAATGTAAGGGACAAATGACGCTGCACCCTTAGCAATCCTTCAGTGTTTAACATGACTATCCCATGATTAGCCCATAGCCCCAAGCCACTTCAAAATGGCCGACAGAAACTAGGAGCAACAACAGCAACAAAGGACTATTTATAAATGTCCCCGTTGCTGGCCAACCGTTGCCAAAACTGAGCAAGAACCACGGCGTCCTGAGGCCAGACACAAGCGGCTGCTCGAAGGCATACAGTGAGTGGTTCTCCTGCAATCTCCCCACGCGTTCTGAAACAAATAAAAAAGACGCTCCCAATTCACCCTCCGCGCACGAATGCAAGCAATGCTTTGCCATCTCGGCTTCCATGCACGAGGCATCTAGGCGCTAGTTACAGAAGGTGCAAGGTACATTGGTGTAGTGCGAGGATACACATATGGTTACAAACATAAAATGGTGTGTGTACACTAACTGGCAATGCCACATCTCATGTTACAGGGAGCTACATCAGGCCTCATATAAGTCAAATAGGTACAATCACACAGACTGGGAAAGCCACACCTCATGTTACGGGGGGGGCTATATCAGGCAGCATAAGAGACAAATAGATTAAATTACACAGACTGGCAAAGCCACACCTCATGTTACGGGGGGCGATATCAGGCTGCATATAGGTTAAATAGGTACGATCACACAGACTGGGAAAGCCACACCTCATGTTACGGGGGGCTATATCAGGCAGTATACGAGACAAATAGGTGAAATTACATAGACTGGCAACGCCACACCTCATGTTACAGGGGGCTATATCAGGCTGCATATAAGTCAAATAGATACGATCACACAGACTGAGAAAGCCACACCTCATGTTACGGGGGGCTACATCAGGCAGCATAAGAGACAAATAGGTGAAGTTACACAGACTGGCAAAGCCACACCTCTTGTTACAGGGGGCTACATCAGTCTGTTTATAAGTCAAATTGGTATGATTACACAGACTGGGAAAGCCCTGTCTCGTGGAGTGAGGCACATAGTGAAGGACTCAGCAGGTAAGTGAATAATAATCAATGAACATAGAGAGCATCTTACCAACCCGAAGGACACTCTACTGGCACTCTAATGCACAAGAGCAAATATTGCTGCACAGATGTAAAAATACTTACATTCAATATTTTGAAAGGCTCTTCAAGGCATGCATAACATGGAGGTATTGCTGTTAATTTTGGACATGAAACTATCGATGGACTGTGAGGAACAGACTCACAGTGGTTGGCGAAACATGCCAAGGTTCAAATTTAACAGCAACACAAGAATGTGTTACACAGGAGGGAAGCTTTCCAAGCAAGTGTGATCAGAAAAATGATCCATGCGCTTTCAAAAGAGAACAAAGCTTCCCAAGCGAACGAAGCTCTACCGCGCTCAATCATGAGCTGCACCATGCCACTTGGGAAGCCGCGCACACGATCGGCATTCCCACAGGGCGCCCATTGATCCGCAGATTATAGGCCACCTGTCACCTCAAAAGATTGCGCTTGACCAAACAGGATGGCACGCGCACAGAGTCCAATGAATCCACCCTTATGGTATTTTGAACACAGGACAGAGGGGCTTGTGATAAAACTCCTGACATACGCCCCGTTTTTGCTGTCTTACAGGATTCGAGAAACGCACCACCACAGCTGATTAAAAACCCGGCTAACAGCCTGGACACGCCAGAGCTTTTATAAGGTAACCACCAGCAACTAATGCCATCAAAAGAATCAAAAATAGCCAGAACGACCATGAATGACTGTTCAGTTAATCCTAATGTTCTTTAATTAATTTATTCAAAATAATTAAAAAAGCACTCCCTTATTAGATTAAGCATAAGAAATTACAGTGACCTCAAGACTCAAAACCCACTCTGGTTTTCTCTTTCTCTTAGGTAGATGGGATGATGGCCCCCGCACCCTTCACTTACCCCTGATCTCCCTGAGACAAGCTAAAATCACGGTCCTGAAGAAGATGATAAATAGCCATCATCGAAACCGGTCGACCACCTTTTTAACCAAGGATATCCCAGAAATCAAGCAGGGATACCCCGTGAGCTAGACCATACAAACACTGTACTATGGATGAAGTTCCTTGTTTTTAATTATTTTTTACAAACACTTTGTTTGTTTTTTTGAACCATCAACGAGTGATTTGTAACTCGGGGAACACACACTTCCTATGAAGGTCAATAAAAGAAGAAAAC
The DNA here is from genome assembly GCF_040938575.1 of Ambystoma mexicanum. Taxonomy (NCBI): domain Eukaryota; kingdom Metazoa; phylum Chordata; class Amphibia; order Caudata; family Ambystomatidae; genus Ambystoma; species Ambystoma mexicanum. The sequence goes on from NC_090934.1 coordinate 743,432,065, forward strand.
ATAGTTCCTCTCTGAAATGTGGTCCCAAGTTCTTCTGAAACAAAACAGTCAACCCATAAATGGGCAGCAGTCCCATACACCCCACGCATAAGGACAGAAGCCCCCATATAGTATGAGGAATCTTCTGTGAATATCGCTCTTTGAGGTCATCCATTAATTGGCACCAGGGCAAGAACCAGCCTCCACACTGAAAAAGGTGGACCCCAAAAAGTGTTCATGTGTGTTAAAAACATTGTTCCAAATAACACTTCAGTAAACAACTTTCTAATTCATCGCCTCCCTGAATGTGATCCAGTATATCTTTGTGATCCAGTATATCTTTGCACAGCCGTCTGACTGCTGGGAAGTATAAATACTAACTGGTCCGGAGTATCACTCCGGTCCAAAAAAGATTGACAACAAGAAGGAACAGTCTGGAAATTTTGGCTAAAAAAGACACATCCTACAAAAACCACCATACTGTAGAAGATGGCAGAAAACAACTACCTAGCGTTTGCAGAAGATCTCGTGGAAGGCATCCTAGCGAACCCCTCGCTACTTGGAACAAACGCAACAATGCAAGCCCTGACAAATAATGACAAATGGAATGAAATTGAAGCCCTAAGAAAAAAACTAAAATGGACAGAACTACATGGAGCGCTAATGGTAGAATACCTAAGAGCTCATGCAGCCCCTAGTGGACTCATCATACACATAGAACCAAGAATCTTCCTAGATGACCTACATTTCAGAAAAGACTGGTCATTTATAGCTAACAAATGCAAAAGAGATTGGCTAATCCTCATTATTAACACAGCAAAAACAGTTTCAGAAAATTTAATGAAGGACATTCAAACCAAATTAGACACCAGCAAAGCAAATATTGCACTAGAGATTTACAACACGAAATTAGCAGCGCTAGAGACATCCTTGAAGGAATTCCACGAACTAAATCTCACCCGGAAGATCAACAAACTGAAAAAAGATCTATCAACTTTCTCACACGAGAAAACCTACCCATACACCACGGAGAACTACTTCACTGAAGAGGCAAAATTAGTGAGAAAAAACGCTTTTCTACAAAGCCAACAAATGGGTGGAAGACAGTACAGAGGCAATAAATCGGGCTTCTCCAACAATTCTAGTATGAGCTCAAATGATGACCGAAGGGCACAACAACAACAACCAACTACAGCAGGCCAATCCCGGAACAACCAGGGGTGAGGCACCAACAATGTCATTTTTTTAGGCCAACAAGGGAACCAACGAGGGAGACCACGTTGGCAACCCTTTTCCCCAATGACAACCCGCAGCTGCGGAAGAGGATTCCAACAACCGAACTTTCATTAGTCATGAATTTGTCATCACATGCACTCACAGAAGCAGAAAGAAACATCCTGGAAAAAGGACTCTCATTTGTGCCAATTGCTCGGTATGACACGTTACAAACACGAATTGAAATAACGCAACTGATCAGAAAAATAAGTTTAAAATAGTTTTTTCAAGATACCACAGAAACAGAAACGGGGAAATTCACGGATCTCCGTCCAGCCTCACAATTCTTTCCGCCCACTGAAAGCAACACACCTGAGGGCAACACTTTCGAAAGAGCACTCCTTAAAAAAGTAGAATTAATGGAAAAAGAACACAAATTTACACACAACATCTACAGCAAAGCGGAAGCAGAGGCTCTAAAAACATTGGCAAATGATGATACAATAATAATTAATCCGGCAGACAAGGGAGGAGCTACGGTCTTTATGGATTTACATGATTACCAGCAGATGGTTAATACCCTGGTGCAGGACCCAACCAGCTACAGAGCCCTTCCCTGTGACTCCACTCCATCCTTAAGAAGACTTATCGCACCAATAGTGGAAGAGGCACTTAATGAGGAATACATTAATGAGAAAGAAGCCTCCTTCCTTACACCGACACATCGAAGGCTACCAGCATTCTACGCATTACCAAAGGTGCTCAAGGGGATAAAACCCATACCTGGAAGACCCATAGTATCAGGCATCAATTCAATTCTGGAACCCCAGTCCCAATACGTAGACAGATTTCTACGTGATAGGATCCCAAAGATGACATCTTATGTGAAAGACTCAACGGCCATACTAAATCTGCTCACTGCACTTACCTTTGACAGAACCAACCAATGGCTAGTAACAATGGATATCGAGGCCCTGTATACCAGTATCCCCCAGCGGGAGACAGTCGAAATGGTAAGAAGAACTATGACTAATGACCAGAGTATAACACCAGGACATGCAGGTTTCATCACTGAATTTGCCGAAATAGTACTATCCAGAAACTTCTTCATTCTTCAGAATACATTTTTTCAAAAGATTTCTGGAACAGCAATGGGCGTAACCTTTGCGCCCAGTCTAGCAAATCTTTATGTTGAACATTTCGAAAAGGAATTTGTGTATGCAAACACAAACCCCTTCCGGGACAAAATAAAGATGTGTAAAAGATATATCGATGATGTCTTCATGATATATCAAGGGACGGAAGAAGAATTAACAGCATTCCACCAGTGGATGAACAACTGCAATGGTCATTTGAAATTCACCATCGAGGCTAACAGGACAGACACACACTTCCTAGACCTCCAGATCACCAATCAAGGGAATGAACTGCTGGCACGGGTCTTCAAAAAAGACACCGATAGAAACTCATTGTTGCAATATAACGGTTACCATACAAGAGCCCTGAGGGACAACCTCCCCTTTGGCCAATTTCTCAGGTATCGCAGGACATGTACAAGATTGGAAGAATTCAAAGAATAATCTGGGGCTCTCAAAAAACTATTGAAAAAAAGAGGTTATCCAAAAAGAATTATCAATGACACATGCAAACGGGCAAGAAATATACCGAGAGAAATCACGCTCCAACAACACAAAAAATATGAAAAAAGAGAAGAAATAACTGCAGTAATGAGTTATTCCCCCATGTTCAACAACATCAAAAGGGAAATCAAAAGACTTTGGCCTATCCTAAATACAGGTTCCAGCTCCCTGGCTTTACCAGCCTTCGCCATAAAAAGGCACAGAAACTTAAGGGACAGCCTGGTACATACTATGAAAGAACCAATTGACAACGATGTAGAGAACACAATTTGGGGAGCAAACAAACCGATGGGACATACACCATGCGGGGGTTGCTCAATGTGTGCACAAACATCCAGAAGCAAGTCCATCGAGATTGGATGGCACACGCCATGGCACCAAAGAAACCTCACTAATTGCAAATCCAAAGGGGTAGTCTACCTCATCACGTGCCCGTGTACCCTCCGATACGTGGGCATGACAACAAGGGAAGTGAAAAAAAGACTGATTGAACATAAATCATGTATTCGAACAAAAAAATTGACAGCCCCTCTTGTGAACCACTTTGTCAAAGAAGGACACACACACGAGGATTTCACGTGGACCATTCTTGAAAAACTAACCCCACCAAGAAGAGGTGGGGATTTTGGACAAATGCTCCTTAAACGAGAACAGCTTTGGATTTTCCAACTCAATACAGAAAAAAATGGATTGAATGAAGAAATCCAGTGGAACAATTTGGCCCTAATGAGATGAATATATAACAAGATTGCCAAGAAATACTGTTTGTAACACTGTTTTGTGAGGACACAGTTTGATGTAATAACCTCAGAACAGTAATGTATATGTCCTACACATGTGGAACCCACTCTCCGCAGTGAACTGGTGCTAGTGCCCCCATCCCCACATAAATAATCAGGCTTTCCACCTACTCAAATCACAATGAGGTTAACACCTTGAAATTAAATAATTAATACTAAAAACTATTCAGTTTTGCCTCCCAGCACAGCACCACTGATGACGAAAGAAGGCGGATACATGTGTATGAGACACAATCACTGATATTGTTATGTAACGTGATAAGGGGGCCCACGAGCCATATCAAAAAGAAACACTGATTTGTATCATTGCTGTATAAATGTAAGGGACAAATGACGCTGCACCCTTAGCAATCCTTCAGTGTTTAACATGACTATCCCATGATTAGCCCATAGCCCCAAGCCACTTCAAAATGGCTGACAGAAACAAGGAGCAACAACAGCAACAAAGGACTATTTATAAATGTTCCCGTTGCTGGGCAACCGTTGCCAAAACTGAGCAAGAACCACGGCGTCCTGAGGACAGACACAAGCGGTTGCTCGAAGGCATACAGTGAGTGGTGCTCCTGCAATCTCCCCACGCGTTCTCAAACAAATAAAAAAGACGCTCCCAATTCACCCTCCGCGCACGAATGTAAGCAATGCTTTGCCATCTCGGCTTCCATGCACAAGGCATCTAGGCGCTAGTTACAGAAGGTGCAAGGTACATTGGTGTAGTGGGAGGATACACATATGGTTACAAACATAAAATGGTGTGTGTACACTAACTGGCAATGCCACATCTCATGTTACATGGAGCTACATCAGGCTGCATATAAGTCAAATAGGTACAATCACACAGACTGGGAAAGCCACACCTCATGTTACGGGGGGGGGCTATATCAGGCAGCAAGAGACAAATAGATTAAATTACACAGACTGGCAAAGCCACACCTCATGTTACGGGGGGCTATATCAGGCTGCATATAAGTCAAAAAGGTACGATCACACAGACTGGGAAAGCCACACCTCATGTTACGGGGGGCTATATCAGGCAGTATACGAGACAAATAGATGAAATTACATAGACTGGCAACGCCACACCTCATGTTACAGGGGGCTATATTAGGCTGCATATAAGTCAAATAGATACGATCACACAGACTGAGAAAGCCACACCTCATGTTAGGGGGGGCTTCATCAGGCAGCCTAAGAGACAAATAGGTGAAGTTACACAGACTGGCAAAGCCACACCTCGTGTTAAAGGGGGCTACATCAGTCTGTGTATAAGTCAAATTGCTATGATTACACAGACTCGGAAAGCCCTGTCTCGTGGACTGAGGCACATAGTGAAGGACTCAGCAGGTAAGTGAATAATAAACAATGAACATAGAGAGCGTCTTACCAACCCGAAGGACACTCTACTGGCACTCTAATGCACAAGAGCAAATATTGCTGCACAGATGTAAAAATACTTACATTCAATATTTTGAAAGGCACTTCAAGGCATGCATAACATGGAGGTATTGTTGTTAATTTTGGACATGAAACTATCGATGGACTGTGAGGAACAGACTCACAGTGGTTGGCGAAACATGCCAAGGTTCAAATTTAACAACAACACAAGAATGTGTTACAGAGGAGGGAAGCTTTCCAAGCGAGTGTGATCACAAAAATGATCCATGCGCTTTCAAAAGAGAACAAAGCTTCCCAAGCGAACGAAGCTCTCCAGCGCTCGATCATGAGCTGCACCATGCCACTTGGGAAGCCGCGCACACGATCGGCATTCCCACAGGGCGCCCATTGATCCGCAGATTATAGGCCACCGGTCACCTCGAAAGATTGCGCTTGACCAAACAGGATGGCACGCGCACAGAGTCCAATGAATCCACCCTTATGGTATTTTGAACACAGGACAGAGGGGCTTGTGATAAAACTCCTGACATACGCCCCATTTTTGCTGTCTTACAGGATACGAGAAACGCACCACCACAGCTGATTAAAAACCCGGCTAACAGCCTGCACACGCCAGAGCTTTTATAAGGTAACCACCAGCAACTAATGCCATCAAAAGAATCAAAAATAGCCAGAACGACCATGAATGACTGTTCAGTTAATCCTAATGTTCTTTAATTAATTTATTCAAAATAATTAAAAAAGCACTCCCTTATTAGATTAAGCATAAGAAATTACAGTGACCTCAAGACTCAAAAACCACTTTGGTTTTCTCTTTCTCTTAGGTAGATGGGATGATGGCCCCCGCGCCCCTCACTTACCCTTGATCTCCCTGAGACAAGCTAAAATCACGGTACTGAAGAAGATGATAAATAGCCATCATTGAAACCGGTCGACCACCTTTTTAACCAAGGATATCCCAGAAATTAAGCAGGGCTACCCCGTGAACTAGGCCATACAAACAATGTACTATGGATGAAGTTCCTTGTTTTTAATTATTTTTTACAAACACTTTGTTTGTTTTTTTGAACCATCAACGAGAGATTTGTAACTCGGGGACCACACACTTCCTATGAAGGTCAATAAAAGAAGAAAACATAGTTCCTCTCTGAAATGTGGCCCCAAGTTCTTCTGAAACAAAACAGTCAACCCAGAAATGGGCAGCAGTCCCATACACCCCACGCCTAAGGACAGAAGCCCCCATATAGTATCAGGAATCTTCTGTGAATATCGCTCTTTGAGGTCATCCATTAATTGGCACCAGAGCAAGAACCAGCCTCCACACTGAAAAAGGTGGACCCCAAAAAGTGTTCATGTGTGTTAAAAGCATTGTTCCAAATAACACTTCAGGAAACAACTTTCTAATTCATCGCCTACCTGAATGTGATCCAGTATATCTTTGTGATGCAGTATATCTTTGCGCAGCCGTCTGACTGCTGGGAAGTATAAATACTAACTGGTCTGGAGTATCACTCTGGTCCAAAGAAGATTGACAACAAGAAGGAACAGTCTGGAAATTTTGGCTAAAAAAGAAACGTCCTACAAAAACCACCATACTGTAGAAGATGGCAGAAAACAACTACCTAGCGTTTGCAGAAGATCTCGTGGAAGGCATCCTAGCGAACCCCTCGCTACTTGGAACAAACGCAACAATACAAGCCCTGACAAATAATGACGAATGGAATGAAATTGAAGCCCTATGAAAAAAACTAATATGGACAGAACTACATGGAGCGCTAATGGTAGAATACCTAAGAGCTCATGCAGCCCCTATTGGACTCATCATACACATAGAACCAAGAATCTTCCTAGATGACCTACAGTTCAGAAAAGGCTGGTCATTTATAGCTAACAAATGCAAAAGAGATTGGCTAATCCTCATTATTAACACAGCAAAAACAGTTTCAGAAAATTTAATGACGGACATTCAAACCAAATTAGACACCAGCAAAGCAAATATTGCACTACAGATTTACAACACGAAATTAGGAGCGCTAGAGACATCTTTGAAGGAATTCCACGAACTAAATCTCACCCGGAAGATCAACAAACTGAAAAAAGATCTATCAACTTTCTCACACGAGAAAACCTACCCATACACCACGGAGAACTACATTACAGAAGAGGCAAAATTAGCGAGAAAAAACGCTTTTCTACAAAGCCAACAAATGGGTGGAAGACAGTACAGAGGCAATAAATCGGGCTCCTCCAACAATTCTAGTATGAGCTCAGACAATGACGAAGGGCACAACAACAACAACAACCAACTACAGCAGGCCAATCCCGGAACAACCAGGCGTGAGGCACCAACAATGTCCATTTTTTAGGCCAACAAGTGAACCAACGAGGGAGACCAAGTTGGCAACCCTTTTCCCCAATGACAACCCGCAGCCGCGGAAGAGGATTCCAACAACCGAACTTTCATTAGTCATGAATTTGTCATCACATGCACTCACAGAAGCAGAAAGAAACATCCTGGAAAAAGGACTCTCATTTGTGCCAACTGCTCGGTATGACCCGTTCCAAACACGAATTGAAATAACGCAACTGATCAGAAAAATAAGTTTAAAACAGTTTTTTCAAGATACCACAGAAACAGAAACGGGGAAATTCACGGATCTCCGTCCAGCCTCGCAATTCTTTCCGCCCACTGAAAGCAACACCCCTGAGGGCAACACTTTCGAAAGAGCACTCCTTAAAAAAGTAGAAATAATGGAAAAAGAACACAAATTTACACACAACAACTACAGCAAAGCGGAACCAGAGGCTCTAAAAACATTGGCAAATGATGATACGATAATAATTAAGCCGGCAGACAAGGGAGGAGCTACGGTCCTTATGGATTTACATGATTACCAGCAGATGGTTAATACCCTGGTGCAGGACCCAACCAGCTACAGAGCCCTTCCCTGTGACCCCACTCCATCCTTAAGAAGACTTATCGCACCAATAGTGGAAGAGGCATTTAAAGAGGAATACATTAATGAGAAAGAATCCTCCTTCCTTACACCGACACATCGAAGGCTACAAGCATTCTACGCATTACCAAAGGTGCACAAGGGGATAAAACCCATACCTGGAAGACCCATAGTATCAGGCATCAATTCAATTCTGGAACCCCTGTCCCAATACGTAGACAGATTTCTACGTGATAGGATCCCAAAGATGACATAAAGAATCAACGGCCATACTAAATCTGCTCACTGCACTTACCTTTGACAGAACCAACCAATGGCTAGTAAAAATGGATATCGAGGCCCTGTATACCAGTATCCCCAAGCGGGACACAGTCGAAATGGTAAGAAGAACTCTGACTAATGACCAGAGTATAACACCAGGACATGCAGATTTCATCACTGAATTTGCCGAAATAGTACTATCCAGAAACTTCTTCATTCTTCCGAATACAATTTTTCAACAGATTTCTGGAACAGCAATGGGCGCAACCTTTGCGCCCAGTCTAGCGAACCTTTATGTTGAACATTTCGAAAAGGAATTCGTGTATGCAAACACAAACCCCTTCCGGGACAAAATAAAGATGTGTAAAAGATATATCGATGATGTCTTCATGATATATCAAGGGACGGAAGAAGAATTAACAGCATTCCACCAGTGGATGAACAACTGCAATGGTCATTTGAAATTCACCATCGAGGCTAACAGGACAGACACACACTTCCTAGACCTCCAGATCACCAATCAAGGGAATGAACTGCTGGCACGGGTCTTCAAAAAAGACACCGATAGAAACTCATTGTTGCAATATAACAGTTACCATACAAGAGCCCTGAGGGACAACCTCCCCTTTGGCCAATTTCTCCGGTATCGCAGGACATGTACAAGATTGGAAGAATTCAAAGAATAATCTGGGGCTCTCAAAAAACTATTGAAAAAAAGCGGTTATCCAAATAGAATTATCAATGACACATGCAAACGGGCAAGAAATATACCGAGAGAAATCACGCTCCAGCAACACAAAAAATATGAAAAAAGAGAAGAAATAACGGCAGTAATGAGTTATTCCCCCATGTTCAACAACATCAAAAGGGAAATCAAAAAACTTTGGCCTATCCTAAATACAGGTTCCAGCTCCCTGGCTTTACCAGCCTTCGCCATAAAAAGGCGCAGAAACTTAAGGGACAGCCTGGTACATACTATGAAAGAACCAATTGACAACGAGGTAGAGAACACAATTTGGGGAGCAAACAAACCGATGGGACATACACCATGCGGGGGTTGCTCAATGTGTGCACAAACATCCAGAAGTAAGTCCATCGAGATTGGATGGCACACGCCATGGCAACAAAGAAACTTCACTAATTGCAAATCCAAAGGGGTAGTCTACCTCATCACGTGCCCGTGTACCCTCCGATACGTGGGCATGACAACAAGGGAAGTGAAAAAAAGACTGATTGAACATAAATCATGTATTCGAACAAAAAAATTGACAGCCCCTCTTGTGAACCACTTTGTCAAAGAAGGACACACACACGAGGATTTCACGTGGACCATTCTTGAAAAACTAACCCCACCAAGAAGAGGTGGGGTTTTGGACAAATGCTCCTTAAATGAGAACAACTTTGGATTTTCCAACTCAATACAGAAAAAAATGGATTGAATGAAGAAATCCAGTGGAACAATTTGGCCCTAACGAGATGAATATATAACAAGATTGCCAAGAAATACTGTTTGTAACACGGTTTTGTGAGGACACAGTTTAACGTAATAACCTAAGAACAATAATGTATATGTCCTACACATGTGGAACCCACTCTCCGCAGTCAACTGGTGCTAGTGCCCCCATCCCTACATAAATAATCGGGCTTTCCACCTACTCAAATCACAATGAGGTTAACACCTTGAAATTAAATAATTAAAACTAAAAACTATTCAGTTTTGCCCCGCAGCACAGCACCGCTGACGACGGAAGAAGGCGGATACATGTGTATGAGACACAATCACTGATATTGTTATGTAACATGATAAGGGGGCCCACGAGCCATATCAAAAAGAAACACTGATTTGTATCACTGCTGCATAAATGTAAGGGACAAATGACGCTGCACCCTTAGCAATCCTTCGTTGTTTAACATGACTATCCCATGATTAGCCCATAGCCCCAAGCCACTTCAAAATGGCCGACAGAAACGAGGAGCAACAACAGCAACAAAGGACTATTTATAAATGTCCCCGTTGCTGGGCAACCGTTGCCAAAACTGAGCAAGAACCACGGCGTCCTGAGGCCAGACACAAGCAGCTGCTTGCGTCTGGCCTCAGGAGAACAAAGCTTCCCAAGCGAACAAAGCTCTCCCGCGCTTGATCATGAGCTGCGCCATGCCACTTGGGCAGCCGCGCACACGATCGGCATTACCACAGGGCGCCCATTGATCCGCAGATTATAGGCCACCGGTCACCTCAAAAGATTGCGCTTGACCAAACAGGATGGCACGCTCACAGAGTCCAATGAATCCACCCTTTTGGTATTTTGAACACAGGACAGAGGGGCTTGTGATAAAACTCCTGACATACGCCCCGTTTTTGCTGTCTTACAGGATTCGAGAGACGCACCACCACAGCTGATTAAATACCCGGCTAACAGCCTGCACACGCTAGAGCTGTTATAAGGTAACCACCAGCAACTAATGCCATCAAAAGAATCAAAAATAGCCAGAATGACCATGAATGACTGTTCAGTTAATCCTAATGTTCTTTAACTTTAATTAATTTATTCAAAATAATTAAAAAAGCACTCCCTTATTAGATTAAGGATAAGAAATTACAGTGACCTCAAGACTCAAAACCCACTTTGGTTTTCTCTTTCTCTTAGGTAGATGGGATGATGGCCCCCGCGCCCCTCACCTACTGTTGATCTCCCTGAGACAAGCTAAAATCATGGTCCTGAAGAAGATGATCAAATAGCCATCATCGAAACCGGTCGACCACCTTTTTAACCAAGGATATCCCGTGAACTAGACCATACAAACACTGTACTATGGATGAAGTTCCTTGTTTTTAATTATTTTTTACGAACACTTTGTTTGTTTTTTCGAACCATCAACGAGTGATTTGTAACTCGGGGACCACACACTTCCTATGAAGGTAAATAAAAGAAGAAAAAATAGTTCCTCTCTGAAATGTGGCCCCAAGTTCTTCTGAAACAAAACAGTCAACCCAGAAATGGGCAGCAGTCCCATACACCCCACGGCTAGGGACAGAAGCCCCCATATAGTATGAGGAATCTTCTGTGAATATCGCTCTTTGAGGTCATCCATTAATTGGCACCAGAGCAAGAACCAGCCTCCACACTGAAAAAAGGTGGACCCCAAAAAGTGTTCATGTGTGTTAAAAACATTGTAACCAAATAACACTTTGGGAAAAAACTTTGAAGTATAATTCATCGCCTCCCTGAATGTGATCCAGTTACAGAGGAGGACTACAGTAAAACATAGAAGGGAGAAATGGCAAAGGCACACCTAATTCAGCAGTATTGTGGGCTTGTGAAGTAGCCTAACAGTGGCCCTCATTCCGAGTTTGGCGGTAAGTAACGTCCCTTACTGGCATGGCGCAAATAGCGTGTCTGTGCTGGCACCAGTCCACTAATTAAGGACTATTACGACTTCACGGGCACAAGCTTTGCGCCATGCCGGTAAGGTACCTAGCGCCATGCTGCAAAAGGCTCCCAAAAAGCCTTTATCGGCATGATGCTAGGCGCAGATTACACTTCCGACTTAGTGCAATGCGTCATTAGCGGTGACCGTAAATAGCGGTGACCGTAATTAGCAAACACCGCTATTTACGGTCACTGCTAAATAGTGAAACCAGAAATAGCGTCGTCGCCCAGGAACGGGAAGGAGCACGGTGGCCATCTTTAAAAACACAATCCATTGCCATCCTCAGCACACAGGACCCCTGTTACACTGCTGATTGACTGAAAAGTACCCCCTACAAGCCAAGAATGCCAAAAGCTCTGAAGAAGGGATCTGCCCGCCTCCGAAAGGAGAGATTTAACCAGGACGAACTGCAGATGCTTGTAGACACTTTGCATGAGCATGCAGGCACATTCTTCAGCAGCAACATGAGGAGAGAGGCAGTGCTGCGTAAAAAAGAGATCTGGGCACTTGTTGCCCAGAAGGTTAGTGCAGTGGGCAACACACCCCGCACGGTGAAAGACTGCCGTAAGCGGTGGGATGATCTGCGCCTAAGGGTGCGCAACATATTATCAGTAAATCGCACCCAGGCCATGGAAATTGGCGGAGGACCTAGGTCACCCATAAAACTCACTCCGTGGGAGGACACATGTGCAAGCATGATTGGGTCGGAATCGATTTAAGGTGTAGGTGAGATGGAGTGTGGCGCCACGACATCTGCTGATGGAGGTGAGTGTTCAAAGTAAACACTGCTAATGATGAAAGTCAATGCCAATGTCTGTCCAAAGAGTCACGCCATGGTCAGCCACACACACACTCCCTATAAAGTAGGCCGAAGCAAGTGAGACACATGCTGATGCCTTCTGCAAGCCCATATCGTACATGACACATACCACACAAAGTAGGAAATTCCACAAGCCACACAGCGTGCATGACCAAAATAGTGAGCATGTCAGACAGCACTGTTCCTGGCCAACATGAGTGACTCCGACATATGGCTGCATTTACCACCCATGTATGAAATGACGTGCCCTTCCCAACACAAATGCCTATTACCCAAAATTGTGTGGATGAGCAATTGGCCCAATGTATGTATGATGCCTATCCAAACATCACTCATGCCGTCCCTCTCTTCCACCCCCAGAGGCAGTGAGCATGACAGCGAAGAGCAGGACACCACCTCTGCACAGGCCACACCGAGTAAGAGGTCCCAGGAGGACAGCAATCGTCAGTCAACTTCCAGGGGACAAATCAGTGGGCGCTGTGTCCCAGCAAGCAAGCCACCGCAGGTACACATAGCACCTGTACCACCAAGGCCTGTGGATGGCACACCCCCCCAAACCTCCCACCCACTGTTCTGCCTGGAGACACCTGTAAGACACCCCATTCGGAGGAGTCCAGTGTGGCTGGGGAAGTGGAAGAAGCCAGGATGACATCTCGGGCACCATGGAGGATGATGCAATGGATGTTGTCCATACCCAAACCCAAATTACATCCCCCCAGGTATCTACGAGCGATACCGTTAACACCAACACCCCAGAGCACTTTGCCCATGATGACACCCAGGGACATATCAGTCCAGTATCCAGTGTTGGGGAGGATGAGCAGGCTGGGCATGCCAGCCACATACCCAGCACACCCGCAGGTGCAGCCGCAGGACCACAGCGGGCTGACGTGTGCACTGCAATCATCCGAGAATTCATACAGGACAACCGTCAGGCCAGGGAGGAGTGGCGTACAGAGTTATCAGCACTGGGCCGGTCCTTTACGGACAACACCAACCGCCTCTGCGAGGAGGTCTTGGCCCTCCGGCAGGTGCTAGGGCGCATCGCTGATGCCTTGGAGGCAGGTTGTCCCACCCCACCACCTCAGCAGTAGGCCACACCATCCTCCAGCAGTTCAACCCAAACCAGCCTGCTCCACCGGTCGGTCCGAGCACTGCGCCGACGGAAACATGCCACCCCCTGGCTCTGGGAGTGCTGAGTGAATGTTATGGCAGCCTCATGTAGGCTTCATGGACTCAATGGGACTTGTGTGGGGGAGTTGTGGGGGGAGGGGAGGGGAGTGAGGGTGTGTGGGGGTGTTGTGTGGGGAGGGGAAGAGAGAGGGGGAGGGGGTGAGGGTGTGTGGGGGAGTTGTGGGGGGAGGGCAAGAGGGGTGAGGGTGGTGGAGGGTTTTGACACTTACGTTAATATTGTTACATTCAATACACCAGTTGTGTGAAAAAGAAGACCTGAGTGGACATTCATCATCGTGCATGTGTCATTTAATAATTCACAGTGCATAGTGTACATGTACCCCCACACCCAGTGCCCTATGTCCAAACATTATGTCACCTTCTGCTGACATGTGTGTCAGAAATATTGTGCGATCAATGACTGCCGCACAGCACGACCCTCCTGTGCATCAGCACCGTGATGAGGTCCTGCCACATCTTCCTCCTCCCCTTCATCATCATCAGGTGGTAGCAGTTCCATGTCAGGGGCAGGGGCACGTTCCAGCGGATGCACATATTGTGCAGCATTACACATGCCATGGTGATCTTGGCCACCTTCTCATGCCTGTAGAAGATTGCCCCACCCGACCGGCTGTGGCAGCGAAATCGTGCCTACAACAGGCCAAAGGTATGCTTGATGACCATTCCATGGGTATGGGAACGATTGTAGTCCTCCTCGTGCCTGTTCTGTGGGTTTCAGACAGGGGTGAGGAGCCACGGCTTCAAGGGATAGCCGCTATCACCTTTATGAGAGAAAAATGAAGGTAAATGTCAGGGGAATCATGAAGGACAGCTGTACTAGTCACACATGCCTGCAGTTTATGGTTGCCCATATGCACATGTCCCTGGATGCATTGCGGCCATTTACTGTCCCTCTATGTGTCCTGTGCCATGGTCTAATGGTGTGGGTTTCATCTTCAAGATGATGGTGTGCACTGACGTCTAGTTGCACATGCATGGTGCATGCATACATCTGTGTAAGTGTCAAAATAGTGAGGTGTTGTGTCATGTGAGATTTGGAAGTAGTCTGTGCCATTTTGGGCAGTCAGCATTGGCATTCCCATGGTGACATGTAGCATTCCTGTGATTGTGGCGGCCCTGTGCCGGACTGTGGATTCCTAGTAGGTTCAGTATGATGCTCTCCCAGGGATGCTTGTCCTGTGTGGTGATATGCTGGAGACATCAACATGGTGCATATGCACTGCATGGTGAAGGATGGCGTTACGGAGGGTGAGGGTCGCTGATTGGTGGTGCACGTGTTGTGGGATGTGGGGTGGCTTCCTGTTAGTCATGTTGTGATAGGTGTGGACCTTACTTCATTTATATTGGATTTGTGTGTCTTGTACGGTATGTGATGGTTTGGGCACAATGGTTGGTGATGTGCACATCGTGCAGTCTCATCAACATTGGCAGCATGGTGGTGTGTGCATCTCTCCCCCCTTTTCAATGCCATGTGCCAGTCCTGCTACTTACCAAGCAGCCAGGAACGTCGTCCAGCATGTCGCTCCATGAAGCGTGGTACTGTGGAGTTCCGCAGGACCAAAGAGTCATGAGTTGATCCGGGATATCGGGCACAACAATGTGTGATGATCTTGCTGGCGTCGCATACCATCTGCACATTGATGGAGTGGTATTGCTTGCGGTTGCGGTACACCACCTCCATGGCATGTGGGACCACCATCTCCACGTGGGTGCAGTCGAGGGCACCTACACAATTTGGCATGCCTGCCAGTGCATGGAAGGCAACTTTTGTATCAAATATCTCCTGGGGAGTCCTTGGTAGGGATATGTAGTCGCTTGTGTGCTTGAGGAGGGCATCCAGCACTTGGTTCAGGATCCGGGAAAATAAGGTTTGTGATATGCCATGCATGTGCCCCACTGTGTTGCTGGTAGGTGCCTGTGGCAAGGAAGTGGAGCACAGACACTACCTTCAGTAGAGGGGGGATGGCGGTGCGTATTTCAATGAGGCTCACTATGTCGTCGTGTATCAGGTCAACTATGGTGGTGATGGTGTCCAGATCCAGATGGTACAGGTTGTGGATCTGCTCAGGGGTTAGGTTGAAGGGAGTGGCTCTGATGCGAGGGATTGGGGGCTGCTGGCGTGGTAACGGTGGCTGCACTGGTGGGGCATGCTGGGCCTGTCTCACCCTCCTTCTTCTCCTGCGTCTCCTCTGTGGTGGCGGCTGTTGTTGTTGATGTTGAGGCATTGCAAGCAGGTCCTCCAGCTCCCGTAATGCTACTACTATTGGTATCATCTTGGTGTGGGAGGGGGTGTGGTGTGTGGGTGTGCTCCTTTTGTACTGGACCTGACTCAATTGCCTCCACCTGTGCTGATTGTGTGCACCTGGGGCATTTGGAAACACTGCTCAGGGCTCTTTACGGTAGGTCGGCGATGCTGGTATTTACGGCATGCCGGTAGGCACTTTTTCCGCCTTCATGAGGCCGTTATTTGCATGTCCGCCTCACTTGTGATCTGCTCCGGTTTACGGCATGCCACTAATGCCGGCATGGTGGGTCGCGTGCGCGCACCCAGCCCGCTATTAACGGCATCGTACTTTACGGTGCCGTTAATAGTGGTCAGGTTGGTCAGAATAGCCCGTAGTGGTAAGCGATTCCGGTAATCCTTTTGCCGGCATCGTTTTTCCCTTACCTCCAAACTCAGAATGAGGGCCAGTGTCTGGGACATGACTGTTACTGTGTTATTGCTAGGGGCTCCTGAGGTGCACGATTGTGTGGTGGATGGCAGAGGAGAGTTTGTTCCAGGAGGCAGAGGGGTGATGAAGCATAGGCTGGTGGGTGCCTCAGAGCACTCAAGGCCCTGACAGGGCCAGACAGGTGCCTTAGTTCAGGGCCTTCGTGCAAGGCTTCAGAAGGCCGGAAAAAGCACACAGCAGCCAATCAGGAGCATTGTTTGATCTGCTCCATGGACACCCTTGGAGGCACTCCAGTGCCAAAGATGAGGGTGGCCATTTGTAAATGATGGAAACGCAAAGCGCCCCACACATGGGAGGGTTAATCTTCTGAGGACACACTCGAGAACATAGTGCAGTGTAGATAGGGCATTTTTAATCTGCTGTAGAGAGCAGATTAGACATGGGAACACCACTGCTGTGCTTCTGTGCCCAGCAGGGCTTACCTTGATGGGCAAATGCTGGTGCAGTCCTCTTGTGCAGAAGGGCTCATCTGGGAGAGGCGGGGGAGCCGGGAGGGGGCAGCGACCAACATGCTGCTGAAGAAAGCTGGAAAGGTGGACAGTGTAACCAGACGGGGCATTAGTTCAGGGCCTTCATGCGGGGGGTGGCTTTCATCCTGCCGGTTTCTGATAGGCCAGAAAAAGCACACAGCAGCCAATCAGGAGCATTGATTGATCTGCTCCATGGCAACCCCTGGAGGCACTCCAGGCAAGGAGGAGGGCAGCCATTTGTAAATGATGGAAACACAAAGCAGCTCACACGTGGGTGAGAGAATCTTCTGTGGGCACACTCAAGAACATAGTGCAGTGTAGATAGGGCATTTGCAATCTGCTGTAGGGCGCAGAAAGCAGTTATTCCGTTATAAGCAGAAAATGATGGAAACAAATGAACGATTATGCCAGGAAGTAAGGGTCCATAAAATGGCCTTACAACCACAGAGAAGACAACCACAAGAGGAAGGCACTTTGGTCTGGAGTGATTATTTCCTTCTGCCAAAGGCCTCATCCAACCCACCTAACACTTCCTATATGCATGCTGAGGGACATAATATGTCTCTCCGCCCTGCAGAACAAGGAACTGTGAGGTGTCTAACATTCCCTCTCCAAAATATTTCTGATCAGGTAGTTGATCATTCCTTATCTTGCCCAAATGACTTCTCATCCTTACCAGCAAGAAGTGAGCAGGATACCCCATTCAGTATGTGAGGTGGGGACAGGAGTAGAAATGAAAATACATCTGGACCAGAAGAAAAATATCAAGACTACTTGAGAGACGTAGAACTGCAGAAAATGATCCAGTAGAGAAATCTAGAGCAAATGCATGCATACTGGGTGCCTACTAATGCTTAGCGCCTCTCCTCAAGTTCGAGCTAATATGCACCTAAGCTAACTACTACTATCCATCATCCACGAGCCACTCTTGCCTGCTTTTAACAAACTCGCATTTATACCCTATGCATCTATATAATGTACCCTTATAGCTGCATTTAGCATAACCTCGAAAGCTGCATTCTGAAAGCTGTATTTAGCCTGACCTAAGAGCTGTATTTGAAAGTTGTTTTTAGCCTGACCTAAGAGCTGTATTTGAAAGTTGTTTTTAGCCTGACCTAAGAGCTGCACTTTTTTGCACTTCTCCTTGATTTCGAATCTAGGTGCCCGATTGTATTCTTACTTAAAGTGTTGCATTAGTGCATCTGTGCTACAGTCTGTGACATCGAACCTAAGAGCTCACCACTGCTCACTACCTGCGATTAATTGCTAGGGGCACCCCCACGGTGAACTATTTGCCAGCCTGCCAGCCGTTGAGCCTAGTCTGCTAACCACTGCGCCTCTCCCTGATTGCGCCTACTTGCTAGCCATTGTACTGACCACTGTGCCTCACCATGATTGAACCTACTTGCTAGCCATTGTACTGACCACTGTGCCTCACCTGGATTGTGCCTACTTGCTAGCCATTGTACTGACCACTGTGCCTCACTTTGATTGTGTCTACTTGCTAGCCTCTGCGCCCTAGTCTATTGACCACTGTGCCCATTGTACCTTATTCTGTTCTCGACTACTTGCCCTCCTGCCTATCCCAACCCAGTCAGCTCCCGCTCCACCCCAAACTACTCAACTGCAATCTAGCCTACCTCACCCACTATACCCAGGTCTCACACCGACCACCCATGGCAAACCTCTACGTAGTCACTCTCACCTTAACAGCTACACTTGCCTTGCTCCACCTCAAAAACTCCACATGCCACAAACAC
This sequence comes from Ambystoma mexicanum, assembly GCF_040938575.1. Taxonomy (NCBI): domain Eukaryota; kingdom Metazoa; phylum Chordata; class Amphibia; order Caudata; family Ambystomatidae; genus Ambystoma; species Ambystoma mexicanum. Next base: position 743,450,717 of record NC_090934.1, read on the forward strand.
CGTCCACAATCACCCCCAACCCAACATCCCTCATACACCTCTACCATGGGTTTTCTTGAGGCCCAACATATTGACCAGCCCAACGGCACCCTCAGCCCCATAGAATGGATCCGTCGATTTGCTGCTACGCCCACTCCCTGGAACCCATGCCCATTGAAAGACAGAAACCTGAGACTCGGCTCTCGGTTCATAACCCCCAAGTCTCTCGCCAAAAGACACTCCCCTCATCCCATGCTCAATCAAGCCAACACCGCCCAAACTTCAAAAAACACCCAAACAGCCCCCCTGAACACCGCTGAACAGCCATTGATCAAGGGCGCCCTCATTAATGCCCACTCCCTGGTCGCCCATGCGCTAGATATCGCAGACCTCATCTCTACCAACAACTTGCACTTTCTGGCCATCACTGAAACCTGGCTGCACCAAGCAGCAGGCCCAGCTCTATCCCTCGCCTTCCCAGAAGGTTATTCAATACAAAGGAAAGACCGGGACACAGGTAAAGGAGGAGGAGTAGCCTTCATTGCCAAAACATCCCTTGGCCTTAGATTAACCCCATCGCCCAGCTTCCACTCTGCAGAACTTCTGTCAGCCAAGCTCCAACTCTCGGCGATCCAAACAATGTGCTCTCCCTGGTAAGCACCATCTCCCAACTACGGTTCAAGCTCAGAATCACAGACCCTACTCACAAAAAAGGCAGGACCCTGGACTGGCTAGCGGATTTCAACTGCTCTACGACCATCACAAAAAACGAGCAAACCGTATGGTCTAACCACCACGCCATCGCCTTCTCCATCCAAGGGAAATCACAACCAAACATACCAACCACCATCCCCCAAACCCTCACCAGAAACAACCGCAACATCACCTTACAAAACCTCTGCCCACTTTTAGACAACATCCTTACCCCCACAAACTACGGTAACCTAGATGCGGAGAAACTTGCTGACCTCTACAACAAAACGTTAAATTCAGCAGTAGACACCAGCACTCCACTGAAACTCTCCAAAGCCAAACCGGCAGCCCACATGAACAAATGGTTCACACCAGAGCTAAAAATCCTCCGAAACTCCAAATGAGCTGCCGAAGCCACCTGGAGAAAAACACCCAACCTATCCAACAAAACACAACTCTCGATAGCAGCTTCCACCTACAAAACCGCCATCCTCAAGGCCAAAAAAGAGACATATGATAAAAGAATCGAGAGCGCCAAATCCAAAACAAAAGAGCTCTTTAATATCCTCAGCGAACTCAAATCCCCCCCTACACTGGCAGAAACATGCGTGAAAGATGCAGACTGGTGTGAGAGGATTCAAAAAGCCCTAGCAGACAAAATCACCATGTTATAATCCACAATCGAACAGAAAAAGCTTAGCCTGTCCAAAAAAACAAACCGTCCACCACTCCCAAAACTCCCACTTGCCCCCATTCTCCTTCTCACCAGTATCCACTAAAGAAGTAGAAAGCATCATTAAGGGCCTCAAACCCTCCAGATGCCAAGGAGACTCATGCCCAGCTCCCATCATCCAGGAAGGCGCCAACATTCTGGCCCCCTTCATAACAGCCCTTATCAATGCATCCTTCAAATCAAGCTCAGTGCCTAGCAGCCTCAAGGAGGCCTGGGTCATGCCACTACTAAAAAAACCTAATCTAGACCCCAACAACCCAACCAACTACAGGCCTATCACCACCGTTCCTTACATCCTAAAATTCTTAGACAGAGTGGCCTACCTGCAAATACAGAAGCACCTGGAAGGCAACAACCTCCTAGGTCTTAGACAATCCAGCTTCAGGCCAAAGCACGGAACAGAGTCAGCCCTACTGGACCTAAAAATCCAGATGTATGAGGCAAAGGACAAGGGTAATCTAGCCATTCTCCTACTACTTGATCTATCAGCAGCCTTCGACCTCGTCGACCATCAGATCCTCACGGAACATCTGACGACCTCAGCGGCCTTCTCGAACCAAGCTACCACCTGGATCCAGTCCTTCTTAGCCAACCGAACTACCCAGGTCTTCTCCCCGGGGGCCTCAGCACTCCCTGTCCCCATCTCCTGCGGCGTCCCTCAAGGCTTGTGCGTCTCGCCGACCCTATACAATATCTTCACTTAGCTATTGTTTGACCGCTTAGATAACCTGGGTGTCACATACACAAACTATGCTGACGATACCCAGGTTCTCATCACCCTATCAGGGTGCTACGGTGAGGACTCCACCAAAATCAACAACCTATATTTGGAGATCCAAGCCTGGATGGCAGAGCACGGTCTATGCCTCAACGACGAGAAAACTGAGCTCCTTCTTGTCGGCTCACAACCACAGCTAAATAAACTAGACCCCCGTTACGCGTCCATCAACATAGATGGTAACCTAATCACAGTAGCCAAAGAAATTAAAACCCTTGGGGTTTATCTAGACTCTACTCTCTCACTCAAAAGACAGGTGAATGCCACAGCCTCTTCCACCGCTTATACAAATAAGCTGATCAATGCCTGCAAACCCTTCCTATCTCCCTCCAGCTGCATTACACTAGCCAGAGCGCTGGTGCTCTCAAAAATTGACTACTGTAACACACTCTTTCTCTACACATCAGAACGCAACCTGAACAAACTACAGGTGCTTCAAAATAATGCCCGCAGAGCCGCCCTTAGTATCCCTCGACACGCTCACACCTCCTCCAGCTTCAGGCAAGACACTCACTGGCTCCCGGTACGAGACAGAATCACGCTCAGATCCCTCGTCATCGTCCATAAATGCCGCTCCAATGACGCACCCAAATACCTGGCAGACAAGTTCCAGAACCACACATCTACTAGACCAACGAGAACGCCATACTCACATTGCCTCTCCATTCCCAAATTCTCCCTAAAAAAAGCAGGTGGCGCCAGCTTCCCGGTCCTAGCTGCCAAACTATGGAACGCTATGCCTCTGACTCTTACAGCAGAACCCTCTTTCTCGACTTTTAGAGCCAATACTAAAACATGGCTTGCCAACAAAAATTCTGCTTAAGGCACCTCATCTCTGCATGTCCTTTGTTTACCATCTTGTAACCTGGTCCTACACACTCTAATGCTGTTATTTCACAGTCTGTATTATATACTTTGCCATGTTATAACTGTTTCTAAGTCTCCGGCGCCTGGTTACCCCAGGGTTCGGCGCGCGGTACAAATAAAGAAACTAAACTAAACTAAACTAAACTAAACTAAACTAAATCATCTCACCCACGTGGCTGATACAGGCAGAGAAAATCCTCAGCCCAAAAGGAGCATTTTAAAAGTCTCTTCACAACAGAGCGACTGTGAGTACTCTTCTAGGTCATCTAGGAGAAAAGACAGTATTTGTTTTCAATCCTTAGATGAACAAACCCACTATAATCTGACCTCTAATATGGGATCCTTGGAAACAAAACGTGGATATTCCCAGAAAATAGAACAAAGGGAGGAAACTGTATCCCCTGCATCTAAACGGCATTCCCAAAATCAGTATGATAGGGAGGGCCCATATGACAAAAGGCAATAGGGTTCCTGCAGAAGCTCTGACTTTCAGAGAGAGTGGACTCAGGTTCAAAGACGCAGGAAGTGTAGATCCCAAAAGAGTTGCATTAAAGACTCCATAAAGCAAATAAAAGCCATAAAAAATGTCCTGACTACTTATTACAAAAATGCCAAATATTCTGTGTTGGAATATCTAGAGTTGTATAAAGAAACAATGTCCTCATTTGGAATGAAGAGTGATTTCAATAACATGGAATGTGCAAAATGGATCTCCATCCTGAGTATTCCAGCTTCTTTGCAGGGCTGGAGGACCAAAACCACCATAAATGGTGTACTTATAAGGCAGCCATTTTAAAACACTTTTCTACACACAGAATCCCCCAAGAGGCCGGCAAAGCTGCATACAATATGGTGTGTGGGGAGGACCGATCTCCAAGATAATTTGCCCATGAGTTGAAGCGTGCATTCATGCAGGCTTCTTGCGGGTAAATACCAACAGTACTGATTTCCTTACTGCATTTTTTCACACTCCTCCCATAAAAATGGTCATCCAGTTAGTGAGGGATTACGGTGATGGATTTTTATTTTTAATCTCTATTTGTTTATTGCCATTTTGTTCTGATACAGTGGACATATAGTGTTGAGGCACACATGCGCAACATTTCATAATTCAATTTGACAAGCCAATAATCTTTCAGCGGGAAGGAAATAGGAAGAAAATGGGAGGGGAAAAACTGGGAAGGAGAAAGAGAAGAGAAATAAAAGAACAAAAACCTGATACCCAACCATTTCTGCAAGAATAGTGTTACAAGTGTTCATTTTGCACCCGAAAGGTAACACAGCTTGTCACTTTAGGGGATCCTGTGTGTCTCTGACTGCTATCTGCGTAGCAGGGTGGGATGTACAGTTTATTCTGCAGGAGACAAACATGTATGAAGGGAGCTTACTCAAGTCCTACCCGCTCTCTGAGGTAGTTCATGGTGGTTTATCGTCTGAGGGATAAAGGACAGAATTGACTAATGCCTTCCAAGCTTCGAAATGGAGCCCCACCCCTGGGCAATGTACATTGATAGAATGTCCCAATGCTGTAGTTTCAGCTTCACACAAGCGCTGCATTTCATTTAGCCATATTTCAAACTGCTGACCTCTACTTGATTTCCAGGTCATGGTTATGCACCTCTTACCTAATATCCAGGCTATGTCCATGAATCTAGAGACATGTTTGTGCTTGCTTGTTCTGGAGTACATCCATAGTATGCACTCCTCTGGGGTCCACTTATATCTACTAATCCCTGCCTTCTAACAAGTGCATTTAATTCTAGCCCAAAACCTTTGTATCAGCACGCATTTGCAAAGCAAGTGCATTAAGTGGGAATTTTCTTGAACTCATCAGGGGCTATTAGATGATGCATATTTTTTTAACTTGCCACTCTAGCAGGGGTCATATATGTGTGATGAAGCACATTGACTTGAATCAGTCTACATCTCATATTGCGGGACACATTTTCCACAAAGCTGAGTGCCCATATCCACTGCTTGTCTGTGATATATGCTCCCAAATCTGTCTCCCACTGCGTCTTAAGTTTTATAAGGTTGATGTTTGTGTTATCTATTAGGGCCCTGTAGCATCTGGACACCGGCCTATAGCCACCGTCTAAGTCATACATGAGTACTAGCAATGCATTCTGCTGGGGTTCAGTGGGCCAGTCCGGCCAGGTGCGCTTAACAAATTTGGTTACTCTCATATATCTCAGAAACTGCCCTCTTGGAAGACCCTCTTTTTCTATGAAGTCTGGGAGTTCTCTATAGGTACCATTCTCATACATGTCTCCCCAAGTTGCAATACCTGACTCCTCCCAACATTGTGCTGCCTTCAGCTCCTCTGGGTCCCACTGTGTGCTAACCAGGATGGGGGCATGCAGAGAATAGGGGTGTTTAAGTTTCAAAATTCTTTGAATCCTTAGCCAGACCTGTCTGCCCACCGTTAGCAGTAATGGGTCGGTTACGTGTTTCCTCTCGGGGTGCCACAGCACTTCTCTTAATAACATAGGGGCAATCATGGCGTTAAGCAAGCTATGTTCCGTAGTGGCGTCATCCACCAACCATTTGGTAGTGAAGCTAAGGTGGGCCGCCAGATAGTAGTATTCCAGCTTTGGGTGCTGGACTCCACCCTGTTCAAAGGGGCGAGATAGTCTGTGCCTCTTAGGACCCCATAAAAAGGTCCTCAGTGTGGCCTCCAATTCTCGAAAGAAAGAGGGTGAAATATAATAGGTAACATTCATGAACCCATGCAGAGGTTGGGGTAGAACGATAATTTTCATGATGGTCCCCCTGCCCATAAGTGAAAGAGGTAGACCGGACCCAAACACCATTGATTTCTTAACACCTTCCACTGCTCTTAATGTGTTTAAGGTATGTGTTTGTTCCGTGGTATGTGCAACTCGTATGCCTAAATATCGAAAGGAGTCATGTTTCCACATTAGGACCCAGTCCAGAGTAGAAGTCAGCCTAGTCTCATTTAGCCCAGCTAGGGGAACTAAGCATGATTTATGTCTATTGAAAGTAATCCCAGAAATTGTCTAGTAGCTCCAGCACTATAGGCAGATTATAGTGTGGCTGGCATAGGTAAAATAGTACATCATCAATGTACAATGAAAGTAAATGCATGGTGTCTCCAATGCGTATCCCTGCCTCATGGTACTCTTGTCTGAGATATGCCGCTATGGGTTCTAATAACCTGGATAGTCTCTCCCAAGTAGCTCGGCAGTTGAACTGAGCTTCTCCAAGGGCCCTCCCCGTAGATAGTGTTTGTGGTTGCCGTGACTCTAGTTCTCTAACCTTGGCCTCTAGGACCTCCAATGCCTTTCTCAGTTGTTTACAGACTCCACCAGCCCCTGCAAGAACTTCACCTATAGTGGCCACATTTAAGGTTTCATAAACAGTCCCCCACCTTTTAACACTGCCAATATATTGTGGAGTTGTTCTCAAAAGACTGGGTCTGACAGTGTGTCTGTGGTCATGCGCCACGTCGGTACAGGGGAACACTGTATCTCCTGATGCCATGTAACAATAGGTGCGGAGTGGTCTGACATGATGCAGGTTATATACTCTGTGTTTTTAAATTCCTGTAAGCGGTGAGTACCCACGAAGATGTAATCTAATTTAGTGTGGAGATTATGGGGGGAGGAATAATAAGAGTATTCTCTCAAACCTGGATGGATCTCTCGCCAATCATCTGCCAAGGTCAGATCAGTTAGAGCTGTGTTAAGTGAAGTTGTGGCTGGGGAGGATCGGGATCGGAGTGGTATGGATCTGTCACATGTCAAGTCCAGACACAATTAAAATCCCCGCCCCAGATAAAGAGGGCATCCCTGTGGGGGGTCATACGTGCACTTAATGTTTAAATATGCGCTGGTATAGCATGGTTTGGAAAGTAAGAGTTGACTATGACCAATTTCGTACCACCTAGGTAAACTTTGAGGATACTGTATCAGCCCTCTGGATCTTTTTTGCAGTCCAGTAACTGGAATGGGAGCAAACCACTGACCGATATGAGAACTCCCACTGCATACTTAGAGTATAGAAACCCATGCACTGTGCCTCCCCAGCACTTTACCACTGTTCCCTGCTCCATAGCTATCTAATGGATTTCTTGTAACAGGGTTATTGAGATCTTTTTACGCTGAAGGTATGATTTGACCCTATTTCTGTGTATATATGTGGCCAGGCCCCTCACGTTCCACGTCATAATCTTAATCTGCCCCATATTCTACACATGTTATTTCCGACTATTAGGCGACGGTACACAGTGCCCCAGCTTCGTGTACTATTAGTCAATCTATTACATAGTGGCCAATATCGGGTGACCTCTAGCTCTGCATAGTTAATCAGACAATGGGTGTGAACAATCACAGTGGTTGGGTAAATAAGACTGAACTTAAACAACCAACCAAGGAACATGGGGTTCCAACTGTGCCCAACAGATGTAATCTGTTCGGACCTACCAGTGCTTGGGTCTCTGAGCAGGCACCAGCTTGAGAGGTCGACAAGTACCACTTGTCGATTGTGCGGATGGATTGGGGTGAGTCCCATTAAAGCTCAGTGGGCTTGGTCACCTGCTCCGGCATAATGGCTGCAGTTTCCACAGCTGCTTGTTCATGTTGTCCTGAGCCGCTGTGCAGTTGTGGGTCAAATCTCTAGTGAAGCTTTCTTTACTAGTGTGTGCATTGGGCCTTTCATTTTCAGGCGTCGCTTTACAATGCGGTGTGTGGATAATCCTCATAAACTGCTGTCTTGGTGGTTTTGGTTCCAGATTCTTGTTGCGTAGGATCTTCATACATGTCTAAGTTATTATGTTCCATCCACATTGACACTGCCTCCAGGCTCTCCAAGAATCTTATCCTCCCTTCGTGTATCACCTTAAGTCTCGCTGGGCACGTGAGCATGTACCTAATCCCCTTTTTCCATAGCTTGGCTTTAGCTGAGATTAATCTGGTCCTTTGTTGCTGCACTAAAGGGGTATAATCAGGGTATATGGTTACATTCGAGCCACCTCATTGTATAACTCTGCCGTTCCTAGAGAGCTTCAGAAGCACCTTCCAATCCCTAAAATTCAGTATTGTAGCTATCATGGGGTGAGGGTGGGATCCGGGTAGTGGCTTCTTTTGTAGTGATAGCGAATCCCTGCGATAGCTTGCCTGGGCCGACCTCCTACAGGAACAAATTTTCTGTACAGGTTGTTGGGTCTTTGCCCTCTGTGTCTTCCAGTATGCCAAGAACTCTGATGTTATTTCTGCGGTAGCGATCTTCTGCGTCTTCAGCTCCCTGCTCTAGAAAGCTATTTTTGGACTCAAGGATTTTCAGTCGGGTGGCGAGATCAGTGGTGTTTGCAGCTGTGTCTTTCAAAAGTTCCTTGAGTGTTCGTGACTCACTCTGCTAAGGGAATCGAAGTGATTTGCCCGCGGCTGAAAATACCGCGGGCAAATTGTTCACATGAGAAAGGTGCGAACTACCAAAAGTTTGCACCTTTCTCATGCGAACACACATACATTCTCACACACACACAACACACCCATAACACTGCCCCCACCCACACCCTCAGCACACCCCCACCCACACCCGCAACATAAACAAACCCCACTTACCTTGTCTTCACGCAGGGTCCTTTTCTTTTCTTTTTTTTTGTAACGGAAGGCTGTGGTGCGTTCCCCACAGTGAGCGGGGCGATGCGGGGGACAAATCCGCAGCCCCTGTTTATTTTTTTGTAACGGAAGGCTGCAGGGGTGTCTCCTGCAGCCCCCGCTCACTATACCATGAAGTATAGTGAGCGGGGGGCTGCGGGGGGACACCCACGCAACCCCAATATTTATTTATTTATTTATTAAACAAAAGGCTGTGGGGGTGTCCCCCGCAGCCCCTGTTTTTTTTACAATGCTACCACCAAAGGTTCGAACTTTTGGTGTTCGAACCTTTGGTGGTAGTATTTGTAGAACTTTTGGTCAATGCGATCATTTAGTTTTGGTTATTTCGTCCTAAACCTCTAAACCTGCTAAGGAGCTCACATCCTGGCATAAGAGTTGCACATCAATTTTAACCTCATCAATCTCATGTTCTAGAGAGGTTCTTAATGCTGCAATTGCTGCTAGTACCTTGTCCTCTTGCGGAACTGCCTGAGCTGCCTTATCTACTGCAGCTACACCGCTCCCCCCCCCCATGGCCAGCACCTTTGTCTTCGCCAGACCTGCAAAGGAGTCCATATTGGTGGCCTTCTGTTTGTTTTTTGTTGAGGGCATAGCTTCTGTTCCAGTGGTTCTAATGTGCAGTGCCATCTGCGTGCGCTCAAATCAGATCTGCTAAGTCATGTTTTGATTTAACCCTTTCTTCAGCAGTTCTCTAATGGGTCACTGTAAATCTATTGATGCCTGTACTCGCTCTGCTGATGTTTGCCAGATTCAGGCACACCTGTGTACAATCCTTTGTGTACTGTCACTCCGCAGTTGCCGCCGCAATAAAGGTGTCCCACCAGAACCTGTGTAGATTAATTGATTGCTATAGTGTGATTTAGTAGCATTAGGAGTCAATATAAGCACTTCAGGGCCTAAAGATGCATCAGTTCAGGTAAGGTTCAGTTGTACAGTTCCGCAGCTTGGAGCGTCGAAAGGCCCACCAGTCACTACACCAGTCTGCACACTACCGGTTGCAAAAAGTGTTTGTAACAAAAGAGGGAGGTTTTTCCTCTTCTTAACCCAAAGCAAGAGCAGCCCCTGCACTACCGGTTATACTCAAGCGGGCAAAACTAAACCATGTCTTTACTAACACACCACACTGAGGAGCTGAGGGTTCCACCAGGAGCCAGGCACTAGTATTCAAAGGCCCCCCTAAGAAGGGAGTGTCCGGCACACAAACGTGGATCCACCAGGGAGGCAGGTGTAGTTATTCACCGGGTCCTTAATAGTCCTTTGGCTAATTGTACCATTGCAATCTGTAGTCGCCACAAGAAGTGCAGGCATAAGGTGATGGAGCAAAGCCATACTATGCACTTCAATGAGGGGCAGAGTCACCATGCAGGGGAAGGGGAAGTCTTGTATCCGGTGTTTTGGCTGCCGGTCATATGCCATAGGGCATTCACCCTAGATACTGCCGCTCCTTTGATACTCTCCCCATATCAATGTCAGGCCCCTGCAATGCCAGGCAGTGCAACTGCCCACAACAACAAGAGGGGGCAGGTAGGCAACCAGATCAGGGCCCAGTCATTTAGGTTTGTTCCTTTGCTGCAGGGGGGGACAACTACCCTCCAGCTGCTTCCACGCCATCAACAGTTACACAGTCACTAACGTGCAGCGTGCCTGCTTCACCGCGCTGGCCAACAGTCCTAGTGGGACACCTCCTCAATACTGGATATACCTAGTTTCCACATCGATGAAGCACTTGCTGTCGGTGCTCTGTTGTAGTCCATATAAAAGTCCTTTGGCTAATTGTACCATTGCAATCTGTAGTCGCCACAAGAAGTGCAGGCATAAGGTGATGGAGCAAAGCCATACTATGCACTTCAATGAGGGGCACAGTCACCATGCAGGGGAAGGGGAAGTCTTGTATCCGGTGTTTTGGCTGCCGGTCATATGCCATAGGGCATTCACCCTAGATACTGCCGCTCCTTTGATACTCTCCCCATTTCAATGTCAGGCCCCTGCAATGCCAGGCAGTGCAACTGACCACAACAACAAGAGGGGGCAGGTAGGCAACCAGATCAGGGCCCAGTCATTTAGGTTTGTTCCTTTGCTGCAGGGGGGGACAACTACCCTCCAGCTGCTTCCACGCCATCGACAGTTACACAGTTACTAACGTGCAGCGTGCCTGCTTCACCGCGCTGGCCAACAGTCCTAGTGGGACACCTCCTCAATACTGGATATACCTAGTTTCCACATCGATGAAGCACTTGCTGTCGGTGCTCTGTTGTAGTCCATATATCCATAGCATTCAGCTACCGGGAGCCCGTGCAAGTTTTCAATCAGTGCTGGCCATTCCGCTGGATCTCTGCTCACTATATCTCTGTATGACGGCACCGTTTGTGCTGGCAATTGTCTTTCAAGCCAGCATCCCGGTGGCTTTTAGGACCCAACCGCCGTCCTGTGCGTGCCGCCAACAGGGGAGCTTTTCCCCATTGCAGGGGGGTCAAGTGCACAAGACCTGTTGTGTCTGCAAAGTATGTGAGGAATCTGCTCCATTCTCCGGCTTCTCTGGCATCCAACACTTAGCCGTTGATATGGCACTCCTGCTCTGCGGTGTTGTCTCTCGGCTGCATTCAAGTCGGGCACCGAGTGCCAGCCATCATTTCATTTTGTTTGCGCTGTATAGAGGTCCGGATCTCTGTTACCTCTATCAGGTTTCAATCAATGGTAGGCAGACCGAACGCAACACAAATCTTGTTTGTAGAGGTTATTGATGATGTGTAAAAAGCAAGAAGGTCAAAAAAAGACAATAAAAAAGCCATGTTACAGGATCTTTTGCCAGATAAGTGCCGGAGCTCAGCTCAAGTGCAGCCTTTCAGCATGAGCTCCAGGCCACACACCCCTAGGGTGATTGATGAAGTATCTAATAGGTGATTTCTCAAGCTACAAGGATTTACAATGTGCAAATGCCTACCGAAAGTAAAAATAATCCCTAAACTCCCAAATAACCCATAACACCTACCATCGCCAAAGCGGCAGAGGTGAAGAGGGCTCCTCCATTGGATATGGCGTTAGTGGGGTTGAAAAAAGCTCATCCTACTACCAAACAGAATGACTGACAGAGGAGGCCCTCTGCACAGTCCCAATTGAGAAATGCTCAACCTGCGTTCCAAAATACAGGCACTTCTGACATCAGTACATCTATAAGTCCACATTATATGGGTTCTAGACCCATTGTGCCTATGGATAAACTCCTGCGCAACAAGGGATGAATCCGAATAAAGGAACAGTTCAGCTGGGAAATCCTAATCAGAATTGTTCGCGGGAAACAAACCCAACATTCCCTCTAAATCAAAATGTCCAAAATATATACCCATTGTAATCCAAATTTACCAAACAGCTTCCCTCCTTCTCCTTCTAGAGCCCAGAATCAAGGGGAGTGGAAACGCACAAATGATGGTTACAGCAGTAATTTTCAACAATATCCGAGTTACCTTGCTCGGAGGGATAGTTACTCTTCCAGGGAGCAACAGAAGTCTGACGTCCAAAGACCTTCCTATAGCCTTGAGGGAGGAGAAAAGAACTATCAACATGGGACAGGTCAAGCAATTGACAGAGAACCTTGGACAGATGTTGAGGGACCAACAGAACCCTGAGACAGCCAGAATTCCCCAATATGCTGCTATGTCCTTGTCCGGTGCCTGGGGTGACAATGACAAAAGACAAACAATTCCAATCATAGTGTCCTAATGGAAGAGGAAAAAGTGGATATGGAGGAAGAGCTATGTGAAGCCTTTGAGAAATCTTCCTTTCTGACCCATGAAAGACCCAATAATTAAATAAAGAAATGCCTGAAACTAGTAGCGACCACTCTTCCCACTGGGAAAAGGAGCCAAAAGAACAGAGAAAAGTAGTGAAATTCCAAGAAAAGAAAAAGAATAGTCACAATTGAAAAAGGAAAGATCTCAGAAAACCCAGAAAAGAAAGTCTTCCCCTTGAGAGATGGTGTGACACCTCCCAAAGAAAAGTGAGTACAAATAGAAAACCCTGAGATAGGCAGAGAAAGAGAAGTGTGAAGAAGCCCCTAGATACAAAAGCCAATCGGATAAAAGAGAAACTAAAAACCCAGAAAGTTCCAAAAACACTAGAGGCACCATATCTCTTAAAGCATTCTGAAGCTTGTCCTCTGAAAAAAGAAGACAGCAAAGAGTCTGCGTAAAGAGGGATACACCTACTCCATATTTAATTTCCAGGTACGTGTGTATTCTGATAGGTTTCCAAACCTTCTCATGTGAACTTTATCTCCAATAAGGTAGCGCGCACATGGCGGTGACCCAAAATCAAGTTTAAGGAATATACAACATAAAGAAAGTTGATGCTGAGTTGTCCAATAACTCACACTTTCTTTATAAACTAGAGTCTAAAGAAGTTAGGTTCTATGCTCCTGTCTAGATACAAGGTCAGCATGATTTATCACGTCTGGTAGACACAGGGTCACAATCGAACTAGATTTATAAACAAATCTTTGACCAACTGAAGCTGGGAAGGGGGTAGGGGGCCATGAAATGCCCTTTCAAACCTCTTTTAGGGGAACTCCAACATTTCTGTGAAAATTATATTTCCGTCAATGGGATTGCAAAACTGGAGATCAAAATTGGTTGACCCCATCAGAAAAACATTTGGTCATCATCATGGTTCCAGAGGGCATATCCTTCTTACTGGCAAACTATTGCCTTTGGTGTCATCCCCTCTGATTGATTGCGTCAAAATGTCCCATCAAGCTGAATTGCCAGTTATGTTAGCCTTAATGGCACTTATCACTTGATTGAACGATACCTCAATCAAATTGAATTTCATTTTCAGAATAATCAGGTTCCAGAGATCACCATCATCTCTGTAGGTTAGCAGAGTAGGGAGGGGACCTCATCTCAACTCTTAAAACATTATCTCTATCCAAATGACAAGTAGTATTCTACATTTCAAGTGGATATTTTGAAGTTCTACACTCAGAAGGATCCCAAAGAGATACAAGGTGCTCCCAGAAACAGTTCAGAAAAACATATTCACAATATGACTGACATTCAGAGAAGGGCAAACACACATTCTTCCTTATTCAAATAAATAGAGGGAAAGATCTTGTACTCGCCAGAGTTTGTCTAATCAATGGAAAAAGCTTACTAAGCAAAGCACTGTTTCAGTGACTCCAAAAAGATGAGACCATTCCCTGTTTAATTTGACAAATAAATGACAAGTTGGTCTGGAAACCCAACATTTCAAACATAAAATATCGAGCAGGTTTCTGTTCAGAGTTTCAATGATGATAAAACTAATGTTCATAATATTTGAATCGTTAGAGATGTCACTTCTGACTTTTATCTGGGTGGAGATATTCTCCATTGATTTGTAATTAATTTGGATTTCACCAATAATGTTTAGTCAAGACTGGGGAGGGTAAACCAATGGGCTTTGATAAAGTTGAGAAAGTATGTTGGTCAGCTCAACTGTTGCCTTATGCTGTTGAAGTCCAAGCAAAAATAGAAGTTACTATCCCAGGACAGGTGTCACAATTTACAGGAGACATTTATAAATTTGAATCATACACTGAAACATCAAGGATTGCCCCCCCATAGCGATCCTCAAAGTATTACTTTGGACACAGACACCTCTTTTGGAATGGCTGTCGATTCTCAATACTATTTGATTGATTTAGAAAATGAAATTATAGGCCAGAATCCTAAAGATTGCTATGAGAAGATCGACATTATGCTACCAAAAAAGATTGACACCTGAAAGGGGGGACATTTCATGGTGTATTCTTTGTGCCCTTACAGGGTAGAAGATATGAAAATGTAATGTTTGACATCTTGGAAGATGAGGTAGTATTTAGAGTTAATAATATCTATCACTCGAATCCTATAGGGAAACATCATCAAAGGGAATCTCTCCACCCAACTAGAGGATATTCCTCAAGTTTCAAAACCACAGGTATTTCCGGGTTTCTGACAGATGGTCAACTCTCTGCAGATCAGACTTTTTTCCAAGCAGAGAGTGGGGGGTATATCTCTCCATTTGGCAGGTGCCACCCTCTGAAATGGCCTCCCTGCCCCCCTCAGACTTAAGCCGGACCTCCTTAAATTCGGAAGCTTCTCAAGACCCTGTTCTTCTCTACTTCCTTCCCTCTCTCTAACCTCTTGCTAATGCCCCCATATGCCGCTGCAACTATGGCCTGGTCCCTTTTGTGTCTTACATTGCACCAGGCCCTCCTTGACCAGTCTATACCAGCACCCCCCTAAAACAGCACTGCCCTACTGGGCCCCCTCCCCTGACTAGCCTGGTGGGTCTTGCATCCCTCTAGAGTCTGGTCCACCCACATTCCTTGGACTTAGATGGTGGTCTGCCCCCGGCAGCCCCTGGCACTTGCCCCCCATGGGATCCTCTAGCACTTGTCTAGTATTTGTGTCCTTTCTTCTCTCTTCCCCCCCTCCCCTGCATTTGTGTGCCTCCTTCCCTGACTGTTTACTTACCACCCCCTGCCCCCCTTTCCACCACTGCCCTCCCCCCTACACTTCTTGTTAATGCACTTGCACGATCTGAATATCACAAGGTCTAGTAAGACTGTTATTGTTGTTTATCTCCAGTGCCCCCGTCCCCTTTTATGTCTTGTGGCGCGTGGAAACACCATTTTGCTATATTGTGCCCCTCATAAATATGCAATAAATAAACAAACAAATAAATGAATAAAATAAAACATAAAAATAACAGATGAGTATGGCTGATGCCTGTGAGACTGATGAACAGTCATAACAACTAAGATGGGTATTCCTGGATTTCCAGAGTATCTTCTCATTTGACTCTAGTGATTGCAGGCATACAAATATTCATTCAACAACAACAACAACAACTGTGGTCCCTGAAATGGCCCCTGTGTTTCCCAGCTGTCTCTCATGTCCATGGAATCACTCACAGAGATGGCCAGAAATATGCAATCCATTAGGATAATTCATAATACCTTTAACACCCTGATAGGGGGATCCTGGGATCCTAAAACTGAATAGACAATGGAGACTTGGTGCCGACCTGAGGGATTTAAATAAATGGGTACATGTAAAGGTAGCCTATTCCTTATATTGACGAAGGACTGGCACAGATCCAAGGGTCAAAGGTGTATTCAGCTCTTGACCTGATAAATGATTATTGAACAGAACCCATAATTAGGGAAGACTAGTATAAGCTTGCTGTTACCTTCGAGGTGGTTGGGCAACAGTATACTTGGACCTGCAGACCCTTCAGATACATCAATTTAGGAAATTAATTCATAAATGTTGTACTCAAGGCCATTTTTGATTTGGACGAAAAAGGAAACTTGGCCTTTGTGGATGATTTGTTGATCCAAAGCTCAACCGTGGACGAACATCTCGTAGAAATCCAATATGTTCTTGCCCAGTTGCAAAAAACTGGTGCACATTTATCTTTCCAAAAAGCACAATGGTACCAAACAAGAGCTAACTTTTAATCCCTAGAAAAAGGTGTTCAAGGCACTACTTAAATTAAAGAACTCCACAAATCTGCGTGAGTTGCAAAGCCTCCTTGGACTGACTAACTATAGTTGACAATTCATTGAGGATTGTGCACAGATCACACGACCTTTGGTCCCCTTATTGAAGGCTGAGTGAAGCGAGGGGGGAGAAGCACAATTCAAGGCAGTAAAGCAATAAAGAGAAGCCTTTCACAAGCTCCTTGTTAGGGTTACCCCATCAAGAATAAGGAGTTTTTCTTACAGACTTGTTTCTCAGATGTCAATATGGTAATCTCCTACAAAAGCAAAACATTTTCCTCTGTAGAAGAGACATTTAATGATTGCGAGAAAGCACTCCTGTAAACACTGTGGGCATTGAAAAACTATCAGCTGTTTTTCCAGGGGGAGCACATCATAGTAGAGACCCCCACCAACTGTTACAATATCTACAAAGTGATAGAGTATGGGCTGGCAATGTCTCTAATTCAAGAATTACTTCTTGGATTCTGTCAGTGCAGGTCAGGTATTAGACTAGCCCTCCAGTTCAAGGATTGGCAGACTTATATGATTGTGCTGAAGTACATTGCCTTGAGGATGAAAGTCTAATGACCACTGATAATATGAAGGTATTCCGGGCATCCCACTCAAAATATATGAAAAACACCCTTGTCACTGGATACCCACAGTTTATGTAGATGGGTGTTCAGACCATATTAGTAAAGACAGGGAGAAAGAACAAATCTAATTTATTTGCCCATGGCTGAAACTACCGCGGGCAAAAGGTTGGCATGAGAAAGGTGCAAACTACCAAAAGTTTTTCTTTTCTTTTTTTTTAACGGAAGGCTGCGGGGGTGACACCCGCAGCCCCCGTTCACTATACCATAAAGTATAGTGAGCGGGGCGATGCGGGAGACACCCCTGCAGCCCCTGTTTTTTTTTAAATGGAAGGCTGCCGGGGTGTCCCCGCAGTCCCCGCTCACTATACCATGAAGTATAGTGAGCGGGGCGATGCGTAGGACACCCCCACAGCCCCTGTTTTTTTTTTTACAATGCTACCACCAAAGGTTTGAACTTTTGGTGTTCGAACCTTTGGTGGTAGCATTTTTAGAACTTTTGGTCATTGGGACTATTTTTTTTTCAGTAAAATCTTCCTATACCGAAATAATTGGTTGCTGGCATTGGGCATGTGCCGGTGAATGATGTACCTGAACTCTCTGCTACTTTCAAAATAGGCACCCAAAGAAGTCAATTGGCAGCGCCGATGGCAATTTATCCTCACTGCTATGAACCACTGACTCAATTGGTAATTGTCAATTCTGATTATGTACGAAATGGGTTTGCAGAAGCCCTGATTAGTTGGAAAAAAACAGAGGCATGCTTTGTGAAAATGATAAACCATTAGAAAAATATCAAAGGTCATTCAAAGATAGAGGGTCCTTATAAAACTGGAAATTATTTGGCTGACCACTTTGCCAAAACACAAGCTCTATAGGGGGGACTTCACAGATATGGAATACCTCCTCTGAGAAATCCAGGACACAGCTGTGACCAGATCACAAATTTGCACTGGCAGTGACTGTTCAGCTGCTCAGTGGAATAGAGCTGCTTCTGATGTTGTGTTGATCCCATTATTGGGAAATTCTATCCATATTTGGAAGACCCAATCAGCTTTTCATCTGACAGTACCAGATTATCAAGGAAAAGAAGACCAGGTTCTGTTGAAGTTTCAGAAATTTTTTAAAATTTAAGGCGGGTTGTTTTAAGCAAACCCTAATCTGATTATAGCCAGTGGGTGGTATCTACATCATTCTGCAGTGTGATGGTAAATCAGGCCCATGACGTGACTCACTGGTCAGAGGGAACTTTAAAAGGCTCTAGGGATACTGTTACAAGTCGCTTAATGGCCACACATGGGCCAGGATCTCAATAAATATTTAAAGGGAAGTCTTGTGTGTGCCCATTGCAACTGAGTTCTCCCACACACAGAGCTCCTCTACAGAAGAGAGGAATGACGTTAGGATCATCTGATTTGACTGAGACTTCATAGGAACAGTAACTTGTTCTTCCAGAGGAAACAAATACTTGTTGACAGTGACATGCCTCTTCAAATGCCTCTCCACAAACTGGATTGAGTGCCTTCCTGCCCCAAATTGTAAGGCAGAATCAAACACAACTTTGATGATCAACCACATCTTTTCTTGTATCAGTCTTACTCAAAGTATTGGGTTCGACAAAAGTAGTCATTTTACCATTGAGGCGATGCCCTATATGTGGGAAATGCTAGGAGTGAAATGAAAACCCCATTTCACCGACCACCCAGCATCCAGTGGGTGTATGCAGAGATACAACAAAAGAACTGTGGGTATCGTTAAGACGTTTGTGGTCAATTCTCAATCAAATTGGGACATCCCATTACTGATTGTCTCAATGTCTTTCAGATCTGCAACTTCTTCTGTGTCAGGATCGGGATCCATTTGGGTAACCCCAGTCTCAAATGGCAACTGGCGTCTCCTTTCGCAGGGAGACTTTTCCCCCAAGAGCGCAGCCTGCATTAGATAAGGAACCTGTCAGGCTAGGGGCTCAGGTGAAAAGGCAGGAGCAAACAGCAGAGCTAAACGGGAAACAAAAAGATATCACAATTCAATATCCCTGTTAGGCCAACTGGGTATAAACCACCGTCAGACAAAACCCCAAACCTACCTGTTGTGATTCAGTTCTAAGCAAGGAGCCTACTTGCACAACTCCGGCCAAAGAAGTTCCAGGTGTAAGCGAGTCCAGGAAGAGTGTGTAGTTCCAGGAACAACCAAGCGAGATCTTAGTAGAATGGGAATGCCTAACCCGGGTGTCAAAAGGGCTAAATCTAGGGATGCACACACTACAGGACACCAGGAGGCAGGAAGTCCAGAAAGCTAACAGTTCCACAGGTGAAATCCAATAGAATGTTCAAATTCAGTTCCACAGGGGCAAAAGAGTTCCAGGAGAAAAGGTGAGCCAGGAAGTCACTAGAGGAAGCAGATGATAATTCCATGGAAGAAGACTCCAAGTTCATAAGCCAGTAAGGGTACAGAAATGAGGCCGTCCAGTACACATGTGCAGAGATCAAGGGGAGCCAAATAAACCAGCCAAGGGACCAAACGTCAGACACAGATGAAGGCAATGCACAGATTTGCCATAGAGAAACAGAGATGCTGGGGTCGAGGGAACCAGGAAGTCAGATCAGAGGGGTCGAGCGCTGGAATCAGTGAGGGACGAGACAAAAGCAAATCCAGTAAAGAACAGCCAGGAAGTCAAAATGCAACGGAATACTCAGTCGCAGGAATAGAAACAACATGGAGCAACCTTGCCGGGCGAACACAACGGTTATGGAGCGTCGCCCGGCAAGTACTGTTGCTTCCAGGTAGTTCAGTGAATGAAGAGACGTGCCGCATTATGTGAGGACCGGGTGCTGGGGTTGCTGGGAATAGAAGTCCATTGAGAACACCGAAGCGTCCATTGAGCTAGGGGCCATGGCAAGCGCCAGTGTCTCCGGCACTTGGCATTACAGGGCTGGCCAGTCCTTGGCAGCAGGTGGAGCGTGACAGCACCCCCCCAAAGAACCCTGTCCCCGGGAGGCACGTGTATGGTTAATATGGAATGCACGTAACAGCCGAGGGGCAAGGATATGGGGAGCTGGTTCCCATGTCCTATCTTCCGGACCGTATCCTTTACAATCGATCAAGTAATAACAGACGCCCTTTGTGACACAAGTGTCCAAAATTGCTGATAACTCATGCTCTTCTTCCCCATGCACACGTTATGGGGGAAGGTTTAACAGGAAGTCTGGTGCCATTGACATAAGACCTCATTAAGGAAACATGAAAAATGGGATGAACACGCCATTTAGAAGGAATCACCAGATGGAAGGCCACTGGATTGACTCATTTGTCGATCATGTATGAACCGATATACCGCGGGAGCAGTTTACATATTCTGCGGAATATGTAAATATCTGGTGGACAACCAGACCTTATCGCTGGGCTGATAATCCGGGGCCGGTGAACGATGGTTATCGGCCTGTTGCTTCGTATGATAATGGGCGCCATGCAGATGTTGCACTACTTCTCTGCGAATGGAGGTAAGTGACAAGGCCACAGCACTTGTCCCCGGAACCTGCACCGGGGAAGGCAAAACAAGAGGCAGGATTCGAGGATGTTGACCGTAAAAGGAGAACAGCCCACTGAAGAATGGTGAGAGTTGTTACACTCTGCTGCCCCTAACACCGAGAGCCAGTCTGAATGATACTGAAAACAGAGACATCGGCGGTACTGTTCCATAGTAGCATTCGCTCTTTCTGTCTGACCATCGGTTTGTGTATGGTATGCTGAGGAAAAATGAGCACCAATACCCAAAGACTTAGTTAGGGCCAACCAGAAGCGGGAGGTAAATAGCGATCCTTGTCTGTGACAAGTATGGAAGGCAGACCAAAGAACCGAACAATGTTTGTGAAGAAAAGCGTGGCCAAATCAGAAAGAGAAGGGATACGAGCATCAACCACTATCAAAATAGTGGTCAAACCCTGTAATGGTGGCATCTCAACCACAAAGTCCATAGAGATCATGAACCAGGGTTTGTGCGGGATTGGCATGGTTTGCAAAGACCCATCAGTTTACCCGCCATTGTCTTGCACTGTGTACACACTGCACACTTTGAAACATAATCTGCAACATATCTCTTCATATGTGGCCACCAGCACCATCTGTACAGCAAATCAAATGTCTTCCATTGGCCTGGATAAGGAATAATCCATGTGTTGTGCGACCACTTGAGTGCAAGTAGTCAGGTCCGGGTGTCAGGGATATACAGGAACCCTTGTATGTAAGGCAGACCACCAAAAAGTTGCGCTTTCAGGGACGTGATGTCAGCGGGATGATCCCTCACCCAGCATCGAATCCCATCCCGCAAAGGGAAAGAGGCCGTACACACACAGAGCATGGATCCTTTAGGTAGAAGTGGAATGACAGATTGTGTAACGTTGAAATCTCCTCCTAACCTAGACAACGCATCGGCCTTGACATGAAGAGGACTGGGACAGAGCCTGCAGGTTATGACGCCCTGCAGCCTTCGTCCAATTAAGTGCTGTTGCTTCCGGGTAGTGCAGAGAGTGCTGCATCACGTGAGGACTGGGTGCTGAGGTATCTGGGAATAGAAGTCCATTGCGAACACCGAAGCCTTCGTTGAGCCAGGCACCACGGCAAGCGCAGCGCAACATTCTGCCATCAAAATGTCTTCATTTGAATTAATAACTGGACGAAAAATGGTATTTCCACAACACCTACTCCACCGTACTCACAAGCAGACATTGATACATGCCTCAACTACTCATGAATACATTGAGAATTTGAGGTAGCACCGATAGTATGCTTTTGCATATGCTGAACACAATCTGGAGATTTTGCTGAAGGGATGAAGACATATTAATACCTCAAACAACGAAACGGGGCACGAGGTATTTTTGTCTATAATTTTCAAAAGGAACTAAGTGGTTTTCCCTTCTTGGCGAGGTGATTTTGAGATAATTGATAAGGTTTCCCCTATGACCTGTAAGATCTGCATCTACATCACAAAAAGACAGTGATTAAAGAAAAATGGGTCCATGTATATCAATTGAAAATCTGCCACCCTACACCTGCATTGAGCATGATTGTGGAGTCATCCAAAATCAGGACTGAACAACATTCTGAAGAATGAAACCTCAAGATCAAAAAAAGGAGAGGCGTGAAAAGGGATATTAATTGATAAGTACTAAACTTTGAGTGCAAGAAGGTGAATAGATGAAAATATCAGTATAAAGCAGTGAAGGTAATGCTGAAAGTTCCACAATAGGATGTACGTTTTTCATAAAAACGGTGTCCCTATGTATTACTAAACCTGTCTTTCTACCCCTTTCTGTAGTTCAATAACTGGAGACTTCTTTCCGGGGCCTAAGGGAAAGGAAACAGGAAGAAGAGATGGTAGAAGAAAGAACCCAGAAGAAGAGGCAGATCCCTTGTCCTTCCCCTTTTGTGATGGTGAGGGGCAAGATCAAGATGGGGACTTGTAATCACATTCACACAAGAACGCAGAGAAAAGCCCTGAATTTAAAAACAAAAATGTGAGCAGCCCATCTACAACAAGAGAATATGTCCAATATAACTGACAGGGCCAAGAAAATACATTCTTCCAGTTACTGGAAAGTATCCAGCAAAATTTATAAAATGGAAAACAGTCATTCTGGGATGTGAAAACACACTATAGTAAAAAAAATGAATTGGGCCCTGCATAGTGTATGTTCTCCTTTACAGGACTGAGAATCCGCTTTTTATAAAGAAAAATACACGAGATATTAAAAATGTAAACCTTTGATAGGAATTTGATTGCAAAGAAAATGTTATGATGTTGCCCTGTTCAAAGTGAAAAAGAAAATAACTTTTAAATGCATTCATGAATAGAACAGTAGTTGTGGGCCTAAAAGGCAACACATATTCCTTCCCCATAGCTTCAGCAACACAGCAACAAAAGGGTCTGGCTTGCTTCAGAGAAGAGAAACTAGGCCTTCAAGCTCGACCATAAACTTTGAGGTGGCTTGTTTTCTTTGTTCTCAGAAACAGGCCTGGGTAATAAAAACAAATGCTTCCCCTTTACAGCTTCTATATGCCTCTAGGCCTCCTAGGCTTAAAGCCCTTAAGATTACAACTAATATGCTCGGAGAAGTGACCTGGAGTGTTCTGCTCTCCATGTAATCACATCTTCCATCAGCCAGGTCTTTCTAGGAGGACGTGATTCATACTTCAGAGACTTTGAGTCTGACTCGAGTGACAGGAAGGGACTGTAATTACTCAGTGGGAAGGGAGCTGGGCCAACAAATGGCTGGGGAAACCTACTTTTAAACAGCCTTCTGACCATGGTCCTCTTGCAACCACTTTCTCTTGGAGCCATGGCCCAGCTCAGGGTTTCAAAAGGAACTGATACCCTTTGGCTGTTACCAGGCCAGGATCTATAAATACCATTAATATTGTGTTCAACCCAATACATGTAAAGGAAAACAACCACCTATTCTAATTTTACCTATGGAATCATATTTTGGTTTGGAACTTTTGAAGTAAATATAGAAAATCACTTTTTAAAAAATTGTTCAGGTTGAAAAGCTCCATCAGCTGAATGTAAAAAGATATTTTATTGATACTTGTTTAATTATGCAAACTAGGTGAATTTGGATATTTTTGCTCACAAACTGCACATGTTAGCGACTCATTTATCCTAGCATCCATGTCACATAGCCCATTATTCTAAGATGGAAAAATAATTTTTGTATACTAATATCAAAAGGAAAAATGTAAATATCTGCATCACACACATCAGATGTCATGCAGAGATGAGAATGGCATGATTGGATCCACCTGAGTGAGAGCAATCTGATGACTTGTTAGCAACATGAACACCTGTGAAAAACATGTGGTTTCAGAAAATTGTACGTTCAAGGATGCTTTAAAATGTGGTTAAAAAAGAAGTTTAAGGAAAGTAGCTTGAAAGCAAATATTGTAAATTTGGCAACTCTTAAGTACAGTGGTGTCTATTTAGAGTATCGTCTAAATCAAAACTCTCCACCAGCGTATATTAAAGCCTACCTAGCTCCTAAAGTATTATGTAATTATTTGCTAATGAAATTCAATTGCAGCACAACTTGGGAGTGGAAGGTTGATTTTAATGGAGTACCACGAGTTAGTAGATGATGTTGACTTTGTGGCAATATGGTACTGGAAACACTAAAACACTTATTAGTTGAGTGTGAAAGCCTACATGATCTTAGAACATCGTACCTAAAATCGTATGACAACCAGTTCAATTGTTCTAATACTTCACAATGTTGGCATCTATTTATGGATGGACAGGATATGAATTTTGTATATTTTTCTATTCTGTTTTATTGGAAATGTGAGGAAATATTAAACCAACTTTCTGAAGGTGTTGTAAATAGAAATAAAACTAACTCGTTTTGATGATATTGAGTGTATAGATATTCTGGATGTTTATTTCAATAGTTCACATGTTTTATGTTGTAAAAACAAAACAAAAACATTTTTATTGTTATTTTAGTCAACTTTTCTTAATTTATTGTGAAAATTAAGACTATTTTTTAATGTGAAATACTTTTATTTTGTTGTGAAAGGTTGTCATATTGTATATACAAAACCAATTTGGTTGCATGTATATTAATTAATTAATTAAATAAATGAAAATAATTGCTTTATTTAGAAATCTCCAAGATGACATGATATCAGCTGGGAGCAAAACTGGGTGTAAAATCTAATCCCATTAGACTGCCATCTTCATTAATATGCCCAATGAGTATGAAGGGAATGGTTTAGTGTGATGTCACTTTTGGAACCTTATTCAATCACCCACACTGACCAATTCATTAGATAAATTATACCCACCTCTAACACGAGGTGTTTCTAATATATAAAAAGTACAATCACATAGATTCTAGGGACTCACTTGTTGACTTACTGACTGGGATGGACAGACTGACAGAAGGAGAATTTACAGCAACAGAAAGGAGAATGGACTAGATTCCTTTCCTTTTGGACCAATTTTTGGATTACTAGCAGTATGCTGTAAGGCAGACCTACCTGGAGTTAAAGCCCCAGACCTTCAGTGGGAAAAGCTAGCAGACCGATGTAATACTGAAGAGGGAAACCAGACTGTGGAGGGAAGCTGACCCCATCTTGCTGACTGATGCCCATCTGTTACTAGAGGGGGATATGATATGATATGGCATTTATAATGCGCCTATGCACAAGTGCTTCAAGGCACAACGAGGCAAGGGAGGGGATACAGAGGGAGAATTTAACGAGTCCTTAAGCGCCCATATGTTTCTAGAGGTGGATAATTGAACTAATCCGCAAGATGCTGTCCAAATGTCTGTGAGACAGTGTAATACTTTGAGCTATTATATGGCCCTGTGCACAGTGCATTCTGGTGCGCTCGAGCTATAATGGACACTCACTCCATGCCTCAGTGAAAGCTGCACTTGTTGTGAACCTGTCATGTTCACCTGGTCTCCACGGGGGCATCGCACAAAGCTGCACGAATGACGTCTGCACTCACGTTGCACGGGGCTGAGTGATGATGCTTGCACGTGGCTTCTCCCTCACTATCACTTCCCAAGAAGCATTTGTCTAAAATGTCGAAACAAGATATTATCCAGCCATGAGGAGCGGGTTTGGCCCCCACCTCCCGTAACCTCCTAGTGCCCCTCTCTGTTTATGCCTCACCTTGGGTTTTTTTAATGGTGGCCTCTCCGTCCTGCAATATCTAGCAGGGTGTGATATGTTCAGCCTTTTCCCTGGATCAAGTTGCTTCACTGATCCTGCGGGGCTGTAGCAGAGTCTTGAACAGCTTGACTCAGTAAGTAAGCCCCTATGCCAATAGATGCTTGGTATAGTTTGCTTAATGTCCTTATTGCCCAAGTTCTCACTGTTGTTCTTAATTTCTTTCAGGCTCGGCCTTGGGCGGTTTTCTGATGAAGATTTGCCTCTTCCTACGATGATGAGCAGATTTCCTGCGGGTGAGTATTAGCGCGAGTGAGTGGCGCTGAATGTCTTTTAAATGGTTTCTTTCCTGTGCGCGACTAACCTGCTGTTCTTTTCTTTTTCTGCAATGCAGGTGAGGTGCGGGTCCGGAGCGGCGATTGGATGAACCGCTTCAATGGAATCCTAGAAGAAAGAAGTCTCCGGGTGAGTATTGGCTCTTCATGCAAATGCCTTCTTTTCTGCAGGTGCGATGATCCGGAGAGCAGCTGAAGGCGCGGCCTTTCGGATGGACTGCTTCAGGTAAGGCCTCATTCGCTGCTCTAATTCCTGTTCCTTTCTTTCCGTTCTTCACAGATGCCGATGGATCATGATCCCAGGACAGGCGTGGCAGTTGAAGATCGGGTATGGGAGCTAAGCAGACACAGTGAGCGTTAAGCTGCAGGAGTGCAGAATAACACGAAGTGTGTTCTGTCTGTTGGGTGTGGTTTAAATAGCCTTGCAAGTAGTTCCAGGTAAAGTAGTCCCTCCAGCCTCACCCTGCACTAATAATCCCATGTAAAGTAATCCCTCAGCCACACCCAGGGTAGGCTGGATGGCTCAGCCCCATAAGGCTGGGCTGTATTTAGTCCCATGCAGTTTACCACCAGATAGAACACAATGAGCCTGGCGCCAACGGCGCCAGGACTGAGTCCAGGAAGTCCTAAGACAACCTTTTGGGGCTTTATAAGCCCTTATTGGTGCCATAAACTGGGGTAGGCCCGTCGGCTCCTGATGTTTGGGAAGATGCACCATGGCAGCACTCCCCCGAAAGGCCCCCATAACGGTGGGTCCTCTCATGGGTCCAGGTTTGCTTGGATGATTATGATGGAATCTTTTTAGCAACCATGGAGCATGAATGTGATCACTAGGTTCCCATGATCTTTCTTGTGGTCCATAGCCTTTTCAGTCTATTAGATAAAATAGTTTTGATTTGATAATCTTTGAGTCCAGAATATCCTTAACTTCAAATTCAGGTTCCCTGTCAACCATGATTGGTTTTGGTGGTTTCAGTACTCGGGTCCCTGGTTGCACTGGTTTCAAAAGCGAGACGTGAAACACAGGATGAATCCGCATATGTGCAGGTAAGTCCAATTTCACAGCTACCGGATTAATGATGGCCTTTATGGTGTATGGATCCAATTATCTTGGATTGAAGTATGGGTTCCTTTCACTGGTATGTGTTTCAAGGGCAGTCAGACTTCATCCCCAACTTGATACCTGGGAGCTTCACTTCTATGTACGTCTGCCGATTTCTTGTATCTTTCCTTAGCTTGCCTCAGATGCTCTGTCGCCTGTTTAAAGGCTTGAGTGATGGTAGTGTGCAAACTTCTTACAGCTGGCATTTCTAGAAGTTGAGGCGGGTCAAGATTGGAGGTTTGTGGATGCATCCCGTATATTGTATAGAAAGGACTCTGCCCAGTGCTGGGGCTGGAGTGTAAGGAAGTGTTATAGGCATACTCGGTTATCCACAAAATGTCTTTCCAACTTTCCGTTTCCGTTTGGTGTAACATACATCTTAGGTATTGTTCCAATGTTTGGTTGGTCCTCTCGGTCTGACCATCAGTTTGGGGATGGTGGCTAGTGGAAAGTCTTACATCGATTTGAGCTGACTCGCAACATTTCTTCCAGAAACGTGAAATAAATTGACTGCCACGGTCTGAAATCAGGATGGAAGGAAATCTGTGTATTCGGACTATCTGTTCTAGGAATTCCTTAGCCAGGATTGAAGCTGTGGGTAAGCCTTTTAGTTGAATGAAATGGGCCATTTTGGGAAACAAGTCTACTACCACTAAAATGGTGTTGAATCCATTGCAAGGAGGGACATCAGTGATAAAATCAAGAGATAACGTATGCCAAGGTGTATGTGGAATATCCAGAGGTTGTAGTAGGCCTGGTGATCTCTTCTTTTGAGCCTTCTTTTGTGCACAAACACCACATGATAGTACAAACTGCTTGATGTCCTTACGCCACGTTGGCCACCAAAAGTGCCGCTTGATCTTGGCTTCAGTTTTAGCAATTCCAGAATGACCTTCTACCAGTGATTCGTGTTCATTTGAGATTACCTTTTCCTGAAGTTCTTTGCTGGGTAGATAGAGACATCCCTGAAAATATGGCAAATGGTTTGAGACTGAGTGGTGTGTACTTTTGGTTAGCCATTCCTGCAGAGTGTTGGTATCAATGAGATGCGCAATTTCCTCCTGGATGTCATCTAATGTTATAGACGTCGTAATTCCTAGGATTCTTCCTCCAGGGATAATGGGTACTGGGTCTGGATTTGTGTATGCGTCTTCTACCCCTATACGGGACAGGGCATCCACTTTTCCGTTTCGACAGCCAGTCCGGTAAGTAATTTCAAAATCAAATTCAGCAAAAAACGCCCATTGGAGTTGGTGAGAGGATTGTGCTTGTGCCATCTTTAGGTATTGTAAACTGCGGTGATCTGTGATTACCGTGATGGTGTGTCTTACTCCCAAGAGATAATGCTGCCAAGCTTTGAAAGCCGCCCTTGATGGCCAAAAGTTCCCTGTCCGTCCCGGCGTAATTCTGTTCTGATGCCGTGAATTTTCGTGACCAGAAGGCCACTGGGTGAAGTTGACCCGTTTCAGGGTCTCTTTGAGAGAGGACCGCTCGCATTGCCAAGCTGGAAGTGTCGGTCTCAACCACGTATGGGAGATCTGGACGAGGGTGTTTCAGGATTGGAGCTGAGATTAATTTTTGTTTAAAGTTCTGGAAAGCTTTTTCCACCTCTTCAGACCATTGAAAACGTTTATTCTTTCACAGTAAAGAGGTGATGGGGTGCACTAGTTGCAAAAAGCCCGGAATAAAGCGACGATAGAAATTTGCGAACCCGAGCATACTCTGAACTCCTTTGATGAAAGTTGGAGAAGGCCAGTTGAGGATGGCATCAACCTTTCGCGAATCCCTACGCACACCATGAGGAGTTAGGACAAATCTACGGAACTCGACCTCAGTAACATGGAAGAAGCATTTTTCTAATTTAGCATATAATTTATGTTGCCGGAGTTTGTCCAGAACAGCACGGACGTGTTTCACATGTTCTTGTTCAGAAGGGGAGTATACCAGAATGTCGTCGATGTATACTACGACACAGACATCGATCAACTCTCGCAGGACGTCATACATGAAATATTGAAACGCCGCTGGGGCATTACAAAGGCCAAAGGGCATCACCTGGTATTCAAATAGCCCATATTTGGTACAGAAGGCAGTCTTCCATTCGTCCCCTTTCTTAATTCGTACAAGGTAGTACGCCCCTCGGAGTTCTAACTTGGTGTAAATTCGAGCGTCTTTAACTTGATCCAATAGTTCAGGAATCAGCGGCAAGTGTTATCGATTTTTAACAGTGACTTGGTTCAATGCGCGGTAGTCGATACAAGTCCTAAGGTCTCCTTCTTTTTTAGGCACGAAGAATTAGGGTGAGGCCACAGGGGACTTGGACGGACGGATAATACAGTTTGCCAGGTATTGGTCTAGATACTTCTTTAAATGCAGATTTTCAGGCTCAGTGAGCGCATAGATTCGGCCGCATGGAATCTGTGCGCCCGGTATAAGGTCGATCTGGCAGTCGTATGGTCTATGGGGGGGAAGAGTGTTGGCTTGATCCTTCTGGAAAACATCCTGATAGTCTTGGTATACCTCGGGTAGTGGATTCGTTAGACTCATGATCGTTGTCACTTCTTTGGCCAAAGGTTCTTCTGCTTGATAGCAAGTATGAGCACATTCGACTGAGAAGGTCAGCCTCTTAGCACGCCAGTCGATGCAAGGATTGTGTGACTCTAGCCATGGCATTCCCAGAATTATTTGGAAATGTGGAGCCTTGATTAAATCAAACACAATGGCTTCCCGATGCCCATCTTGGCACAAAAGCGTCATCTCTGTCGTTGAATGTGTTACAGGTCCCCAGGAAATCTCTGTTCCGTCAACAGTGGTGACTAAGCCAGTTGTTGCCTTCTCGCAAAGAGGAAGATTCATCCTTGTAGCCAATTCCTGATCCATAAAGTTACCAATGGCTACGCTGTCGATATATGGTCTTACTGCGTGCATTCGAGACGGCTTTTGGTGACTGATGAGAATAATTGGCAAGGCTAGGTGCGAGGTCTGGGAGTCCTTCTTTTCGCTCGACAAACGGACCTCTACGCCTGTCGGGCGGGGACGTTTTCCGGCATTGGCTCTGCCTCAACCTTGCCGGCAACCCCTACTGCCTTCTTGGGTGGTTTCACCGAGCACACTCGGAGGAAGTGGCCGGCTGTCCCGCAATAAAAGCATAACTGTTGCTTCCTTCTTTTGTCTCTTTCAGCCTTGGATAGTGGCCCTCGCACCCCTCCAATCTGCATGGGTTCGGATATGTCGGTGGTTTTGGAAGCATTTTCCCTTGGACGCACAAATACCGGAGTGTCCATTCCAGCTCGATCAGCCTTAAGGTTCTGCAGTCTGTGATCAAGCTGGACCACCAAGTCTATATATTCAGCACAGTCTCTGGGTGGATTGACCACTTGAGCTAAAACGTCTTTTAACTCGCCTCTCAATCCATGGTGAAACAGCATTGTTCTTTTGTTGTCTGGCCACCCGGTTTCCACTACCAGTCTGTTGAAGGTTGCGATGTACGTTAACAGATCTTGGTTCCCTTGACGCAGAGACAGGAGTTCATTATCTAATGCCTGACCTTGGGAGTGCCGGGCAAACAACTTATCCATATCCTGTTGGAACCTCTGAAAGTCTCGCAAAAGGGGACCATCCCGGTTGACTAGTGGTACCGACTAGTCTGCAGCACTGCCACTGAGATATGAAAGCACAAAGGCCACCTTCGATTGTTCATTTGGAAAGGCTCCCGGCCTGCATAGGAAATGTATACGTCACTGATTCATAAAAACCGTGTACCTTTTTCGGTCTCCTGCAAAGCGTTCTGGGGGTGCCAAAGGTACGGCTCCTAGAAGGACCAACTGTACTGGATTGCTTGGTGAAGCGGGGACTGTTGACCCCATTCCTGGTAGCGGACTTTGCCCTGCCTGTGATTGAAGCAGTTGTCTGGCTAGGTCGTCTGTATGATCCTTGGCTACAATTAGTTCTCTCCTTAAAGCATTGGTTTCTTGCCGAGCAGAATGCACCTTGGCCCTGAGTTCCCCCAAAAGCTGGGCTAGCTGGTCAGTCTCTGAGGTTTCCATGATGCCCAGGTGGAGGTTTTGTGTAAGGCTTCTCATTCTGTCATGCTCACCTGGTCTCCATGGGGGCGTCGCATGAAGCTGCACGAATGATGTCTGCACTCGCGTTGCACGGGGCTGAGTGATGATGCTTGCACGCGTCTTCTCCCTCACTATCACTTCCAAGGAAGCGTTTGTCTAAAATGTCGAAACAAGATATTAGCCAGCCGTGAGGAGCGGGTTTGGCCCCCACCTCCCTTAACCTCCTAGTGCCCCTCTCTGTTTATGCCTCACCTTGGGTTTTTCAATGGTGGGCTCTCCGTCCTGCAATCTCTAGCAGGGGCGCGATATGTTCAGCTTCTTCCCTGGATCAAGTTGCTTCACTGATCCTGCGGGGCTGTAGCGGAGTCTTGAACAGCTTGACTCAGTAAGTAAGTCTCTATGCCAATAGATGCATGCTATAGTTTGCTTAATGTCCTTATTGCCCAAGTTCTCACTGTTGTTCTTAATTTCTTTCAGGCGCGGCCTTGGGCAGTTTTCTGATGAAGATTTGCCTCTTCCTATGACGCTGAGCAGATTTCCTGCGGGTGAGTATTAGCGCGAGTGCGTGGCGCTGAATGTCTTTTAAATGGTTTCTTTCCCATGCGCGACTAACCTGCTGTTCTTTTCTTTTTTTTGCAATGCAGGTGTGTCGCGGCTCCGGAGCCGCGATTGGATAAACCGCTTCTATGGAATCCTAGAGGAAAGCAGTCTCCGGGTGAGTATTGGCTCTTCATGCAAATGCCTTCTTTTTTGCAGGTGCAACGATCCGGAGAGCAGCTGAAGGTGCGGCGTTTCGGATGGACTGCTTCAGGTAAGGCCTCATTCTCTGTTCTAATTCCTGTTCCTTTCTTTCCCTTCTTCACAGATGCCAATGGATTGTGATCCCAGGACAGGCGTGGCAGTTCAAGATCAGGTACAGGAACTGAGCAGACACGGTGAGCTTTACGCTGCTGGAGTGCAGAATAACGCAAAGCGTGTTCTGTCTGTAGGGTGGGGTTTAAATAGCCTTGCAAGTAGTTCCAGGTAAGGTAGTCCCTCCAGCCTCACCCTGCACTAGTAATCCTGGGTAAAGTAGTCCCTCAGCCACAGCCAGGGTAGACTGGATGGCTCAGCCCCATTAGGCTGGGCTGTATGTAGTCCCATGCAGTTTACCACCAGAAAGAATACTATGAACCTGGCGCCAACAGCACCAGGACTGAGTCCAGGAAGTCCTAAAACAACCTTTTGGGGCTTTATAAGCCCTTATGGGTGACAGTAACTGGGGTAGGCCCGTCGGCTCCTGATGTTTGGGAGTATGCACCATGACAGAACCATAGACATATTTTTTGCATCATTCGCACTGTTTCACTGAAAAACATGCTTTCAACATTATTGGTTGCTTATGTTGGTTTGCAGTGCTCAACCAAGAACACTGTGTGCGAAAAGGCTGGGATAAGCAGGTGTCGGCTGGTACCTGGTAAGGTTGCCATGGACATTGTCAAAGCTGAGGATGAGATACAGAGTTGTTCTTGCTGCTTTCTTGAGAAAGTGTTGAGTTCTGCTCCTTGAGGTTACTGTGGGTCACTCCGTCGGGGGTCGTACAGAGAGTGCGAATGAGCAGAGGCTCAGGCCAGAAGGTTCTAGAAGATGCCACCCTGCCTTTGTGGAGGGATTAAAATGTGGGGCACTGGAATGGTCAGACTGAAAGCTTCACCTCGAAGGGGGGATGCCTTGCTCTGAGCCTATTGCTACCGAGGTCTCTTTCCCTGGCTGATTTTGGGGCTTATTCAGCAGATTCTGGCGAGATGAGGGCATTCCTTAAAGATGCACCAACTGTGATGTATTTTCTTTAGACTTCTTTGCTTCATTTATTCTGAGTGGCATTTATTCATTTATGTATGCTTTTTTGATGAATAAAGGGCCGTATAAAAGCCAGTTTATCATTTAGCAAAGAGTGTGCATGTGTGGATCATTGCCTCCCCACTTTCAAGGTTTTTCAATCAGTGTATTGGTTAGAGAAAGAAGATTTGTCTGTGCACTCATTGAAAAGCAAAACAGACAGCCAAAATAAACTCATATGTAAGTATAAAGCCAAGGAGAAATATAATAGACAGGAACTATACTCTAAAGGAGAATAGATTAAATCCCAGCCCTTTTCATTTGTGAAAGTACTGCGGGTGAGGGGGTATATAATTTGACTGTACTTTCTGGGAAATTTGTAAATTTTTTAGAAGTGTATGTGTTTCTGGAAATATAGACTTTACAAAATAGGTCCAATGGTGTGTATACAGGGAGATCTCCAGATTCCTTCTCTGTAATGCACAAGCACAGAAGATCTATTTTGGGAGGGAAAAGAAAACCTCACTGTGTACATACCTAAAATGTATAAATAATAATGTAATGGAAGTCACTCCCTGGTTACATCACCAAGCAGAATTCTGTTACTGGTGCTGAATCACTGAAGACAAAGGGGAAAGTGTTATTATCGGCTAACCATTTTCTTACATTTAACTTGGCCATTGAAAATGACAAATGCAGACTTTTACACATTAATACAAAAGAGACACCACTGCAGGGAATGTAGCAAATATATATGTTAAACGGTACAACGTCATTTCATCGCCGGATGTTTTTTCACACGGTTTTTTACCGCAGATTTTTTTTCCCAAAAAATCATCTAATTTTTTGGGGGGGGTTAAAAAAAATTATATACATTTGGTGTGGGTGTACGGGGATATAAATAAAATGAAAGGGGATGGGGGATTTGGGGGGCTAACCCCCCAAAAATAAAAAAATAAAAAAAATCGATTAGTTTTTTCAAAATAA
This sequence comes from Ambystoma mexicanum, assembly GCF_040938575.1. Classification (NCBI taxonomy): domain Eukaryota; kingdom Metazoa; phylum Chordata; class Amphibia; order Caudata; family Ambystomatidae; genus Ambystoma; species Ambystoma mexicanum. Next base: position 743,484,488 of record NC_090934.1, read on the forward strand.
AATCTGCAGTAATAAACCCCACGAAAAAACATCCCGTGATGAAATGACATGGAACCATGTTAAACATACATCTGCCTTTTGCAACCGTTTACATGCCGGAATATTAAGTAGTTTGTCTTTTAAATTTAGTTTTCTGGAATGCTCTTTAGGATGCTCACATGTATATTAAGGGGGAGGTCTCCATGTTCAATAAAGGAGAAGTAATGAGACTTAGATAGACAAGGATGTTCTGATTTAATTTGGTTTTCTATAAAAATGATATCTTTGTATGAGCCCTCATTCACTTTTCAACGCATGGTGGATATGTGCTTAGGATAAACCAAAGGTATATATGGGGATGTGTGTGTTTACAAAAATATATCCTCACGTAAGTATAGCATTAAATATTGAAATTACCAGTGTATCGAACATTCTTCATTGTAGTCACCATTGCCATTGGAATTTCACAGATGCATAATTTGTTTATATTTAAATTGATTGAATAATTTCTATTTTTATTAATAAATAGGCTTTCTGTGCAGCCCTGCTTGTTTCTGGTCCCAAATGGGGAGGGAGGCTGTAGGGAATCAATATTGTTAAATTGGGGTCCCAGGTTCTTAAAAAGAACATTATCAAATGAATAAGTAGTGTGCACGCCTGGTTTGGGGTGGGTGGAAAATTCACACAGATTGGATGTCGCCTGATTAAAACATCCAGCAGCATTCTTGAAGAGAACATTATTAGTGTTGAAAACAAACTTGTGGGCAGTTCTCTTTCCACTGGGCATTGCACTAGCAGTACTCGTCTATCGCCAACTAACTTGTGAACTGAGGAAGTCGCTACAGCAGTAGAATGGACAATGACAGTTTGGAGCTCCATATAGGTTTGGCAAAAGAAAAAAAAATCAAAGACAAATATATAAAAAGAGAGACTAGTGCACACCACTAACATGTAGTTTATATTTTGAGGCTAAGTGGTGTATAAACATTAAATGATAATTCATCATTGATATACTGGTTTTAGCCAAGGCTCTTTACATTTAACATCTTCATATTGCCAGTAAAATTGATCAGCGGATTGAGCATGTGTTGCTGTGATTAGATCTGCAGGTCACAGGTTCAAATCCCAGCATGGTGGACTCAGCCTTTCATCTTTCTGAGGTCAATAAAATGAGTACCAATTTCGATTGGGTAATAATAATAATAATGTACGTAAAATATGTGCTATGTGAAGCACTTTGGTGTGGTGGCTGTTACGCTTCTTTGTGCTTCTTCCTACCGGCATTGGCGTTGGTCGCCAGTGCTTGCCTGACTCTGCCCCCTGCAGTTGGGCCTGACAACAAATACCACAGGATACCGTGAAGCGGCCGTGAAGTGGCTGACAAGTGAAGCGGTTTGTGGTCCGCGGGCTAAGAGCTGCCGAGTGCCCAGATCAACTATTCCTACATTTTCAGTTACTGTGCAGCCTTTAATCTTCCTGTTATGTATCCCATTATATTTATGGGGCGGTCTGGTTTGAGAAGCAAGGGTGGCCCTAAGCATCAAAAGATCAAACCAAACTCTGTGAAAATGCCACCTGACACAAACAGAGGCCAGACTTCGCTTATGGATCACTTTAAATGCAAATCAAACTGTGTCTCTCTGCAAGAAGTTGCCATTGTTGCGGAATTATTGACCAATTTAGGCAATGATGTTCAGCCACCCCAGCTAAAAATGAGCACTCAATTAAAATCATTGAGTCCGCTGCCCCCAACAATTCATATACATAAAAAGAATCACCAATGGGTCAGACTCCTTTTACTCATTTTTTCAAGAAATCCGTTTCCAGTACCAAAATTAAACCCTGTGGAAAACTGAGAAATGTTGATCAGATTGATCATTCCCACGTGAACGATTTCAGCATGATAAATCTTGCTGAATCGATGGCATGCGATTTATCGAGTGCTCCACTTGTTACGGCACCATTTCCAATAATGGCGAGCCTTTCCTTACCTCTTTCTTCAGATCACTCTCCTCCTGATTCACCAACTGACTTAACTAACCTGTTAGAGGAAAACAATGGGACACATGTAACAGCAGAACCTGAGCCTTGTAGTTTCAACAATGACCGAGCTGGCCTACACCATACTTTGTTGGAACTGGACGATAGAATACGACTGACCTCTCCAATGGTTTCATCGTTGAATATGGTACTCAGTTAATTTGTCGCATTACACGACAACATATTTGAGGAAGTGAAGGACCATTCTAACTATTTGGAAGCAATACCCCGGAATTTGGATATGATGTGAGATAATTTGTATCTACTCCCATTGCTCTCTCCTGTCCACTTCCTAGAAAAACAAGAAGAGGGCTCCGACTTTATCATTTTGGATGACTCTGCAATCTTGGCTGAATCGAGCAGCCAAATTCCGGGCGTTGTGTCTGCAGCTGTTCCGCGGCCTTTGAAAATTGGTGCTGAAGCTAAAAAACCTTCGGGTAAACAAATGTGCAGCAATCAAAATCTTTCACGACATGGGTTGCGATCAATATTAATGAAACAGAGTTGCAGGATCGGAAAAGTCTTAACTAAGAAACATTCACTATGAAAAAAGTCAACGAAGGTTTCTGCAATTATAAAATATTTCTATGAGAAAAGAAAAAAAGCAAATAATCATGTTGACAAGGAACCTACTTCTACAAATATTGAAATCTTGTCTGATGGACCTTTGTCTGTGTCAACCGTAACAAACATTTTAGTGAATGACAACCTTCTGTTGCTACCCTCAGTTGAAGTGAGTAAAGAGGTTGCTTTACAAACACAAGAATCAAAGGTTCTACCAAGCTCCATTTCCGTCAGCATACAAACAAATACGCCAACAGATTCAGGTAATAAGCCTGCAATTGTGCATTCTTGTCCCCAATTAGGTATCGGAAGCTCAAATAGAAGAAGAGAAATCAGTGACTGAGGCGATATCCAATACTAAAGGGGATCTGTGCACTAGGACCCCAAAAGGCCCATAAAGCTGAGGGTTGCCCAATAGTACTTTAAGATGGAATAGCAGCACCCGTGAGATGGATGGGGATGCAGATTAGTACTCTAACATCAAATCAATAATGACAACTCAATAGCTTGGCAAAGGGAGTCAGTTTAATGATAAGTACAAAAAACGGGGAATCTCAAGAATATCAGCGGTTGCTAGATCTTCCTTCTCGCTTCATAACTTCAACGAACTTCATAAAAAACACAACATTTATACTAAAATCTCATCATCACTGACGCGTAACGCTTAAAATGTTGCATGCAATTCTATTGGTTCTAGGAAGGTAACTTTAATATAGGTACTATATCTGTATATGGTAACACAGTGAGGGGATTGGGGAAACACTGTCAGGTGGGGCATCTAAGCACTACCTTGAAAATGGCTACTGTAGACGTCACTAAAAATAAGACGTCCCATTGGTTCTACTAACTATAGGACCCTAGATCACTTGGTCCACTATGATTGGGTTGGCAACAACCCCACTCATACTTTTCCACTTTGTCTAGCAGCATGCAGAATGGTCAGCCAGGTGCAGGGTGCACGTCAGCTCCCACAGCCTTTCTCCAATTATTGCTACAATCAATCATCACTTCGGTGGTCATGTGTCCGTTATTTCACTGTGGTTGGCCTTGAGACTGCACCTCTGTCTGGAAAAGTTCTGATTTCTTGCATGGCACACCGCCATGCGTAGGTGTGAAAGTCCCCCTTCTTCTCGCTCGGCTGGTCACGTGATTCAGACACCGTAAAATCGCCTCATTTTCCATGTAATTCATGTATTTGATTTTCGTTTGTCCACGACCTGCCTTCTGCTTCTTATCTTGACCTTTCTGAGCAGGATATTCTGTTCCTTTCTTTATTAATTGTAGCTACTGTTGGCCTATTTTAGCTGATATGACCTTGGCTTTTTGGCATGATTTGTCTTTGAGTTTCATTTCTGTATTTTATTCTTGATTTGGTAACTATGAAACTCTCTTCATGCGACCTCTAGTAACCTTTGGTTGATTCTGCTCTTGTGCATAGTGGAAGTATACTTATATAAAGTGCTCCTTTTTGAGGTAGATATGTATAGGTGGCGCTTTCCGCAATCTATTTTACTATTAAGCATAAGCAAGCCTCACAAATTCTTGCTTCTTGCGGTTCCTTGCATATGTACACGTGTAAACTAACTGAATATCTTTGTCGTGCTCATGGCATAAGCTTCTTACATTTGACATCGTCCTTTCACTTTAGGTTTGCAATGTCTCTTATCCATGGCGTTTTGTCTCTTTTCGCCATTCGCAGGTCGTCATATCTTCTATATGTCAGTCAGTCCAGGTTCTTGTGGCCTTTTTCAGGGACTGTACTCAGACAATCTTTATTCTGTTTCATTTGTTGATATGGTTTTCTCAATGGATACTGCCCATGTTTTCTTAGGTGTAGGTACCTCAATGGGTGTGGTTCTTCTGATAGGTACTGGACAGAGCCCCACTGCGGCTCTCTGCTGGTTTATTTGCTCCTCATATGTCACATACTTCGGCGTGAATGTTCCTGGTTCTTCAAAATGGACGGTTGGAGTGCGGGCCGTACTTGGGACCTCCACTACACTCCCCCATCTGGGTGATTCATCGACCACTTTCATTTCTTCCTTTGTATCCCTCTTCTTTGAATCCTCTGTATTCACTTTTTCTTCATCTTCTGGGTCTATACATGACGGTCTGAAGAAATGTCTCTTTGGGGTCCATATCTTTATGACTCCTTTTAGACTTCCTGCTGTTATTATGTGTTCATCTTTGTTCCATATCATTAGATCACACTGTCCATTTGGGCTGCAATAGATCCATCTTCCCACATAATATCTATGCTTTCTGGGATATCAAAACTTTTTTTTCTTTCTGGTGCATGAATGCTGGCTTTCACAAAGTCTCTTATTTCTTAATCAGTCGGGTCTTTGGGCTTCCACCCCGGTTCGACATCAATCGTGATCTTCATCCCTATGGCCTTTTTCGCAGTTTTCTGACACTGAGGTATTATTATCTTGATAACACAGAATCCAAGCAATATCATTACTAGCAGGGCTCCTAGAAACTTGAATGTGCCTGCCATCCATTGCGGAACCCATGAGAATAGTGCTCCAGACCAACTGTCGTTCTCCACTTCATCAGTTTCCTCAATCATTTGGTTCTGTAGTTTCATCAGCAAACCTATGGCCTCTGTTAGAGTTCCATTTTCTTCGTTGTGAGAAGGTATAAATGTGCAACATGATTCTCCGATTTTTGCACAAACACCTCCATCCATGGCTGTGATCATGTCAAGGACATATCTGTTCTGGAGAGTCATTAGTTGTATCGCTCTTAACTCTTCCTTGATTGCATTGAATCCTTTTATGGTCGTGTTGATGGTCTGCAGTAACTCCCATCTGGTTATCTGCAACCATTTAGTGTTTGCTCCAGCCTGCATTCTTGGCATGAAATTTGCCGTGAATACTGAGGAAGTCTGACTGAACAGCCTGTGTTCATAAGGGATAGTATCAAAGGCGTCTATGGATTTGGCAGAAAAGTAAAATTCTCGCTTCATTCCGTTCATCAATTCCGCAGATCTCTTCTTCCTCAGGTGACCATCTGCTTTTGGAAAACTGCCAATATTCAGGTCACTTTTTGGAATCACCAATGCTGTAATGTGGACATTCACTATTGTGCATATACCTCCCCAGTTTCTGAGCAGTCTGATATATGCTTTGGATCCACGTGCCCAATAATGATCCATGATCACTGCAGTACCGTGTACCATTCCCGGAGCCTCAAAAACGTGTCCACTGTTCTGATTCTCTCCCATCTTCCTGGTGCCATTATCCCTGAAGCAGAATTTTGGGCTTTCCAATGGTACTATCTGCAAGGGTCCTCCTCTGTCCTCGACCCATGTTATCAGTTTTGCAAGCTTCGGCCACAATGGCTTGCATCCATTCTGTACTATGCCAATGGTGCCTTGGTAGCGACCAATGACCACCCATGCTCTGCAGATCACCACTCCTTTCTCCCATCCGTCTGGTGAAAGCAGTGTTCCCCAAGTTTGCATTTGGCCTCTGTTCTTCCACTTTCGAGCCTCTTTTGGTGTCTTTCCTTGAAAGTTTGGTTTGTGATTTGCTTCTCTTCTTTTTTCTGCTCCTTTAACTCCAGGCTTCTTGTGTCTGATCACATTGTGTTTTTTCTTTCCATTGTTTCTTGACTTTATGTCCTGGACATAATCATCTTCATTTGGATCAGTTGCTTCAGTTGCCCATTTCAGTGAGGCATCACTTCCCATGAACTGGCCTCTGGTTGTGCATATTGCTACATATCCCAGACAGTGTGATGTCTGGACATCAATTTCTACAGTTACAAATATCTTTGACTTCCCCATGCTGTAAGGTAGGAGTGCACAAACAAAGCATTCCCCCTCTGAATTCCGTCTTCCAACTTCTTTCATATGCTGGTACCATATTCTTTTCCCAAATGTGCTGTGCTGTCCAAATAATGGTTTAGCTCACTATTGTCTCCTTGTATGCTTCTCTTAATTCTCAATGTTTTCTTGTAGTTTGCCATAACTACGTCCTTGAATGCATCCATATGGCTTCTTCTTGCTGGAGGATTCTCAGGTATTCTAATCCATGGTGTAGGCATCTTCATCGGTGCCAGTCGAGTAGAGGAAAGTCCAGCAGTTCTTTCCTTGTCCTCTTGTCTTTCCCTAACTCTGGTTATGAACGACCACATTGATTCTGCTATCATCTGTGCTTGTGAGATTTTCCCTGGGCTTGCACTTGCCTCTTTCAGGACTGTATCAGGGGTGTTCATTAATATTGTTTCAGTTGGCTTCCTCTCGAACTCCTTTTGTCTCTTCACTAGTTCAGCTTTCTTCATTTGGTTTTTAACTTCAATTGTAGTAGAGCTTCTCATTGTTTGATGTCCAACCTTCTCGTCTTTGGCATGTGGTTCTGTAATTATTGACACTAGACCTGGTGTGTGTGCATTCATTGTTTGCAAGCGTGTGGTTGTCAGTAGTACAAGAGAGTAAAATGTATGTGACATCAAGCAGCCGAGGTGTGCAGTCACTGTATGGAAATCATTACTGTGCAGCATTTTTCTGCACTGTGACAGAATACACCTTTCATTATTTCTCTAAGGTCTGGCCATTTGATCTCTCCTGTACATATTTAAATGTTGAAATAAAAAAACCTAGCCAATTACATAAAGCAAACATGAAAAGTATTGTGTGTTTTGAGGTTCGATAGCAGAATTGTCTTTTGATGTTTAATGAAATTTTTCCTGGAATTATTACTACCTAATGGTATGCCTATGTTATGATGCAACAATGCAGAGAGGCACGGACACCATGCTAAATTCTATATCTAATCTAATGGTCAAATGGTTATTTATATAGCGCTTTTGGCAAAGCGCTGTACATAGTGCATATTTATCACAATTATCACCAAACTAAATTTGTTACTCCTTAATTGACCTCGAAAGGATGAAAGGCTGAGTTGGCCTTGCTGGGATCCGAACCGGCAACCTGCAGATCATGCATAGATTGCAACAACGAGTACTCAACCAGCTGAGCTATCTTATTGGCTAACATCCTTCAGAGGTCGGTTAACTGAGTATCCACTGAGGTATAATAATCACAGTACCTAGATGTTGGACTAACCATTAATGAAGCGCTATATAAAGTTAAATACCTATCTGGATTATCACAGGGACAGGTTTTGCTGAGTTTTTATTTCAATTACCAATGTAACTTTCCTTTGTTTGTTTTTGAACAGCTCTTGCACTTCCTGGAGAGTCAGGTTTTGGATGTTTTAATTGTAGTCTTGAAGATTTGAGAGGCTAGAACACCTGTGATTGGTGTAATGACAATCACTCACCATTGAACAAAGACTCTGCTGCCACTGACCATTTATAGTAATGTACCCCATTGACTGCAAGGTTGAATGGATGCAAACTATAATGTGCATAGTCATCATTTTACACACTGTTTTTATAATTAGAGTGTAAATTAAATTATAAGTGTAAAAATGATCGGCCTCTGAATGATTATGCACACAGCACCGGAACTCTGAAAAATTCACTTGTGCAATACTTGTCTGCTTTCACCGTTAAAAAAGCATAATTGCAACTTAGTTTTCCATCTTATTAATTATACAATCCTAAAATTCTAGGAAAATATGCACAGTGCTCTGAAGCTAATTGGAAAGAAACAATTCCTTTTATCACCGTGTGCAGTTTCTTTTTTGAAAGGCTTCAGAGAAATACATTCTGTTTCAGAGGTGGCTTGCAATTACATCCATGTAGATAAAAATCAAAAGAAGTCTTCTGGTGTCTGTCAAGTAACCTGACCTTTGCACTGCCCTCTGCTCTAAACCTGTGTGTAAATGTACACAGGAAAATAATAAAGCTGTCGTATTTAGAAGATTTTCATGCGTAAAAGTGGCTGGTACTCGCCTTATCTGGAGGCCTGGTCATTGCTAATCACATCTATCTCAAGTTCACTCATTCCGCTATCAGACCTTCTGGGGACTGGAATGACTATGTAAGGTCTGGATGCCTTCGTGGGTTTCATGCTTACATCATTAGGTGGGTGCACTGGAGTCGGAACACTTTGTCCAGCAATAGAAAATGCAGTTCTAATTGTCAGTGACAGTAAATCAATGATGAATACAATGCATAGTAACAGGATTCCTCTATAGGTTAATCTACAACACTCCGTTCAGGAACAATAAGAGTGTCTCTCCCCCTGAGGGAAGACAAGATTACTACTTTGGTTTCCAATCTCAATCATCTGAGGAAAGAAACTAACTTTTAATACACTCTGAGACAATATTATCTCTGGATTCTTCCGTTTCTGCTTGTGGGTTGCAGGTACTGAAACAATTGTCCTTCTTTGCCTGGATGCTGGATTGTCTATTGTCTCTGGATACTGTTCTTTTGTTTGGTTATGATCAGTTCAGCAAGTCTCTTTACTGTGCATGTTCAAAATACATGAGCTCCCAGTCGATTCCCTTTATCTGTTTCAATCCAGAAGACATGTCGTCCTTGTCAGTATAACAAGAGTGAAGACTCTGGCAATACCTTCTAGATCTGTCACTTGGCGGAAAGTTTAAAATCTTCTCAGATAGTTCTGTTGATGGTTCGAAAGTTCGACCTGCATCATGATACCATGCAAGAGCATATTCATCTGTGTAGAATTATCTGGGTCTGAATGTGAGGACGTCAACAACGGCAGGTCCTCCCACAAGTTCTGGAAAATCCTCAATTACGCGAAAGAAGACGTTGCTTTCCAATCTGCTATTTTCTGGTGACAGGGACATTTTTCCTGCCTTTGCTAAAGTTTGGAACTGTTTGGCCCTCCCTGACTGTGAGCAGTTTCTGCAATCTCGATGTGTGTGAAGAGCAACTTGGATGATAATTCCGTTCAGGATTATACTTAAATGTTCTGTGTTTGCTGGATCTCAAAGAAATGTCAAAACATCTGTGTTTCTCCTGACAAGATCTTGGCAGTCTTCAATTAAGCGAAAGAACAGCACGTTGATAAGCCTATTTGCTTCTTCTTTTGCTTGGAACATTTGTTTTTCCCCTCTGTACTCCGGAAGCAGGAATAACTGCTCGGCAATCACAGTGAGCAGCCACCTTATTGTCTTTTCGTTTTCAGGATCTTGAAGAAATTCAGTGATGCTGGTGAGCCTTCCCACCAATAATGGGTATGACCTTAAGACTAGGTCAAAATAACTTAAGATGTCTTTGGTGATGTCGCTGCTGTGGGACACCATAAGTGAGTCCAAATAATGCTCCTGTTTAGAAATATGGATACTGTATTTTCTGCCAATTTGTGTGTTCTCGATCAAAATTTGGCATATCCTTTTCTTATCAAGGCTTCAGTGTGCCTCAGTCCAAAGTTCAAAGTTAATAACCTCTGTTATGGCTTCTGCATGCAATTCTCTTCTTCACCCTGCAACTAAGATGCACAGAGTGTCCGTTTCTATGTCCTTATCCCCTTTTTTGCTCCGAGGAAATGTCCAAAATTAAACCACAAAAGTTCTTTGCCTTCGACTTGCTGGTAATGCATCATTCTTCCTTGTCATGGATCTTGTCTGCACGTGCTGCGGTTCTTCCCCTTCGTCTGTAGTCTCTACACATTGGGGTGCGGGCAGGAGGCCTTCTCCGATGTATGGCTTGATATCACCCAGAAAGATCCAAGCTCTTCTTCCTTGCAGCTTGACTGCAGAGGGAGTGACATCTTCCACTGTGAAGGGACAGTTAAACCTTGGCTCGTCCCACTTCTTTCTTGTGTGATTGTTCACCAGGACCGTGTCTCAAGCCAAGATTGATGGAACACATAAACTCTGAACTGTGTCTGCAGTAGGTTCTCCTTCTGTGTTCTGTGCTGCCCTGCACCCTTTTCGTCGTCAATGCAGCTGGCCTGAAATTACAGTTACACAAGATGTCATGCAATTCAAGTAATTTTGCATTTTAGACCCTAAGATTTCTCCTGTTGGCTGGGCATCACTTCTAGCTCTGTCTCGGGGTGTCAGGGGAGTGCACATCCTTCTGCCTGTTGCTATTTTGTGCGGCGTAAGATGACGGTCAGAACCAGGCTTGTTTCTGAGTGCATACAGTGCCAAAGGAAGGCAGTGTAACCATCCCTTCCTTAGAGTAAGCTTCAACTTGGCTATTTTTTCCTTAAACAAGCCGTTGAGCTTCTCACAAAATCCCATTACCTTGCGGGTGATACGCAGATGAGAATGTGTGCTTTATACCAAGCAGCAAGCTAATCTGTTCAAAGACTTCGTTAACTAAGAGAGCCCCATTATCTGATCTCATAACCTCACATACTCCTCACCTGGGAAATATCTCTCTCACCAGAAATGTGGCCACAAAGGTAGAGTCTGGTTGTGTACATGGACCTGCTTTTATCTATCCAGAGAATGGACATACCACAACAATTAGGTACCTGTACCCGTTACATACTTGAATCATATCAACGTAATCGATATGCAAGTGCTGAAAAGGTCCATTGGGCCTTGGGATGACTCCTCTAATTACTCATAGTGTATGCCCAGCTGTGAACTGTTGGCAGATTATACAGTTCACCATAAAAAATGCAACATGCTCTGCTAAGTTCGGTATGAACCAGTCTTCAGCGAGCGTTGCCACAAGATTCTCTTTTGTCATGTACGCTGGATAGTGCAACTGTTCCAATACTAATTTTAACAGGGCTATAGGCATTACTGGTTTACCAGTGCTGTCTTGTCACCACAAGCTTTCGGAAGGGTTTAAAGAACACCCTCGCAGCTTCCAGAGTTTCTTCTCCTCCTGTGGTGCCTCCCTTTCGAGTTCCATTAACTGGGTTTGCCCCATTTTATTATAGCTCTCCTTTTCCAGTGTGCTAGGCCTGCGTGCACTGTTGATGGCAAATAGGCGGAGTCACTGTACACTGTTACTTCCTGGTCTGCGTGATTCTCAATCAAGAATATCAACGCCAATAATTCTGCAGCCTGTGCTGAATAATGAGATGTAATCGTGCACTAATGAGTACTCGAAATTCTCAGTTTGCTGTGTGCTTCACTACAGAGGTGCCTGTATATCTTTGCCCATCGTTTTGATCGATTCTCTAGGAACCGTCAACGAAGACAATTTCTCCTTCTGCCAATGCATTCTCTTTCACTCTGGGAATCTCATCATAGAATTCTTCATAATTCAAGCAGTCATGTATTGGCTCTTCTTCAGTGACTGGCTCTGCTAGAAACCTAGCAGGGTTTACTATCTTACATCAAATTATTGTAATCGATGGATTTGATATGATCACTTCATAAGCAGAAGCTCTTTGAGATGTCAACGTGCCCTTTGGTTTCTCTAGAATAGCCAATAGCGCGTGCTCGACGTACAATGTCATGGAGCATCCCATCACAATGGTTGTAGCGTTCTCTATGGCAAATGCTGCGGCAGCTAAAATTTGTTCTCAGGGGAAGTGGCCTTTCTTCACTGGGTCCAAATTCCCACTGTAGTATGCCAGGGGCTTGTACCCCAATGTGGTTCTCTGTGTGAGCACTGCCATCATAACGCTGCCATTTGTGTGTGAAAACAAGTAGAATTCCTCTGTATAATTGGGAATCCCTAAAACTGGCGCAGTGCAAAAGGCTCTCTTGGGTTCTGCAAACCCTTCTTACATGGTCTCAGACCATTACATTTTCCCTTTCGTCACCTGTGCCTTCCTTAGGGCTAGTAACAAGGGCTTGGTATATGAGCTGTAGTCAAAGACCAAAGCTCTGGCATAATTGCAAAGACCTAAGAAACTCTGCATCTGTTTTATTGTGTGTGGTTTAGCTGTGTTCAGTATGGCTTCAGCCGTTTTAGGGGTAACCCTTTTGCCCTAATGCAAGATCAGTTGGCCTATCTACAGCACTTCATGCTGACAATATTGTAACTTTTCTTTGTCAACTTTATATCCTTTCTCAGCCAATATAGTCAATAGCTGAACAGAATTGCGTCTGCATTTTTTCTCTGTCGTGCTGCAGATTAAGATGTCGTCCACATATTGCAGGAAAACACTCTCTAATGCAATATTGGTTAAGTCCATCTGCAGGACTCTGTTAAAGATCGAAGGAGACTCACAGTACCCCTGGGGCAACCTTGTGCTTTTCAGACGCATCTGTCTGAAGGTAAATGACGTTAAATCTTGTGAGTCTTGGTGCTATGGGATTGAGAAAAATGCATTTTTCAAGTCAAGCAACGTGAAATATGTTGCGTCAACAGGTATATTACATAGGATTTTGGCCGAGTTAGGGACTAAAGGGAACTCTGCCTCTACAATATCATTTATCGGGCGTAAATCTTGAATTAGTCTACAAGACCCTCCCTTTGATTTTTTTATAGGGTAAAGTGCGGTATTACATGACGACTCTGAAGTCACGAAGATTCACTGTTCCACCATAGCCGAAATTGTGTTGAAAATTCCTACATCTGCTTCCCTAGACATGGGATACTGTCGTAATTTGGGTAAAATTGCTCCTGGCTTCAATTTAATCCTTACTTCTTCGACTCCTGTCAATAAGCATACATCATAGGGGCCTGTGGTCCATACTGAGACAGGCACCTGGACCATGTAGTCCTCAAAATATTCAGGACGATTCTGTGCCAACAACATTCTCTGAGGCACTTCTCTTTTTATCATTTTCACCCAGAAAGTGCGATTTACATCAACTGTTGTTTCTTCTCCATCTGCTTGCTCGTCAAACAGATCGTCATCAGTGATGTCAGTCAATCTGTACCCTTCTTCAATGGTGATTACTGTGCACCATTGTCGGCCTTCATCATCGCAACCATCGATCAAAGCCACTTTCCCTCACACTATAGCTGTTTTTATCGTCAAGGGAAATACTTGTCCTTTCTCCTCATGCATAGGTATTCTTGGCCCAAATAGAAATTCATCTGTGGTCCTCATGGTTTTGTCTGCAAGGCCTGGTATCCCCGCCATTAGCACACATACTCTATACGCAAATATTTCTGTCTCTAAAGCATGGGTGCACAACATACGGCCCGTGGGCCAGTTGCGGCCCGTCATGCTGTTTTGTCCAGCCCGCGAGGCACAAACACTTTCCTAATGGTGGGCGGCCCGCAAGCAGCATCGGCCGCCCTCCATTAGGAAAGTCTTGGTTGTCTTTCGGGCCGGACAAAACACTGGCCGTCATTGGCTCAGCACACACGCACCAGGTCGCTCCTACGAGCCACGTAGTGCATGTGTGCCTCGCCAGCGTTCTAGCTTACCTGCCTTCCAGCACATCCGGTAAGTGGTCTGTTTGTTTGCGTTTGTGTGTCAGGTCTGTTCTGTTGTATGTTCGTGTTGTGTATGTTGAGATGGGGGGGTGGGGGGGTGTCTGATGTGCATGAATGTTTGTTTTTTAATGTTTGTGTTGTGTATGTTGAGATGGGGGTTGGAGGGGGTGTCGGATGTGTATGAATGTTTGTTCTTGAGTGTTTGTGTTGTGTATGTTGACTTGGGGGGCTGGGGGGGTGTCGGATGTGTATGAATGTTTGTTTTTGAGTGTTTGTGTTGTGTATGTTGAGTTGGGGGGGTGGGGGGGTGTCAGATGTGTATGAATGTTTGTTTTTGAGTGTTTGTGTTGTTGGGGGGTTTGGGTCTGTATGGGTGCATGCTTGAGAGTGTGGGCCTCATTACGACCTCAGCGGTAGCCATGCCGCTATTGGCGGCATGGCTGCCGCCGAAATCGCATCCGGGTCCTCAGAATGAGGAATTACCGGGCCATTCCGAGTTCAGAAGGCCTGGTAACTCCTCCTTCCAAGGACCCGGACCCGGTCCTTCCCCATTCCCATTTCAGCCCCCATAGGGCTGAATGGGAATGGGAGAGGGAGCAAACAAAGGGCCATTACGAATTGGCCCGTTGTTTGCTCCCTCTTCCCCTCGCGGGTCCCGGTAAGCACGCCTGGTTTGACCAGGCGTTGCTTCCTGGGTCCCGCAAGGGGACCTCGTAATGAGGCGGTACGGGGTAAACGGCGCCGGCACCTTTTACGGTGCTGTTTACCCCGTACCGCCAGGCTCGTAATGAGGCCCCGTGTGTGCTGAGTTGGGGGTTTTGGGGTTTGGGTCTGTATGGGTGCATGCTTGAGAGTGTGTGCGCTGAGTTGGGGGGTGGGGGGTTCGGGTCTGTATGGGTGCATGCTTGAGAATGTGTGTGCTGAGTTGGGGGGTGGGGGGTTTGGGTCTGTATGGGTGCATGCTTGAGAGTGTGTGTGCTGAGTTGGGGGGTGAGGGGGTTCGGGTCTGTATGGGTGCATGCCTGAGAGTGTGTTCGGGGTATAGTGTTTGGTTGGGGGTGAGGGGGCCATGGGGCATAGTGTTTGGTTGGGGGTGGTAGCCATGGGGCATAGTGTTTGGTTGGGAATGAGGGGGCCATGGGGCATAGTGTTTGGTTGGGGGTGGGAGCCATGGGGCATAGTGTTTGGTTGGGAGGTGGGGGACATGGGCATGGGGCATAGTGTTTGGTTGGTGGTGAGGGGGCCATGGGGCATAGTGGTTGGTTGGGGGTGGGGGACATGGGCATGGGGCATAGTGTTTGGTTGGGGGTGAGGGACATGGGGCATAGTGTTTAGTTGGGGGTGAGGGGGCCATGGGGCATAGTGTTTGGTTGGGGGTGAGTGGGCCATGGGGCATAGTGTTTTGTTGGGGGTGGGAGCCATGGGGCATAGTGTTTGGTTGGGGGTGAGGGGGCCATGGAGCATAGTGTTTGGTTGGGGGTGAGGGGGCCATGGGGCATAGTGTTTGGTTGGGGGTGAGGGGGCCATGGGGCATAGTGTTTGGTTGGGAGTGGGGGACATGGGCATGGGGCATAGTGTTTGGTTGGGGGTGAGGGACATGGGGCATAGTGTTTGGCTGGGGGTGGGAGCCATGGGGCATAGTGTTTGGTTGGGGGTGCGAGCCATGGGGCATAGTGTTTGGTTGGGGGTGGGGGACATGGGCATGGGGCATAGTGTTTGGTTGGGGGTGAGGGGGCCATGGGGCATAGTGTTTGGTTGGGTGTGGGGGACATGGGCATGGGGCATAGTGTTTGGTTGGGGGTGAGGGACATGGGGCATAGTGTTTGGTTGGGGGTGACGGGGCTATGGGGCATAGTGTTTGGTTGGGGGTGAGGGGGCCATGGGGCATAGTGTTTGGTTGGGGGTGGGAGCCATGGGGCATAGCATTTGGTTGGGGGTGCGGGGGCCATGGGGCATAGTGTTTGGTTGGGGGTGAGGGGGCTATGGGGCATAGTGTTTGGTTGGGGGTGGGGGATATGGGCATGGGGAATAGTGTTTGGTTGGGGGTGTGGGACATGGGGCATAGTGTTTGGTTGGGGGTGAGGGGGCCATGGAGCATAGTGTTTGGTTGGGGGTGGGAGCCATGGGGCATAGTGTTTGGTTGGGGGTGAGCGGGCCATGGGGCATAGTGTTTGGTTGGGGGTGGGAGTCATGGGGCATAGTGTTGCACTCCAAGAGTGAACCCAATAATAAGGCTAAAACAGGCACAGTTAGGAGATGTACATCCTTTGCTTTTTTGAGGAAACCTGACTCAACGAAGGCCATACTCCTCTTGGGCAACCCAAACAGCAAACTATAGCAGTCCAAAATAACGGAATGTCCAATCATAGGTCAATAAAATATATATAATTTAATTAAACAGACGATATACAATAACTAAATCGAAATAAATTATAACAATGGAAAATGTGTAGTACAAAATGTAAGTGTGAAATGCAATAAAAATTGTTACCCCTCAAAAACATATATTCTTTTTCCATGTGTTTAATACAAATTGGCGGTTGAAAAAGCCTCCTGCCACGCCCCGCCTACCGCCCCGCCCACATTTACGTTTCGGCCCACTATAGCCCTCATGTAAGGTACTTTCGGCCCTCTGTCAAAATTAGTTGTGCATCCCTGCTCTAAAGGGATTGCTCTCATAGCTTTGTGTCCTGCGTATGGTCTAATCATCTTGCATACGTTCAAATAATGCATTCTTGGAGTTGAACATATTATGCCCTTTTCTGTGAACGAGATTGTCATGTTTAACGTTGTCATTAGGTCTCGTCCCAAGATATTTACTGGGGTTTGTCTTGAATATAACAGTGGCACATTCATATCACATTCTCCTATAGAGTCTGGAAGTGTATCTGTAAAAGGAATCACGACTTATTGCTCCGGTGAAGCCCTGAGTATTTAAAGCATCGCCGGACAAGGAAAACTTGCCTTCACATATACACGAGCGTGTTGCCCCTTTGTCAACTAAGAAGGAATATTCTTTATCCCCTATAACGACATCCACCCTTGGTTCCTGGTGAGGGTCTGGTGTCACTGATAGGATAGAACACATCAGGGTTCCCAGTGATCCATACTAGTCCATATACAACTTTGTCCTGTTTTGTGTGAATGGACTCCCTCCTCCATCACCAGTGTTACCTCTTAATCCAGAGTTCAGACTGTCCTGCACTTACTGTCTGTACCAGTTGCATCGGCGACTGTTGAGACTGTCCTTGTGGAAAACTTATCAAGTTCTGAGGTTGCAAGCTTTGCTGCGCTCCTGGCGTTTGCTGTTGCAGCATGTGATTCTGTGCAACTCCATTTCCTCCCTGCTGTAAAAACACAGGTGGATTCACCATACCTGCTCTTGTTCCTTGGTCGTTTTGCACCATGCCTTGACTTCTGCCTGTGCATGCTAGATGCCCTGTCATCCCACACGTCCAACATATTGGTGGTGGTCTGATTATTCGCCCATTCGACATATATTGATTGCCATATTGCATGTTTTGACAGCTTTCCTGATTACTCTGCCAACCCTCTTCCTCTACATCCTCTCCCTCTGGGGTAAAACCCAGTATTGCCTAGATTAACCTGCTGTGGATTATTGACCTGCTGTATGTTCGATCCGTCTATGTTAGTTATCATTGCCCCTTCAATGGCATATTTTGACTATTTTTTATGCACTCATTTTGCTTCTTCGGCTTTTCGCGCAGCCTCTATTTTGTGATTCTTTTCCTGCAGCAGTCTGCAATAGTGCGCTTTGGTTAACTGTATTTCAGACCACGGGTTGGCCTTGATTCCTACTAATTTCTTGAGCTGCTTCTGTACCTGATCTGGCAGTCCTTGGCATAATATATGGTAAAACACGGGTATAGATTTTCCCCAAGATTCCCGCATTTCCAGTACCCACGCGTCTTGGAAATTCTGGATGTAAAGCAAAGGGTCCTCTGACTCCTTCATTTTACATGTCATTACAGCTCCCATGTCGGAAGTATCCGGATATAGCAATCATAATGCTTCCATACTGCGGCTCTGCAATTGTTAAATGGCGCTCCGTTGTGTGCAGTATTAACTGTGGTTACGCCGGGATAACCTGCATGTGTCCACACATCGTCAACTCTTTCACCAAGTATGGCGATTAAAAGACCCTTGATATCCTCTATAGCTAACGTGTTCCCTCCCATCATTTTCTCTAGCTCGTGTATCCATTTTCCGGCTCCCGATGTCAACATTGGAAGCTTATTTTTCAGGTTTTCCCGATCCATGTGTGGCCATGGAATATACTGTGGTCTTGTTCCTCCTTTCTCGAGCAACGGAAATTGTGACGCATAGCTCTCCCTCTCTTCTCTAATCGTTATTTCTGTCTATTGCAGGAGTGATATTTGTGCATCGCCGCCTACCTGGTAATGTCCTTAGTCGGCTCACGTAGGGTGGTGGACACACCCCCCTCTTACCATAAGATAATTCTTCATGTCGGTCTGACTGTGTGGCTGACTCTGATGCCTTAGGTGCAGACTCGCTAAAATCTGACCATCTTATCCCTTTTCCTCCGGAGAAGCGTTTTTCGTGTCTCCTCTCTTCCTCCTCGTTCCTATTGATTGTCAACCTGTCTAGGGTCAGTTCTCTATTTCTACTACTTTGAGAGACGTCCTCAGCATCGTACAGCTGAGTGCTCTCCAGGCGCTCGTCCTCTCCTTTCCCTTGGGGTACTTGTTCTAGCCCCATTTCATCATATATCCTATCGATCGTCTCTCCGATGCTTCTGGTGTCAAAGTCATCCTCAATATTTGCCCTAGACGTGCCTGGTACTGAATCATACTCAGGAAACAATTCTTCGATGTCTTCCCAATCTACTACTGGATCAGGTTTTTCAACCTCTCTTTCTAGATATTCAAGATCACGTGCTCTCTGTCTTCATTTACGTTCTACGTCGTCATCAAATTCTCTACGCATCCTCGCTTCCTCTCTGACCCTATCTTCTTCCATTTTCTTTGCATCTCTACATTCATTTGCCCTTTGTATTTGCTCATCCCTTCATCTCTTTATTCTTTTTTCCTGTATCTTTTGCTCTTCTTCTTCTATTCGCTTTTGTTCCTGTCTGTCCGGATCATTAGCTGTTCTCTGTTTATGATCGCGTTGTCTTTCTTGCTCTTTGCGTTACAACTGCTCTCGTCTCTGCCTATCTTTTTTCCTGATCCTTTCGTCTCTCAATCCTTTTTCCCTTTCCTTCTCCTTTTTGGCTTCTTCAGGGACTGTACTCAGACAATCTTCATTCCGTTTCATTTGTTGATATGTCTTCCCACTCATACTTTTCCACTTTGCCTGGCAGCATGCAGAATTGCCGGGCAGGTGCAGGGTGCATGTCAGCTCCCCAGCCTTTCTCCAATTATTGCAACAATCAGTCATCTCTTCGGTGGTCATGTGTCAATTATTTCACTGTGGTTGGCCTTGAGACTGCATCTCTGTCTGGAAAAGTTCTGATATCTTGCATGGCACACCGCCATGCGTAGGTGTGAAAGTCCCCCTTCTTCTCGCTCGTCTGGTCACGTGATTCAGACACCATAAAATCGCCTCATTCACCATGTAATTCGTCTATTTGATTTTCGTTTTGTCCACCACCTGCCTTCTGCTTCTTATCTTGACCTTTCTGAGCAAGATATTCTGTTCCTTGCTTTATTAATTGTAGCTACTGTTGGCCTATTTTAGCTGATACGGCCTTGGCTTTTTGCCATGATTTGTCTCCGTCTGAGTTTCGTTTCTGTATTTTATTCTTGATTTGTTAACTATGAAACTCTCTTCATGCGACCTCTAATAACCTTTGGTTGATTCTGCTCTTGTGCATAGTGGAAGTATACTTATATGAAGTGCTCCTTTTTGAGGTAGATATGTATAGGTGGCGCTTGCCGCAATCTATTTTACTACTAAGCATAAGCAAGCCTCACAAATTCTTGCTTCTTGCGGTTCCTTTCATATGTACACGTGTAAACTAACTGAATATCTTTGTTGTGCTCATGGCATAAGCTTCTTACATTTGACATTGTCCTGTCACTTTAGGTTTGCAATGCGATGTCCCTTATCCATGGCGTTTCGTCTCTTTTCGTCATTCGCAGGTCGTCATATCTTCTATATGTGAATGAGTTCGGGTTCTTGTGACGTCACCATTCGTCTTCCATTAAGACCTTTTGGGCTTCTTCAGGGACTGTACTCAGACAATCTTCATTCCGTTTCATTTGTTGATATGGTGTTCTCAATGGATACTTTACTGTCCAGGTTTTCTTAGGTGTAGGCAGCTCAATGGGTGTGGTTCTTCTGATAGGTACTGAACAGAGCCCCACTGCGGCTCTCTGATGGTTTATTTGCTCCTCGTACGTCACATACTTTGGCGTAAATGTTCCTGTTACTTCAAAATGGACGGTTGCAGTGCGGGCCGTACTTGGGACCTCCTCTACACATCCACTAACACGGTCTCTGATGCAATCTCCTACCTTATTCTCCACAAGTGGGACTCGCCAAATTCTTATAAAATCCAAAAACAAAGTAATTATACCTTGTTAGGAATGGCGCTTCTCAGTTTGCCCCATAAGGTTGCTGCCAATTAAGGAAAAGAAAGCTTTGCAAAAAGGTTTGTTCGGAGTATAATAAATCAAGTTTGTGGTAATGTGCATGATCTGTGCAGAATTCACTAGTGTTAAGTGTTTATCACAAACAATTCCTTTTAAGCCAAAAACATCGGGGTAGAGCACCCAAAGCTCCTAGTTGTGTAAATTAAACTTATAGCTTCACATATAACAGATAACAGATGTCCCAGACCCTATTGTGTTATGTAAATTGCAACAATCAAGCATTTCATTAAACCATACATTATAAAAAGCACATAAAGTTAATTTCTTCGTTGAGACCCCTCGGTGTCAAGGAGCTCAATCAATCAATCCAGAAGGTTTCTCTTTGGTCCATCCTTTTCTGGACATTTTCGTGGAGGTCTCTTTTCGCTACCACCTCCAAAATAACAAATCGAATCTGAGCTAGGTTGTGTTTTCTATCATGCCAATGTCTGGTCACAGCTGAATTGGGATTATTGTTCCTTATGCAGGACCTGTGTTCATTCCATCTGGTTTTAGCCACCCTGAGAGTTTGTCCCACATAGTATAAACCACACGGGCCCTTTAAAGCCTAAATCACATTGTGGGAGTCACATGTTGCAAAACTCTTGAGTCTAATTGTCTCCCCCGTATGTGGGTGCTTCACTGATTCGCCTTTCATTATATATCCACAGTTGCTACAGCTCAAACAAGGGTATGTACCAATCCGCTCTGTGATTTTCTTCTTGATTGCTGGTTTTATTTGGACAAGTCTGTCTTTCAAATTTTGACTTCGCTGAAATGCGAATGGGGGAACCTCTTTAAACAAATGTTCTACTCGTTGATCACATAGTAGTGTGTTCCAGTGTTTTTTGATGATGCATTTAATTTGATTGCTCTGTCGGGAATATTTAGACACGAAAACAAGTGGAGGAGCATCATCTTGTTAATGGAATACCTCAAGGGCAATTAATGCAAAAAATAACAAAGACCACAACCAGGAAAGGGCAAAACCAAATATGACATACCAACATCTGGCCAGGGAGGGTGGAACTAAAGAGAATAAATGTCCATCTTGGACCGGGGCATCCACCCAGTAGGGGGGAGGGGCAGGGTGCACGTCAACACCCACATATGTGGATGTTGAAAAAAACAATTCCCTCCATGGGTATATGGACTGCACGGCTATCATGGATTGGGAGGGCTGTTGCTGCTGTCACTACTTTCCTGTGTAGAATGCAAAGGTGGTACTGCTACGGAAGGTTGACCACGTATAGCCCTGGCCTAGTCCTCCATGGCAGTGGCCAGGCAGGACTCAGATGAATGCATCTGCAACATGAAGCCTCAGAGGTCCGCATGGAACACCTCAAGGGATGCACAGAGATCCTCTGAGACGATATGAGCCAACAGTTGAATCTGATGTTCGTACTGTGTACTTCGGGCTGCTTCTAGCACTTCCATTGAAGCTCTGAGAGCCAGCAACCCCTGCCTCAGGGCTTCCTTGTGGTCACGACCCTCTGCAAGCAGGGATGCCTGCAGAGACCTCAGTTCGGCCTGTTGGCTCCTGCTGCTGGCCTCCATGTGCAGCCTGTATGAGCGGCATGTGGACCGCAATGCCTGCAGTTGGTGCTCTACCTGTGTTGCTGGGGCGATTATGGAATTGGCCACCCTTTCCATGCCCTGAGCCAACATCTCATTGGAAGCACACTGTTGCTGTGCAACCCTATACATGGACTGCTCCCACACTGTCTCCCCAGCTGTAACACATCCACCGTGTGTGCATGCCCCACGCCTGCCGGACCCATTGGAGCATGGCCCTTGATGTGAAGCCACTGTCTGTGGCTGCAGGACGGCATCCCTCCCATGGTCACCCGTCCCAGGACCGGAAGTCAATACAGTGGAGCGTGGCCTTGCAGCCGTAACCACCAGAGACGGATGTGCCAACACTGACTGGCCCTGTGAGGGGATGTTACCCCCTGCAGACGCACAGGCTACATCAGCACCATCACTTGATGCACTCACCTCCGACAGCATAGAGAAATGGACATCTGGTTCACCACCAGAGCTACTGGTATCATTGGAGTCAGACTCATACTGATTCATGCCCCGGATGGACTAAAGCACCAATGGATTCTCATGGGCTACCACAACACATCCTCCACTGATGCTGGTGGCTCATCACCTGCACACAGAGACATAAAGACATGAAGAATCATGTTAATTGCATCTACTATATGCATTGTCATCACAACGCTGTCCTGCAACAGATGTACATGCATGTGAACATGCCATGTGTGGATGTTGAAAAAAACAATTCCCTCCATGGGTACATGGACCGCACGGCTATCATGGATTGGGATGGCTGTCGCTGCTGTCGCCACCTTCCTGTGTAGAATGCAAAGGTGGTAGTGGTAGTGTGCATTCACACACTATGTACAAAAATCCCTGAAATCATGGCGTATGCAGACTTGCCACCACATCCCATGTCCCGGACCATGTTAGTACTGCAGACATTGCCAACAGACATGTGTGGTGTCCCAGGTGTGTGATGCAGAGAGAGTGATGACATGTGCTGGGAGATACGAAGAGGGGATAGTGACACGCAAGAGGGACAGGGCCATGCATCCATGGGGGAGGGGTGTATTTGTGTTGCAGGTTAACATGGATGACTCCAGACACATTTTTTAAAAGGTGTGGGCAGTGCCATTGCTGTGGCAGGGATTTGCACAGTGTAGTAAAATGCTATAACACTCGTGGCACAATGTCCTGCCCGCTGACAGTGTTCATGGAAGGTATGTGTAGCATGAAACCACCTATGGACGTGTATGGATGGAATTTCTATTACATGCAGTGCATGATCTATATCACGTGCTTCAGGCACAAGCATTTGACTGGCATAGCTGAGTTACTAACATCACTGATGTAAATAGCCAGATGCCAGGTTGTGTTGGCATGCTGGAAATGTGTTTTAGTATCTGACGGTTGTGAATGACTACTGTCCCAAAGCCATGCTCAACTGATGTGCAGCACATGTGTTGTATGCACTCTGCAGTACACTAAGCACAAGTCAGTAGACTATGACATGGTTCACCCATGGCAGTCATACAAATGCAGACAGAAGCGCCACACAATCATACCTATTCATTCAATCTACATACACATATTCAGGATGCACATGCCTCATCACTCACTGGATGTTTCCTCGTAATCTGGCAGGCCTCCCACGCCTTGCACCTTATCCACATGAATCAACTCACTCATGGCCTCTTCACGTGGAGGGAGATCCTCCTCCTGTGGCGACCCGCCTCCAGTCACCAGAGCAGATGCAAAGTTGTCACCCAGCTTGTGTTTGGTTCGATGGTGGAGGTTATTCCACCGCTGTATGACCTCACGAGCTGTGCGCCTCTCATTGCCCAAGGCGTTGATGCCACCCGTGACTCTCTGCTAGTGGACCATACGCTGAGCAGGCATATGTGTGCTCCCTGCCTGGGTGAGCATGTCACAGTGGTTTGCGCGCACGTAGTCCACGAGCAAATGGATTTCTTCATCACTGAAGCTCCTCTTCCTCGACGTGTCTGTCTCCTTTGCCATGCTTTTGGATTGAGTCTTTCCCTGTTCTGCATGCTTCTGTCTCTTGGAAGGTGGTGCAGACCCTGTGTGGCTGGGAGCACACAGGGCATTAGGGGCTGGACCACTAGTGGCCTGGGCCATTGCATCACCCAATGAGGTCCCCGTACCTGGCTGCTGGGGATAAGTACATTAAATGAACATCCCTTCCCCTTGGACACACGGACAGCATCTGTCCCTGCGTGTCCTTGTAGCTGGGCTGGGATGACTACAGCCATGGCTGCAGATCCCTGAGCCTGGGTGTTGAGGACCGCAGCTGCCTCTTCAGCTTCATGAGCCTGGCTGGTGGGGAGAGCAGACGACCCTGAAAGTCCCGGACCCTGGGTGTTGGGGACATTGGTTTTGCTTGAATGTCCCTTCCCCTTGGAGGCAGAGACAGCATCTCCCCTGTGTCTCTGTGTACTTGGGCTGTGACCACTACACCCATGGCTGCAGATCCCAGAGCCTGGATGTTGAGGACATGGGTTTTGCTTGAACGTCCCTTCCCCTTGGAAGCAGAGACAGCATCTCCCCCTGCGTCTCTGTGTACCTGGGCTGTGACCACTGCATCATGGCTGCAGATCCCAGAACCTGGGTGTTGGGGTCATGGATTTTGCTTGAATGTCCCTTCCCCTTGGAGGCAGAGACAGCATCTGCCCCTGTGTCTCTGTGTACTTGGGCTGTGACCACTACACCCATGGCTGCAGATCCCAGAGCCTGGATGTTGGGGACATGGGTTTTGCTTGAACATCCCTTCCCCTTGGAGGCAGAGACAGCATCTCCCCCTGCATCTCTCTGTACATGGGCTGTGACCACTGCACCCATGGCTGCAGATCTTGGAGCCTGGGTGATGGGGCCAGGTGTTTGGCGTGGACGTCCCTTCACCCTGGATGCACGTAGAGCATCTCCCCCTGTGTGTCTGTGTAGCTGGGGGGGACGACAACAGAGACTGCTGTAGCTCCCTGACCCTGGTTGGTGAGGACATCAGCATCACTTGCAGCCCCCTGACCCTGGTTGGTGGGGACATCAGCATCACCTGCAGCCCCGGACCCAATTGGGGTGGTGTACAGCTCTCGCTGCATGTCACCGACCCTGGCCACCACGCCACCTCAGCCACCTCTGCCACCTTTCCCTCTTGTGGCCTTCCCACTTATGGTACAGAGGAATTAGTACAATGGGAGGCACACCAAGCAATTGTCCTGGGCAATTGCAGTGAGGGGGCAGGGTATGTGATATAAAACATATTAGTATTGTCCAGAAAGGCTCAATCTTACCCATGGTGAAAAATTAAACGAGATGCGTAACGCACAGGCACTCCAAATATCACAAATGCATGTACGTGACCTCTCGGTAGCTCACCTGAAAAGAAAAAGCATTACGTGGTACGCTGTGGCACCCAGCAACACAAAAAATGCATGCGCAAAGCACACGTAAGTTACTATAATGTTAAGAATGGGGGTACGTGATACATCGGGGCAACCAGAGTGTGAATAATGCATACGCAACTCACCGTTAGCCTCAGGAAAAATATAAATACACGCGCAAATCACCCACCACAGTAGTGAACAAAATGCGTGGCACCCCAAAAATCTCTGAAGTCCACACGTCCGTCCACTCCAATTCGTACGTGCGGTTTAATGTTCTACTACGCACTCCTTTATCCCGAATGTGAACCCCAACGCCCAACGGCCAGCGCGTGTCACGTACCTTACGCAATGAGGGCCTTTCCACTGATTTCACGTGTACACGCTAATTTTGCACACGCGAAGTACCCATCACTCTGTTTCTGGCTGCCCATGCAAGTAACACAGAAGACCCACGTGCTCCTGCCTATGAGCCCTTTTACCGGCCTCCAACTGCCCCGAGCTGCCGCCTAGGAGCCATCTGCTGCTGCCTGCCCGCTCTGCGTGCTTGCTGCCCACCTGCCCTGCAATTTGAGTGCCTGCTGTTCAGCCATTTCCAGTGCTCCTGTCATGTGCCCTGTGACCACCTCAGCTGATTCAGAAGACTCACAACGTGCCATTCCATCACCACCGGTCTGACTGGCCCTGTGAGGGGATGTTACCCCCTGCAGACGCACAGGCTACATCAGCACCATCACTTGATGCACTCACCTCCGACAGCATAGAGAAATGGACATCTGGTTCACCACCAGAGCTACTGGTATCATTGGAGTCAGACTCATACTGATTCATGCCCCGGATGGACTAAAGCACCAATGGATTCTCATGGGCTACCACAACACATCCTCCACTGATGCTGGTGGCTCATCACCTGCACACAGAGACATAAAGACATGAAGAATCATGTTAATTGCATCTACTATATGCATTGTCATCACAACGCTGTCCTGCAACAGATGTACATGCATGTGAACATGCCATGTGTGGATGTTGAAAAAAACAATTCCCTCCATGGGTACATGGACCGCACGGCTATCATGGATTGGGATGGCTGTCGCTGCTGTCGCCACCTTCCTGTGTAGAATGCAAAGGTGGTAGTGGTAGTGTGCATTCACACACTATGTACAAAAATCCCTGAAATCATGGCGTATGCAGACTTGCCACCACATCCCATGTCCCGGACCATGTTAGTACTGCAGACATTGCCAACAGACATGTGTGGTGTCCCAGGTGTGTGATGCAGAGAGAGTGATGACATGTGCTGGGAGATACGAAGAGGGGATAGTGACACGCAAGAGGGACAGGGCCATGCATCCATGGGGGAGGGGTGTATTTGTGTTGCAGGTTAACATGGATGACTCCAGACACATTTTTTAAAAGGTGTGGGCAGTGCCATTGCTGTGGCAGGGATTTGCACAGTGTAGTAAAATGCTATAACACTCGTGGCACAATGTCCTGCCCGCTGACAGTGTTCATGGAAGGTATGTGTAGCATGAAACCACCTATGGACGTGTATGGATGGAATTTCTATTACATGCAGTGCATGATCTATATCACGTGCTTCAGGCACAAGCATTTGACTGGCATAGCTGAGTTACTAACATCACTGATGTACATAGCCAGATGCCAGGTTGTGTTGGCATGCTGGAAATGTGTTTTAGTATCTGACGGTTGTGAATGACTACTGTCCCAAAGCCATGCTCAACTGATGTGCAGCACATGTGTTGTATGCACTCTGCAGTACACTAAGCACAAGTCAGTAGACTATGACATGGTTCACCCATGGCAGTCATACAAATGCAGACAGAAGCGCCACACAATCATACCTATTCATTCAATCTACATACACATATTCAGGATGCACATGCCTCATCACTCACTGGATGTTTCCTCGTAATCTGGCAGGCCTCCCACGCCTTGCACCTTATCCACATGAATCAACTCACTCATGGCCTCTTCACGTGGAGGGAGATCCTCCTCCTGTGGCGACCCGCCTCCAGTCACCAGAGCAGATGCAAAGTTGTCACCCAGCTTGTGTTTGGTTCGATGGTGGAGGTTATTCCACCGCTGTATGACCTCACGAGCTGTGCGCCTCTCATTGCCCAAGGCGTTGATGCCACCCGTGACTCTCTGCTAGTGGACCATACGCTGAGCAGGCATATGTGTGCTCCCTGCCTGGGTGAGCATGTCACAGTGGTTTGCGCGCACGTAGTCCACGAGCAAATGGATTTCTTCATCATTGAAGCTCCTCTTCCTCGACGTGTCTGTCTCCTTTGCCATGCTTTTGGATTGAGTCTTTCCCTGTTCTGCATGCTTCTGTCTCTTGGAAGGTGGTGCAGACCCTGTGTGGCTGGGAGCACACAGGGCATTAGGGGCTGGACCACTAGTGGCCTGGGCCATTGCATCACCCAATGAGGTCCCCGTACCTGGCTGCTGGGGATAAGTACATTAAATGAACATCCCTTCCCCTTGGACACACGGACAGCATCTGTCCCTGCGTGTCCTTGTAGCTGGGCTGGGATGACTACAGCCATGGCTGCAGATCCCTGAGCCTGGGTGTTGAGGACCGCAGCTGCCTCTTCAGCTTCATGAGCCTGGCTGGTGGGGAGAGCAGACGACCCTGAAAGTCCCGGACCCTGGGTGTTGGGGACATTGGTTTTGCTTGAATGTCCCTTCCCCTTGGAGGCAGAGACAGCATCTCCCCTGTGTCTCTGTGTACTTGGGCTGTGACCACTACACCCATGGCTGCAGATCCCAGAGCCTGGATGTTGAGGACATGGGTTTTGCTTAAACGTCCCTTCCCCTTGGAAGCAGAGACAGCATCTCCCCCTGCGTCTCTGTGTACCTGGGCTGTGACCACTGCATCATGGCTGCAGATCCCAGAACCTGGGTGTTGGGGTCATGGATTTTGCTTGAATGTCCCTTCCCCTTGGAGGCAGAGACAGCATCTGCCCCTGTGTCTCTGTGTACTTGGGCTGTGACCACTACACCCATGGCTGCAGATCCCAGAGCCTGGATGTTGGGGACATGGGTTTTGCTTGAACATCCCTTCCCCTTGGAGGCAGAGACAGCATCTCCCCCTGCATCTCTCTGTACATGGGCTGTGACCACTGCACCCATGGCTGCAGATCTTGGAGCCTGGGTGATGGGGCCAGGTGTTTGGCGTGGACGTCCCTTCACCCTGGATGCACGTAGAGCATCTGCCCCTGTGTGTCTGTGTAGCTGGGGGGGACGACAACAGAGACTGCTGTAGCTCCCTGACCCTGGTTGGTGAGGACATCAGCATCACTTGCAGCCCCCTGACCCTGGTTGGTGGGGACATCAGCATCACCTGCAGCCCCGGACCCAATTGGGGTGGTGTACAGCTCTCGCTGCATGTCACCGACCCTGGCCACCACGCCACCTCAGCTACCTCTGCCACCTTTCCCTCTTGTGGCCTTCCCACTTATGGTACAGCGGAATTAGTACAATGGGAGGCACACCAAGCAATTGTCCTGGGCAATTGCAGTGAGGGGGCAGGGTATGTGATATAAAACATATTAGTATTGTCCAGAAAGGCTCAATCTTACCCATGGTGAAAAATTAAACGAGATGCGTAACGCACAGGCACTCCAAATATCACAAATGCATGTACGTGACCTCTCGGTAGCTCACCTGAAAAGAAAAAGCATTACGTGGTACGCTGTGGCACCCAGCAATACAAAAAATGCATGCGCAAAGCACACGTAAGTTACTATAATGTTAAGAATGGGGGTACGTGATACATCGGGGCAACCAGAGTGTGAATAATGCATACGCAACTCACCGTTAGCCTCAGGAAAAATATAAATACACGCGCAAATCACCCACCACAGTAGTGAACAAAATGCGTGGCACCCCAAAAATCTCTGAAGTCCACACGTCCGTCCACTCCAATTCGTACGTGCGGTTTAATGTTCTACTACGCACTCCTTTATCCCGAATGTGAACCCCAACGCCCAACGGCCAGCGCGTGTCACGTACCTTACGCAATGAGGGCCTTTCCACTGATTTCACGTGTACACGCTAATTTTGCACACGCGAAGTACCCATCACTCTGTTTCTGGCTGCCCATGCAAGTAACACAGAAGACCCACGTGCTCCTGCCTATGAGCCCTTTTACCGGCCTCCAACTGCCCCGAGCTGCCGCCTAGGAGCCATCTGCTGCTGCCTGCCCGCTCTGTGTGCTTGCTGCCCACCTGCCCTGCAATTTGAGTGCCTGCTGTTCAGCCATTTCCAGTGCTCCTGTCATGTGCCCTGTGACCACCTCAGCTGATTCAGAAGACTCACAACGTGCCATTCCATCACCACCGGTCCATAGCCCAGCCCCAGGACAACCTTGCCCAACCACACCTGCCTCGGGGGTTGCTATGTATTAACCAACATCTGCCGAGGTTAGTGGCAACCCCGTGGCAGCGAGGCAGAGGGCTGTCAACTTCACTGCTAAAGAAGTTGACATCCTGGTGGAGCAGGTCCTGGGGCATTATGATGCCCTCTTCCCTGGACCAACGCAGGTCGGCAAGGAAGGACGGAAGCTGATCTACGACCAGATTTTGAGTGCCCCCAATGCAGAGGGGGTGGCACTCCGTGACTACCACCACATGCACAAGCGCTGAGAGGACCTCAAATCCAGGACCCACAACCACAGGGGCCGGCTTAACACCACCGACATGCAGGTCCTTGAGAAATTCTACTCAGTGCTGCACACCCAGATCAACGAGATGCAGCAACGTCTGGAGTCGACAGTAGTGTCCATGTGTTGCTGGCATCCACAGTTCATGTGCATGTTTATGTATGGTCGGAGTGTGCACCTTGGGCTTACAGCAAGTATGCCTCTTGTACAGATGTCTGTGTGCATGTCTCAGACAGTGCTCTACATGTGTTCAGTGAACCATGTGTGATTTCAATGGTTTGACATTTCCATTGTGTGTTGTACTGAAGCATTTCACAACGTGCAAGTGGTTACATTTGTCTGAGACATGCCTGTGTAACAAGTGTGACAGATGAGGTGGTGTTGTCAACCTAATGTACATGCATGGTGTTCATGTGTAGGTGTCTAAGATGTGACTGTGTGACTGGCCTTCGCTTATGCATGGATGTAACAGGTGCATTTCAATGTGTGACCTAGTCTTGTTGCGTGATTGCTGGTGAGGTGACTCTGATGTGATTGCTCAGTGCACTGCTTGAGGACTGTCAGGTGATGTGTGTGCATGACATGTGTATGAACGCATGATGCATGTGTGTGAAGCATGCGCAATTGATAGTTTGTGACAGTGCCATGTCCCCGGATGTGATTGCCTGTTATGAATGACAGACATGTATGTGTATGTATGTACATTGCATGTACCTGTGTGTTGAGGGTGATGATGGCTGTACCCTTCAGCAGTGTACTTTGTACAAAGATTTTTAGTGCCAAGCACACAACGGTGCAGTACCCTGACATTTGTGTTCTATGTCTCCATATCGGCCCTTGCGTTGGATAAAGAGGGCAGAGATAGTGCTGTGGAGCAAGGCAGCAGCGATGCCTTCACCAGGCATAGGTGCAAAGCCCAGCCACAGTCCCTGGACACATCTTCATCGGGGACCGAGGTGGCTGGTGTCGCGTCTGCACCATCGGCCGAAGCTGCTGAGGGGAGGTCCAAGAGGGCGAAGGGGGACATGGACTCCTTGGTAGCGCGGGGGGTCATGTGAGCTGACACAGGGGCCATCCACTGCGGAAGACGCTGGGAAGGCATCTAGGTTGGTGGAGGAGGAGGAGGGGGCAATGGGGTCCTGAGGGTGTGGTGAGGTGGGTGTGACTGGTGCAGTCCTGAATCAGGGGCAGGAGACAGTGCAGGTTGTCATGGAGGTGCCTGTGCCAAATCCTGTCCCTGGGCCAGCATCTGCATCAGTGTGCACCTGCTGGCATTCCCCAGGCTGGACTCATCTGCAGGTGTTGGATGTTTCCACCCAAACCAACACCCCAATGCCTGCGAATCTGGCCATTCCACACAGAGTGGAACCCCTGCTGGCCGGTTATGCGAGGCGTACCAGCGTCATTTGTGATGGTGTGCAGGCTTGCACTAGCGTGCTTGCACATCATCACAATGATGTCTGGCATCTCCTGAACTGGCTGGCAGGAGTTATGGTATTGTTTGTGCTGCGTGGGCGGGACCCTAATGCGACCCCTTCCTCGCTCATCTTACTCCTCTGTGCGCCAGTCGTCCTCCCGTGTGCCTTCCGGCCCAGATACCAACAGGGCCCCCTGTGCACCAGTTCCACCCATGTCAGCCCGTCTGGCAGAGCTAACATACCTGCCTGACTTGGGAGTTGACACTGGATCAGCTCAGTTGGTCACCATGCTGATCCAGGCTATGACAGGAGCATAGGCAATGGAGGGAGAGCAGGCACCCAGGAGCGGGGCACGTGCCAGACACCACAGGATAATTCCATCAGCCCGGAGGGTGTCCATGCGAAGCAGGCACCGGGCGATATCGCAGCAGGCTCTGAGGAGGAGGCATTTGTACTTGGGGCATACCATCCGAAGTGGGCAGGTATCAGGCGTCAGGCAGGAGGCAAATGTGGACCTCACATCGAGGATGTCTTTCGTGTTGGTGCGATACGGGCAGCAAATTGGGGCAGAGAGGCAGTGGGCTCTGGAGGCGAGACTCGCCATGGCCAGGGCAGAAATTGCACTGCGTCGAGCGAGGCGGCGTTGCCTCATCCTCAAGGATGCTTGCAGGGGGTGGTAGGTGAGGGAGAGGGCCATGCTGGTGGACCTGCAAGTCCTCGACATTGAGCGACATTGGTGTGGATGAGGACTAGCCCGCTGCCTTTGTACATAGTTTTTTAGATATAAGTTTCCTTACATTTTATTTATTATTTGGAGCTTTTGGACATTGCTCTCTTATGTGTAGGTTTCCTTTTATTTATTTTATTATTTTGAGTGGACTTTGGACATTACTCCATGTTAATTTTGTACATAGTTTTATTAGTGTGTGTTTTAGTGTTCAACATGCAGTAATGGATTCTTATTTTTTGTAAAACTGTATCGTATACATGGACATTTTGACTTTCATATTTTTGACATGGACAAATTTATAACTGTGATTTACAGTCTGTATGATTGAAATACAACTGGTAAATATAATTTATTTTTTATCTCGCAGTCATTGTTTCTCACAGTTATTTTTGCACTGTGCCAGTTTGGTAGTCCATTTAGTAGCCCAGAGTTTGACCATCGTTAGTCATGTGTGTGGTTCCTTACATGCATGTGTAATGTTAAGGGTTTATTTGCGAGGTGAGTATACACATTTTGCTGACCAGTGGTGCAGTGTGAAGTGGGAGTTTGGGTATGCACCGTAAAATGGCATTTCATTTCACATGTGCAGCATCACTGTGTATTAGCCCTCACTGTGTTTGTGACGGAGCTGGGTGGGGTGACTGTGGGAGTGTTGCATGTTCAGGATATTGGAACATGATTTGCTTGATGCTGTGTAACACACATGTAGTTCTTTCCCCTTCGCACGCATGTGTTTGTGCAGTTTTCATTATCTCTGGTGTTGGTCAACCTCTTGCACTGGTATACAATATTGGCATTTCTTTGTATTTACACATCGGCTGACCTATGCAACTGTCTCGGTGCGTGGTGCACTGTCTGATTGACAGGTCCTTTAGACATGGGAGAAACAGTTATGTGTTTATTAGGAAATCTGTTCTATGAATAGCAGCTCATTGAGGCTCAGGCTGTGATACGCCTGGCCACTGTTTGTTCATGTGGCACACATTGAGGGTGATTTTTATTCTGTCATTGTAAGACTGTTTGTCCCGGTATTACCCAAATTGACCTTTTACTATTGACCTTTTTTCCTAATTGACCTGATTCTGCTGGTCCTAATTGACCTTTTGCACAATTGACCGTTATATTATTTTAGTCATTTTATATATGTATTGTGTTGTTTTTGGACTATAAATAATATAAGGGGATTGGGTGGGGGTTGTGGGGGGTTTTGCATTGGGTGGGGGGTTGCAGGATGTTTCCTCCCGCATATATGTCCTAATTGACCTTTTACATTAGATCAATTCTCCCGAAGTTAAAAAGGTCTATTGCGAAAAGGTCAATTATTATACATCCATTTGTCCCTGGTGATTGTTCACATGACATTGTCACATGGCCAGCATGGCCTCACTTTAACATGAACTTGTTACATGTGTATGTTGGGAGATAGTTGTGGACAGCAATTGTGTTTGAGCAGCTGCCACACTCATGGATGTGGGCCAGGTTTATGCATTTATTTTGGCTTGCAGGATACATGTTCCAATGTACATTCAGGGTGGTGGCACAACACGGCAGTCAAGGTGGACAACACACCATCGATGGACTGATGATGTGTCACTATGTCAGTATACAGCATGCAGGAGATGTCCTGCCTGGAGGGGGCTGCCTGCAGGGTGGGGTCATGGGTGAAGGGGGCTGCAATATGCCATGTGGAAGAGGCTGCCTGCAGGGTGGGGTCACTGGTGGGGGGCTGTGGTATCCTTTGTTCAGGGGGCTGCCTGCAGGGTGGGGACACGGGTGAAGGGGGCTGCGGTATCCCATGTGGAAGGGGCTGCCTGCAGGGTGGGGTAACGGGTAAAGGGGGCTGGGGTGGTGGTGTCCCAGGTTGAGGGGGCTGCCTGCAGATTGGGGTCAAGGGTGAAGGGGGCTGCCGTATCCCATGTGGAAGGAGCTGCCTGCAGGGTGGGGTCACGGGTGAAGAGGGCTGAGGTATCCCATGTGGAAGGGGCTGCCTGCAGGGTGGGGTCACGGGTGAAGGGGGCTGGGGTGGTGGTGTCCCAGGTTGAAGGGGCTGCCAGAAGGGTGGGGTCACGGGTGAAGGGAGCTGCAGTATCCCCTGTGGAAGGGGCTGCCTGCAGGGTGGGGTCACGGGTAAAGGGGGCTGGGGTGGTGGTGTCCCAGGTTGAGGGGTCTGCCTGCAGGTTGGGGTCACGGGTGAAGAGGGCTGCCGTATCCCATGTGGAAGGAGCTGCCTGCAGGGTGGGGTCACGGGTGAACAGGGCTGAGGTATCCCATGTGGAAGGTTCTGCCTGCAGGGTGCGGTCATGGGTGAAGGGGACTGGAGTGGTGGTGTCCCAGGTTGAGGGTGTTGCCTACAGGGTGGGGTCACGGGTGAAGGGGGCTGGGGTATCCCATGTGGAAGGGGCTGCCTGCAGTGTGGGGTTACGGGTGAAGGGGGCTGCGGTATCCCATGTGGAAGGGGCTGCCTGCAGGGTGGGGTAGTAACGGGTGAAGGGGGCTGGGGTGGTGGTGTTCCAGATTGAGGGGTCTGCCTGCAGGGCGGGGTCATGGGTGAAGGGGGCTGCGGTATCCCATGTGGAAGGGGCTGCCTGCAGGGTGGGGTCACGGGTAAAGGGGGCTGGGTTATTCCATGTGGAAGGGGCTGCCTGCAGGGTGGGGTCACGGGTAAAGGGGGCTGGGGTTGTGGTGTCCCAGGTTGAGGGGGCTGCCTGCAGGTTGGGGTCACGGCTGAAGGGGGCTGCGGTATCCCATGTGGAAGGGGCTGCCTGCAGGGTGGGGTCACGGGTGAAGGGGGATGGGGTGGTGGTATCCCATGTGGAAGGGGCTGCCTGCAGGGTGGGGTCATGGGTGAAGGGGACTGGGCTGGTGGTGCCCCAGGTTGAGGGTGCTGCCTACAGGGTGGGGTCACGGGTGAAGGGGGATGGGGTATCCCATGTGGAAGGGGCTGCCTGCAGGGTGGGGTCACGGGTGAAGGGGGATGGGGTGGTGGTGTCCCAGGTTGAGGGTGCTGCCTACAGGGTGGGGTCATGGGGGAAGGGAGCTGCGGTATCCCATGTGGAAGGGGTTGCCTGCAGGGTGGGGTCACGGGTTAAGGGGGCTGGGGTATCCCATGTGGAAGGGGCTGCCTGCAGGGTGGTGTCACAGGTGAAGGGGGCTGGGGTGGTGGTGTCCCAGGTTGAAGGGGCTGCCTTCAGGGTGGGTTCACGGATGATGGGGCCTGGGGTGGTGGTGTCCAAGGTTGAGGGGGCTACCTGCAGGGTGGGGTCACAGGTGAAGCGGGCTGCGGTATCCCATGTGGAAGGGTCTTCCTGCAGGGTGGGGTCACAGGTGAACAGGGATGGGGAATCCCATGTGGAAGGTGCTGCCTGCAGGGTGGGGTCACCAGTGAAGGGGGCTGGGGTGGTGGTGTCCAAGGTTGAGGGGGCTGCCTGCACGGTGGGGTCACAGGTGAAGGGGGCTGGGGTATCCCATGTGGAAGGGGGTGCCTGCAGGGTGGAGTCATGGGTGAAGGGGGCTGGGGTGGTGGTGTCCAAGGTTGAGGGGGCTACCTGTAGGATGGGCTCACAGGTGAAGGGGCTGCAGTATCCCATGTGGAAGGGGCTGCCTGCAGGGTAGGGTTACGGGTGAAGGGGGCTGCGGTATCCCATGTGGAAGGGGCTGCCTGCAGGGTGGGGTAGTAACGGGTGAAGGGGGCTGGGGTGGTGGTGTCCCAGATTGAGGGGTCTGCCTGCAGGGCGGGGTCATGGGTGAAGGGGGCTGCGGGGTCCCATGTGGAAGGGGCTGCCTGCAGGGTGGCGTCACAGGTGAAGGGGGCTAGGGTATCCCATGTGGAAGGGGCTGCCTGCAGGATGGGATCACAGATGAAGGGGGCTGCGGTATCCCATGTGGAAGGGGCTGCTTGCAGGGTGGGGTCACGGGTGAAGCGGGCTGAGTGGTGTTGTCCCAGTTTGAGGGGGCTGCCTGCAGGGTGGGACCATGAGTGAAGGCAGCTGCAATATCCCATGTGGAAGGGGCTGCCTGCATGGTGGATTCACGGGTGAAGGGGGCTGGTTTATCCCATGTGGAAGGGGCTGCCTGCAGGGTGGGGTCACGGGTGAAGGGGGCTGGGGCGGTGGTATCCCAGGTTGAGGGGGCTGCCTGCAAGGTGGGGTCACGGGTGATGGGGGTGACCCGTCTGGAAGGTGCTGCATGCCACGGATTGTGAGGTGTTGGGGCACCATTTGGCTGGTGGTGGCCCAGGCCTTGCGTGGGAGGGCATGCGTTTTCTAGGGATGCGGCCGGGGTGTGCGGGGTGTTTTCATGCGATTACGCTGGGGTACAGCCGGGGAACGTGCTGTGTTTGCGCGCTATTATGCTGGGGTGCAGGCCGGGGTCGCGGGGTATTTTCGCACAAGTACGCTGGGTTGCGGCCATGGATTGCGAGGTATTTTCGCATGATTACGCTGGGGTGGGGATTGTGAGGTGTTTTCACGCATTTATGCTGCGGTGTGGCTGGGGATTGCAAGGTATTTTCGCATGTTTACTCTGGGGTGCGGGCAGGGATTTCGAGGTGTTTTTGCGCGTTTACTCTGGGGTGCGGCCGGGGATCAAGCAGTGTTTTCGTGCGATTACGCTGGTGTGCGGGTGGGGATTGCAGGGTGTTTTCGCATGTTTACGCTGGGATGCAGCCGGGGATTGTGCAGTGTTTTCGTGCAATTACGCTGGGGTACGGGTGAGGATCTGGGGTGTTTTTGCCCGATTTCACAAGGGGGGCTGAATGCTGGGCCAGGGATGGCGCAGAGGATTGCGCCGTGTTAAGTATTTCACTTGCTTTTGCATGTGCGTGGGGGTGTGTTGGGGGCATTCCTCGTGCAGCTTGCTGTTACTTGTGCCACGGCTACTGATGCCTTGGGAAATCCATGAATACGTGTGGCGCACAAAGATTTCTGGGCACCACGGCTGAAGCAGACTCCTTCTCGGCTCACAGCACTTGCACCTTTTCTGCACCAGATTCTATGAATCAAGACCTTTTTCACCTCCCCCATTTACGGAACCATGTCAGGCTGATGGTTCTGATAATATATTTGATTCAGGACTAAGGATTTGGGTGGTTAATCACCAGCAAGACTCAAATTCTACATTTAATGCCTCTAACAGCAAGTGTCATTAGTTTGTAGTGTGCTGCGCTGAGCAAAAGGTGGGGACTTATCTCTTATCCACCACTCTAGAGTAATACCCTCTGATATGTCTCTTCTTCCTCTTACTAATTCCCTTTTCTATTCACATGATAGACCTACTGAATTGTCAACAGATAACCATACTCCTCTGCGACTTGCACATTGAGTGCCACAACAAGTAAAAAATGACACTAAAACATTGTATATGTCTTGTCAACTTCCTGGGGACTTGTAAGTATACTTAAATAGGATGAATGTACTAACTATTTGTGCAGCAATTCCTACGCTATGCTCAATATCCTCTTTTGACATTGAAAGAATCGATTTTCCCAACCATTTACAATCAGACAAATGTTTTATCCATTTTTGTTTATGTTTAGTTATGGGTTTGGTCCTAGCTGAAAAGGCCAAACTGGAAGGATAGCATTTCAATCTCGAAATTTGTAACGAGCAAAAGTGTATACAAAATGAATTAGATGATTCTGCAAACAAATTAAACTCTTGAGAAGTAATATCAGGGGTTAAGAATGACAGAATGTGGCCAAATGGTGGTAGAACAAACCAAAAAACAAGTACATTTTGGTCCCACACCAGTACATTGGGTTAGAAAACGTAGAAATTGAAGCGCGGCAAGTGGGTGACTCTTAACCCATTTCCATCAAATGTGTTAGCAAGAACATTAAGGCATGGTCTTACTTGAATACGAATACACTAATGTTTTTTCAAGAAACCTGGCTGATTAGCTGCCTTCCTATAGATGGCTATGAGAAGACAACAAGAAACACGTTGGATTTGCCTTATGG
Organism: Ambystoma mexicanum; assembly: GCF_040938575.1. Classification (NCBI taxonomy): domain Eukaryota; kingdom Metazoa; phylum Chordata; class Amphibia; order Caudata; family Ambystomatidae; genus Ambystoma; species Ambystoma mexicanum. The sequence continues at coordinate 743,522,624 of NC_090934.1, forward strand.
ACACCTGCCATACCGGTCTAAACTCAGATCAAGATCTATTTCATTTTCTATAATATAGCAACCGACTATATTTCCAGTTCCCATCTTATATTTTTTCCTGCATTTAACTCATACCTAAACTCCACACTCTCAACATCATTTCTTCCTCATCTCCTCCCAGTCATCACACTCATTCATTCGACACCATATGGGCACGTCAGTGAAAACCACAACTTAGATATATTAACAAATATCTTGCACCACTAACATTGACGATAGATTCAGCTCACTTTTAGCAAAACGCACCCAATGTATTCGACTTTGGCCAACATCATGTATCACTCAAACTTTCAAAAAGTTCAGCTCACTCTAGCATAACATACACAATACAATTTATTTGTGGCACCTTGCAGCTTTATTTGCAGCTTTAATAACACCTTTTTTCCCACTGAGTCAGTATCTCATTAGCTCACCAGCATATATGTATCATAGCCCTATCAGTATATGTCTTGAATTACCCAAATTTACAATCTCTCATAATTTGATCTATTTTATCTGTGTCATATCATGCTCTTTGTTGTGCATCTGTACAACATATGTCTGCATAAGACAACATCGTTAACATCATCTACACTACCCACTTATATTGGGGTTTCTTTTCACCATACTATTTGCTACCATGTCATCCTTTTCGGCACACATTGCATGATTTCATTCAGTACCTCCTAAGGTAGTGGGATAACTTGATTGTTTGAGGACTTGTGCTTGCTACCATCACAATTTTGCATGACCTAAAGAAAGAGGCACTACATATCAGGGCACACGTACTCAGTACAGTTCAGTACTATGTGCACTTGTACTTGCTACCATCACAATTTTGCGTAACCTAAAGAAAGAGGCACTACATATCAGGGCACACGTACTCAGAAGAGTTCAGTACTATATTATAAGCAATTTTTGATCACAAGATGGCATTTCTCATTTACGAACGCAACATTACAATATGCACCATTTAATAATGGCGGTCACGAATAAGGCGGATGACATCATGACGTCATCACGCATTCACGTGAGGACGCATGATGTCATCACGCGAACGCCATTTCCCTGCACTTCACGCGCTATTTAAGACAGTCTCTAATATACTTTTAACATGGCGGACAGACCTTCATCACGGATGAAAATGGACCCATAATCAGCACTGACAATCTACGGGTAAGCACACCTCGAATCCCAATGCTAAAATTGCCCTTTCTTTAGCCCACACCTGAGGATCTTTTCTTTACCGCTTTCAAGGACTTTGTTAAATCCCAGAGCTTACAGCTTCCAACTTAACAACATTAATCAATCTAGATTTCTGGTCTGCAAAAGTAATAGAGGATTTTTTTCAAAACCAAGAACTCACCGCTTTTAAGGACTTTGCCAGATCCCAGAGCATAACGCTCCTAATCAAATCAAATCAATAATTTCAGATCTTTGGCCTGCATAAGCAATAAGGAAATCAGGCCTCTACTCAACATTCATCGTACTTTGCTTTAAATACAAGTAACTTTTCTAATAACAAGACCAACCAAGTGCTTGGAACAAAGTCGACTCAAAGAAGAGACTCATGAGAATTGCATCAACAAAAAAAGAGAGTCGTGACTTATTGAACATTTAGACACAAAATGACCAGTTTGGACAATTTTTTGGGTTCTTTTTTCGTATTTGTGCAGTGAAATAGTGCATTAACTATATCTCTATATTTTTTGTTTTCATTTTTACTGGTGCCAAATACTTTAATAAAATAAAACTCAATAGATCTCTAACAAGCACACATTTGTATCTATCATTCACGTATCAGAGAAGCGCAACCTAGGGATCTTTATTTTCACTCTTTCATCAAGCTACGACATCAGTGGGAATAGGCAAACCTTCAGGTGGATTAATCGTTGCTATTCGAACTGACCATGGTTTGAAGGTAACTAAAGTTACTAATTCCGGGTTGGAGATTTTAGCGGTTGAAATGAATGTTGGTATACTAGATGCACTGATACTCCAAGTTAACATATATTGGCACAAAGGTATTGCTGATCTTGATGCGTTTCTAAAGAATTTAGAAGGTTGTATACTTCAATGGAAAACATCAATTAGAGGAGGTCACATTTTACTAGCTGGTGACTTGAATGCTGATTGTCTTCCTGATGATGAATTTTGTGGAGTCACAGCTGTGTTTCTCCCTATCGGTGCTAAGTCTTCTGATGGCCTAAATTGGGCTCTAACTATGCAAGGGCTTGGGTTGTTTATGGTTAATGACATAGACATCTTGACAGGCAAAAGTGTACCAACATGGCATAAATGGGTGATTCACACGACCTTGCACTATATATTTGTTGACAGAGCTTTAATGTATGTTTGTGCTGAATTTTCGGTGTTAGAAAACACATGGACTAACCATAACATTGTAAGGACACATTTCAATGTACCTTATGCCAAGGTTAGCAATGGGCTACTCATGTGATAGTTAATAACAGGGTCAACAGAGTAGGATGGTCTCATAGATCTTCAATCAATTTAAATAAAGAATTTATGAGCTTTCTGGAAAAATTGGCATATGAAAGCAAATTGGCTTGTTTTGGAGTTGAAAATTATGCAGAAAATCTCTTGATATTTTTATCAAAAATATTGCCAGATGAGTCAATGAAAAATAGAGATAAACCTGGCATACACCAACACAAATATAATGAACAACTTGCTATAACAAAACAAGCATTTACAAGAGCAATTAGGTTGGAAAAGAAGTCATTGGGTGAACATGCAACTAAGATTGGCAACCTAAAACTAACAAAGCAGAAATAAAGACATTTTTGCAAACAAAATAAAGCTGTTCTATTACAAAAAGACGCTGAATCTATGCTAACAATACTGGTTGGAAAATACTCCTGACTTTTTTGGGAAACTGTTAATGCAACAACCAATTATAAATATCATTCCTAAGTTAATGCAAATCTCAGAGTTCTAATAGGTATCTCATTTTACTACTTTATACTCTGGCAATAATGTATATACGATCACGGATAACGAGATGCAAGCTCAGCTACAAGTTGGTCTCCCTATTACTAAGCCAGACCCAGATGAAATTACTACACTGATTAAGAAGCTAAATCTTCTGGTGCTGCTGGCCCTAATGGCCTCTCCATAAATCTTTTGAAAGGATCCATTGACATGGTCTATGATAAAGTTGCAATCCCTAATTTTTGGAATCTGTCACATATAGTCCACATCTATAAGAAGGGTGGGAGGTCTGTTCCGACCAACTATAGACCAATCGCTCTTCTAGATGTTGAGAGTAAAATCTTTGCCGGTGTCCTCTTAGGGCATTTCGAAAGATGGGTAAAAGAGACGGGAAGATTGAATTGCTTACAAACAGGTTTTCGGCTTCACCCCTCCACTAATATTAATGGTGTGGTTTTGCACGAATTACAAGAATCTGGCTGGAGTTTGCCAAATAAGAAAACATATATCACATCAATTTACCTCTCTGCAGCATTTGACAAGGTCGATCACTATAGGCTGTGTGCTAAAATAGCCAAATGGGACATACCTTCTGCCCCTACTGGTATTTGTGTGCTACTAAATCAACCTGGAAACCTGTCATGCAGAGTTGTCACTCATCAAGGCCTTCGACAGGGTTGTATTTTAGCTGCTTGTCTTTTTAATTTATATGTGTCGGATATTGGAGAGTGTCTTGATACACCTGTGCTAATTCCCAGGGTCGGACCGAGCCGTCGGCCAATCGGCCCGTGGCCTATACAAAATCATGGAGGAGACCTGGGGGCCGGTTCGTGAAGCCCACGCTGGGCCGGTCTCCGGCCCAGGCATGGACTTCACTGTGCCTTCACACTTCAGGAACCAGCCCCCAGGGCCTCTGCCCTGCCGCCGCCAGACAGATGTAAGTTGCAAAGGATCTGTAAGTAAATAACTTACAGAGCCTTTGCAATTGCAACCCCGTCGCCGCCGAAGTGTTACCTTTCTTTGATAAATGCGGCGGGCCGGCGGCCAACTGCTGCGGCCCGCGACACCATGGTGCCAGCAGCAGTCATTGTTTCAAAACACTGGGGGGGAGCGGCAGGGTTGGGTGGGGCCAGGGTTGCCTCAGCCCGGCCTGCTCCCTCCCAGTGATTTGTTACAGACTACTCTGCTTCTGCTCTCAGAGCATCCAGTGCCGCCGCAAGTTGACAGCAGCAGCATCCCAGGACGTGTATGAGAGCTGAGCGGGACTTGGTCTGTCCCGGGTGTGACGGGACTGCACGCTGTTCTTGTGTTTGTCGTGCTGCCTCACAGCTGTGGTCGCGCACACACACTCTCTCCCACAAGCTGGCCCTTCCCCCAGCCTCACTGGTCCCTGCCTCCCTGCCTGGTCAGCTCTGTGCCGAGGAAGCCTGCGACACCCACTGTCTGTGCTGCTGCTGCTACTGAAGCCGGAGGACCGTGGTAAGTGCTTTTGCATTCCTCATGTCCCTGGGGAACTGCTCCCTGGCTGCTGGCCGCCTCCCAGCTCTGGCCGGGGTGGCTCAGCTGCTGTGTGTGCCATGCGGGGGAGGACGGCGAGTGCATACTGTAGCGAGAGTGAAGCGGTTTGTTGTCTCTGTCTCGGCTGGAAGCTCTGCGAGGCGAATTTGGCACCCCACTGCATGCACCGACAGTGTTAGGAGGGCACCCGGTCCAGTGCAAAAATGCAGCACAGCTCAGGAGCAGCTGCCCTAGAGCGCGTACCTGCTCTTACTGAAACCCTTTTTCCAATGCTAGTCCGCATCTGCCTACTGACCCAACAGCGTTGATCCATTCTCCGAAGGCGTGCAGTGAATGTTTGCATGCAGCGGATGCCAGTGAGTGCCAAAGGATGTCTTCCCTGAAGCGGACCTGCATGGACTGCTTTGTCCAGCGTTAGGCCATACACTGAACACTTGCATGCACTGGCATGCTTTGGATGCATGATGGGAGAGGCCCTTGCTGAGTGCCCATCTGTTTATTTGAGAGGCTGTTGTTGGCTGTGAACACTGACTTTAATAATGCGTACAAGACCTTGGATGGAAGTGTCACACTTAAGTGAGAGCACCTGTGAGGCTCGGTTTTTACCCATCAAGTACCACCTTGTTATGGTGTGCTTAGAGGAATGACCCATATTATGGAAATTTTGCATCTGTGCAAGTGCATTTTGCACTTTTGACGAGAACAAAAATTACCCTGGTGCAAAAAAACATCAAGGCATGTTTTAATGCATTTAAGCACCAGGGCAAATGTCTAGGTCAAACGGATGCAAACTTGTATTGAATGAATATGTTGTATTGCAGTAGGGCTGTGTCTGTCCTAGTTTTTATTGCAAAGTATCTATAATGCTACCCTTCATGGCCGTCGACCATTTGGCAAATCCTAACATTGTCTCCTGCGCAGTGGTATATGCTATTGTAACACCTCCACAGTTATAATTGTCGGATTGCGTGAGCCTGAGCAGGCGCAGATAGACCAGAAACACCAGTGCAATTTGAGCTATCTAGATTCCCTTGGAAAGTGCAAATAGTGCATGCGCAGCACTGTGTGACGCAATAGAATGAATATACAATAAACTTGAACCCTCCATAAATAGCATTTTCTGTAAAGTCGTGAATTGACGCGATTTACGGATTATGTTTTAAGGGCCACCTTTTTTGAAGGTTGGCCCACTTTTTGAGGCGAGGGGTGGGCCACTTTTTTTTAGGTGTCCGGGCCTATTTCTTGTCCCAGTCCGACCCTGCTAATTCCCCCTAAATATGTTAATATAAAAACCTCGGCGGAGTACCGTGCAGAGTACCAGTCTGCACCAGAGGGAGAGGACGTGTTCTGCTGTGCTGCTGCTTTCTCTACGTGTTCCTTTAAGGAAAACAACCTCCACTGGCTTTAAAAACACTTCCACAGCATGGAGCGCGCGCGGAGTACCGTGCAGAGTACCAGTCTGCACCAGAGGGAGAGGACGTGTTCTGCTGTGCTGCTGCTTTCTCTACGTGTTCCTTTAAGGAAAACAACTTCCACTGGCTTTAAAAACACTTCCACAGCACGGAGCGCGCGCGGAGTACCGTGCAGAGTACCAGTCTGCACCAGAGGGAGAGGACGTCTTCTGCTGTGCTGCTGCTTTCTCTAGGTGTTCCTTTAAGGAAAACAACCTCCACTGGCTTTAAAAACACTTCCACAGCACGGAGCGCGCGCAGAGTACCGTGCAGAGTACCAGTCTGCACCAGTCCGCGCCGTACGCGAGCCTCACCACCGACACCGTGCCTGCCAGTGAGTCCTCTACAGAGGTGAGAAAGACGACGTCTTTTGCTGTCGGAAAAACTACTCGAACTGTGATCTGTGTCCTGTGAACTGCGACCGAATCTGTATTCGATCTACATAGACCTATAACTACCTCACCTCTGTCCTCCCACTTACCTACGAGCCCCGTTCTCTGTTCCCCCCCGGTGCACAGCGCACGACTCGCCTACTCATGGAGGACGACTCCGATTCACGTATCCTAAGAAGTCACGTGAAAAAAAACTCTTCGCTCACACTGCAACCTCCCACTATGACAAACTCATTCTTTACGCCCAAAACATGGATCGCGTCTGAACCCATTCTGGACTGCCAATCTCCCACTACATCGGGAGACCACCGCTTCCTTCCCTCTCAGCCCACATCCGGCAGATCAAACCTCACACTGTTCCCATCTCGACATGATCACACCGGACGAAAAGACAACACACCCTACTTCTCGCCTATGGAGCGAATTCCGGCTCCTCCGGAGATCGCGATGGACCTTGATTTGCCTAACGCGCTTGACTCAGAGGTCGGGACACCCACAGCAATAGAGTTTCTTCCCGTCAATGTCTCCTGCCCCGTTACCGCTCCGGCGAGTGACCTAAACGACGAGAGGATCAGAGGATCCCTCGCGGCAGGTCTGAGGGCAGGGGCCAAGGTGGATGTCGACGACTTGATACCCGCAGGGGAGCCGCATGGCCCACTCAGGGGTCACAGCGAAGAGTCGACTCAACTTCAACCTGTTTCTTCCACTACACTCTCATTTCAAGAGAATACAGAGGGCCAATCAGAAGCACATCCCGGTCTGGTGACCCAGATTTGCTACCCAAACCAGGAAAAGTGTCCCGAACAAGGCCCTGCCAAGGCACTTCAGCAAAGCCCAAATGGATCTCCGCCGTCTCTTACTGTCCTAGCCTTGGTCCACAACTATCCGCAAGGAAGACTGTCGGAACAACCCGAGACAGCCCCACCTCCATTGCCACTCTCTGCTGTCTCCATCCCCACAGGCTTACTTGCCAACTCTAACCTGTGCCTGCCCGCAGAACCAGCAAACCATTCTCTGGACCTGGTACAAGCAGAGTCCATGGGCTACGACTCAGACTCGGAATCCCACACCCACAGTGACACGTCTACATCTAACTCAGTCCAAAACGACAACGATCAACTTAATGCTGCACCTACCTTAATCTCCAAACCGAACTCGGTGATAAACAAGAAAAGACTGCAGTACTCTAAGAGAGGGAAGCCTAAACTCAAACTCCCCCTGTCCCAAGGATCCGGGGATAATTTTTCTGTACAAAAAAGAAAGGCAGATCTGAAAACAAAAGAAACTAAATCAACCACAAGCTCGGCCCCACTAGTGCCTCTCAAAAAAGGGGGTACTGGGAAAAGGCTGCTACCTGTTCCGCTCCTCTCCAATGCTCTGTTGAATTTCTTTAAAACACAAGGCAAGCGCAAACTATCCAACGATTCTGAGTTGTCGGACGCAGAAATTCTTGAGGCACTGGAAGAGACTCCTCCATCAGCCAAATGCAGAAAACACATCTGACCAAATCCACAAACGTGCTGACCACAGAACACTTGCCTTGTGCAGCCACTGAGGAACGTAGCTCAAAGACAGTGCCCTGCAATCATTCAGAGGCTTCGGTCAAAATAGCTGACACGCCAGCTCAACATCTGCAAGTAACACGCACAGACTCTGTGCCCACCGCCCAACCAGACCTTCCGATTACAGCTCCCACGGAACAATCCCTACTCAAAGTGGGCAAGACAGACGCACTGGTCATCACAAGACCAACCAACCACCCAGAAGCCCCAGGCCTGAAGCCAACAAATCCAGAGGTTTCCACAATTAGTAAAACAACCGAAACATCGCTAACAGAAGCACGAACGCACCAGCATGGAATGCTGGACATATTTGAACTACTTCAGCCCAAAGTATACCCTGTGCACAAAGGAACGAGCCCGCAACCCGGGTTCAAAGCTCACACATCGACACCCAACCCCCGCCCGCCCCTTCCTGTCCAACGGATCTTCTACCACATTCAGCACCAAGACGCGGCCCCTGGAACCCTTCACCAAGGATTGCTAACTTACCAGAGGCAGCCGCCACTATTCCAGGATGGCGGCACTCAGTCTCGAGCACTTTACCAACAGGCAGCAGAGAACTCTCCCCAAAAAAGGGTTGTACATTGAATCTCAAAAACCTACACTAAAAGAATCGCCCCATAACAAGAGAGACATGACCACGATAATGTCAGCCATTACAATTGCCATGGCGCCTTTCTGCAAACTTTACAAAGCCATAGGTGATGCTTTGAAAGACAACACTGCTACTCTGGCAATCATCCAATCCAAGCTGTCCTATCTGGAAGGCTTTATCACGGCCATTGACCTGAAATAAGACATCTCAGAAAGGAAAAGTGACAGAATCGACCTTGACGCGGAACACGGCCCGGCCAGCTCAAAACTCGTGTCATCGAGGCCACAAGAATCAAAATCAACTCAGACTCCCAGACCAAAAGAGAACGACAACATTGCTGCTATTTTTCTCAGCAAAAACAAACCGGCTCCAACTCCGAACAGACCACCCACGAAGACCGATGCCACGACCACCAACAATGTGGGCCTATTGCATAACCAGGGGCCGGGGAAAAAAGCTCTTACACTTGCAGAGAAGGAGAAAGCAAACCCTCCAACGCGACACCTCCTCAACGCGAACTACCCATCGCTCACAAGGAATAGTGCAACAACACACGATAACGCCGTCATAGAACCACTGCAAACGTCTGCCGCCGACGCGATAGACCTAACTCACTCACCCAAAATGGTCAGGGAATTCTCAGACTCCAGCCCTCTAAGCAACCTCTCTCAGCATCCTGATCCAGTGACCCACACATCCTCCGGGCACTTGGAGGAAAATCCACAAAAGGAAGCAAGACGGCCCTCCACTCCCACGGAGAAGATAACAACCCATCTACCCTCAAGAACCCAAAAAAGGGATGGCCCTCCAAGCCAACAACCCAGGAAAGATGAAGCCCACCTTCTATCCACACAAATTCCTTTAGCGAACAAATGCTCCAAAACCCAACTAACTGACTCTGCACAAGGAAACTTGTCGTCACACCACACGACACCACACAGAACCACAGGAAATACTAAAGCCTATGTCATAAATGTCAAAACCACTCGAATATTCAAAATTGAACAGTCCTCAAACAGAGGCAAATACATGGTTCTCAATCGCAGAACGGTGCTACAGATCATAGCATCCACGTCTGAGCTAATGAACTTGAAAACGGACGATTTCACACTAATTGAGCCCTACCATAGAGACAACAAGGCGAAAGCATATCTCCACATTAAATCAGACGCAATTCAACAGTTAACTCGGAAAGTAGAATCTGAACTAAAAGCAGCCGGATTTCTTCTATCCGAGATTAAAAGCTCAGCCCCATCACATAAGAAAAGAATCCAGGAAGAGAAGATAGTCAGCAAAAGCAAAGATAAGACAACCTCACCAGACCACCACCACACTCGAAAAGCGGAGTTAAGAGCCCATTTCCGGGTGAGTCCAGACAGGGAACCCGCCCGTCATGACGAAGACAGTAAAACACCCAGAAGAACTGACCCGATATCCTCCACGAGGAGACTAGGAGTGCCCGTCTGCCGAAATTACCCGACTGATGATTCGGAGGGCTTTTCATCTCGAGACTCTCGACACAGAAGTAGGCACAGCCCGCCCCAACAGTCTTTCACGAGACACCACGACCCGCAAAGAAGCGAGAGGAAACGAGAGCATTCCCCGCAACGAAGAAGACTCAACAGCTACAGAAATCGCAGGAAGCAATCACCATCTCTTAGAGTTCCGGAAACATCGGCCCACTTAAACAAAGATTTGTCGGCAGGCGGCCCATGGAACTGGCTAAAAGGAGCGTTAATCGCCAATCGAAGCAGATAGCAACTATCCACCGGAGCCAGTCCACCTTCTCTAACAAAGACGCTGTCACTCGCCTCGTGGAACACCAGAGGCCATGCCCACTTAACCGACGCCAATAGTGAGGACCTAGGCCACTTTGACATCCTTTGTCTCCAAGAGACATGGCTCCTAGAAAAACCATCCATGGATGGATTCGAGATTGAGACTTCCCCGGCGGTCAGGGGCCTACTAGGCTACCCCTCAGCTGGCCTACTCATTGCTGTAAAAACAGGCCACAATCTAAAAATTGTCAAAACCATTGTGAGATCCTACGGGATACTGGCATCACTTATTGAATGGACCCACTTTACGGAATCACCAAAGCAACGGTCAGTGACCTCACTGGCAATAGTCACGGTGTACTGGAACCCTCAAAGAACGTCGTCCATGGCCTTCTGTCAATCAATGGCTGAAACAATCGACAAAATCGTAATCGAGTGCAAAACCGTCCACCTCTTAATATGCGGTGACCTGAACGCCAATTGCCGCCATTCAAAAGAAGTTCCGTCGCATTCGCCAGCTGCAGCGTCAACGGATTCAAGAGGACAGGCCTGGATGACACTGATGTCGGCCAGGAAAATACACAACGCAGCATGGATCAAAGACTGGCTCCCGCAAATCCCAACCTGGGAAAGAGGTTCTTCAAAGGCTACGTTGGACTACATCTTCATTTCTGAACCGATGTGCCCAGAGATCGAAAACTTCAAGGTTTCCAAAACGCTACAGAGCGATCACAACATGCTCAGCGTCGTCTGGTCTTCTGTTTCTCAAGAACCCAGCAACTACAAATCGTCGATAGAGGTAAACCCCCAACAAACTCGGCTACACTTGACAGCGGCCAGTGTCAGAGCCATGACCAAGCAATAAGATACAACCTGGGCTGATCCTCCAGTGGCTGAGTCACTGTCGAGACCCAACTACATCCCGCTTCTGACTAACCACAAGTCCATCCAGAAAAAGAGAAATAAACCTCCCACTACTTTCAACCACACCTACGACAAACTCATAGCGGATAACTAAAAGGCTCTGAGGAAATTGAAACGTACTGCAAAAGCTAAAAATACCATATCGCATGGGCACTCTGGGCAAAAGAATACTAAACCTACAAAGCATGGATAAGATTGCGAAGAGCCACTATGTACCAAAACGACGCAGAAACCATGATGAGAACACTGGCGGCAAAAAAATCTGCTGACTTCTGGGCCCTGATCAACACCGTGCAAGGCAACACCCGAGCAAACATGATCAACTCGGTTCCGGCAGCCTCTTGGGTACACTTCTTCACAAAGCTCTTCGCTACTCCTGCTTTGAACATGACCCAAGAGCCGGAATTCAACAGGACCCCCTGGGTTGATCTCTCCTCGAAAGCTGACATCTACGAGTGGATTCAGAAGCTTAAATCATCCAGAGCTCCGGGACCTGACGGGCTCATGAACATTGACCTAAAAAAAAACATCGATGAGTGGACAGAGTTTATCAGTCTTCTGTTTACACACTATAGAATCAGCAGAATGATACCAATGTCATGGACAGAAGCCACCCTGATTCCGATCTTCAAAAAAGGAAGCAGAGAAGACCTGGCAAACTACAGGCCTATCGCCCTACTTGACATCATGGGCAAACTGTTTGCCACTCTCCTCCTCGACCACTTTCGACGATGGGCCAAATCCGCCCCATGCGAAGATCAATTTCAGATGGGCTTTAAGAAGAACGGCGGACAGCAGTCAACATCCTCATCCTCAGCATTCTAAAGGCTAAGATAAAGCAGGGCGCTCCAACTGTCTACGCAGCTTTTATAGACCTGTCACAGGCCTTCGACAGAGTCGATAGAACGCGCCTATGGAAAAAGCTTCAAGGATGGAGCTGCCCAGACGAAATCCTCCAACCGATCAAAGCTCTCCACTCGAAGACATCCCTACGTGTTCGCTTGAACAACCAAGGCTCTCTCACCAAAGTAATTCCATCAGAAAGAGGAGTGAAACAAGGTTGTCCGCTGGTGCCGGCCCTCTTTGTTGCTTTCCTGGGAGACTTTCAAAAATCTGAAGTGACGGTCCGCAGCTTTCCTCCGAAGCTGGGCAACTCCGTCCTGTCCCGTATTCTCTATGCGGACGACATGATCCTGCTAGACCAGACACAAATAGGCCTTCAACGCCAGCTAGATAACCTGGCAGAGTACATGGCCGTCAACAACCTCACAATAAACAACAGTAAGACAAAAATCGTGATACTGGCCAAGAAGCGCCAGCCGAAGAAATCAGCGCATTCATGGTCAGTGAATAATTGCAGCAATGAAGTCGTCCCACATTTTAAATACTTGGGAGTCTACATTGATGGGTCTCCAAAGGAGACAAAAATGCAACTGCATCTCTGGGAGAAAGTAAAAAACCTAACCTCGCAAATGAAGATGATTGACCGCAAATTCGGCAAATTCTCTTGGACGCCCGTCATCAATTTCTACAAAGGCAAAGTAGTCCCTGCACTAACCTACGGCATGGACGCCACCATTAACATGCCTAGTTCAATATGGCCTAAACTGGAAGGCTACATATGGAAGAAAACTTTGGGTCTTCCGAATTCCATCCCGATCGCAGCCATCAGAAGAGACCTGGGCCTACTCTCGCTGGGTGCAACGGTCAGCCTTGCCTCCATGGCTGTCTTCAGAAAGACCCTTATTCAAGACGGTCTCCCAATCTTTAACACCATCAATAAAGAACTGGAATCAACTAAATGCTCGGAGATCAAGAAGTGGATCGCCTGCCAAGCAAATAACCTGGAGCAAGTGGCATGTTCTACAGAGGACCTGAAAACCAACCCACAAAGAGTGTCTCAAAAATTGAAAAATCAAGATTGGATCATTACAGCCGACCAAACCAGAGCGATCAAATTCTTAAAGCATCTGCCACCGACATTCAACCGGCTCAACTGCCCACTGGCCTACTGCGTAAAATTTCCAAACAGAAATCTTCGAACATACTTCCTAAGAGCAAGGCTTAACCTGCTCCATACCAGAAAAATCTTGGCGATAAGAAGTCTGGCCGCTGCAACCACATGCAGATTATGTCAATTCGACGACGCAATCGAGACAATTCGCCATCTTCTGCTAAACTGCCACACTCTCAACGCAGAACGTGTAGCCTACTTGGAACCCTTATGGGTCAACTCAGTGTTGGTGGAGGAAGACATGTGGTGGTGCCGTCTCATCTCGGGCGAAAAAACACGCTGGGCTGTAGCGGCATGCAAACTACTGGAAGTTGCCTTTACAAAAGTAAACGCCATAGAATCTGCTCACTAGGCAGACAAAAACACGGCCTCTCACTGAGACAGACAGCGCCTCCTCTGGTGTAGCAAGGTCTGTCCTTCGGATCCACAGTCACACTCAGTTCTTCTGGGCCTGACCAGTCCGGTCAACCCGTAAGGGACCCTAACTTCTTGCAACGGATTGTGCGAGCTGGCGTATTCACACACAAGCAGAAGCACACGCGGCTAGCTCGGATTCTGATCATCCTTGGATTCTGATCATCCTTGTAAAAATCATTGTCTCTTATGATTATTCACAAGTAAATAAAAAAAAAATAAAAAAAATATAAAAACCTCATGGATTGCCTGCTCCGATGACAATTTGCTTTCTGATCACGCAAAGATAGGGATGCGTAGACTGTTGTTAGCATTCACTAACTATGCAAAGGAGAACGCGTTGATCATAAATCCAAAAAAGACAACATTTTAGTGTTTTCCAGAGGTAGAAGACATGATTGCAGTACATTGTTACTTCAGTCTAAAGAACTGGAAGTTGTTTCTAGCTTGGTATATCTAGGCTTTCACTTCTCCTCAAAACCTAACTTTGGCGCTGGTCGAGCTTGGTAAGTTGGAAAGCCAAAAATGTAACTAGTCAACTAAGTCTTATTGACAGAAGATATGGATGTTTTTCCATTAAAGCATCTATCCAATTTTACAAAACAAAAGTAATACCAAAGCTAATATATGGGCTGGAACTATGGCCAAATAATCCCATCATTGGCTTGATATTATAGAAGTGAAGATTTGGAGACAGGTGTTGCGACTTCCAAATTGGGTGCCTGTTGCAGCCAAGTGATTTGAATTAGGGCTAGCCTCGCTTAAAGTCCATGTCCACTGGGAGGTCCTGTTATTATATTATAAAACTCTCACAGCTGATCAGGATACTCTTCACTCTGAAGCGCAAGAGTTTTGCCTCTGACAGTCTGATCTAGGTCCTGGAGGATTTTTATCATTGTTGAAAGCCAACTGGAGGCAATACTTCTTGATTTAAATGTTGATGTCGGATTTCTCCAATTCATGCCCGGCAAGGTCAAAACGGCCTTGTATGATCAAGATGGGATAAACACAACTGACAATCTGCATGGTTTTGCTTCTATGTAATATCTGTCTCACAAACACTAATGCAGAGGTGTTATAGCACCCTTTCTTCTGATCTTCCCAAGTAGATACTATCAATCTATGTTATTATATGTTCGGTGGAATTTATTTCATACCATGGAGATTCTACTAAGAAGGGGTACCATTGACCATCTTGAAACAGCTTGTAGACATTGAAAAGACAGCAGTGTTGTAGAGAGCATTACACATCTCTTTATGGATTGTACAGCACTTCAACATGAATAATCTGTCTATTTTAATACAATCATGGGTGTGTCTGAAAAGGTTGATTGGATTAAAGTGTGGTAAAGAATGCTTAACCCCAAATCGACAGCTGAGAGGGTGGCGGGTGCAGCATTTGTTAAGACATGACGATACCAATTCACAAAGAAGAAATCTAACTTAACTTGACAATATGTGCAACAACAACAAAAAATGTTTTGTTGTTATACAGGTTTGGTTTTCTTGGTTAAAATCACTTTTCACTCTCTTTTTATGTTTAGATGCTTGTGCTTATATTCTTTCATGTTGCTTTTGAGTAAATGATGTTAGTAATTCACAAATCTTTGTATATGTAATATGAAATGATAATGTCTGACTTTCATATATTGTTTAATGGACGGTGAGGTTCCGTTTAATTCATATGTTCTGTTTTGTTATTTGTAAAGGTTTTGGAAAAACCACTTACAAATATAATAAAACAAATAAATAAAAATTACCCAATCAAAATTGGTAAACCATTTATCATTTTTGGAAGCCTGAAAGGTAGACTTTGGTGGAATTTGAACTCACAACCTACTGAACACATACATATCTCAGCAGCACGCACTTAACCTGCTGAGATATCTGTGCAGGATTGACAGAGTGAAGTGTACTAAAAGAGGAATGCCCAGAAATGTCAATGGGTGGAAGGCTTATAGTTACTGAGGTCCTTATCATGAATATGATTGAAAACATCTGCTGCTTTGGAGTAAATTGGGAAAGATGATGGTGGGGGTACATTGAGATCACTGTGCATATCTGGATAGACTGCAGGAAGTCTAGCAGAAGGACATAAATAAAACCAATGTGTATGCTTAATGTTCATTAAAGTGGAGGAACACAAAAAGTGAGAAATTGTAGGGAGCAATAATGTAAAGATTAAATCATCCACACTACAAACTCTATTCGAAAATGTTACTGATCGGGGGCGCTTCTGAGCAGCAACAGAGATGGCTGCATAGCCTTGGAGCTCCGGTTCCCAGCAAGATCCTTTATCAAATGAATCCTGCAGTTGGGCCAGTAAATTGACTCCTGCTGGGGGGCTAGCTGGTGGACTGTGGCAGGAGCTGAGATCCCATAATTTGTGGCGCTTAAGGGGTTAAGCGGACGGCAAAGCACATTGCAGTCATTTGCAGGGTGAGCACATGAGAGCACTCTGGATGCACTTCCAGGCATTCCAGCATGCAAGTGTTCTGCATCACCACTGCACTGTGCTGCCAGGCAGGAGTCTGTGCCGGTGGAGACGAGGTGGAGAGAGAACGCATATGGACGGATGCTTAGCTGGGTCCTGCTGCCACACCGAAGGGACTCCCCATACTGTTACAGAGTGCGGCAGAGTGGATTCTGAGAGATTCTCTGTTATTTCAACCCTGTTCTGGCTCTGTAGGCTGGCTCAGGTGGCGACGGTAATGTCAGTTGGGAAGGGGATTTAAGATGCAGTGGTGGGTTGCGGCTGATGACTGAGCTGCAGGGCAAAAGTCGGTGGTGGGGTCGGCAGGGCACACACATTGAGGAGCACCATGGAAGCTGATGTGTACACATACGTGTGGGCATGAGAGAGGCTGTGTTTATGCCCTCGCTGCAGTTGATTAGTTTGGGCATCGATCTTGGGGCATTGTCGGGCGGCCCGTTACAGACTTGAACCCATCGCTATGGTGTGAGTGCCCCTGGGTGGCTGCTGAGTGTAGCGAGGTGGCTGTGGGTCTGTCCGTGAGCAGGAAAGGACTGAGTTTCTGACTATAGGCCAAACGGGACAACAAGTGAAGCCTGCCGATATTGTAGGGAGCAGAGAGGGGGGCTCTTGGAGGTCAGACAGTGTGGAGACCTGACCCAGTGGAGAACTGTGAAGCTCTGCCCTCTTGAGCTCTGCAGCAGATACAAGTGCCAAGAAACTAGTGAGGCACTCCAGGGAGGCTGCTGGCTGTCTACTAGTGTCGGTATCAAACACCATTTCCAATAATTAATTTAAAACGTCAGCTGCAGCACTAACTTGCAATTACTGCATCTGATTGCGTGGCGGGTCACTCACCTTGTACAGTTGCAACGATTTCATGTTGACCTTAGACATGACAAGAGGGGCTGGGAAAAAACATGGGCATATGGATTCCTATGCAAGCACGCCAACCAAAAGACACCGCAGTGGAGCCTACCTCGAATGCTTCCTCAGTGGGCGGCCCAGTGCCTCCCTCGCAAATGGAACCCATCATGGCTGCCATGCAGATCGGTTTTGTGTCCATCAACTCCAAGCTAGATGACATTTTGGCTAACATAAGTTCCTTGCAGGCCAAGTTGAATGAAGAGAGTGGGCGCATCTATGCGGCTGAGATGCAGATCAGTGACCTGGGTGACAAAGTGGAGCACCGCGATCATGACATGTTTCACCTAGGATGAGTGTTTCATAGTTGTATTCCATCTCTTCACCTAAGACAGCATTCATTACCTCCACGATCCCCTTCCAAAAATCCTTCAATTTAATGCAGTCCCATAAGATATGCTCCAATGTTCCTTGCCCCAGGGCACAGCACCAGCAAGAATCTGAGTCTAATAATCCATGTTGGGAAAGACAGACAGGAGTCCAAAATGTTCTTTTGAGTATCTTTACTTGTCCATCTTGATCCCCAATGTTTATGGAAACTCTTTTAATGTTCGCAGAGATATTTGCCCATCTTTGTGAAGTCATCTCCCATGTCAACAGGATTCCGTGGTCTGGCTCAGAGAAGTCACTCAACATAGTGTACATTTTAGATGCTAAGTGTGCTTTACCGGAGAAACTCTTAATAGTAGAGATCATTGGAAAATCTTTTGTCGAAGGCAGCCTCACTGTTCTCCTCAATTTCCTGTAATCTCCATATAAATTGTCAAGTAGGTTATATTAAAGACCCATCCCCTTTTTTCTTCTTTCTTTTACCCACACTTTTCTTCTTTGCCTTCTAGAGTGGTAACTTTGTATATTCATTGCAGTCGAGGTATTTGGGGAAGTTGTGGGTGGGGGGCTGTTAACATTATGTTTTACTCATATGTTGTGATGAGATGTCTGTGAAGATTTCAATGTTTTGTATAAATTGTATTTTGTCTTTTTAAAAATTAATAAATGTGTTCCAAAAAAAAAAAAAGAACTGGGTCCTAATGGGAATGATTAAAGGTAATCTGTTAAAATTCCAGGAATTGGCAGAGAAGGAGTTATATTAAGTATCCAAGCCGGTTCTAGCTTGTAGATACAGGGAAACAGACAGACCTGGGAGGTCCCTGGCCCAGACGGTGAGGGTGGAGCGTAATACACAGAGGTGAATCATGGACCCGGCCGGTATTGTTCTCACCACAGAGGGATATATTCACTTTAAGTTTAGATGGTATTAAATGGCATTGTATGCCGATGCTGACATGTGCTCGGATGAGAGTGTGATAGAGTATTTGAGCGGCATCAACCTTTCGCAACTCCCGGAGGAGGCGCAACTGGCACTTGTTTTGCCTGTAACCATTGAAAAGGTGATGGCCACTATAACAGCAATGGTGTCAGGCAAAGCACCTAGGTCAGACGGCATGGGTGTGGAATTTTACAAGGAATTCAAACTAATTTTAGCACCACATTTACTTCAATTATGGGAAGAATCACTGGAAATTGGGGAACTACCACCATCCCCAAGAGAAACAATTATTACTGCGTTACTAAAACCCAATAAGCTGCCAGACGATGTAGCCTCATATTGGCCACTGTCATTGATAAATGTAGATGCAAAGATTTTTGTTAAGATTCTGACTGATACATCCCGATCAGTCGGGATTCCTACCGACTCAGTCCACTGTGCTATATTTGAGGCAGTTCGTCTGTATTAAGTCACAAATAAACCCACATACTAGAGCAGTTGCAGTCTCATTAGATGCCGAAAAGGCTTATGATTCCGTGTCTTGGAAGTACCTGTTTGCAGTCGTCTGGTGATTCCGGTTTGGTCAGTATTTTCTTAGTTGAGTCCAGCCCCTGTATTCACATACTACAGCAAGGGTCTGCACTAATTGTACACTATCCCAGGGCATGCAGTGGGGAGGGTAACACGTCAGGGGTGCCCACTGTCTCCTCTGGTTTTTGCACTTACAATAGAACTATTAGAAGCGATAGTATGGGCGAAACATAGGGTTATTTGTATAGCTGGACCAGCCCAGGTGATTTTGCTATATGCTGATGACACGTTACTATATGTCCATGACTCAGAGATTAATCTCAAACCCATTATGGATGACGTGCATGACTTTACAAGATATTCATGTTATAGAGTCAAAAGGACTAAATCAGAATTGTTCCCCTTAACGGACACTACAAGCCCACTCCCTGATTTGATGGGGTTCAGGTGGGTTACCGCATATTTAAAATATCTATCCATTAAGGTCTCCAGAACACATCAATCTCTCTATGTTGATAATTATGTTGAATATTTACTGCACCTTATTGCAAAATTGAAGGTATGGGTTGGACTCTTGATTTCGATGTATGGCTGCCTCTCCCTATTAAAAATTATAGTGCTACCTAAATAGTTGTGCTTCTTTTGCAATATACCAATCTGGCCTAGCAGAGCATTGTTCACAACACTGAGATTGTTAGCAATAGAACTTCTTTGGTGGGCGGCGTGGCAAGGATCATTTGGGAAAAATTGCCAGAGCCATATGAGCATTGGGGATTGGCTGCCCCAGATTTTGAATTATATTATCACAATGTGTGGTCTATTAGTATGCTTCTTCCTCAAATGTGGTACATCTATTGCTGGAACGGTATGGAGCGGCACCTACTAGCCTGAAAACAGTTATCTTTAATGACAGATACATAGATTACTGCACCTATGATCCTGCAAGTACCACAGTAAATGATTGGTCCAGAATCTTTTGCAGGCTGGGACTAGCAGTCCTGTATAGTAAACATATCCTGCTCTGGAACTTCCCGGTTATTGCCCTGTCATTTGATAGCGATATTAGGAGGTTGCGGGGTAAGGGGAGAAATTGATACTTGAGGACTTATTCCCGTAATGGCGTTTCGTGTCGTATGCAATTTCACAAGAAAACTAGGGAATAATCCTACCAAGATATTACAATATTATCGCTTGAGAGCATCAATCAGGTAATTATGGCCGTCCTTCCTGCAAGAACCAGATACACATCCATGCATAGAAGAAATTGGTGCAGGTGAGTGCAGGGGGCGGGGGAACCAGGTGAATGGTCTCCAAGCTTTATAATCTTATTCAAGCCAATAATGCTCTAAGAATTAGTGTGCACACGCAGTGGGAGTGATATCTGGGATACGAAATCTCCGATTTACGGTGGAGGGCATGTTTGTTAATTAAAGAAATGTCTATGAATGTCAGATACAGAGATATAAAGGGCTAAGTGGACAGTGAATGTGCTTGGGTAATAGGTATGTAGTATGCAAAGTTAATATTGAGCGAAAACTAAAAAAACAGTGCAAAGTAGGGATTAGGCCGCTGACTCCCTAATTAAGTAACATGTGTAGATACTTTGCCGCTATTGCGCTTATCTAAGAATATAATCAATTCTGTATCCAATTTCAAAATATGTCATTTAATGCATTCAATTTTGCCAAGTTTGCCGACACGTGTTTCGACCCTGGGTCGTTTTCAAGGCATTACATTGGATTAATTACTTAATACACAAAGATAATTATACATGTCATAATTAGATCATATCATTGTAAAGACAAATGTTCAAAACATTACCATTGAGGATGTTTGGAAGATTGAAGATATGAAAATAAAATATTACAATTTTTCTCTGCAAGTCTGTTAGGGTTGGTATGGCCTCTGTGAGGGTCCCATTTTCATTACCATGAGCAGATTTGTATGTGCCGCAAGATGGCCCAATTTTTGCACACACAACAGCCGCTATGGCCGTTATCAAACTGAGCACATACCTATTTTAGAGAGACATGAGCCACAATGTTCTCAGCTCTTCTTTGATGGCATTAAAACCCTTCACAATTGCATTTATTTTCTGTAACAGCTCCAATCTGGCTATTTGTTACCATTTGGCATTTGCATTTCATTGCTACCCAGGAGTAAAGAAAGGCGTAAAGAACGCTGTTGCTATATTGAGTAGTTTCTACTGATCTGGTATTTCCTTGAAGGCCACTTATGATTTAGTCAAGAAGTAATTTTCTCTTTTACTGCATTTCAACAGGTGGGGTCTGAGGGATCTTTTCCTTGTTTGGTGCCCATTCATTTGTGGGAAGTCACCAATTTGTACTTTACGCTGAGGTACTACCAAAGCAGGTGTACTTATCTCCACTAAGGAGCATAGGCCTCCCCAATTCAGAGGTAATTGCATGTTGGGCTTTATGCCACAAGCCCAATATGTTCCATCTAGACAGTGGGGCCTATTTTCATGCCTGGCACCTGGAATTTGTGTTTGCACCCTTTGTTTTCTCCCACCTTTACTGGACCTGTATTCTTATAGCTCAATGTTGCATTTTTTATGGGTATTATTGTTAGGGGGCCTGTTTCATCATCTACCCATGTGAGTAATTAGGCACATTCAGTCTAGTCCTTGAGGCATACATCATTTGCATTCTGCACCACTTCTACTGGTACGGTCAGGAGAGCCTGTGATTTGCACCCCATTACTGCTTCGACCCAATCATCTGCGGTAAATACATGTCCATATATCTGAAATTGGGGTCTCTCCCAACACCCAGCCTCCATTGGGTCTGTTTCGTTGTGGTATCTGGGCACTGTAATAGCTTAGCATCTACCGTCCTTCTCCTTGGTTTGGGCCTTGCAAAACGTATTGTAGCACCTTATCTTTTCCTCTGGGGGTACTTTCACCATTGCTTTTGTTTTTATGTTGTTATGAAACTGTCTTCATATGGGAACACCACTGTGACATCCATCATAGGGTAGCCCGGTTCGCTTGAAACATGTCTCAAACATGTTTTAGGCCAGTTGCACTGTGTGCTGGTATTTCTGTCATTATAAAAACTCTGGACTCGCTCATGGTTTAGGGGATGTCACCTCCTCTATAATATGTGGACCCTCAAAACGTGGCTTGTGCCTGCGTTGTGTGAAGCGCCCAATGAGCACTCTGTGTCCTGGATTTAATGCTAAGGGCTTCAACACTGTTATGGGATCAATTTGTTTGCTGTCTTCATCACTCTTCTTTGACCTCCCTTGCCAGGCATGACACTGGTGAGCTATAAAAGCAACACTTGCCGTCATATCAGTCAAATAATCATGCACTTCATTTCTGAGTACATTCGACTTGCTGTGAGCAGCAGTTTGCGCTCGAGTGGGAGGATCATCAAGAGGTACAGCATCCCGTCACCAGCTTGTGAGGAGTCAGGTGATGGTATGAGCCGGACTGACTGCACAATGCAAATAAGGTTAAGGGTAGGCAATGGAGCCATCCTTTTCTCAGGGTCACTTTTAGCTTGGCAATACGTTCCTTGAGGAGGACATTTAGGCGCTCAAAAATTCTGTTTGCTTGAAGATGATGAGCAAAAGAGAATTTGTGCTTAATACCCCATAGGATTGTGATGTGCTCAAAAACTCTGTTTACAAAGTGTGGTCCCTTATCAAACCGGAGGACTTCGTACACTCCCCTTCTTGGGAAGAACTCACATACAAGGAACTTTTCAGCACATGTGGCATCAGGAGGATGTGTGTATGGATCGGCCTCAAACGATTGAGAGAAAGGACACATGGCTTCTAGCATATATCTGTAGCCATTACAAACTTGGAGCTTAATCACATATGCAATATGCAAATGCTGGAAGTGTCCAGTAGGATGGGGTTTTGCTCCTCTCACTGTTGGCAGTGTGTGCCGTGTGGTGAACTGCTGACAGACCAAACAATTCACAATGAAGGCAGCAACATTCTCTGCAAAATTTGGTACGGACCATTCTTACGAGTTTAGAGCTGCAAGGCTCTCTCTGGTTGTATGTGCTGGATAATGAAGTGGATCTAATGCTACTTTAAGTAATTCAAGGGGCATTCTGGTGCTGTTGTTCAGCCGTTTTGCATCTGTGAGAGACAATGAGCACCTTCTGCGCTTCCACAATTCCTGCTCTTTTGGTGAAGCTCGTCCCTGTAACTCAATGAGTTGGGCTATGGGCAATGTTTTAAAGCCTTCTTTCATGATCATGTTTCGCGCACGTCTGTATTTTTTGGGTGCTCTGTCAAATTCAGATATTTCAGGGAAATACGCAGCTTTTTTGGGTTCTAAGTTAGTGCTTTGTTGCAGCAGGAAATTAAATCTACGCCTTTAGTATGCCCTGTGCACTTCACCACAGTGATGGCCAATGGGACCTGTAGTGTATTTATGAGCCTGTCCAATAACGGCACATGGCATTCGCCTGCCGTCTGGACGTAAGAGCCCATGCCTCTTCCAACCTAACAGTCCTGCGTGTACTGCAGTGCTTAATTTGTAAGAAAATAAGTTATTATTATTTATTCATTGCTTATGGTTGACAAAAAAGAAACCTTTGCAATAAAGCAGCAATGATTAAAACAGACGATTCAATTCATGATCCAGTCTGTTTCAAATATTTTCTTTTTGATTTTATGAAGCAAATGTCTGAGATCATCTTCAAGAATGTTATAAGATTAAAGAAGTTTTGTAATTTTTTACTTCCATTCAAATTAAACTTTACATGAGTTCAAACTTAGTTCTATCTTTTAAGCAGAAAACACACAATTGCCCAGAAGCATTAAAACATTTCTCCACAACTGTACTTTTTTCCAATCTACTTGAGCACGTAGTGAGATCAGACTGGCCTCATGCCATATGACTGAGATCAGAGTTCTACAAGGCAAAAATAAAATATGCTTCCATGAAAATGATTCAGCCTTGTCCCATAAGTCATACAGCAGACCTGCTTGTGCTCCATTACAGAAGAAAGGGGACCGTTTATTGATGATAATATTTCTGAATAGGGACAGCCAAGAAGCAACCACATTTCCTGTGAAAAACCATCAATTCAGCTACATTTGCATTAAAAAAATATTTGGCAAATATTCCAAAACTAGTCGAAATTGAGTGCCTGGCATAGATTACAACGGCCAAATATCTAAAATTGGAACCACTTCTAAACGTGTGCGGTTCAAAAACCAATTAAAAAGAATCTTTCTTCATTTAATATAATTTATCATTAACATTTTAGATTTATTTGTATATAATATCAAATCTTTTGATACAAAATAGTCATTTGGTGCTGCCAAGGCTCTCTGCAGGCTCTCTGCAGGACAATGGGAGTTAAAGCAAATAGAACAACATCATCAGCATAGGCCAAATGATTAATTTGAAGATTTCCCAATTTAGGGGGATTATTAAAAAAATTCTTTAAAAATGACTCCAGGGTCGCAAATATAGGGATTACATGAAAAGGGTGGAAAAACGCCACCTTGGCGTGAACCCGCTTTGTTCTGATCCATCTTGGTGTGTCACCATTTTGATAGAGTCTGACTTTAGTTTCTGTCTCAGAGTGCAGGGCAATCAACCTGATATGATATGATATGATATGGCAGTTATAACGCGCCTATACACAAGTGTTTCAAGGCGTGATGACATACTCAATATGCTTTGAGGACAACCCAACTTCTCTAATTCGGCCTACAGCATAGCCCTATTAACACAGTGTAAAACCTGCATAATATACATGAAGGCACAATCGAGAAATCGTTTTCCCTTTGAACTTGCTCCTGCAACAAATGGATTACAAAGCAGCTCTGGCCAGTACTCATACCTGCTCGGAACCCTGATTGATATTTGTCACAAATACCCATGCTAGATACCCAACTCTGAAGTTCTTGTAGAAGCAAATCACCAAATATCTTGCTAGAACAATAAAAAAGAGAGATTGGGTGATCATGTTTGGGCTGTAATCTATCACGAGTTTTATAGATTACCATCATCAGGGCCTTTTTGCAAGAAGCTGGAAAGGTGTTTAATCTTAAATAATTCCGGAAGAGGCCTACAAAATAGCTGCCCACAAATTAACGTTACATTTTAACGTTGCATCATCAAGCCCATTCAGAGGTGGT
The DNA here is from genome assembly GCF_040938575.1 of Ambystoma mexicanum. Taxonomy (NCBI): domain Eukaryota; kingdom Metazoa; phylum Chordata; class Amphibia; order Caudata; family Ambystomatidae; genus Ambystoma; species Ambystoma mexicanum. The sequence goes on from NC_090934.1 coordinate 743,547,581, forward strand.
GCATCTGATGCTTTAGTTTTCTTTATTAGGGATTGAACCCTTTCTAAATCCAGGTCCATACACTCAGCCCAACTCCCAATCCCTTCAAACCCCTTTTCATTCCTATCTCCTCTTTCATCATACAAATTGGAGAAATGCACCTCCCATATCACTGTCTGTATTGTTTGGGTTTGTAGAGAACATTGGAGGACTGGTGCCCTAACCAAACTCCAGAAAGACTGTGCGTTTTTAGATGTTATTGAGTCAATCATTGCCTCAGCATCCAAGTTATTTAAATTGAAACACTGGTTCGTTAGCCAATTTTTATAATTTTCTCTCACTGATTTACTTTGAGCCTTTAATACCTAGGTGAAGCTTGTTTACGTATCTTAGATCTTTCCATAAACAACGTTTCCTTTCACTAACTTTTTTTCATACATATGTTTGTGCCCACACTGCCCCCTTGAGGACTGGTAGAGCAAGACTTCAGGGGTATATAGATTCTGCAGTATTTTATACACCACCATGTCATAAATAAGTGGATTTAACAATGAATCCTTCTCAGTGGCTTTAATTGCCAAAACTTTGTCTTTAAAGCGGGTTACAAGCTCTGGTTTCCATACTAAAGCCATGATTCTTGGGTTGAAATCTATACAGATAGTAAGATTAACAGAGATATTTTTCCCAAAATTTTAATCCACAGATAATTAAAGTAAACAGTGATCACTGGAGTTAATTTCAATCACATCGAGATTCAGGCACAACCCGCTCAGGTCAGCAGAAAGAAACACAATCTAATGTAGACTTTCTATCCCTGTTTTGCCAGGTAAAATGAGGGGGCTTATCACCCCTCATATTACCATTAACTAAAGCAAGGTCCTAACCTTTCATCTCTTCTCGTATGAGCCTTCCCCTTTCTAATGCCCAGGGAGAGATTTTGTTTCTGTTTTTCAGCCGATAATAGTGAGGATCTAAACATTCACTATTCAGATCTCCCAAAAAAAATACTTCACAAGGTTTCAGCCAGAGACTCAGCCATCAAATCCGACTAAATGTCCAAAAAAGATACTATTGATGATAATGCAGGATTAAAATAAAGATTAAACACATAACAAGAGACTTCTCATGAGGTTGCACCCCTACTCTTCACTAGTTTGGCCAACTGAATATCAGCCCTCTTGGTTTCCACAGGGGGCATTTTGAGACCCATGCCATTCTTTAGTGAACACAATAAACTCCCCGGCGGCAGACTTCTTTGGCTCCGCACAGCATTTACGTTGCAGATGGTGAAACCATGACAACTGCAAGGCCTGTGAGCCAAGTCTCCTGTAAACAGATAAGGGAATAGGGTTGTAAAGACTCAGAATGTGTTGACAAAAACGCATGCCCCCTAAAATTCCAAGAATCAATATTGAAAGAATGTTTTCATTCGTAATTTTCATCACCATAAAGGCTTCCATGCAAAGTAGAAAGAATGGAAGACCAATCATTACTTTGATGCACCGCCGTGGGATTTTTATCAACCACCCCACGGACCGATTTAGGGCCACAAGAGACACTTATAGTTAAGGGAAAGCGATGAACCAACTCTAATGAAGTCAAAGTAGGGCTTGGTACAGATCTACAATTGGCATCACTCATATTTGACACGTTCCTAGCTTGCATCACATTGTATCCCAAAGACATAAAGGCTTCCAGTTCTGAAAGTACCAGGTTTCTGATCATTCTAGGGAAAAAATATAATTTAACCACATCCACTTGTATATCAGAAACAAACTCAACCTGAGCAATGTCTTTTGTAGTGACCATCCTAAGGTTCGGGATCTCTGAAAACAAGGCCATAACATGTCGACGAATTAAAGGAAACAGAGAGCTATCCATAAGAATTTGTTCAATATATAAAATGTGATCCTACGCAAAAGAATTGTTAACTTCGCCAGGCCCATCAGTCCCTGTTTTAACCCTTAAATGATGCTGTTGCGAGGGCACCATAAGCTGGCTTACAATTTTGTTAGATGGTAGTGGTGGGTCCCTAGAGAGGTGGGGAGGACACTCTAGTCCATCCAAACCCTTCTTAGTGAGGTGTTGAATCAAAAGCCACCTTTTTTCTTCTAATGTCATAAATGTTTGTACAGTGGACACTAGTTTCTTTGAGTACATATCCCTCCCCCCGTGCACCCTCTCCAAATTCTCAGTCAAAATGGATCTTCCGGTTAAGGTGGAGCTTTGAGTAGCAATTTTCATTTTGGGTGACAAATTCAGATCTACGGCAACACTCGACCGTAGATTTTGCACCGTGGAGTGTGAGTGCCTTTGCACAGCAATTCTGGAGATTTGGATTTTATAGAGCGCCTGCGACTTTAAATTGTCAGTTTTGCCACATTGAGCTCCTTTTGGGGGTGATTTAGCCGAAAACAGCTTTTTATATACAGTCAGTAAAAAAATGGGTGCCAATTTATTATGTTTGCAGGCAAATACACATTTCTTTATCTCCACTGGCAAAAGGGGAGTTTTCACTAAAGCGTCTAAGGACCTATCAGTTGGCTCTCCAAAACCTTCCATTTCAGAATAAACTGACAGCACGCTCAAGTTCAGATCTTCTTTGAATTCTGAAATGGGTTTTAAGAATTTCTTAATGCAGCCTTGTACTCCTGTTAAACCCTTTGTTTCTAAATGCTTTCTTTTACTTGTGTGCTTTTTTGGAGCAAAAATAGACTCATCACATTTATCTAATACATATTTCCTGGACTATAATACACGACGCATGCTCATCATCACAATTGGAAGGTACTCTTTGATTGGTAGTCAGTGCATCGCGCCTCAAGTTCCTCAAAAATGCACCAGAACCCTTGTTTTTTGTTTCAGAGGATTTTTCATATATTTTGATTTCATTACCATGCAGACAGGGGCAGGAACTGTAATTGAAGCCATGTGCCTCGTTTTTGCACTTGAGGAATATTCACGGGCTGGAGTAGCATTGGACACCACTCTGAATAAGTAAGGCTCCTGGTTGTCAGTTTGTTGTGCTGATAATAAAGGGGACACACATTTGTGTTTCCCATTCCTGAATGACGCTCTTGCAGTAATATTGGCGATCCCATGCCTATAGATGAAACTGGCAGCATAGTACATCCCACAAAATCGATCCCCTGGGAATTTTTCTTCTGTTGTAATGGGGGTCCTTGTAGGGAACTCCTAGGTACTTGTGCCTTTTCAGACAGAGCTGAATAGTGATCCTTTGATGCAGAAGAAATGTCAGTTTTAAGATGTGGAGAGCCATAAACAAAGCCCTCTAAAAAAGTCAGTTTTGACGCGATGTAACTAATAATTAGTCTCTGGTCGCAAAACTGTTCTGCAATTGGCTCATTGTCTCTAGAGCTCTGGTTCTCCCTAGGCTGGACTACTGCAACAGCCTCTTTCTAAATCTGCCTGCCTCTACTCTCCGGCATCTACAACTCATCCAAAACAGGACTGTGAGACTTGTCCTTGGCCTCAATCCCACGGATCGTATCTCTCCAGGAGTGAAATATTTGCACTTGCTCCCAGTGGCAGAGAGGATTACGTTAAAAACCCTCTACATTGTCCACAAGGCCTTCTGGGGCCTGGGGCCTTAATACCTTCAACTCTCTCTTCCTAAATATCTTCCTTCTCGAGCTCTTCGCTCATCCGCCTCCAACTCCCTCAGGGTCAGTCTCTTCTCCAAGCAACGAGTTGGTGGTAGATCTCTTTCTTCTGCTGGGGCCTCCCTCTGGAACAGCCTCCCTGCCTTTCTGAAACTTGAGGAGAACCATCTCTGGTTCCTGAAGCACCTCAATACCTCCCTCTATGCTTCTGCTTTCTCTCCTCCTTTACCCTGCTGATCCCCTGCCTGAAACTGAAACTCCACTGGTTACCTGTCTACCCTCTGATCTCGGGTCCAGGTCCCCTACCCACCAGTTGCACACCTGCACTGCCCCCATGGCAAACCCTGCACTTGGGGACTGTTTCTGTATGCCTACAACCCCCTACCAGCACTTGACACCTGATGTCTGCACTTACCCTGGCACTTGCCACCAGCTGGCTGCACCTTTTTATTTATTTACTGTCTTTATTTATTTTACTGTTTCCTATGTACTGCACTGCCCCCTCTCCCTTTCCCCCTGCACTTTTCCCCTTCCCCCTGCACTTGCACGATCTCAATGTCGCCTGGCCTATTAAGATCCTTGTCTCTGTCTTCCCTTTGTTCCCCCTCCCTTGCCTCGTCACGCCTTGGAACACTTGTCTATAGGCGCGTTATAAATGCCATATCATATATCATATCAATTGGCAAGCTGCGCCAAAGTTATATTTCGCGCATGTAGGGCCGACCCAGGTGTTGCAGGGGCCTCGTTTAACGATGTGCCCACTGACAGGCGACTAGTTGCAGTAAGTGGGGAAGCATGCATAAAGGAATTTAGTAAAGGGTCGTTTGAGTTTGCCGATTTAGGTGAGTCAGGAATAAACAGTGAAGGAGACTGAGATAAATTTCAATTCGATCTGAAATGATGCATATTCCTGACGAACATTATATGCAGCGAGGTTGCACTGATCCCCCATCATATTCAGTGAGACTAGCACCCTCCCTTATATCCAAGTCGAGCGAGCCTCGATTTACAAAGTCTGCATGCAACATTCAAGAGTCAGTTATTGATGGACAGGGGAGGGTAACGCTGGATTGAGGAAAATGCTTAATCTCAAGAAGTCCCACAGCAGCATCTGAAAAAGAGCACGATGAAATGTGAGATTCTATGTCAAGGACGAAGGCAAGCATTATGCTTCATCTTCACATGTATTCCAGTCTCCAGCAGTTTCAACAAAAACAAAACGTTACAAATTCCCAGATGGGAAAACACATTTTCTTTTTGTTTTTTTTTAATAAAGAAAACTACATTTCCCTTAGGTCCAAATCTATCTGTAGTCCATTATGCCTCGAGCATGTTACCATAGTCCTTCATGTTCCTGTCATCTCCCTCTTCTTTCCTACTCTCCAAGCAGATAAATCACATATTTACTTAACTGTGTAAAGCTTTACTCATAGAAGAGATTGTACCTTGTTAGAGCACATTAATCGCGTGCGTTATCTAGAATCATTTGGAATATATTTTTAACTAATGGGTTAACAGTATCACAATAGAACATTAGCAACCAGGGGAGCCGTCAAACTCCACAGCGTGAAAGCACCAGCCCCCTCGGGAGGGAGGAGTGTGCGAGGTGGGCGGGGCCGCCCTTTTCCCTTGTGAGCTTGCCACACCTCAGCAGCGTGAGCAAAGCAGTAGATCTCCCACCCTTGGAAGGGAGGATTTCACTCCTGAGCTCAACGTGTATTAGTAGCGCGAGTAAAAGAACAGAGCCCCCCCCCCCCTTGGGGAGGAGGAGTTTTCCTCAGTGACGAGTTCAAACGAAACGCTGTACAACACACACGGTATGCGCTTCATGTGTAGAACATGGGGAGAAGTGAAATTGTGCGCAACGGATCGCCAGATTACCTCTTCAAGAGGCAGGGCGAGGTTGCATAACAACGAGAGCCTCAGCTCCCCAAACAGAGACATTTCAGCGAGCAGAAAGCTCCTTTGATTGGCAGCAAGACAAGCTTGAAGAGCACATCCTGAAGCCTGACCAGCAGGACAAAAAACAGGTGCAGCCAAACCATAAATCACAGTAAGTGGACGTGCCACAACACCTGATTAAGGTACATAAAGGCACAGTAACAGCACATAATACATAGCTCTCAACTCACACGCTTTTGGCGGGTGTCACCCGCCTTGTAAAGGGCTGAATCACCCGCCAAGCCTCCTGCACGCCCATTCATTCCAATGGGCGTCTCACCCGCCAAAAACAAAATCAGGTGATTTCACCCGCCTTTGTGGTATAAATGGCTGAGAGCTATGATAATAAATGGCAGAATTCGAGTGAAGCAAGGAGGAGCAGGCTGAAGACCTGGCCTATTGCTCTAGAGAAGTGCTGGGAAACTCACCGGTAGAGGCTGTGGCACAAGGGGTAAGACCCCTACAGGAGAGACTGGCGACCATCGTGACGTTTTTAAGCCAGGAGAAGAAAGGCACCAATAACAAGGAGAGCACATCCCCAAGGGCTACACCAGAGGCCCCTCGGGTGGTACAAGACCCGGAAGAGAGAGAACGCTTCTGACCCCCTGGGTCAACTAGACAGGGCAGATGATAAGGCCTGAGAGGCTACCGATGCATTTATAAAATTAAGGCACGTGTTTATGAGCAAGTTGGGAGTGCTAAACCTCACAATCCCCCACCCAGAGGAGGAGAATATGGGAAATGAGGGGCAGGACTCAGAAGAAGAGCCCACCGAGACCCCACGATCCTCGCAAGAAGAGGACGATACAGCTGAGGAAGATGAACCTCAGCCTCCTCCTAAGAAAAGGCTAAGGAAACTTAATAACATAGAGGAAGATGATGAGATGGCTGACATGTTTGAGCCAGAAAATATCAGAAACCCTAAATCAGCAGACTGGCTGCCCTCACCACGAGTCGCTAGGTATAGGACTCAGAGACTGCGCAAAGTGCTCGAGAGAGAAGCTAGGCAAGCCTTGCGGGCTGAATGTCCGAAACCTGAGCTGCAGGGGAAAGTGGTGGAAGCGCCAGAACTCAACACGAAAATGCTGGCATTCGTGTCAAAGACCTCCAGAGACCCCAGGAAGGGGATTGACAGGTCTTGGAAAAGTTGCCAGGAGAAGGTCCTGGATATCGCTGGGCCCCTGGCCAAGATTATGGACTTGGAGGAGCGATCCCGGGACACCGGAGAAGAGGTGGACCCAGACGTACTAGTCAACTGAGCGCAAAGAGCTGTTTGCCTCTTGTGCAATGCAAACTGCATCATATCTTCGGAGCGCAGAAGAGGCCTCCTTCTAAAGATCAACCCCAAGTTAGGAGACCTAACCTCCTATGAGGCGGGGGAAGCGGCACAATGACTGCTATTTGGAGAGACATTCAGGAAGGAAATGGGGAGGTTTGTAGGCACCCCAGGCATCGATAACGAAGATATTCCCAGGCAGAATTTTCTCCTGGACCGGTCGGTATTGAGGCCGAGCGACCAGTCGCTTTCAAGCCAGAAGAAGGCCTCAAAATAACAGGGCCCATTACTGGGAGAAGATGCTTTCTTCCCTGTGAGAGGGCGTTTCCCAAGGGGAAGACGAGGAAGAGGCCAGGGAAGAGGACAAAGCTTCCTCACAGGTGAGACTTATCCCTTACCAGCCAGTTGGGGGAGAACACAACGGTTCTGGGACAACTGGCCTTCCCTTTCCAGCGACGCCTGGGTCTTGCAGACAGTCAAAGGTTGCATCTAGAATTTATGCAAGTACCCACGCAGACCCAACCACCCCGACCAATGCACACAGCCCAGCTAGAGAAAGAAACTTTACAGCAGAACTGCAGAGTTTAGCGCAGACGAGAGCTATAGAGCATTGCATTTATAAGAAACATGTTCCTGGTGCACAGGAGAGACAAAGTCAGACCTGTAATAAACCTAAAGGAGCTTTACAGCTGGTTGACATACCACCATTTCAATATGGAAGGGATTCACCAGGTCAGGGATACCCTCAGACAAGGAGATTGGCTCACGAGGATCGACCTGAAGGACGCATACCTCACAGTACCAGTCCAAAGGGAATATCGACCCTTCCTAGCGCTCCACTGGGATGGACGATTTTGGCAACTTACGTCAATACTGTTTGGGCTAGCCTCAGCACCTTGGGGTTTCACGAAGCTCATGCAACCGATAGTGGCAGCATTCAGAGAGAAAGGGATCAGGATGATTATTTACCTGGACGATATACTGCTGATGGTGAGTAGCAGAGAGACGCTTCAATATCAGACAGGCTGGGTGCAGGAGCTTCTAGCATCACTAGGCTTTCCAGTGAATCGAGACAAGTCAGACGTGACCTCGACAAGGAGAATAGACTTCCTCTGGTTCATCATAGACACCAAAGCAGCCAACATGGATCTACTAGCCAGAAAAGTAAGAGACATAAAAAGAGAGTTAAGGAGCTGCCTAGACAAGAGCGCAGTGTCCTCAAGGGCGATTGCGAGAGTAGTGGGTCTACTAGCAGCATCAATTTAAGCTATATTTCCAGGGACCCTACATTATCGAGCCCTGCAACGACTACAAATAAAGCACCTGCAGCAGGGGCTAAGGTATCATCAAACAGTACCCCTCAATGTAGAATCCAAGACAGAATTCGAATGGTGGCTACAGAATATGGATGCCTGGAACGGGAAAGCACACATCAATGACACATGTGCCACAATTGTCCCACACACCATGTCACATCATGAAAAATCACCATCAACACAGCAACTGCCATATGCAGCAGTTACATGTGAAACACATCTGTCTCACAATCAGCCACATGTCACAGAGCTTGTGTGGCATGCCCCCAACACACAAACCGGTAAACACCAGTACCCCAGGCAACAGACACTGCTCGCACCATGTACCCACACCACACATACACCCACACAGCATCCCTGACACATGCATGTGTGCACCATGCCATGCCCTCCACCGCGTCCATGACAATGCACATGATTCAGAAAGTACTAGTATAGATGTCTGTCTGATGGATACACACCCATCACTGATGCCCTGACTTACTGTCCCCCACAGGCACATAATCTTGCAATGGTGGGGAACTGCCGACCACATCCAGGGGCACCAGGGCATGGACCCGCCATGGGACTAACACTACCTCCAGCCAGGGGACCAGCACATCCGCCAGCAGACCAGAGCGGCCAACAGCACCTGTGCCCAAGCCACCCCGCCAGCAGGAGGCACCTGCGTCCATGCCACCCTGCTAGCAGGAGGCACCTGCGTCCAAGCCACCATGCCAGCAGGATGTACTTGTTGGCCAGCCACCCCATCAGCAGGATGCACTTGTTGGCCAGCCACCCCACCAGCAGGATGTACTTGTTGGCCAGCCACCCCGCCAGCAGCATGTAATTGTTGGCCAGCCACCCCGCCAACAGGGTGAACCTGCACCACTTCCACAAGTGGGTGAAGCAGACAACATTGGGGATGAAAGTGGTGTGGAGGACATACCTAGTGACCAGAGCTATGTGGATGCTGTTGGCTTTAGTCCCATGGGCCCTCGTAGCCCACAACCCATCCAACATCCACCAATGCATAACGTATGCAAAATTGAGGGGCGCCACACAAGGATGGGGGAACGTCAACAGGCAATGCACACAATGGTGCAGCTATACCTTGCAGAGGCGCAGCTCATGCGCCTGTCATGATGCCTACCCCCGGAGCACCAGGCCAGGCCCAGCACCCCCGAAAGCAGGCATCATGCCCTCATGTAAAAGCCCAGCGGCCCCTTATAGGGGCTCTTTGGACTCAGTCCTGGCGCCTTTGGCGCCAGGCTCATGTTGGACATCAGTCCTGGCGCCATAGGCGCCAGGCTCATAAAGGGACCATGCTGCACGCTTCAGGCCTCCCTGAGACCTGAAAGGGACTATTTTTTCATAGGGACTATTTTTTCACTCGGGTGTGGCCAGGGAAGGATACATACCTAGTTGGGGATGGATACATACCTGGGAATTCTTTGGAGGCTATTTAAGCCACGCCCAGACAGCAGCTCATGCTTCGCGTTGTTCTGCTTCCTGCAGCTTAACGCTTACCGTGTCTGCTCCTGCTCCTGGACTCCGGCCACGCCCGCCTCGAACCTGGAAGACCTGCAAGGAAGGAAGAGAAGAGAAAGGTGAAAACCAAGGACTATTTCAAACTTCTTACCTGCATCCGGAATCTTCTCGCCAGCATCCCTGAAGAAAGACTTCGATTTAAAAGCATCGCGTTGCTCGCTGCAGCGCCACGCTTCACTCACCTGTCCTCGAGACATCTCCCGGCTCCATCGCGGCTGTCAGCATCGGACGCCACATCTCTGCACCTAGGGGAGAGAGGAAGAAACAAAAGGTGAGCAGAAGGAACACAGAAGGAAAGCCTGATTAACAGCCATAATACTTACCGGCTTTTCTTCCACATTTCGGGTCGGCGCCGCCCCGTTGGCAGGTACCGTACCCCGGCCCCTATGGGGAAAGGACAAGAGACATTTCTGGGGAATGATAAGGACATTTAGAGGGATCGCCCTCATCACTTCTCACCTCGGCAGTTTAACCCCTCGACGCATCGCCTTCATTCTGCACCTGAAATAAAGGACAGATCACAGGTTAGAAAGACAACATAAAGGGGGCCTCACTTGAACTTTGAACTTTCATACTTACGGCGCATCGCTCAGGAAAGTCAAGTGGATTTTGCCAGCGCCATTCTGAAATGCAGTGAAGTAACTGGACGAACACGCGCCCCTGCACTAGAAGCAGGATGGAGAGTTCGTCCTTCCAAACCATAAGGTGAGCTTAAACCGGGGTTTGGAGGAAGTTAGAGAGGAACGAAGGGGGAAGGGGGAAATGGGGGAGCTAGCACACTATTCTGCAGACTGTTAATCCCCTTTCTCATCTTCAGAAGGATATTCCTACGGGCCAGGCAAGCACGATTTTGAGGTCCTGTCCAATCGGTGTTCCGGGTCCTGCGCATCACGCTAGAAGAGGCCACAGCAATCCAGACTAGACCAGCGCCCCCGTGGGAACCAGGTGAGCGTTACAGAACGCGAAGCCTTCCTACAAATTCCCACCCAGGCGCTATGGAAACTTCCGAAACTGACCAGTTGGCCCAATTACTGGGGGAATTACGGGCCGAAGTACACGCCGCTCATCAAGAGACTAGTGCCCTCAGGAGGGAAGTGATTGTAATAAAGGATAGAGCTGATGACCTGGCTAGACAGCTTTTGCAAGGTCAAGCTGGACAAACTCCTTTACCCGGTTCCGGGGGGAACCCCGCTCCTGTGGTTTCCAGTAACCCGGTGCAGATTAATCTACCTGGAAACATGCCGCTGGCCCCACCTGAACGCTTTGCTGGGGACCCCAAACGATTCGCCGTATTCATGAATCAGTGTCGTTTGCACTTCCTATGCAGACCTGGGGCCTTCCCTAATGATCAGACCAAGGTAGCCTTTGTGTTGTCATATCTCAGCGGCTGTGCTGCCGATTGGTCAGTCCCACTGGTAACTCAAGATGACCCGATTCTTCGTGATTTTCAAGGATTTCAAACCAGCATGGAAAGGTTATTTGCTCAACACTCCCAGGGACAGGCTCTGGATGACGAACTTCTATCTCTGCGACAGGGCAATCAAGACCTTCTATCCTACATTGCAAACTTCAATAGACTAATTGTGGAAATTGGTTGGCCAGAGGATAAAAGAATCATGTTATTCTATCGAGGTCTACGCGGAGAACTTAAAGATGTCCTGGCACAAGTTGTAAATCTGCCCCAAGAATGCACTGAATATATAGACTTAGTGGTCCAATTGGATCACAGGCTGCAAAACAGAAAAGCAGATCGGTCCAAGTTTGAAACCCGGGTGTTGGCCAAGACCCACGCTAACTCCAAGGGGGCTGATGCCTCGGAGCCTATGCAAATCGGAGGTGTTAAAGGACCCCTAACTCAAAAAGAACGGGAAAGAAGACGACAGATGCAATTATGCCTTTATTGTGGGTCCTCTGGACACTTTCTACGAGATTGCCCGGTTAAGCCACCCAAGAAGGTGGTAGGAGCCGCTGATAAAATCCATGGAAACTCTGTACCGGGAAACGACCACGCCCGGCAAGCGTAGGGGTCCGCTTGCCGAGCTTGAAAACTAACTCTCAGACCTCGCATTTCATTGTGCCAATGGTCCTTGTAGATCCGGAACAGCCTAAACGGTTGCATGCTATAAAGGCATACATCGATAGCAGGGCTATAGGAAACTATGTGGATCGAGAATTGGTCTCTAGGATAAACCTCCCTCTGCGTCCTAAAACCAACAAAGATGTCATCACCACAGTAGATGGAACCGAAATTGCCTCTGGACCGGTAACACATTCCACAGCTGAGGTGACACTTGTAGGTCCGGATGGCCATCGGGAGGCAGTTGTGTTTGATGCAATCAAGGCTCCACAGTTTCAGCTTATTCTCGGAATCCCTTGGTTAGAGACACATAATCCTCGAATTGATTGGCGAGCGAAGAGAATAACCTTCCCGGATTGTGCACAAACCTGCTACCCAGAAAATCCAAAGATTAATCTAGCATCAGTAACCTCTGTCCCCGTGCAACTACCTCCAGAGTACCAAGACTTTCAGGACGTCTTCCAAAAGGAACAGACCAACACGTTACCTCCCCACAGATCGTACGATTGCCAAATCGATCTGGTGCCCGGTGCACAACCCCCTTGTAGCAGGATTTACGCCCTTACTGAACCAGAGAATCTGCATTTGAGACAATATTTAGATCAATACCTCGCCAATGGTTTCATTCGCCCGTCAAAGTCCCCGGCATCCTCAGCTTTGTTCTTCGTGCCTAAAAAAGAAGGCGACCTTAGAACTTGTATCGATTACCGGGCATTGAACCAGATAACTGTTAAAAATCGTTACCCTCTGCCACTGATCCGTGAACGCCTTGAACAGGTGAAGGACGCTTGTGTATACTCAAAGTTAGATCTCCGGGGGGCTTATCATCTGCTACGAGTAAAAGAAGGCGACAAATGGAAAATGGCCTTCCGTACAAAATATGGACTATTCGAATGCCAGGTGATGCCTTTCGGGTTGTGCAACGCACCTGCAGCCTTCCAATTCTTCATGAATGATGTCCTTCGGGAACTCATCGATGTCTGTGTTGTCGTGTATATCGATGACATTCTTGTGTACTCCTCTTCGGAATCTGATCACAGAAACCATGTCAGGGCTGTCCTAGAGAAACTGCGCCAGCACAAACTGTTTGCCAAGCTGGAAAAATGTGTTTTCCATACCACCGAGGTTGAGTTTCTCGGATTCATCCTGACACCTAAAGGGGTCCGAATGGATTCACGGAAAGTGGATGCCATCCTCAAATGGCCATCACCTAGTTCGGTGAAAGGTGTCCAAAGCATGCTTGGTTTTGCCAACTTTTATCGCAGGTTTATCCCGGAGTTTTCACGTGTGGTGCAACCCATCACTGCACTCTTGCGAAAAAATAAACGTTTTGAATGGACCGAGGAAGCCGAACAGGCCTTTCAGGAGTTGAAAGCTAAGTTCACGTCCGCACCTATTTTGAAGCACCCGCGTCCCGATCTCCCATATACAGTCGAAACCGACGCGTCCAGCTTAGCCATGGGAGCTGTCCTGTCTCAGAGAGACCCTGAAACCAACCAACTGCACCCCGTAGCATTTTGGTCCAGAAAGTTCTCGCCGCCGGAGATAAATTATGCGATCACCGATAGGGAACTATTAGCCATTAAGTCCGCCTTCAAGGCTTGGCGGCATTATCTCCTCGGCGCCCGGCATACCATCACCGTCATCACTGATCACCGAAATTTACAATATTTAAAAACTGCCAAGGCTCAATCGTCTCGACAGCTCCGATGGGCTTTGTTCTTTGCTGAGTTCGATTTTGTAATCACCTACCGCCCCGGCTATAAGAATGGTAAGGCGGACGCTCTATCCCGAATTGGAATGGAAGAAATAGACACAAACTCAGAACCTGTGCCGATAATTCCCGAACAAAGAATTTTGGGGATAACCACTTTACAATCCCTTGAAGACATTCAAGCACGAGTGAAACAATTCCTGGACTCTTCAGCCTTGCAGGATTGGATCAAAAGGGGGTCTAACTTTTCAGTCAAGGATGGCTTACCTTACTTCCAAGGACGCTTATTTTTGCCAGAAAAGGAATTGCAAGAACTGGTTATTTCCCGTCATCATGATACCCTGATGGAAGGACATCCTGGCATTGCCAAAACAGAGGAAAAGGTTAAACGACAATTCTGGTGGCCTTCCTGGCGAAAGGATATTAAATCTTTCGTGATGTCCTGTGGAGTTTGTGCCCAAAACAAAGGTCAAAAGACAAGACCCGCCGGTCTTCTTCAGCCCTTAGACATTCCACCAGCACCTTGGCACACCCTGTCACTAGATTTTATCACGGACCTGCCCTCTTGTAATGGTTACAATACTATTCTGGTCGTGGTGGATTTATTTTCCAAAATGGCCCACTTTATTCCATTGAAAGGATTACCTTCAGCCTTTGTTCTTGCCAAAGAATTCCTCGAAAATATCATCCGTTTGCATGGATTCCCGTCCATACTAGTCTCCGATCGGGGAAGCCAGTTTATTTCTCATTTTTGGAAAAAGTGTTGTCAACTGGCACAAATCGACGTAAGACTCTTGACCAGCCACCACCCACAGACCGATGGTCAGACGGAGAGAACGAACCAGACCCCTGAACAATATCTACGATGTATGTTGCACCAATCGGAGGGTATTTGGAAGGACATTTTATGGGTGGCAGAATATGCATACAATAACTCGGTACACTCTGGAACTGGTCAGAGCCCCTTTTATACCCTATATGGACATCACCCTCGTACTTCAGACTTGGACTCACCTCTGAGCTTTGAAATGCCCGCAGTGGACCATTTGCATTCTACGATTACTCAAGCCTTCAAGGATGCAACTGCACATTTGCAACATGCGAAAGGGAAATACAAAAAGAATGCGGATCTGCATCGAAGAGAGGCGCCTCCATACCAAATAGGGGATCAAGTATGGTTGGCTTCCAAACACCTATCACTCAAGGGGCCTCGAACTTTTAATCCAAGGTATTTAGGCCCTTACTCGATCAAAGCTATAATCAACCCAGTGGCAGTCAAGCTCGATCTACCAGCTAACATGCGGATTCACCCCATTTTTCATGTGTCCCTTTTGAAACCAGTGCACCCAGGAACCAGATTAACAAAGCCACCAGAACCGATTCAGATAGATGGAGAGCCTGAATTCGAGGTGAAGAACATTTTGGATTCTAAGATCTCAAAATCAAAACTTTTCTATCTAATTGATTGGAAAGGGTACGGGCCTCAGGAAAGGTCTTGGGAACCCAGTGATCACGTACATGCACCTCGGCTGGTAAAAAGGTTCCATCGGAATTTCCCAAACAAACCGAAACCTCCAGAAGGAACGACCTTGGGAGGGGCCTTGGGGGGGAGTGCTGTCATGATGCCTACCCCCGGAGCACCAGGCCAGGCCCAGCACCCCCGGAAGCAGGCATCATGCCCTCGGGTAAAAGCCCAGCGGCCCCTTATAGGGGCTCTTTGGACTCAGTCCTGGCGCCTTTGGCGCCAGGCTCATGTTGAACATCAGTCCTGGCGCCATAGGCGCCAGGCTCATAAAGGGAGGTGTTTTGTGCACTTACCTGATGCAGACCATGCTGCACGCTTCAGGCCTCCCTGAGACCTGAAAGGGACTATTTTTTCATAGGGACTATTTTTTCACTCGGGTGTGGCCAGGGAAGGATACATACCTAGTTGGGGAAGGATACATACCTGGGACTTCTTTGGAGGCTATTTAAGCCACGCCCAGACAGCAGCTCATGCTTCGCGTTGTTCTGCTTCCTGCAGCTTAACGCTCACCGTGTCTGCTCCTGGACTCCGGCCACGCCCGCCTCAAACCTGGAAGACCTGCAAGGAAGGAAGAGAAGAGAAAGGTGAAAACCAAGGACTATTTCAAACTTCTTACCTGCATCCGGAATCTTCTCGCCAGCATCCCTGAAGAAAGACTTCGATTTAAAAGCATTGCGTTGCTCGCTGCAGCTCCACTCACCTGTCCTCGAGACATCTCCCGGCTCCATCGCGGCTGTCAGCATCGGACGCCACATCTCTGCACCTAGGGGAGAGAGGAAGAAACAAAAGGTGAGCAGAAGGAACACAGAAGGAAAGCCTGATTAACAGCCATAATACTTACCGGCTTTTCTTCCACATTTCGGGTCGGCGCCGGCCCGTTGGCAGGTACCGTACCCCGGCCCCTATGGGGAAAGGACAAGAGACATTTCTGGGGAATGATAAGGACATTTAGAGGGATCGCCCTCATCACTTCTCACCTCGGCAGTTTAACCCCTCGACGCATCGCCTTCATTCTGCAACTGAAATAAAGGACAGATCACAGGTTAGAAAGACAACATAAAGGGGGCCTCACTTGAACTTTGAACTTTCATACTTACGGCGCATCGCTCAGGAAAGTCAAGTGGATTTTGCCAGCGCCATTCTGAAAACCAGTGAAGTAACTGGACGAACACGCGCCCCTGCACCAGAAGCAGGATGGAGAGTTCGTCCTTCCAAACCATAAGGTGAGCTTAAACCGGGGTTTGGAGGAAGTTAGAGAGGAACGAAGGGGGAAAAGGGGAGCTAGCACACTATTCTGCAGACTGTTAATCCCCTTTCTCATCTGCAGAAGGATATTCCTACGGGCCAGGCAAGCACGATTTTGAGGTCCTGTCCAATCGGTGTTCCGGGTCCTGCGCATCACGCTAGAAGAGGCCACAGCAATCCAGACTAGACCAGCGCCACCGTGGGAACCAGGTGAGCGTTACAGCGCCAGACAATGTAGGAACAATGCACGCATGCTGGGCAGAGCCATGGGGATGTGTGTACCATCTTGCACTGCATGTGAGGGAGGGCAATGGCAGCATCTCATCCCTTGTGGAGTCCATAGCTGTGTTGGTCCAAGTAATAGCCGAACAATGGCACATTACAACGCCACTGGGCCATCCTCCAGCATAACACCCACTAGTTCCCGGCTAAGCAGCCCTTTGCGTCAGTCGCAGCGGCTCACTCCCCTGGCATAGGGGTACACAACTCCAACAAAAAGGGGGAGTAAATAGGACATGGATGTGGTGGTGTAGGGACGGATAGTTGGGGATGGGGGTGGGGAGGGATAGTTGGGGAGGGGCTGTGGGGAGGGATAGTTGGGAATGGGGTGTGGGGATAGTAGGATGGGATGGTAGTGTTAGGTAATGACGTTCACTCATGTACATAGTTAATCTCACAATACATCTGGTGTATCAAACAAACCTGACTGGACATTGCTCTTTGAGTGTGAGTGCATTTATTCATGTACAGTGTAACATGCCCATTGTTATCCATGTCCAGTGCCCAGTGTGATCCATGTCCAGTGCCATGTCTGTTATAGCTGCTCAAAAGTAGTGGTGAATTAGTTCTCGCCGGTTTGCACGCCCAACATTGCCATTGTGTCTCTGTGTGCATTATCCTCATCATCATCGTCCTCTGCCTCTGGTGGCAGCATGTGCATGTCAGGGGGTAGGGGGGACGTTGCGCCGGATGCACATGTTGTGCAACATGGCACATACCAGCACAATTTTCCCCACCTTTTCTGGCCGGTACACAAGGGCTCCCCCAGTTATGCTAAGGCAGTGGAAACTGGCCTTCAAAAGACCAAACGTCTACTCAATGGTGCAGCGAATGCATACATGGGCATGGTTGTATGCCTGTTGGTGCCTGTTGTGGGGTTGCCTGATGGGGGTCAGGAGCCATGGCATCAGGGGATACCCGGAATCACCTGCACGGGAACGAGAGAGAGTCATGTCAATACTTTGACATTTCATGTTGCTACAGGCTGTATGGTGTCCATTTGAGAGACTAACATGCACAGGCAATGATGTATTTACATAGCATATCTTCTCTTCAGTGTACCCCAAGGGAACTTAGGCAAGGTGTGTGTAGGGGGGAGGGTGTAATGCATTTGCTATCACATGGACCAATCACAGTCAAGTTGGCCTCTGCAATGTCCGTACGACTGACGCCAATTGATATAAGATCCATTGATGTGTTACGAATGAAAGTGGACTGTCCCGGTACAACAGTACTTTGGACATTAACATGATTAGCATTGGTGATTTAGTGGGATTCATGGTATGCAGTCCCTATTTTCAATCCTTCATGTAGACATCCCTGAATATCGTAGAATACCATTTGATGAGAAGACATATCTTTCGATTGGATGTGTGAGGGGTTAAGGGTGACATAATCGCAAAAAGGGTGGGTGAGTGTATTCATGTATGATAAATGCTGAATTGGGTGAGCCCACAAAATCACAATCATGTATTCTCGGTAGTGAAGTTATTTCCATTTATTACAAACTGCTCCTAATGCACTCTACTGAGAAGTGAACTAACAGGCCGTGTATCTGTGAAATGTGTGTGCAGTCACTAAATGCTTCAGTGCGACAGCTACTGTAATCTTTGGGTGTGCATTATGACTTGTGTTGTGACTTGAATGTGTTTTGCTAGTCATTTATGGTCACTATGGTGTGGTGCATTCTGGTACATGTGGTTTCTGTGTTATGCTGGCCTGAATTACATGTAGTTGTGTAAGCACTGTATGTTTTACATGCATGGAGGCACGGCTGTCAAGGCCTTGCATTTTGGCATCCTACCACCGTGTTGCACCTTCAATTACACCTACATACTAGCACATTTCTTGAACTCTCAAAGCTGTGTATGTTCATGTTACGTTGTATGTGTGAGGTATGTTGATGTGCAGGTTGCGGGTAACAAGGTACATTGTTCTTTATCCGCATCTACCTTTGCCTTTCGATGGCCTATCCAGCCTCCGTGTACTTTCACAGATGTTTGTTGAAGGTAACGGAATGTTGCAGTTGGAGTAATGATGGATTGTTGCATGCCGTGTGCACATCCGCTGGTAATGCATCTCATGCAGGCCCTATTTCTGCTCTCCACATGGCCTTGTAGTCGAACCCACCCAGCAGCCAGGTTGGCTGTGCTGATTATTGCCCCCCCAATTCAACATTCCACATGGCCTTGTAGTTGGACTCACCCAGCAGCCAGGTTGGCTGTGCTGATTACTGCTCCCCCACAATTAAACACTCCACATGGCCTTGTAGTAGGACTCACCCAGCAGCCAGGTTGGCTGTGCTGATTACTGCCTCCTGTCCCCAATTCAACACTCCACATGGCCTTGTAGTTGGACTCACCCAGCAGCCAGGTTGGCTGTGCTGATTACTGCCGTCCCCCAATTCAACACTCCACATGGCCTTGTAGTTGGACTCACCCAGAAGCCAGGTTGGGTGTGCTGATTACTGCACCCCATCCCCAATTCAACTCTCCACATGGCCTTGTAGTTGCACTCACCCAGCAGCCAGGTACGGTGTCCAGCGGGTCGTGCCATGTAGCGGTGCAGCGTGGAGTTGCGCAGCACCATGGAGCCATGTATAGAGCCAGGAAATCTTGAACAGCAATGTGTGATTACTTGGCGAGCATCACATACCATCTGTACATTGAGCGAATGGTGCAGCTTCCTGTTGCGGTACACTACCTCCATAGCATGCCTGACCACCAGCTCCACATGTGTGCAGTCAACTGCACCAATTACATTAGGCATGCCTGCAAGTGCATGGAATGCTATTTTGTTGCATTCACCTCCTCCGCAGTCTGTGGTAAGCTGATGTGGTCGCATAAGTGGGACAGAAGTGCATCTAGCACCTGTAAGAGGACACAGGAGAAACAGGGTTGGGAGATTCCATGCAGCTGCCCCACTGTGTGCTGATCTATCCCTGTGGCTAGGAAGTGTAGCACAGACACTACCTTCAGCAAGGGGGGATTTGGCTGTCTGGATGTTAATTAGGATCACCAGGTCATCATGTATCAGGTCTACTATCGTGGTGATGGTGTCCCTGTCTAGCCAGTACAGGGTGTGGATCTGAGCGGGGGTGAGATTGAATGGGGTGGCCCTTAGGTGAGGGATTGTTGGCTGACTGCGGGGTACAACCTGATGCACATTGGGGATTTTCTGTGCCATGATGGCCCTCCTTCTCCTCATGCGCCTCCGCCTCCCTGCCTCTTGAATCAGTAGCTCTGCCGGCATGTCCTTCAGCTCCAGTACTGCTAGTGCTAATGGTAGAATGGTGGTTTTGGCAGGGGCGTGGGGTGTGGGAGTGGTCCGTTTGTGCTGTTGCACAGGCCATTGGCCCCACCTGGGCTCATTCTGTGCACCTGTGGCATGTTTGGACACAACAGGATCCACTTAACGTCTGGTCCGCTGTTAGGCAGAATTACATGCAGTACCCTTTGGGAACACCACAAATAATTAAGACTACAGGTGTAAGCACAATCTCACCTTTGGTACATGCCTGTACTACACAGTTATGTGGTAGCAGTGGCTGAGCAGCCAGACTTATCTCAAGAGGGATGTGAGCAGTACAAGATGTTACACAAAGGACTTGCAATCACGGTAGTTCAAACAAACACTCTTCAAGGTTTCTTGGTAAGAGAATATACATTTATTTATTTACACAGTCAGTTGGAAAACATCCCACTAGTAAGAAGCAGCTCAATATCACAATCTAATACACTACAGTACACAACCAATACGTTTCTGAACAAGTTAGGCTCCCCTGAAGTGGGAGAAAAATGCCACTTTGTTAACTTTCAAAAGGGGTAGAAAGACAAAGGTTAGAAGAACTAAAGCACAATTACGTTCATAGGCAGGGCAAATAGTTTCAGTTCACTACAACTGGCAATTCAATTCAATAGGCCCGGGCCTAAGTAAATGGTTCAGAGTCTTAGATAGGATAGCACAGTTCTGGTAGTAAATGGTTAAGTCTTTGCCAATTTTCGAAGAAGTAGTTTGCCAGAAAAAGAGTTATATGTCGGATTAGGAGCGAACAAGACTCCAATGTTGTGAAAGTTTCACAAACTTTCACTGCGGCAGAAAGGATTTCCACACCGCGTTTGTGCAGTACCTTACGTATGAAGAAAAGCTGTAGCTGAGGCAGTTGTTCCTGGCAGTTCCTGCAGGTCTCGCTGTTCCTGAGCTTCAGTGGTGGGGACAAGAAGGAGGACGTCGGGAGGTTCCTGCACTGCCCAGGGAAGAGGCCACAAGCTGGGCTAAGTGTCGGTTTTAAGGTGTGAGTGCTTTAAAGTCCACAAACTGGTATCCATCTCACTGGCTATGCGGTTTTCAACAGCACTCTGATGAAAATTCGACCAGTATGGAGATGGTGTCCAGGTAGCTTACGAGTTGGTTGTTCCCACCAGCTCAAGGGAAGAAGTTGTCCTTGAAGGAGCTTCTCTGTCGATCGAGTTTCAGGTAATTCGGACCTGCAGCAGGGCTTCATCGGGCAAACTAATGGTCCAGGAGTTGCAGCAGTCATCTTCCTTCAGCTTGTATTCGGTTCTTTCGTTCCAGTGGTCGACTCTGCCTTCCAAGTCCCAGAGACATGCCTTTAAACAGTTTTCTCCCATTCATTCCAGCCTAGCTGTCACTCACCCAGCAGGGTGGCTGTCCTTACCGGACAGTCAGCTAGCCCATCAAGCAAGAGTGCATTCAGGTCTTCTAGGAGACTAAGCACAGGGAGTTTCAGGCACCTCCCTCACATCCTGTCCACCCCAGACACTTAGGCACCAGAGGAGGGCGTCAGCACTGAAGCCCACCAAAGGGCATCGAAGAAAGGGACCAAACCTGGTTTGGCGCACAGAGTTAAACACAAGAAGGACCTTTCCTAAAAGAAACAGCAAAAAAAGATGACTGGAGTTTGTTTTTACAGAGGGGTCACGGGCGCCATATTGAAAAACATGGCTGACCCGATTTTTAGCTACCGGTGTTCGCGGTCGGGAGAAAAAATCATGGTAGTTCCTTCTAAAACCACTGCCACCAACCATTTCAAGAGGAAAGGGTAACATTTGACTTACATGAGTGTTTAGACACAAGGGATGCTAGGCAACTCCTCCAGCACTCTATAGGAAGATAGTATGTGCTGGGTCTATGAATTTAAAAAGACTTGCAAAGTCAATTTAACTTTACATCCTCTGGGAGATGGTAGTCAGTCCCAGAGAAGGTATTTAAAACTTGGTGAGTCTGAAAGACACCCCTGTGCCACTGCACTGAAGGTGCTGTGTGACACACAAGAAAACGATGATGCCTATGGAGTTGTTTAAAACCCCATATCCAAAGAACACAAAAGTAAAACATGCTTCAAAATACATGAAAGAGTGGGAAAAAAGGCTCACACTCTTTACAGGTAAAAATTTAAATCTTTGAAATCCAGCAAAGTTGCTGGGGGTCTCAAAAGGTAAGGGAAATTAGCACATTTTTGAGAATTCTCCCTAACATCCACAATGTCAGCATTTATGGCATAATGTTCACGTTATTACTGGCATGTACATGCCAGTATTTGTGGTAACGTGCACCTTGGAATATGAACTTGATTCTGCCATGCCGGTATCACTGGTACGGCTGCCACATGTCACTGCAGGAACTAGCAACAGTGTAGCCGGGTGCTGGGGGTCCCTGAGGATGCCAGTAGTACCGGCATCACTACTCGGACTACACTGGCTCGTAAAAAGGTGCTGGTACAGATATACCAGCAACGCTATTTCCGGGCCGGTATACTTGTAATGAGGCCCATAGTCTTTCTTATTACCTTGAAAAGGTACACCAAGAACAGAGAACCTTTGCAGATCCCAGGCCTTGGGACGTCAGCTCTAGCCAACCACAGATCAGTATCCTAGGGGTGTGTAGCAACGGGCAAGAAGCAATGGCAAGACCCTCACACTGCAACATTGTTATAGATAGTGACTTGGGGATGGACTAGGCCACCCACCTGACATGGGAGAGTCAATAGACTAACACGTATAGGTGACCATATAGGTTATTAGGCTCCAGACGGCCAATGCCACACGTCGATAGGTTTCTGGAGAAAGGCCTAAGTAACGAGGGAGCAGTGATGTCATTTTGTATCAAAACTGGCCTGCGAGCTAGTTGAGACATCAAACAGATTTCTTCTGTCTGTGTTCTGATCCCTGTTGGTTTTGTCTGTAATAAACCACAGTTTGAACTTGCCATTGACTGAGTCCTCTGTTTGTCCTGTGAAAGGTGTTCAGCCTTCCGAGATTCTGCGAACTCCTAGTGGCCCTCTGACATACCTGGGCGTTTGTCCCAACAAGTTGGTAGCAGAGGTATGGTTGGATGCAGCAGCCTGGCACCAGGACACCCCCTTCACCCCCGAACCGGAGAGGCTGCAGGACCCTTGCATCTTTCGAGAAGACAGGAAAACACATGCCAGTGTGCAGGTCATCAGGAGCCCCTTGTGAATCATCCTGCCCGAAGTCAGCGAGTTGTCCAGGCAAACCAGGACGGGGAGGCGAGTGCCTTGACGGGGAGCCGGCAGCCGAGCAGCGCTAGCAAACCACAGAGTGTAAGTGTTGACCCAGTCTAACAGCAACTGTGGGTGTGAGGGAGGGTACTGACTATTGTGTAGTATTGTTTAGTATTGTCAATTATTGTTAAGTAATGTCAAGTAAGTAGGGACAGGAGTGGAGGTAGAAGTCCTTTTTCTATGTTTTGGGCACATTCGGTCTTAGAGGTAAAAGGTTCTGGTGAATAACCTAGACTATTGACTTGAGGGCCTTGGTGACAAAAGATATGTAAATAGCGGTATTCCTGTGGGTTTGGCATTTTAGTCTGGGTCATAGATGACTGTATCCTTATGAGGGTTAGCAAGGGAGCTGGCTTAGATTGCAGAAAGTGAGTCGACTGGTTAAGTCTCCTGGAGTGAGACGTTTTGCACGCTAGGCAACGCAGCAGGTGCAGTTCGTTCACAAGAGAAAATTGCTATACTCTGCCTGGAGTGCAGGAAGATAGCTGCAGGGTTTTTGTGCGGTTTGAGAGTAACATGCGATTCATTTTATTTACCTATGCTGTTCTGGTAGCTTGGTGACGTCGCACTTAGGTTTACATATAGGACACAGTGAGCTTAAGACAGTGAAGAGATAGAAATTGGAAACTTGGGATTGGCAGACAAGGTGAACCAGCGGTGGGGCGCGGAAGACTCATGTACCTGATTGTGGGTGTGCCTGAAGAGGCAGTGAGTGAAAAGGTGGGGTGGTGCGCGGAGCACGCCTGTTAAGTTTTGGAGTGTGAGAGGCTCTTAGATATTGTAAAGTACTGTTATTATATTGTACCCTTTTTTCCTTAACAGCGGACTGTCAAAATCCTCGACTTGAGGTCAGGTAAAAGGTATTGAGATGTATCAGGGAAAATGGGAGGGGGTGGTACGCCCCTTCAGCACCTGTGTAAGACACTTCGACCCTATAGGGAAATAATCTGTAAATGTAGTTTAGAATGGTCTAATGGCACAGAGGGAAAGTTAACCAAACCATGCCACCTTGTGGAAGTTTCTCCAAAGACGTGCAACAATCACTATTGACACACATACATGGTACCTATAAGGGGATGAAATTGACAAAACGCATGGCCATATTCGAGTTGTGGCGCATGTTTCAGGAGGCCGAGGGGGATGCCACGAGGTGTCAGTGGTTGCTAAGCCAGCAGGAGGTGAAGGACCCAGGGGTCCATCCCTCTGTCCCTCCCCCTAACTCTCAAGTGTAGCATCCAAAGGTAAAGATTATGAGTAGTGAATGTATCCAATGAGGGAACTCAGGGCAGCAGAGGTGTATTCAAATCTGACATATAAGCCACCACCACATATGAAGGAAGAGAAGCCGAAAGGCGCTGGGCAGCAAGCTAGCCACCCAGAGGACGGCTCGAGGGCATAAGCATGAAAAAATGGATAGCAGCACAGGTACCCTTGAAGCTTCAAGGGAAGACAAATGGAGAGGCAGAAGGGGCAACCAAGGCAGTAGAAAAAACCTGAAGAGGAGCAGCGACACAACAGATTGGTCAGAGATACTGAACAAAGAAGATAAAAGGGGCAAGGAGAGGGAAGTGAGATAAGAGTGTGAAGACAAAGAGAGAGAAGGAGAAAGGAGAAACTGGAATGGGAAGACAGGAAACAAAGAAGGGAGGAAGAGAAGGAACACTTGGAAAGGGAACAGGAAGAAAGAATAGTGAGAGATCTCAAGTAAAGGAAGAGAGGGGAAAGAGAAATGAGGGAGGAAAGGGAAAGGAAGCTGGAGAAGCCAGAGAGATGGAGAGATATAGCAGAGCAAGAAAAACGCAAGTTAGCTGAGAGGGAACAGCGGAAGTTACAGTTGGATAGACTGGAATGGGAACAAGGGTGCAGCAAAGAAGATAAGCCAGCAATAAGACCGGTATAGACACAGGTAGCACTGGATAGGGGAAAGAATATATTTGAGGAAGACAGATGGGCAGAACCAGACAGCACAAACTCTCGGCAGGGGGGCAACTGAGGGAGGACGAGCAGGCCTAGGGGCCTGGGCAGGGGGGGGTAGGGGTGACTTGAGAGACATCTATTTTACCATGAAGCACAACACAGACTTGACATCGAGGAGACTGAGTTTTGCAATGATTTCTACCAACATGGACACAGGGTCTAAAAACGAGGACAAATACAGTGGGGATGAGAGGGGGGAGCAGTATCAATCCCAGTCAGCAGGAGCAGGGACAGACAAATGGGTGTCATGGGAGTTTAGGACGCCTACACATGGAGAAGGGAAGCAGCCCAGATGAGCATACACAGCAGGCTGATGATTTTTGCACCTCACACAGCACCTATGTCAACAGACTAAAGGATCTCCCAGGACAAAGGAGAGGGGAAACAGCCATAGCGTGTTCACGGGGACGATTGACTAGGGCTTATGACGACAGCAGAAGAGTGCCCATACTGGAACCAGTAGATGTATGCGCAGGCATTGAGAGCGAGAGGGGGCCTCAACAAATTAGACTGACCAGAAGGTCACCTGAGGAGGAGACAGCATACACACAGATGCCCTTATTGGAGACAACTCAGTATGTGCCATGGAAGCACACAGACAAGGAGAATGTGAAGTGTATGTTACCAGTGGAAGTGGATTTATGAGATGGAGAAGATGACAGCTAGCATAGGTTAGCAGTGGGAGACATAAAGGGAATGTTAGTTTTGATATTAGGAGATGCAACAGATGACGTATGGAAGATGACAGGGTTCCAGGGGGTAACAACACAGAACACAGCACACAAAGGGTCGCCAATTACAAACTGTAGGGTGGTAGTATGGCAAGCATTGAGGACACAATACCCAGACAGATCAGACATTGGGGCGATTACATCACACAAAATGAGGGAAGATGAAGATCCTGTGCAGTACATTCAGGAGATTCAAGAGCTTTGGTGCCTCAAAACTCGAGAGCCTTGGGACAAACCAGTAGCCATATTCTATCACATATTAGTGCAGGGACTGCCAGAGGAAGTTCAAAAGAGCTTCAGGAAATTGGTAGGGATGGAAGCGAAAGCATGGGCTGCGATACAGCTCACGATAGTGCATCATTGTAGACTATGGCAGGAGAAAGTTAAGCAAAAAGCAGAAGATAG
Source organism: Ambystoma mexicanum (assembly GCF_040938575.1). Taxonomy (NCBI): domain Eukaryota; kingdom Metazoa; phylum Chordata; class Amphibia; order Caudata; family Ambystomatidae; genus Ambystoma; species Ambystoma mexicanum. Next base: position 743,573,743 of record NC_090934.1, read on the forward strand.
AAAGGCAGATGAAGCGAAACTAGTGCAGAGAAAGCTATCAGAGTTTGCGATGGAAGGGGCAGTTATAACCAGCCCCACCCAACAGACACAGCAGCAGCTGCAGCATCAGCAACCACAACTGTTCGCACCGCCAATGGGGGCAGGGTACATGGGGCGGGGCAGCCCACAGCAAGGGGTAGGAGGAACGGTGGCCCTACAAAGGGGGCGTGGCTTCAGGCCACAGATGCATCACAACCAAGGGGGTTTCCAGGAGGGTTTCAGGGATGTGGGCAACAGGTGCAACAAAACTCAGGGGACTTTCCAGGGGGTTTTGCAGGACAAGGCAGGGAGCCACCACATTGTTGGACCTGCGGGCACCTAGGGCACATCTCAAGGGTATGTCGGTTCAGAGGGACGCAACAGAGTTGAGGAGGGAAAGGTCAGCAGCCATATCAAGGGGACCAGGATGATTATTATGCACAGGAACAGCAACCACAAGGGCAGACACAGGGTACATATCAACAGATGCCACCCGCACAAGCACCGTTGACACAAGTACAGGTACCGCAGATGCCAGCACCAATGCCACAGTATCTACAAGCACCACAGACTAGAGGGAGCACACAAACACTAGCAAAGATACAGAATGATGAGGTACCAGCACACGTGGACACAGTGGTGACAGTACCCTTCTGAAAACTGGGAGTAACAACCATGGTAGGGAACAACACCTTTACAGGAAAAGGGTTGTCCCTGTACCCTCAATAGGACAGCCCATTGATGAACATGATGTGTCCCATCATGTCGATCACACCCAACCATTCGGAGGAACCTCACATAGGTTTCCTTTCTTGTTGACATCGGTACGACTAGGTCATGCACTAGGGAAGGAGCATATACATTGGGCCTCATTACGACCCAGGCGGAGGACCATGGTGCTATTAGCACCATGGTCCATGCCGGTGTCCGCCATGGCGGAATGGGGAATTACCACCCCATTCCGAGGTTGGCGGGGCGGTAATTCCCCATGCTGCCATGGCCCTTCCCCATTCCCATTTTTGCCCCATAGGGCTCAATGGGAATGGGGAAGGCGCTAAGTGCGGTGCCACAAATTGCGGCACCGTACTTAGCACCAAGGTCCCTTTGCGGGTCCCTACTTTAACGGCTGGTAAAACCAGCCGTTAAGGTCGGGTCCCGCAAAGGGACCTCGTAATTAGGCGCTAATAGGTTAACGGCGCCGCAGCCTTTTACGGCGCCGTTAACCCATTAGCGCCTGGGTCGTAATGAGGCCCATTGTCAAGCTATGTCATGAACACTCAAGTATTCTCTGGGGCCTGGGAAGTGGTTCCTTTTACCGACAACATCTCAGTATCTATAGGAGATCATAATCTATCACTGCCTTTACTTACTCTCGATAGACACCTGTAAACATGCTGGGATGAGACATTATGAGCAGACTAAACATGACCATCTCATTCATGGACAAGGGCGTGGTGTGCTCAACACCAGGCATACACATGCTAAATTTAAGGCAGATTGTCCAGGCATATTGTGGACGCAAGTACAGAGGAGAGTGTTCCAGTATGGGACAGACAGTGGCACAGCGAGTAGAGTGCTCGCTTTGACATCGGTCCAGAGTCTGCTAACGCAAGTTCGAATCCCGGCGGGCCAAACTCAGCCTTTCATCCTTCCGAGGTCGATAAATGAGCACCACACACCGTGGGTAATAATAAGCTGCGCTCAGATACCTGAGGGTTCGTAGCACTATATAAATGCCAAATTATTATTAAAGTGTGGCGAGTTCCAAACAAATAACTGTTCAGGCCAGAAACACCATTGGACGAGCCAGAAGGAACACAAGTGTCCATAGAAATAGAGGCAGTGTGACAAGTGTGGATTGGATTGCAGTGCACGGGATGGATGACACTGGGTGGCATGGAGAGCAATAATTGCAGGTGCAGAAGGGTGCAGGCTAACTACAATGACAGACAATTAACTATCCAAGGAGGCTAGACAGAAACTGGAAATGGTGTTCAAAATGATCGTAACCTACTGGTTACAGATACACTACAGAGAAGTGCCACATAAAATGGCGATGATGCTGGAGGCGCCTTCCTCATTCTGGGAGGAGGACATGGCTAAGGTACCCGGCAGCTTGTGGACCGCAAGTCTCTATGACGTAGGTTGCATAAAGAGCTTAGGAAGATCTAACTGAAGCCAGAAGCAATTGTGCTCAGAGTAAAGCAGTACCCCCAAACAAGGAAGCAGATGAGGGCATTTATGAGACAATCACTGCCTTGATTGAGACATGCATTCTTGTACCATCAGAATCCCCACGTAACACTGCAGTGTATCCTGTGTGCAAGGCCAAGGGAGGATCATGGCATTTCATATAGGACCTAAGGCTTCTTAACCATATTGTAGAAGCAGAGTATCCTCTAGCCGCAAATCCAACAGCGATTGTGTGCAGCATTCCAGCGGAAGCTGCCTGTTTCATGGTCATTGATTTGAAGAATGCATTCTTCTCAGTGCCACTGCACCCAGAATCACAAGACTTGACCAGATTTATGTATAGAAATCAGAAGTGGAAACACACTTGTTTACCACAACAGTACTGCGAGTAACCATCTATCTTTAACAGAGTGATACAAATGGACCTGAGCAACATAAAGACAGACAGCACAGTTTTTCGTATGTAGTTGAAATCCTGATTTGCAGTGAGACAGAAGATCAGTGTAGAAGGGACTCAGTGTACATGCTAACTGTGTTAGCTGACAAAGGGTACAAGTTGGACAAGGCAAAGTTACAGTACTGTCCAAAGGAAGTGCTATACATTGGATAGACAATATCCAAGGGCGGCTGACAGATTATCACAGAGAGAGCAGAGACAATACGCAAAACACCCCAGTCCACGACAGTGAGGGAGATGCAACAGTTCCTGTGGTTATGCAACTACTGCAGAGCATGGGTCTTCGACTACAGTTCATACACAATGCCGCTATTGTGCACCCTGAAAGAGGCACAGAAGGGAACAAAGACATTGACATGGACCACTGAAATGACTGTGGCCTTTGAGGAACTGAAGGAAGCAATACGCACTGCCCCAGTATTAGGGATCCCAGACTACAAAAAGGAACGTTTCCTATTCTCACACACTGACGGTACTGTGATGAAGGTAGTAGTGACACAAAAGACAAGCATGGGCCATACATCAATTGCTTACTACCTTGGACAACTTGACCCAGTGATGAGAGAACACTATCCATGCAAACAATCTTTGCCAGCTGCGGCCTTTGCAGTGGAGAAGTCATCAGCAGTAACAATGGGGTGCACTGCCACTCTTTACGTGGAGCATGCCCTCATTGCGATACTGCAGAAGCCAAAGAGCACACTGATCACACAAAGAACATCAGGGTATGAGGTGATACTATCGAATGTGGGCTTGAAGCTAGTAAGCTGCAAGACTGTAAACCCAGCAACAGTTTTGGCAGATGTTCTCCAGGCAGGAGACTATGCACATGACTGCACAAAGAACATAGAGATTTTCAGTGAGACATGCAGGATAGAGGAGGACGGGAGAGTGGGGAGATGTGCTCTACATTGACGGTTCATCAACAATTGATCAAACTGATTGGGTGACACATACTGGGACTGCAGTGGTAAGATTGAAGGAGGATGGGACAAATGAGGTGGTTGCAAGTGTGTAGCTAGCATCCCATTATTCAGGATAAGAAGCAGAACTAGTGGCTCTCATGTCAGCACTGGAAAGCAGCATAGAGAAGGAGGTGATGATTTATTCTGATTCCCCCTAAGTGAAGTCAACAGTACACTCAGGACTGGCACGATGACTCAGGAGAGGGTTCAGCAGAGCAGATGGGACCCCAGTGCAGCACCCCCTATTATTGGATAGATTGATTGAGGTGATTGCTTATCCAAAAAAGGTAGCAATAGTGAAGTGCCAAGCCCACACAAAAGGAGAACACCCTATCTCCAGAGGAAATGAAGCAGAAGACTTTGAGGCAAAATGTTCAGTGTATTTTGGGGAGTTGTGGGAACTGAAAAAGAGAGACAGAAGGCTCATGGAGGGGTGGGAAACATGGTACTGAAGGAGGGTTACAATGTATTACCAGATAAACAGATTATGGAGCTGCAGGGAGCTGCGCCCAAAGAGGAGAAAGAGGTATGGGTGAGGAGAGGGTGCTCAATGTCTCGGACAGATGCCTTAAGGTGACAGAACAAGACAAGGAATGTGGTCATGCCACTAGCATTGTTGAAGACAGCGTTAGCACAATTGCTCTATCCAACACAGACAGGGAAGGAAATCATTGCTACACGCATTGGAGAAACGTGGTTCTGCCCTAATTTAAAGGAACATGTGGCCAAATCTGTGAGTAACTGCTTGACATGTTAGCAGTTTACAGCAGGACATACTTTGAGAGTTGTGAGAGGAGCAATACCAAAACCAGTATGCCCATTTCTGCATCTTCATGTGGACTACATGGATATGATCCAAGTCTGCCAAGGATACTGCTACATGATAGTGGTTGTCTGCCTATTCTCTAGGTGGCCCCTGTTCACATGCTGACGCCCTTAGAGTGGACACATTTCTGGTCAGGAAGTTTGTCCCGAGATGGGGCGTGTGTGAGGTCCTGCAGTCTGACAACGGTCCTCACTTCGCCAATGAAATGTTCCAGCACATCACAACCCTGCTAGGCATTCAGCATAAATTTGCCTGTACGTACCACCCGCAAGCAAATGGAATGTGTGAAAGCCTGAATGGACTCCCAAAGGAGTGCATAGTCGAGATTTAACAGAGCACCATGAAAAATTGGCTCCACTGTTTGCCCCTTGCACTGTTTGCACTGCTGTCATGATCTCTGCTTCCAAAAGGTCAGGGTTTTCCCAACTCCCTTGGAAGCAGATCCATAACCCAGGTTCCGAGTGCCAACCAGTCCCAATTGGGACCTTTTGGACCCAGTCCTGGCGCCAGTGGCACCAGGCTCATAAATATGCCCAGTCCCAGCGCTGGAAGCGCCGGGCTCATAATGCTTGGGTGGACTTACCTGCAGCAGACCATGCTGCTTACTTGCCTGCCAGTTGAGCCTCTGATCCTCTTCTGTTTGGAACTACTTTTCCTGTTGGGTGGGGCAGGAGCCACTCCCTAGATTCAGAACACTGGAACTCTTCTGGAAGGCAGGAACTCTTTTCTTACCTAGGCTTGGCTGTGGAAGGAGACACCTAAGCACTACAGGAGGCTATTTAAACCACACCCGATGGATGAATCTTGCTTTGCGTTATTCTGCATCCTCTGCAGCAGAATGCTCATCGTGTCTTCTGCATCTGATCCTGGGCCTAAGGAAAAAGGCTTACCATCCTGAATCCAGTCTTCAGCAACACCTATAAAGACAAGAAAGAACAGGTTAGCATTACGGTCTTCAGTGACAGCTCTTCACTTACCTGGTCCATCGGCTGTCACCAACGCCTCGCGCTGCATTCCGGCATCTGAAAGACAAAGGCTTACCTACTCTTCGTGCGCTCCGGAGGTCTTCACACTGAATTCCGGCATCTGAAAGACAAAAGCTTACCAACTCTTCGCACGCTCCGGAGGCCTTCGGCGCTGCATCCCGCATCTGAAAGACAAAACAAGGTGCGTTTAAAGACATTGGGGAACTTTAATACTCACGTGCCATTACTCCTTTCCACATCTAACCCAGTGGGTATTCCGGCACCCTGCAGCTGCTCCGAACTTGTACCTGCAAAATAAAAAGACAGTTAGAGCGCATCGTGAAGCAGGCAACAAGCGCTTACTTACGTGCTTCCAGGCGCTTCTATTCATCACACAGGCTCCATCTTCAACTCACTTCAGCCCGTCATCCGCCATCGCCGGAACCCTGCAAAACAAGAAACATCATTACTAAAGACTTTAAAGACATTAGAATTACTCGAAACTTACCGTTCGTGCAGTAAACGACGGACAGCAGTCCTCTGAAGTCAAGAGGCCTGCTCCCCTTATCCAGTGAAGAAACTGGTTACAGCACCCTGCCCCGAGGCAGATGGAGAGCACGGCGTTCACTTACCTAAGGTGAGAGCGTTAACCTTTGGGGTTCTACAGGAGAAGAGAAAGGGAAGAAGAGAGAGACATTCAATAACCCAGTTCCTTAATCCCATATTTTCTATCTGCAGACATCTTACCCTTCAAGTCAGACATACAGTGCACAGAGGTCCAGCCCAAAGAGCCAGCCGTGTGTTACACATCACCTTTGCAGATACGGTATACGCCCAGTCAAGACCGGCGCCTCTACGGGAATCAGGTGAGCGTTACAGAACGCAAAGCCTACCACAAAACTTCCGTCCAGGCGTTATGGAAACCTCGGATACCGACCAGCTAGCCCAGTTACTTGGGGAACTAAGGGCAGAAGTGCATGCAGCCCGTCAGGAAATGAACGCTCTAAGAAGGGAACTGATTATTTCCAAGGAGCGAACAGATGATCTCGCTAGACAATTGCTACAGTCACAAGCCGGACAGACCCCGTTACCCGCATCTGGGGGAAATTTTCCTTCTACATCCTCTATGAATCCAGTGCAGATCAACCTACCTGGGAATGTACCTCTGGCTCCGCCCGAACGATTTTCTGGTGACCCAAAGAGGTTTGCAGTATTTATCAATCAGTGCCGGTTGCATTTCTTATGCCGGCCAGCAGCCTTTCCAACTGATCAAGCTAAAGTAGCTTTCGTGCTTTCGTACCTTAGTGGCAATGCGGCAGACTGGTCGATCCCTCTAGTAAATCAAGATGATCCGGTCCTCCATGATTTTCAAGCTTTTCAGCTCAGTATGGAAAAACTGTTCGCAAGACATTCACAGGGGCAGGCCTTGGACAATGAGCTTCTTTCGTTGCGACAAGGTAATCAAGACCTTTTGGCTTATATTGCGTCTTTCAACAGACTGATAGTGGAAACTCAATGGCCTGAGGACAAAAGGATTACGCTGTTTTATAGAGGTCTACGTGGAGAGCTCAAAGATGTGTTAGCCCAAGTAGTGAATCCCCCACAAGATTGTTCGGACTATATAGACTTAGTTGTTCAAATAGATCACAGACTGCAGAACAGGAAGGCCGATCGTTCCAAGTTTGATGCTCGAGTATTTTCCAAACCGCCAACTCCTTCCAAAGGAGTAGACTCCGGGGAACCCATGCAAATAGGGGGTCTGAAAGGTCCTCTTACACAAAAGGAGCGGGAAAGGAGAAAACAGTTGCAATTATGCCTCTATTGCGGAAACTCAGGGCACTTTCTTCGAGACTGTCCGGTGAAACCTGCCAAGAAGGCAGTAGGAGCTGCAGTTACCAAAGTTACAAACTCTGAGCAGGGAAACGACCTCGCCCGGCAAGAATAGAGGTCCTCTTGCCGAGCGTGAAAACCAGTTCCGTGACCTCGCATTTCGTGATACCTATGGTCCTCATTAGCCCTGATAATCCGGATCGATTACATGCAATTGAAGCTTACGTCGACAGCGGTGCCATCGGCAATTATGTGGATCATGAAATGGTTTTGAGGATGAATCTAACTCTTTGTCCCAAGGCTGTAAAGGACGTCATTACTACGGTGGATGGTACAGAGATAGCCTCCGGGCCAGTAACGCATACCACTCAAGAGGTGACGCTAGTAAGTCAAGATGGACACCATGAGAAGATCGTGTTCGATGTGATCAAGGCCCCTCAGTTTCAGATTATTCTAGGAATACCTTGGTTAGAGAAACACAATCCTCTGATCGATTGGCGAGCAAGAACGGTCCAGTTTCCAGAATGTGTCTCTACTTGTCACCCTCCACCTGGTGTTGCACTGGCAGCAATTTCTTCAGAGATTCCCCAGTTACCTCCCGAATACCTAGAATACCAAGATGTTTTCCGGAAGGATCAGGCTAACTCTCTACCTCCTCATAGGTCTTATGACTGCCAGATAGACCTGATACCTGGATCTACTCCTCCTTGTAGTAGAATTTATGCCCTCACCGAGCCTGAGAACCTTCACCTTCGACAATACCTGGATCAATACCTGGCAAATGGGTTTATTCGTCCTTCCAAGTCCCCTGCTTCTTCAGCTTTGTTCTTCGTTCCAAAAAAGGAAGGAGACCTTAGAACTTGTATAGATTATTGCTCCCTGAACCAGATCACCGTTAAGAATAGATATCCGTTACCTTTGATCCCTGAACTCCTGGACCAAGTCAGAAAAGCATGCATATATACAAAGCTGGATCTTAGAGGAGCTTACCACTTGGTACGAGTAAAAGAGGGCGATGAATGGAAGACGGCCTTCCGCACCAAGTATGGACTATTTGAATATCAGGTCATGCCCTTCGGACTTTGCAATGCCCCGGCCGCCTTTCAATATTTTATGAACGATGTCCTCAGAGAGCTCATAGATGTGTGTGTTGTTGTTTACATTGACGACATCCTCGTTTATTCTTCATCGGAATCTGAACATCGGAAACACGTGAAAATGGTCCTCGAAAGATTGCGTCAACACAAACTTTTCGCTAAGTTGGAAAAATGTGTTTTCAACGTGACTGAAGTTGAATTCTTGGGATTCATATTATCACCTGGCGGAGTGCGTATGGATTCAAAGAAGGTCGATGCAGTTCTCAAATGGCCATCACCATCCTCCGTAAAAGTTGTGCAAAGCATGTTAGGCTTCGCTAACTTTTACCGCAGGTTTATCCCCGAATTCTCTCGAATAGTCCAGCCCATCACTGCCTTGTTAAAGAAAAACAACCGTTTTGAATGGTCTACCGAGGCGGAACAAGCTTTCCAGGATTTGAAGACTAAATTTATCTCTGCACCAATCTTAAAACACCCTCGCCCCGAACTCCCCTACATCGTGGAAACTGATGCTTCAAGCCTTGCCATGGGGGCAGTTCTATCACAAAAGGACCCGGTAACCAATCAGTTGCATCCCGTGGCATTTTGGTCCCTCAAATTCTCGCCTCCTGAAATCAATTACACGATTACTGACAAGGAACTTCTGGCTATCAAGTCTGCCTTTAAGGATTGGCGGCATTATCTGCTGGGGGCCCGACACACCTTTACTGTGATTACGGATCACCGAAACCTGCAATATTTGAAAACCGCAAAAGCCCAATCCTCTAGACAACTCCGTTGGGCATTATTCTTTGCCGAGTTTGACTTCATAATTACCTATCGACCTGGTACAAAGAACGGTAAAGCTGATGCCCTTTCTCGGATGGGAGTGGAAGAACACTTGATCAACCCTAAACCTGTACCAATCATTCCTGAACAAAGAATTCTGAGTGTAATCGCCACAGAATCCATAGAGGAAGTTAAGGATAAGGCCAGGCAACTTGTAACTCCAGCAGACATACAGAATTGGCATCTGCAGGGAAAGGACTTTGCAGTAAAGGACAACTTATTGTATTTCCAAGAACGATTATACCTACCCAGCACAGATTTACAGAAAAAAGTAATCTCTTGTTATCACGATTCTTTAATGGAAGGACATCCCGGTATGGCCAAGACCTCAGAAAAGATCAAGCGCTACTTCTGGTGGCCGTCTTGGAAAAAAGATATCAGAGACTTTATAATGTCCTGTGGAGTATGCGCCCAAAACAAGAGTCAAAAGGAAAGACCAGCAGGCCTCTTACGCCCTATTGACATCCCACCTCGCCCTTGGCATACGCTTTCTATGGACTTCATCACCGATCTACCTCCATGCTCCGGATACAATACGATTCTAGTAATCGTGGACTTATTCTCCAAGATGGCGCATTTCATTCCGCTCAAAGGCTTGCCAACAGCAGTAACTCTGGCCCGAGAATTTCTCGAAACATAGTCCGACTGCACGGTTTTCCTTCGGTTCTAATTTCGGATCGAGGTAGTCAATTTATTTCTCATTTTTGGCGAAGTTGCTGTCGGTCGGCTCAAATTGATGTGAGACTATCGACCAGTCACCACCCTCAGACCGACGGACAAACCGAGAGGACCAATCAAACTCTGAAACAGTATTTACGCTGCATGCTGCAACAAACTGAAAAAACTTGGAAAGACATCCTTTGGATAGCCGAATATGCCTACAATAACTCTGTCCATTCGGGAACTGGGAAAACCCCGTTTTTTCTTTTGTACGGCGGTCACCCTCGAACCTCGGAGTTGGATCCCCTCCAAGATCTTGAAACACCAGCAGTAGACTACCTGCATTCTACAATCACCCAAGCCTTTAAGGAAGCTGTTTCTCACCTTCAAAGGGCTAAAGAACAATACAAGAAAGGAGCAGATCAACATCGGAAGGAAGCCCCTCAATATCAAGTAGGGGATCAAGTCTGGTTATCCACCAAATATCTACCTCTAAAAGGGCCACGCACATTCAACCCAAGATACCTTGGTCCCTATTCCATCCCTACCATAGTAAACCCAGTAGCGGTCAAGTTGGACTTGCCCCCGCACATGAAGATACATCCGGTCTTCCACGTCTCTCTATTAAAACCCGTGCAACCTCAAACCCGACTAACTAAATCTCCAAAACCTATCCTAGTTGATGGAGAACTCGAGTTTGAAGTCAAAAGCATTCTGGACTCCAAGATCTCCAAATCTAAACTATTTTACCTAATTGACTGGAAAGGCTACGGCCCCCAAGAGAGATCCTGGGAACCTGCTGAATATGTCCACGCTCCTCGCCTAATCAAAAGATTTCACCGAACATTTCCTGACAAGCCAAAACCCCCGGAGAAGCCCGGTTTGGGAGGGGCCTTGAGGGGGGGTACTGTCATGATCTCTGCTTCCAAAAGGTCAGGGTTTTCCCAACTCCCTTAGAAGCAGATCCATAACCCAGGTTCCGAGTGCCAACCAGTCCCAATTGGGACCTTTTGGACCCAGTCCTGGCGCCAGTGGCACCAGGCTCATAAATATGCCCAGTCCCAGCGCTGGAAGCGCCGGGCTCATAATGCTTGGGTGGACTTACCTGCAGCAGACCATGCTGCTTACTTGCCTGCCAGTTGAGCCTCTGATCCTCTTCTGTTTGGAACTAATTTTCCTGTTGGGTGGGGCAGGAGCCACTCCCTAGATTCAGAACACTGGAACTCTTCTGGAAGGCAGGAACTCTTTTCTTACCTAGGCGTGGCTGTGGAAGGAGACACCTAAGCACTACAGGAGGCTATTTAAACCACACCCGATGGATGAATCTTGCTTTGCGTTATTCTGCATCCTCTGCAGCAGAACGCTCATCGTGTCTTCTGCATCTGATCCTGGGCCTAAGGAAAAAGGCTTACCATCCTGAATCCACTCTTCAGCAACACCTATAAAGACAAGAAAGAACAGGTTAGCATTACGGTCTTCAGTGACAGCTCTTCACTTACCTGGTCCATCGGCTGTCACCAACGCCTCGCGCTGCATTCCGGCATCTGAAAGACAAAGGCTTACCTACTCTTCGTGCGCTCCGGAGGTCTTCACACTGCATTCCGGCATCTGAAAGACAAAAGCTTACCAACTCTTCGCACGCTCCGGAGGCCTTCGGCGCTGCATCCCGCATCTGAAAGACAAAACAAGGTGCGTTTAAAGACATTGGGGAACTTTAATACTCACGTGCCATTACTCCTTTCCACATCTAACCCAGTGGGTATTCCGGCACCCTGCAGCCGCTCCGAACTTGTACCTGCAAAATAAAAAGACAGTTAGAGCGCATCGTGAAGCAGGCAACAAGCGCTTACTTACGTGCTTCCAGGCGCTTCTATTCATCACACGGGCTCCATCTTCAACTCACTTCAGCCCGTCATCCGCCATCGCCGGAACCCTGCAAAACAAGAAACATCATTACTAAAGACTTTAAAGACATTAGAATTACTCGAAACTTACCGTTCGTGCAGTAAACGACGGACAGCAGTCCTCTGAAGTCAAGAGGCCTGCTCCCCTTATCCAGTGAAGAAACTGGTTACAGCACCCTGCCCCGAGGCAGATGGAGAGCACGGCGTTCACTTACCTAAGGTGAGAGCGTTAACCTTTGGGGTTCTACAGGAGAAGAGAAAGGGAAGAAGAGAGAGACATTCAATAACCCAGTTCCTTAATCCCATATTTTCTATCTGCAGACATCTTACCCTTCAAGTCAGACATACAGTGCACAGCGGTCCAGCCCAAAGAGCCAGCCGTGTGTTACACATCACCTTTGCAGATACGGTATACGCCCAGTCAAGACCGGCGCCTCTACGGGAATCAGATGAGCGTTACAACTGCGCAATAAACCAGGATCCGACCACCATTTAACGCCCCATGAGGTGGTGACAGGATGGCGCATGCATCTTCGCTGGCTCCTCCCACAAGAGCATTGAAAGACTGTGAACATTGTTCAGATGTGTTAGGACAGGAAATGTAGAAATACATTACTTCTCTGGTTGCTAGCGCTTCTTTTATCTCTCGCCAGATACACAAATCCAGGCGGGCCCAGAAGACGGCGAAGAGATTGACTACGATGACTCACCACAAGACTGTGAACTACAACACCCTGTGAAAGTGGGCGATATAGTGCTCCTGCGAAATTTTATCCGGCACTGGAATGCGCCTAGGTTTACTGGACCACACGTGGTGGAGGAGGTGGCAGACTGTGCTGTCAAGCTAATAGGCAAAACGGTTTGTAACCACCTGCAGGACATCAAGCCCTGCAAAGCAGTGACCCCACCTGGCAACAAAGTCCCCATGACCAACAGGGCCAACGTTCAGCACCTAGACAAGCTGCAAGTGCGTTCTGAAGTTACCCAACTAAGGAGACATGGACACCCCATGGTCAAACGATCCCAAACAGCAGAAGCAGCGACTGGAATACTTGTACAAATCACCTAAGGATACACTGTCTGTTTGTTATTTTCCCTTTCTGCACACACAGGTCTACGTGAATGTTGTGGGTATTGTACTGTTTGTTTCACCCATGTTACCTTCCACCAACCACCCAGAGACCTTCTCTAATCAATTTGTTCATGCTGTAAGGAGACCCAACCAATTTAGATCACGATCCCCTGGAGTATATTATCTTGTTTTCGTAGAGTACTTGCCCAAACATACCCACAACTTGGGCACAGTGAGCCCCCAGTGCTGGCCACATTAAGAGATCCATTAGTAAGAAAGGTCTGAGAGGAGGTGTTTGCATTCACAATGAGTGATTATTTGGTCCACTGGGCTTAAGGGCAATGACAACACTAACACAGTAACACCCTTCTTTGCGCATTTCAGGCAGACAACTGCATCACCAGGCTGCAAGGATCAAGCAGCGTAAGTGGAAATTAAGGGAACAATAAAGAACATTATTGTCATGTTGTGTCTATTAATTCCCAGTGGATTGATGGGATTCACATTTTGGCAAATATATATTTTCATCACTGCTATCGATGTACCCTCTACTAACAGTCCCCCAACCCAAGAAGGTGGAATGACTATGTCAAGTGGACGTGAGAACACTGCTGATAAGGTAAGGTACTCTCTAGGCTGGACTTTTGTAACAGCCTCTTCCTCAACCTCCCTTCTTCTGTCCTGCAACCACTGCAACTCACCCAGAACAGAACCACAAGACTTATCCTTGGCCTCAAGCCCAGGGACTGCATCTCTCTGGCACTGAAATCTCTGCACTGGCTCCCCGTGGCTGCAAGAATCAAGTTCAAGACCTTCTACATTATTCACAAGGCTTTCTGGGGTATGGGACCTAGCTACCTGCAACGCTGCCTACCTAGATACTGACCCTCACGAGCCCTGCGCTCATCTACCTCCAACCTTTTGCGAGTGAGCCGGTTCTCCAAGCAGATCCTTATCCTCAGCAGTTGCCTCCCTCTGGAATAGCTTCCCTGCCAACCCCCATCTTGATCTTGATCTTCTTAAATTCTGAAACTCTTCAAGACCTTCCTCTTCTCCTCTTCCTTCTCTCTCCCTCAACCCTGCTAACCTAGTTCTTTGCTCTTTTCCTCTCTCCCTCCTCTCCCTTACAGCTTGCTGACTGAACACCTGGTGTACCTCAGAGTCTCACAGGTCTTTGGCCCCTGCCAGCCATCTCTCGCTCTTGCCCCAGGCCCCTACACCCCCCCACCCTCACTGCACTTGAGAAATAACCCAGTCTCCACTGACCGGGTGACTTGGTCCTCCCACTTCCTGCAACCCTCTGTGCACTTGCACATCTGTACGCTCCATGCCTGAAGTTCGTTTGTCTGTTCTCCCTTGTCTTCACCCCTTAATTGCACTGGTATAAACTGCAGAATTGTTGTCAGGCCTATTTGCTGCATCTGAAACTGTTAAATGTATTTTATGCATTTACTCTGCCTGTGCAGAATTTCAAGGGCTCTGAGTGACTGTTTTTTTCCCCCATGGTCCCACCCTCCCTGAGTGCCTTAAAACACTTGCCTGTGTATAGGCGTTTTATAAATAAACAATAGAATACAGTACCAAGGAGAGGTAAGTGCAGTGTTGACACAGACATGAAGGGAGTAGACATGTATCTCACGACACTGCTCGCGTGTCTAACAACATGTGGTAAAAACACTTGACAAAACTAGGTAAGGAAACCACCGGCGAGAGTTGTTATGTCTGCTCTTTAATCCCCTACAACATGAGTGCCTCTAAATTGTTCATAGCAACTGGAATACCAGCATCAAGAGCACAGTGCTTGATGTATCTCGCGATGGTGCAAACGCGAGGAAGATTCCAGCGGAAGTCAGCAACATTGAGATGGATGTCCAAAGGAACATTCCCGTATGAAGATAACTACATAAAGACATTAGACATGATGAACAATTATTGGCAGCTAGATGAAGCCATACAGTACATAACTGACAGACCTGAGAAGGGAGAAACAAAGACTATCACATTGAAGGAACTGCCATGCCCCTGGACAAGAGTGAAGGAGATAGGAGGAGAGTGCTGGGAAAGGCTGCAGATATTAGAGGATGGACGAGTGTACACTAACGATGAATGGCAAGATGGAGTGGTGGTAAGCAAGGCACTGACACTAGCCCAGTCATCAGTGAACAAGGTGCAGGAAGAAAATGACAAGTGCCTGAGGAAATGGGATGCGAGCACAAAATTACTGACATGGGTGGTAAAATAAGTAGGACTGATGCCGATAATTCCTCTGAAAAACCAGCTCTGTGCTATCAGACCAATGACGAGGTTGAAGTTGGTGAGAATGTTGGGTGCAAAACAGTTGAACAACTCACAGTTATGAGGGCAGGACTGCAATACTAATGGATCACTATTAGGCTTGATGATCGAAAGCATACGAGAAGTTGTCATCCGATTGGGGAGGAGTTTGCTCATTCGTACACATCAACATGCCTTCATTGGTTGTGCCCAGGAAGGATATAAAGCTCAATGAATTCCAGAACAATTAACAACAATAAGAGAAGGAAGAGGTCAGTCAAGGTGGCACCAACAGCCACGGCCGAGAAAACTGAGAACAGGGAAGGACTGAGCAAAGTGAAGAGGGGAGGGAATTACTTCTCGGAAGCATCAGAAATGGCACTGGATGAGATCCCAGCAGAGCACAAGCTGTTCAGCAGGACACAAATGTTCTTTGCATCAATAATACCAACTGTACAGACATACACGAATGCCAAGTGGTTACAGATCACTCGCTGGGAGCTGATGGTAACGATTAATTCTACGGTGAATGGGTTCAGCGTCATAAAGGAAGAGCTCAGAGCACTAAGGTTGGTAATGCTCCAGAATAGATATGTTCTGGATCTCCTCTCATCCATGGAAGTGGAGTTTGCGCAAAGATAGGAAGTTCCTGTTGCACATTAATACCTGCCAATGGCGAAGATAACAGAACTCTGTTGGATGCAGTGGCTCAACTGGCAGAGATGCATGCCAAAATGGAAAATGAAGCACAAGAAACTGGGAAGGACAAGAGCTGTCTGTCGTACATATGGTCATGGATGCCATCATGGCTGCCGGACGGACTGAAGGTGATAGCACAAGCTCTTGTGCTGGGAGCAGCATCCATGGGTGGGATCAAGATCTGCATGGCGAGGTGCAAGAAAACAGCAGAAGAGGCTATTGGAATGCAAATCCTGATGATGTAAACATAGGGGGAACAAAAGACAAGATTGTTGCCGAACAGGACAAGCTCAGATTGAAAATTGAACAGTGTCAACTATTCCCAACTGAATCCATGAAGCTGGACAACACGCATGATCCAAAGTACTATGAAGGAAGGTGGGTCTGGTGTAACCCTGAAGGAGTATGCTGTTACATGCACTGGCCGTTAAACGACCAGACAAACCACTATGGACACCTTGGAGGAATAACAAAGATATGGCAGCCAAGGGCAACAGGACTATGATATGATATGATAGTTTATTTATATAGCACCTATATACAATGTGTTTCAAAGCGCTTCAAAGCAAGGGAGGGAACAAGGTAAATACAATGACATTCTTACAGGCCATGTACAGTTAGGATGCGAAATTAACTATCGTACTCGGCCTGACAACATTTCAGATAGTACTGGAGAGGGTGGTTTGGGGAGGAAAAAAAACAGTAAGGGAAGGGGGGAGGAGACAGACGAGGTTGCTATCATACTAGGTCCAGGGACAATTCTGATAGAGTAAGTGCATAGAAGAAAGTAAGGGAAGGAGATAAGAAAAGGGAGAAGGGAAAGGAGAAGAGAACAGAGAGTTAGCAGCCAAAAGAGTGGAGAAGCAAGAGGGGAGAGTGAATACAATTGCAGAAGTCAGTAGTAACAAATAATGCTGCAGGCCAGGTACAAGATGAAGATGGGAACAGCATGATTCAGGGCCACCATGAGCACAAGATGCAAAGCAAGTCCAGCATGAGAGTTGAGAAAGGGTGACGCACCGTGAATGAATGAAGTCCATAAAAGTCAAATCCAGCATTGGCCACAAAACGGTGATGGTGAAACCAGAATTTATCAGGACAGACTCCTGCAGAAGTAGGCTTGAGGGGGGTGAGGGGAGAGCAGGGTAGAAGAATCAAGCAAAACAGGCAACACCTGTGTGCAATTATGGTGGGGGTACAAGGGAACATCACGGGGGGACCAGAGGGGATGGGGATGGCCTGTGGGGACAGAGGGAGTAACACATTTTGGTGCATGCTTACCTGCTGTCTGAGCAGGGGGTCGAGCCCTGGGTCCTCCTGGTCCAAACAGGTCCAAATAGGAATTGCCCTTTTCTTCGTCAGCCCTTCGCGAGAGACACCCTTGATCTAATAGTTAAGAGCAGGAAGGAAGAGGCAGGGTTAAGAAGGTGGGTGGTGCTTAGGCCAGGTGACCTAGATCCACTTGCACCTGCTCCCCATCTGCAAAGGGAAAGAGGCTGGAGGGCTCCTTAAGTAGGGAAAAAGAGCAGCAAGCAGGAAGGCACCAGGTGGGCGGGGCTTGCTAAGTGGTGAAAAAGAGCGGTAGGCAGGAAGGCACCAGGTGTGCAGGACTTAGGCCAGGTGACCTAGATCCACTTGCACCTGCTCCCCATCTGCAAAGGAAAAGAGGCTGAAGGGCTCCTTAAGTAGGGAAAAAGCGCGGCAAGCAGGAAGGCAGCAGGTGGGTGGGGCTTGCTAAGTAGTGAAAAAGAGTGGCAAGCAGGAAGGCACCAGGTGGGTGGGGTTTGCTAAGTGGTGAAAAAGAGCAGCAGGCAGGAAGGCACCAGGTGGATGGGGCTTAGGCCAGGTGACCTAGATTCACTTGTACCTGCCCCCCATCTGCAAAGGAAAAGAGGCTGGAGGGCTCCTTAAGTAGGAAAAGAGAGCAGCAAGCAGGAAGGCACCAGGTGGGCGGGGCTTGCTAAGTGGTGAAAAAGAGCAGCAGGAAGGAAGGCACCGGGTGAGCGGGGTTTAGGCCAGGTGACCTAGGTCCACTTGCACCTGCTCACTATCATATAAGGATGTGGTCGACAGGTTGACCGGGGGGGCTGAAGAGGGATGGGGAAGCCTGCCCCCTCATTACCCTCCTTGAAATACATGACATGGAAGAAGGCTAGGAAACACTGCAATCACCCATTCTATTTCGGAAGAATCCCCAACAGACCTATGGTTGACAAGTATGTCGAGAGGTACCCCCTCAGCCAGCCCTACAGACCAGGTGCAGTACAAATTTATCCCAGAGTGGATGGGGAGCCCCAACCTGCAACTAAAGACACCTCAATCGACAGTTTTGATTAAAGGGCCAAGAAGGCATGTTGCTGATGTCGATAGAGATACCACGACTAAGCAGCGTTGGACATGAAGCACACATGCCATCCACACTCCGGGACATAACACGCACTTGAATCCACGAAGAACATGAGCGTACAGTTCTATAGTTAGAGGACAGATACATATACATACTGTCATTGCTTTTATTATTTTTGCCATTAGCCAAACGCAGCAATGCAGAAACCACAAGAAGCAAGAGGTCCTGAGCAAAGCTTGCAGATGCTTACATGTGAATACCGCTATGGGACTGCAGGAGCACCTATGAGACCTGACAGAACCAAGTGTGACTAACCTATGGAGAATGTAGGATAATACGAATACTGTAGAAACCGCATTATAATGGTTTAGAAAAATTACAGCAGGCCACAGGCCTCTCAGCAAGAACTGAGCTGAGCTGAATTCATGCTGGACAAGAGCAAAACGTGTGAGACAGGACTTGCTGCCAAGTACACAAGATACGGATGACATTCCATTCCCTGAACGCCAAAAGCACCAGTTGCAGTAAATATGAATAATTCCTCATAATTCCGAACTGCAGAGCTCACAATCATGGCCTCTGAACACGTGACCCGGTTTACGAAGACAATGGACAGCGACCAGTGGTGGGAAAGGGACCCGATCTCAGGCTACCAGACAGAAGACTGTAACAAAGACACTACAATGTGAGACAAGTGTTGCACTGAGCAAAATAGCACTCTTGTAGACTAAGGTGGTACACACAAGTTACAATGCAGACAATTATTACCTTGAAAAGGTACACCGAGAGCTGAGAACCTTTGCCGATCCCAAGCCTGGGGACGTCAGCTCTAGCCAACCACAGTTCAGTATCCTAGGGTGGGTAGCAACGGGCAAGAACCAATGGCAAGACCCTCACATTGCAACATTGGTATAGGTGACCATATAGGTTATTAGGCTCCTGACTGCCAATCCCACACATCAATAGGTTTCTGGAGAGAGGCCTAAGTAGTGACGGAGCAGTGATGTAATTTTTTTATCAAAACTGGCCTGAGAGCCAGGAGAAGTTGAGATGTCCACGGAATTCTTCTGTCCCTGTGCTGATCCCTGTTGGTTTTGTCTGTAATAAACCGCAGTTTAAACTTGCTGTTGACTGAGTCCTCCGTTTGTCCTGTGGAAGGTGTTGGGTCTTCTGAGAGTCTGCAAACTCCTAGTGCCCTCTGGCATACCTGGGAGTTTGTACCAACATGGTAAGTCAGTATAACACAACCAAATCACCTCCCATGCCTGAAAGGGAAAGGTAAGTAAGCAGTTATTACCAACAGTCCACAGGGTTTCAACTCTAACTTATTAAAGTTCAGCCCTATGTTGTCTTGGGTCTTGTGCCCAAAAGTTCACAAAGTGTTAGAAGAGTTTAGAAAGCTCAGATAAACCAGTTAGGAGGAGGGTCCCGTAGAGGTGATGAAGGTTCAAAAAGGTACTGTGAAGAATCCTGCAGATCCCTCACTGAAACCCTGGCTAAAGTCTCCTCCCAAGTGGCCAGGGGAAGGCAGACGCTTCTTGATCCCAACCCTGGGGTTGGTGTACTGCGGGAGGATCACTTGGGTGGAGACAAGGCCCAGGGTAGTCAGGAGGCTCTGTGCAATGAGACACAGTATTTTTCCTCTAACAGGGAGACTCTTAACACAGTGGCAGCAGATGTTACGGTTTATTGTCATGTTAATGTCTCTCGAGTAACAACATAGCATATTATACCAGTAGAAATACTCTTTTTGGTTTCTAACATTAAATGCCTTCCTCCATTCCAAGGGTACACTACAATAGATGGCGGAAATGTTGTCTTCTCTAAACCATCTTCCTCTAGACAAGTTGAAACCTACAGCCCTTCTGTTAACATTACTAAGGGAATTACATCTACCATTAAAAATCATCATGTAGTGGAAAAACATAATTTTGATTAAAAAAACCACATGTCCCAGAATCCTATGGGGACTGAGACGATGAAGAGGGCTGAAGAGGCATTTAGATGTAGTAGTCAGGCCATTAGGCCTGACAGCCAGTACAGGAGTCAGGCAATTTAAACTAATGGCTCACACCTGAAGCCATTTGCCAAACCTGTGAGGCATAAAAGGCTGCAGCAGGAGAGGAAAGGGGGAGAGAGCTGGAGCAGGAGTTGGAAGGCTGGCAGTAGTAGTAGTAGAAGAGCATGAGGCTGGCAATTCACAAGGAGGTGTGATCACAGAAAGAACGTGGAGAAAACAGATTTCACCTGCAAGTTCTGAGAGGGTCCTTTGTTGTCAAACCTTGAATTGCCATGGCAGTACCGAGGAAGACGTGCTGAGAGTGGAGATATCCCCATGTGCGCCGAGCCGTAGTGACTTCAGAGACATGACCGTGCTGAAGCCTGAGGCCCGTAGCAGAAGGCAAGTCGAGGGACTGAGGAGTGAAGAAGACTCCCAATTGATATGGTCAGACTGGAGACACCCGTGCTGCAGAACTGTGTGTGTCCCACGTATGCCCAAAGCAGTAGTAGAAGTCATGGACGTCGGGAAAGTGAAGCAGCCCACAATTGCAGTTTTCCTGAGGCAGGTGAGTGAAACTTGGCATTCAGGTTCACTCAGTAAGCCCTGCTGTTAACTGTATCCAGCTCTAAAATAACTTGCGTATACTTAGAAGCGGGTACAAATTGTTCGTTGGTCTAAAATACTTTCTAACAATGGAAAATGTAGCATGTGCTCTAATAGTCAAAGCTGTAGTGTTCGCGTCAGATGAAAAGCACATTATTTCCATTACTTAACATTTCTTTCTGTTATCGGAGTGGTTGCGTGTCCTTAATTGTAATGGGAGCGCCTGTGAAAACTATTCTGAAAGCTTAATGTTGGCTTTTCGCCAGAGTTACAAGCAACTACAATATCAAATGGAGCTAACGTGTGGCCAATTGTGTTTCCCCGAGAGAAGTTCGAAATCTTCTCCGTGAGCTTGTCTGGAAATTCAACTACTTGCAGTTCTTTAAGGTTACAGATCTACCTTAAAGAGTGGCTGCATGTACCTAAATATGTTTCCTCTTTGAAGACTGAAACTTGTGGTATTCTGAACATACAGCTTTGGGGTAATTACTGAACCAAGACGGTGCAAACAAAGCTGTGGAAGGAGCTGGGTGCTTGTAAAGAAGAAGTTGTAAATAACCTGTAATGTTGAAGACTGCTGAAGTTGAGAGAAACCCCATCTTGGGGCAGAGGCAGGTTACAATTATGGTAGTAAGGCAGACAGAAGAGGCAAAGAGCTGCCCTTTTCTTGAAGCATAGGAAAGAAGTGTGTCTTGTATGAGTAACCTGATGTTATTCTCCCACCTACTCCCCAGGATCTTCCATTCAGGTGGCCAGGGAAGGGCCATTGCTTTTGGATCCCGACTCTGGGGGTGGACAAGCGAGGGATTGGGAGGAGAATGCCAAAGGGCGAGACATGGTATTCCCGCTCTCCCCATGTTCCATCGGAAACCCCTTCCTCAGCCTCCATGAGATATTTCTAAACCCATTCCATCTCCCCCTCCCCATTGCCGACAAATACTGGGAAGAAGAATAGGCAACCGAGAGTAGTGAAGATTACCTATGAAAAATACCTTGAGAAATAGGCAGAAGACTGCCACCTAATGCTATTAAGTTGCCCCATTAATAGAGTCAGGTAGAGTCAGGCATTTAACACTGATCCCTCACACCTGACTCCACTTGACTCTTTTCAGGACACAAGCACAGTCATGTCCAGTTAATTGGAATTTTGGAGGTTAGGCAAACCCTACCCTGACCACACACCTGCAGCACATTGATACAACCCAGGAGTATAAAAGGAGACTGCTGAGAAAGTAGGAGGGGAAGCAGTGGGGAGAGCAGAAGGGAGGCTGCGGGGCTGACTCCAGCAGGGGATCCCTTCTCAGTCCCAAGCCAGATTTTGGAAGTAAAGCGGAGCACGCTGTGAATCCTGATTGGAGCCAAGAATCCAAGGACAAGGGTATGTGAGGAGAGAAGGATGGAGGATCTAAAGGAGAGCAGCATGCCGAGACGCTGCCCAGTGCTTGTAAGTGGCTGCAGCGTGGCTAGGGAGCTGTGTCTCCAGGGAGCTGGAACAAGGCAGTGTGTGTCCTGCTGGTGGTGTGCGGAAGAGTGCTCATTCCCCTGGGATGTGTGTCGGTCCCAAGGGGGTCAGAGGGACGAGTGGTAAGACTCTGACTTCGATTCTAGGTACCCAGAGAGACTGCTCATCAGCGCAACGCTACCTAGTGAGTTTCACACAAGTAAGCGAAAGAAACTAGGGAGCGTGAGACTACTTGGTGCATGAAGGGAGAAAGACAGATTTATGAAAAGTGGGACGGAGCGGAAAGCGAAAAAAAGGCAAGAAACCTGTGAATCCTTTTGTGAACTTAAAGTCCACTACTGTCCACACGTAGAGGGGCATTGTGGGACTTGCAGTGAGAAGCCAAATTATATGATAAAGCCAAGGCTGTCTGGTCCCCACATATATGAGAAAGTTAAGGGGGTCTGGGACCCATGTAATAAAGAAGAAGAAATACTTGAAACACAACCATTGCCTCAGCCAAAAGGAACCCAGTACTGTTTTAAGGAAAGGCATAAAGGTGAATAGAAGGGTGCAAGTGACCCGAAAGTAAAGGAAAGGTGCAAGAGTGAAATAAGTGTGCAAGAAAAACAATAAGGAAAAGGACAGGTCCAAGGGTGCAAGAAAGTAAAGTGAATCAAAGGAAGGTGCCAGGGGCACAAAAAATTGATAGAAGAGAAAGCCAAAGAAGGTGCCAGTGGGCACAGTGACGTGAGGGATAACAAAGGGGTGCAGGAAGCACCTGAAGATGAAAGGATAGAAGATAGAAGAAAAGCAAGTACAGATAATACAGAGAGGGGCCAAAGATCAGAGTGGTTGCGCTTAGGAGGAGCAAAGGAACCTGGCCTTTTCAAAAGTCTCTCTGATTCTATACCATGAGAAGTTTATTTGAGAAAGGAACTGTATATAAAGGAAAAGGTACACCCTGACATGTAATATTTTGTGTTTGTAACTGAAGTGGCCTAAGCTTGCGTTGGGAACTCTAAGAGGCCTAAGAGAAACTGTGTTGCTAAACTGAACTTGTGTTTGAAACTGAAGGGGCCTGAGCTGGGGGAAGGGATCCCTAAGAAGCCTAACTAAACTGAACTTGTGTTTGAAACTTAAGGGACCTGAGCTGGGGGAAGGGAACCCTAAGAGGCCTAACAGAGGTGACATTTTATTTGGTGAAACAAGAAGGCATAAGCTTTGGGAAGGGTACCCTGAGAAGTTGGAAGAAAAGGTGTTATATTTCTGTTTGATTTGAAACTTGGAAGGAGTAAAGCTTGGGGAAGGGAATACCCAGGGTCTAAAGACATTGGGAATTGTTGAACAGAGTATAAGAACTTTCTGGAGACGAGCTGATGAACGGCTTCTTTTTGATTGTGCCAAACATTGATGATATTAACCAAGCCACACCTGGTGCAAAGACCACCTGAAACCAGTTTTAGAATATATTTCTTTTTGAATCAGTATCTTTTCTTTAAAGAGACTTCCTATCACATTTTATCAGAGAGTGAGGGCAAGCATAGGCTTAGACACAGACAGATTTTGGTTTTGGACTTTCTGAAATTGACGGCCCTTAGAAACATCAGTTGAGGGAACCATCCCTTTAGAGTTAGGGCCAGTTAGGAAGGCGTCACGTTACTGGGAAAAGTTAGGCCACAGTGCAAACACAATAGCAAAACGTTTGGTGGTCCCTATGGAAATGGAGGGAAAGTTGTTTAAAACATTCCTAACAAACACTACAACATAATAAAGCTGGGCTTAAAAATAAGTGCCAGGGTTTAGAATTAGATACCAGGGCTGAGCCCTGGCAAGCCGCCCCACAGATTAAGCACTGGTGTACTGTTGATGTCACATAGGCAGAGTCAGAGTACACTGTTACCGCCTCATCCTCATGCATTTCAAGTGCCAAAATAAGCGCTACCAATTCTCCTGCTTGTGCTAAAAAATGCAAAGGCAATCTTGCACTTGCCACTGTTTCAAAATTGCCATTCTGTTTTACTTTTTCCACTGTGGTCCCCATGTGCCTTTTACCTCTGTCTGGTCAACTGACGATGAACTGTCCATGAAGGGGACTTCCCCCTCTGAGGGCATTTTCTTTAACATGTTGTATTCAACATGATATTCAGTATTCTTGGGGTAATCATGCACGTAGTCCCCTTCTACTACTGGCTCTGCTATGAATCTTGCTAAGTTCACTACTCTGCACTTAGCAATCTTGATAGCTGGATTTGATATAATGACCTCACATTTGGATGCTCTCTGTGTGGTCAATGTGTTCTTATGCTTTTCAAGGATAGCAAAAAGAGCCTGTTCAACATATAATGTTACTGCACAGTCCATTGTAATACTGGCAGATTTTTCAATGGCAAAAGCTGCTGCTGCCAATGATTGTTGACATGGATAATGACATCTCATTACTGGATCTAAAATCCCACTGTAATATGCTAGTGGTTCACATCCCGGTGTGTATTTTTGTATTATCACTCCATTTGAATGGGAGAATAAAAATAATTCTGAACTGTAATCGGGGATCCACAGCATGGGTGCTGTGCAATTGCTTTCTTTAACTCATTGAAGGCTTCCATCATTTCACCTGTGCAGGCTATGGCTCTATCATCCTTCTGTGCTTGTTTGAGTCCTTTTAAAAGGGGTCTGACATACGTAATGTAGTCAAAGACCCATGCTCTGAAATAATTGCAAAGACCCAGAAATTGTTGCATTGCCCTCACTGTTTTTGATCTGGCTGTTTTCATGATCAATTCTGCAATCAGGGGTCACTTTTCTTCCTTCTTGAGCTATTAACTGACCTGTATACAGGACTTCTTCCAGGAACTATTGTAATTTCTCCTTGTCTTATTCGTACTCCTTCTTTGCCAAGACTGTCATCAACGGTGTTGTGTCTTTTCAGCATTGTTCCTCTGTCTCACTGCACACCAAAATGTCATCTACATATTATATCACTATAATTGGAGGTGTATATTCCCGAGGTCCATCTGGAGCACTTAGTTGAAGATTGAAGGGGACTCACAGTACTCTTGAGGTAATCTTGTATGTTTCCACTTTTTGACGCAATTGGAAAATGAAGTCAAGTCCTGTGACTCCTTGTTAAGGGGATTTGAAAATAAGGCATTCTTTAAATCAGTTACTGTGGAATATTTAGCTTTGGATGGAATATTGCACAATATTGTGGCTGGGTTTCGGAACCAATGGGAGCTCTGCTTCAACAATGCTGTTTAGGGGGCATAAGTCCTGAGTAGATCTCCACAACCCCCTGTTGATTTCTTCACTGGGTACACCATTGTGTTACATGGGTAGTCTGATGGCACTAGTATCCCTTGTTGGACTAAAATGGAAATGGTATTATAAATACCCTCATCTGCTTCTCTTGACATTGTGTACTGTGTCACTGGCAGTGAAATAGCTCCTTGATTTAGTTTAATTTTGACTGCACCTACTCCTTTTAATAGTCCTACATCATATGGACTACTGGTCCACAATATGTTGGGTACCTGTGCCAAATCTTCCTGAAGAAAGTACAGTGTCTTTTTTACCAATTACCTTCTTTGCGGTACTTCTCTGCTCTAAATATTTAGCTGAGACTTATGTTAAACACTACTTTGTTATTTGAGCCATCATCTGTGAACAACTCCTCATCTGTCAAACTGGTCAGTCTGTTTCCTTCATCGAGGGCTACCACTGTTCTCCAATGTATTCCATCATCACCTCCCTGTGTAGAATCACCCTGTCCACTCTAACTATTGCTGCTTCTAACACAATTGTAATCACTTGTCCCTCTTCCTCATCCATAGGTACTTCCGGCCTGTACAAAGGTCCTGTGGGTAGTCGCAACAGTGTACCTCTTATGCTGGGATGCTATGCTAACAATATGTTTACTCCATAAAGGAATACTTCTGGTTCTAATGGTACACCCCTTTGTGCTTTCTGGCCATATAATGCTGATATAAATTCCTGTGCGTTTACTTAGCAAATCCCTGGAGAAGAACATATTATTCCCTGGTCAGTAAAATATAATGTCATGTTGAGTTTTCCCATTAAGTCTCTCCCTAATATGTTAACTGGTGTTTTGCACAAGTACCATAGTGACATGGAAAGCGAATGTTCTCCTATAGTGATAGGTAAGTCGCCAGTAAAAGAAACAATACTTGTCACCCCAGAAAAACCTTGTGCATTCATGGCAATGCCTGACATTGGGTCATTCCCATCCCTAACAGAGAAACATGTCGCCCCTGAAGCAAAATGTTCTGTCACCTATGGTCACTCCAACCCTTGGTTCCTCTTGTGGGTCTGGTGTAACAAATAGGATAGAGCACATTGGGCCTCATTCCTAGTCCGGCAGTAACCCTGCCAATGCTACTGGCGGGTTGCCACCAGACTCGGAATGAATTACTGCCGCCTGACTTCCCAGTAACACCGGGGGATTACATCTTTGATGTCCTGGGTATTAGGCTTAGCAGTGCACGGTGGTGGCGTGAGTTATGGTTGCTTAGCTTACCATAACTGTCGAATTTCAGGGGTTTTTCGGTTTTACTTGGAACCATAACGTCCCTTTAACAAAGTTTTTTCACTGAATTTCATAGGTTTTTAGTTGCGCAACTTAACCATAACGTCCCGTTAACAAAGTTTTTTTACTGAATTTCATAGGTTTTTAGTAGCGCAAGTTAACCATAAACTCCCTTTAACAAACCTTTTTCATTAGCACGCAGACAATATACAAAGATGGAGTGTAAAAAGCAATTTCTCGGGGATGGATTTACACAGAATGTTGCAAAGTAAGAATTTATGCTCGTTCACAGTGAAGGTCAGCTGCTTCCATTTTTTGTTCGCGGGCCGGAGTGGCCCACGACTCGCACTATAAGGTTCTATTGTTTTTTTACCTTGACAGACAGGGATCGTGCCAAAAGACTTCTTTTGAAGGAGGGGTGCAAAAACATAAGAGACGATAAGGATGACATTTCTGAAACTAAACCGCTTTTATATATTATATCACTATGAGAAAAATCGTTGGCAGAGACGGAGTCGTATTTAGGGACTGCATTACGCGTAGACAATGGAAAATGCCAATATAATGTAAGTAACCCTTTAGATTATTTTATACCGGAATATAATAACAATAGCGTGGCGTTAAAGCCCGGTTAAGTTGTACTTGTTCGTTCAATGTGGCATATTGTTTTGTACCGCGCTCTAGCACCGCCGAAGTGGTCCCCTGGCGCTCAGACGGCTATGAAAAAGGCAGAGGAGAGAGGGTGGGTTAGTGGGAATAAGTTAACATACTCCCACTCATCCTCGCTCTCCTCGCTAGCAAATAGTTTCACGCCCTAATAAATAAAATTAATAGTTTTAATGAAGATCGGCTCGTGAGACTAATTTATGTTTTTAAAACAGGTACATCCTTCCCTACTGTCAATGCCACGATTTTCAGACCCCGGCCGACGGATTTTTTAACTGCCAGGTGCAGCTACTTCTAAACCACTTCATGACCCTCACCATTTTATGGGACAATCGCCAAGAGCCAATATGCCCTTATGCGGTACTAGCGGCTAGAAGCAACATACCAACCATTATGGTGGTCTAATGCCTCGTTGTTGGAACAGCCTTCCGATTATCAGTGCGACCATAGTGCTTCTTTTATCATAAACCAACCCCCTGTGTACCGCAAATGGACAGCGCGTGACTCAAGATGAACTTTTGCGGATTGACAGCAAAAACAAATGCAGATCGCTGAATATTCTCTAAAGATTTGATGTCAAATAAAAGTACTTTACGAAATGTACAATCTTGCTGTTTGCTTTTAAATCACAGTTTCATATTCCGAATTGTGGCGCGCTGTGTTGTGAGATGATCTGTGTTGTTTTCCGGGTTCTGTGTAAAGTGGCGTAGGACTGGAGACGACTGGGCCTTACACGGTACTAGCGGCTAGAAGCAACATACCAACCATTATGGTGGTCTAATGCCTCGTTGTTGGAACAGCCTTCCGATATCAGTGCGACCATAGTGCTTCTTTTATCATAAACCAACACACTGTGTACCGCAAAGGAACAGCGCGTGGCTCAAGATGAACTTTTGCGGATCGACAGCAAAGACAAATGCAAATCGCTGAATATTCTCTAAACATTTGATGTCAAATAAAAGTACTTTATGAAATGTACAATCTTACTGTTGCTACCGCGTCCATGTAATATATATATATATATATATATATATATATATATATATATATATATATATATATATATATATATATATCATACAGCCACGGTAGTGGCTGTGTAGTTATGGTTAAGTTGCTGTTTCCATAGGAAGAGCCCTTTTTGGGTGGCTTATAACTTCGCTCTCCCTGGACGAATCCTCACCAAAGTTTGCAAAAAAGTATATGGGTCGCACTGAATTTTTTTGCAAAGTTTGGTGAGGTTTGGTCCAGGGGGGGCAAAGTTATAAGGGGGGGGTCCCAAAACTTCTTTTCTTCCCATTGACTGAATGGGGGTAAAATGTTGCTCACACCTACAGCCCAAACCGCTGGACGGATTTTGACCAAATTTGGACCAGGAGCAGCGGATTGGTCCCGAAAGTGTGCTTTTGCAAATTTGGTGAAAATCCGTCCAGTAGTTTTTTTTAAAATGACCAAAAAGTAGGTCCCAAAAAATGAGTGATATCTATGTTCGGTCCCCGGACACACTTCCCTGTTCGCTCCGTGGACAGGGACCTGATTGGCTGGGCGATGCGCGTCATGACCGTGGACATTAGACGTGTTCGCTGATTGGGTGGTTGAGAGCGTGTGGTGCGTCAGATTTCCTGGGCACGCCCGCCATCTTGTATTCGCGGACATCTGCGGACAGTGCGGTGAAACATGGTGGAAAAATACTATTTAGTCAAGTGTGTTGGCGTGTAAGACTGTTTGGGGAGGGTGGGGGAGTAAGAGGTGGGTTAAATGTTGTATTTATTTAGATGGCAGGCACCCCTGTTGTGTTCGTTCTGACCGCGGACAACACGGGTGTCCTGAAATGTTCGTAAATAAACGAAATGGGGGTGTCCTGAGGACACTATACCTGTTCGTACTGTTCGTAGGTAAATTGAAGCTGTTCTAAGAACACATCATGTGTCCTAGGATGTTCGTAAATAAATGAAATGGGGGTGTTCTGAGGACGGTAGACCTGTCCGTATTGTTCTCAAGCAAGCTGAAACTGTCCTAAGAACACAAGTGGTGTCTTGAAATGTTCGTAAATAAACAAAATGGGGGTGTCCTGAGGACGCTGTCCGTATTGTTCGTAGGGAATTTGAAATTGTTCTAAGAACATGTGTCCTGGGATGTTCGTAAATAAACAAAATGGGGGTGTCCTGAGGACACTATACCTGTCCGTACTGTTCGTAGGCAAGTTGAAATTGTTCTAAGAACACATCAAGTGTCCTGGGATGTTCGTAAATAAACAAAATGGGGTTGTCCTGAGGACGCTAGACCTGTCTGTATTGTTCGCAAGCAAGCTGAAACTGTTGTAAGAACACACGCGGTGTCCTGAAATGTTCATAAATAAACAAAATGGTGGTGTCCTGATGACGCTATACCTGTCCGTACTGTTCTCAGGCAAGTTGAAAATGTTCTAAGAACACTCATGTTCTAAGAACACTCATAATGTTCGTGGACATTAAAAGTGCCCATATGGCATAGTTAAAATGTTTGACTCTATGGGTGTGATATGCTGCGGTGGTTGTGGCCAGGGCATAGCCATGCACCCAAGACTCTATGCCCTGGCCACAACCACCGCAGCATATCACACCCATAGTGGCTTATAACTTTGGGACCCAAGAACAAATTTATAAGCAACGAAGTTATAAGCCAGTATGAGTGTGATATGCTGTGGTGGTTGTGGGCAGGGGCTAGAGTCTTGGGTGCATGGACAAGACCAAATTTATAAGCACTGAAGTTATAAGCTACCATGGGTGTGATTTGCTGCGATGGTTGTACTTATTATAATATGCTTACTGTTTGGTTTAGTAACTGGAGTACATATATTCCTTGTTAATTTCTGTGATAAAAGAAAAGATCATGTTAGTATTGGTATTTTGTAACGACTTATAACATTGAATAATCAACATTTTTTTTTACCCTCATATTTAGTAGATTACAAACCAGTGTACTGTGCAATTTGCTCAGTTTCTGTGTTTGTTGCTAAAATTATTGGGTCTGTGGAAAAAGAAAATCCATGTCGGATTAAAAAAAAACTTTTTTTGTTATGCTACAGTCTATTTGTTTGTTTGTTTTCGGTGTCCACTTGTTGTTTCTGGCTAATGTTCTATATGTTGGCTTGTTGCAGATTTTTGGAGCAGTTAGATACCTGTTGGCATATTCTAACTGTCTATTTTTTGTTATAATGAAGTGGTATTGATTTATCTGTTTGGATATTGTAAAGTCTTGGGGCAGTTAGATACCAGTTGGCGTATTCTAACTGTCTATTTTTTGTTATAATGTAGTGGTATTGATTTATATGTTGGGTTATTGAAAATCTTGGGGCGGTTAGATACCAGTTGGCGTATTCTAACTGTTTATTTTTTTATATAATTTAGTGGTATTCATTTATCTGTTTAGTTGTTGTAGAATCTTGGGCAGTTAGATACCTGATAGCATATTCTAACTGTCCATTTTTTGTTATAATGAAGTGGTATTGATTTATCTGTTTGGATATTGTAAAATCTTGGGGCAGTTAGATACCAGTTGGGGTATTCTAACTGTTTATTGTTTGATATATTTAGTGGTATTCATTTATCTGTTTAGTTGTTGTAGAATCTTGGGGCAGTTAGATAGCTGTTGGCGTATTCTAATAGTTTATAGTTTTTTAATAGAAGTTTTGTTAATGTTTAAGTACAGATTAGTTAATAAATTTTGGTTTTAAGAAGATTAAATAGGCGTGTAAGATTTGCTGGTAATCTCTTCTTTAGAGTAATGATACTATCATTACATTCGAACCATCCACATTTTTTTATATATATATGCAGTATAGTGACCTGCATTGGTTGTGGCTCCTGCGTGGTAGATTATAACTATTGTTGTGAAGGTTTTCTTACCAAGTGATACTTGACCATGTGTGAATCCAGTCAGCTTGCAGTTGTTTTTGGTACCATCTGCATTGTAGCGTAGAAGCATTCGTATTACGTTTTTACTATGTGTTTGTATTAGTAAGGTGGAGCGATTATCCGAATTGCAGGTAGTACATAATCTACCATGGTTTGCATTTTGTACAAGTTGATGAAATGGAACGGATTCACAATCGGGTATGGATACATACACAACGCGCTCATTGGGGATTTGTTCCTGTGTCACATTGTTGCAGAGAGTGCATGTATGTTTCCACATGTATGAAATCTGGAAGATTTCATTTATAGGTATGTTTTTGTTTTCCAGTACTTGTAGTAGGTACATTAGAAATTCTTGTGGATCTTCCTGTGAGTTTATAGTGAATTTCACCATTCCAGCACAGTAGTCCAATTGTTGTCTTATTCCATGAACACTATACATGTTGTCTGGATTGTTTGTTGCGTTTCTATGAAGTACTAACATTTGCAAACACAATTGGTCTGTACTGTGTAAGTAAATGTTGTCAACAATTGGTGGTAATTGAAATAGAATATTCATTGCTACATTTGCGTAGCGACTTATACCAGTTATATTAAATGGACCAGGTAGTTCTGTATCTGAGTGCTTTTTTTGGAGTTTGTCTTCCTTCTTTGAAGAAGTACCTGGTTTACTTCCCTAATAGGTTCTCTTTTGCTTGTGGTACTTGATGAAGTATTAGTTTCTTTTACTTTCTTTGGAGGATTTGCAGTGACATCCTGTTGCATTTCAGTTTGATTTCGTTTTCTTTTACAACATTTTACTTTTTGTGGAACAGGATATGTTTTTAGATGGGGGGTGTATAGTGAACGAAGTCTATTGTATTCTAAAATGCAAGGAATATCAGCGTTTACTTTACTTGCATCAAAGTTGATTAGAAATAGACAGTCAAGTGTACGTAAGCGTGATAGTGCTACGTAGCCCATGCCTTCTTTAAAGACTGTGTTACCAATGTCTATCAATGCTTTGTCTAGGGTAACACCTTGTGATTTATGAATGGTGACTGCGTATACAAGAGTTAGAGAAAATTGTTCTCTGCGTACATGCATGTCTTTGAAAAGAAGGAATCGAGCAGTTGAGCGTCCTATCCTTTTCACTTCTGAAAGTTTGTCAAAGAGTATATTGACAAACTGAATGTTGTTGTCACGTCGGTATGTTTGAAAGCCAACAACTGTACCCAGTGCTCCATTAACTAGTCCTTGAACCACGTCAAGGTTACGTTTAAGCATTACTCTACAATTTAAGTATAATTTTAATATTTTTTCCAACCGAGCTGTGTTGGAGATTGAATTTTCTAAACGATTTAGTCTTGTTGTGGCTTGCTCACACATGGGTAGTGTCATACCATGTGCGTCTAGTTTGTCTGTGGCGCTATTTCAATTATTGGTTGCATTTCTTTTTTCAACATTGTTTCATTGAATTTGAAACAGCTTGCAAGAGTTGGCATTAAGGCCATATAATTGACATTTTTGTGCGCTAATTGTTCCATAACATCCGTAGCACATGCATTATCACCATAAAGTGCATGAATGTGCCGGGTTTTCAATATTGTTTGTGCTTCTTGAGATAGTATACCAACTTTAATACTTTTTATGATGTTGGCATAAGTGAGATCTGCAGATTGCTGCATGCTTTCTGTTAATTCTCTGTATTGGAAATGTTGCCAAAGGTTGACATTTCCTATGTTGCCAACAGTTTTACGCAGAGTTTGTGTCCTAAGGTTTTAAAAATAGGCTCACCTTTCACTGGTGTCAATTGAAGAAGATCTCCGAAAACAATAATGTGTTTTCCTCCAAAGAGCTCTTCGTAGTTTGTTTTGAGTACTTCTTGTAATCTGAAGTGAATCAAAGCCAACATTAGGTTGGAGACCATGCTCACTTGATCTATTAGTAGCATTTTCATTTGTTTTAATACTCTGTGTAGTTCGATTGCAGCTTCTGTAGAAAGTTTATAATAGTCTAATTTGTTTTGGTGGTCTACTGGCAGGAGTAGTAATCGGTGTAAAGTGACACCGCCTATGTTGTAGGCAGCTAAACCTGTGGGGGCAGTGACAACAGCTGACAGTTTGTTGTTTGTCAATAGTTGAAGGAATTTGCTGAAGATTTTGATTAAGAATGTTTTGCCAGAACCAGATTCAGCACTGATGTACAGTATTATAGGTTTGTAATTTTGGCAGGTGCATTCTTTATTTTCATGTTGTACACCATGTGCAATTTCTTTTGTTACTTCTTGAAAAATGCTACGCTGCTCATTGTTTAGTTTTGATTGTAGTAAAGGTAAGTCTTCTTTATCTTCATACTGACACATGGTGTTTTTTACGTCTGTCATAGCTAATTCTGCCTCATTTGCTATTAGTGGCTGTCCCAGTGTTTCTTGGCTTCCTGTTACAGAAGGTTGACTACTGTCAAGAGTGTCCTTATCTAGTTGGGCCTGGAGTTCTTCTTTGTGTTGCTGTTCATTGTGCAACATTGTTTTGTAGTGTGTAAAGTTTACATCAGTTATAGCTCTTTCATTTGCTTTGAAAGCATCTTCGTAGGAGTCATCGTTATCTAGTATGTCTTCTTCTTTTCTTCATGGTTTAAAGAGTTGTAGCAGGGACATGTAATATAGTTCTTTATGTTGAGGAGTCTTTAATCACAATTTGATATGATCAATTAAATTTGGTTTGGTGAGTTTTACTAAGCTGCCTTCACAATGCAATGTGTCACTCTGTATCTACCTTTTTTTTTCATCGGATTTTTGTATTATTTTTGTATGTGAAGTTTTGGGCTATGTTGTATAGACCCATGGTTTCCAAAGTGGTACTTCTGTTTGGGTAGTATGTGTCCAGCAAATGGTTTTTCAAAATGTCTTGGCTGTTGGGATCATTTTTGGCTATTGTTTCTATGTCGTCGTATGATTTCAGAACTCTTTTTCTAGATTTAGCAGGACCAAGACTTAGCCATACTATATTTTCAGATTTTCCATACAAAGCAGTACTGGTTAAACGATCTGCTGCTTCATAGGAGCCACATTCTCTATGGGAGAGCATTTTTATGCCCAAGCTGTATAATTTCTGATACAGTGTTTTGTCTGATGACAGGTCATTCCAGAGGTCTTGAAGCTCTGTCTTTTCTGCTTTGGTTAAGTATGCTGTAACATATTGTGCAACTGCAGTGGAATTGTCTGAAATGTACTGCACATCTATGTTTCCATTCCATAAGAGGGCAATGATTGCATTGTAATCATTGATATATTTTTCTTCTTCTGTTCTTTTTATGTAATATGTATTTTTAGGTGATTTACCTTTAACACTATGTCTAACTGAAGACATTAAGTTGTTCACTTGACCTGTTTTTGTAACTGGTCTAGGAAAACCAAAGCAGCATTTGCTGTGGTATTTCCCTTTGTTTTTGTATTTGCGGCGACAATATTTGCCACATTGGTTTCTTTGAAATTGTAAAATTTGTGCATAAAGATCACTATTTGTTGCTTCCGATGGAATTTCACAAGTGACATGTTTTTCGATAAACTGTAACACAGTGGCATCATTGTCTTGACCAAATTTAGGAGCATCTTTAATTCATAAAAGCATGTGGATATGTGGTGCTCCTCTGGCTTGGTATTCTTTTCTCCAAAAGAAGTGTTGCACTTCTCCGAGGGGAGGAACAGTTTAATTACAAATAAAGTGTAGCATAGCAATGAAGGAATGATGAAAATATCTTGAAACATTAACAGGTTCTAGAGAACAAAGTTCTCCTGGTGTTAGTATATCTATGTTTGTTTTGTTTTTGTTTGTTTTGATGCATAGGAAATCATGTAAATCTTCCCATGCATATTCTGCACAACTTAATGTAACAACACAAGTGGGTGGGCCAAGGTTTCTTATCATACAACGTACATCTCCATGACGTCGGAACCAGTACTCTTTATTACCACGCATGCTTGCTAATAGATTTGTAATACTTGATTGTAAAACCTCATTGTTTTCTTGCACTTTTTGTAATAATTGTGTAGCTGACATATTTTGAAAGTGGGTTCCTGATTTTAATGTGTGTGCAACTCCGTAACATAGAGTTGCTAGTTCACTTTCAAAGAGTAGGTGGAATATGTATTCCACATTTTGTCTAAATCTGGGATCTTCAGAATACATCCATAATGAGTGGTATTCTGATGCTGTTATTTGAATAGGTCTATCATCGTACCTTCCTCCTTTGCCAGTAGGAAAGAGTAGAGGAAAAGCATGTGCTTCTATACTTTTTTCCCATATGCTGATTGGTGATCCTTTTGTTTGTCGCATTTGGTACGTTTCTAGTGCATCTTCTACGTTGTCATTAGAGTGCAATGGATGAATTGTATAATGGTCTAAAGTATTGGATACTGTAGCAGGATCTAGAAGCTCAAATTGACCAGTTTCTGGTGACTCTTGAATTATTTCAGTGGTTTCCTTCAAGTTTTCTTCAATATTAATTTCTTTGTAGTATTCATTATTGTCTTTTAGATATTGCAAGGCTTGTCTAACTTTATGTAAGTCTACCAGTTGTTGTCAAATTCTTTTGTCTTTTGTAGGTACACCATTTACTAAGATAATTAAAGATTGTTCCATTGGACGTTGCACTCCCAGAGTGTGCACATTTTGTTTTAGATCTAATGGTAAATACACTACTTTGCCACAAATGCCTTTCACCAATTCAGAGGGAGGTAATTTTGCTGTTTTTGGTTGAAGGCGTATTATTGCTTGAAAGGGGTGCACTGTTTGAATTGTGATGCTCTCATATAAATTGAGTTGTTGTAGGGGTTTGGGTAGTGGGAATAATTCCAAACTATTTGTGATAGCACGTGGGGGAGTTTGGTTGTTGTCAAGTTTTGTAGTGCAGTAACTGCAAAGTATTAAGGGGTCAGTTATTTCGTATTTGTTTTCTGCTATAAGGTAGAGAGTTAATTCAAACCATTTAGAATCTTCATTGTCTTCTATTTTGTATGTTAGGTCTACAGTTTTTGTGTTACTTTTATAAAAAGTTCTGCGGGAACATACACACATATGGTTTGGTACTTCAGCAGATGTACTTTTAAATTTAAGTATTTCTTTTTTGTATGTGTGTAGTAGAAGGTTTCCATGCGTAGAATTGTTGCTAATTTGTTGTAAAGCTATTGCATTCTGTAAGTGACTTTCACTTCGAAAATATTTTTTCTGGATATAGTCGATTTCTTCAAGTAGGTCTTTTGCTGTACCATGTAGAAGAATGTTATTTAAATTGGCTAGACTTTTTGTATAGTACAGTTTATAGACTAGATTTCTTATAGTTGAATGATGTTTTGATATCATTTTGATATGATGGAAGGTGGTTTTGCAAGTAGGTCCGAAATGCAGGCCAATTAATGTCCTTGTAGTCCTGTGTACTTGCGCACTGGACAGGTATCCATATTTTGCAGTAGTTTAATTTTGATTGTGTCTTTGCCTTTCACATACTGATTGAGGAATTGGCGTAAAGACTTGAAAGATTTTTTGGGAATGTTACACATTGACGTGCATGGCCATTTGTATACTAGACGTTCTGGTTCAGTTGAATTGAGAGGTAATTCTAAGTTTTCTGGGGATATTTTTGGAAGCAGTATTTCTTGTTCCATTATGGTATTATTACATTTTTCATAACCTTGTCCAGTGCTATGGCAATTGTATTTGTTTGCTTTTGTTTGTATGCTTCTTCATTAAAATATGGTTCTGTGCTTGTGGTGTGACTTCACTCACCTCCACAGATATTTAAGAAGATATTTTTGTTGGCATTTCGTTTATTGAGAAGTCTTTTTTGTAATTTAGTCATTAGTTTTGTT
Organism: Ambystoma mexicanum; assembly: GCF_040938575.1. Classification (NCBI taxonomy): domain Eukaryota; kingdom Metazoa; phylum Chordata; class Amphibia; order Caudata; family Ambystomatidae; genus Ambystoma; species Ambystoma mexicanum. The sequence continues at coordinate 743,610,880 of NC_090934.1, forward strand.
AGTGGTTTCATTTTGTTTAACACTAAAATAAATAACTTTCTTTTGAGAAGGATTGCACTGTCTATCAAAGCTTCTAAGATTAATTTCCTATGGTAGGTTTTAAGGGTTGTGCATTATTTCTCTCCTGTTTTAATAAGATTTTGAAGGACTCTGTGGTGGATCATTTTTGCTAAAATACTTTTATAGGAACAGTTTTAAAAGTAGTGTTAGCTGAATTATTGTAAAAAGAAAATTCTGTTTCATTTTACATTTTGATAGAGGAGGCAAAGTTTCTGTACTTGAAGCTTGTTTTGTTTCGCTAAATGACTGTATTACCTGTTTTGTTTGAACTTTTTGTACAAATTCTGCTAGAGATGGATGCTTATTTTGGACACTTCTATTTTCATTTGCTCTACTTCTGCGTTGCTTTCTACTGACTTGAATTTTTGTAGGCATTCTTTAGGGTCTGTTGAAAAAAATAAAGACGGTATGGGTTGGGGCGTTCTGCAATGTATGTGTGCTGTGTGCATGAGTGTCTGAGTATGATGATAAAGATGTATGTGATGGTGTGTGATTGTTCATTCGGCAACTACAACTAGTTGGGATGGGTATTCTGAATTTATGGGCTACCAAACTAAGGTTCAGATGACATTAGAAAGTAAGCTAGTGGTGAGGAGAAGCACAAATAGTAAATCTAATGGTTTAGAATTAAAACAGTTCTTTGTTCTATAATATTAAAATTCTAGGGGCTGATTTATGTCATTTGTGTGCAGAAAATGGGGATTTGTGCGCCATTCTGCCTGTAAATCCCTGTTTAACAGATGCGGTTTTGTGGACAGAATGGTGCACAATCTCTGTTTTTAGGCGCAGAAATGGCATGAATGAACCCCACAGCGTGTTTGAGTAATTGTAAAAATATTATGGTGGTATTTAACTTACTTTTTTGTGGAATGAGCAGGTTTCTTCTGAGTTGTTGTTTGTACTTCAAATTCTGCTGCTGCTTTTCAGGAGAGTGGTCTTCACTGCAATTTTAAAGGAAACAAATTAGTAATTTTGTATGTTTATAGCACTGATGTTAATTTAGACATTGATTTTTATGTTTTTGTACGTGTGTGTGTGTAAAAAGAAATTAAATAGAAGATAGGTTTGGAAGTGACAGTTGATTATAGCAGATGGGTAAAATGACATTAAGTTTATTTTATAGGTTATACAAGTTAAAAGTCAGTTAATCCGTTTATATGAATGTATAAGAGTTGTACATGTACTGTACAGAAAATATGCATACCTGTAGTTTGTGTTCATGCATATGGATATGCATGCAGCTGCAAGTAGTAATCTTGGAGACTTGTACAGTATTTCTTGTAGTAGGTGCTTTCCAATTATATGACACTTGTAGTCAGAGTGATTAACAATACATTTGAAGTGCTGATCTATGATGATGGAGTTAGATGTAGAGGTCTTGGATGTGATTGGTGGATGGTTGTGTGACTGCTTAGCTATATCCAATGAGGAAATGGCACAAAGAGTGAAGTGGAAATGGTAGAAGGGCTGTCCATGTTACGATATGTCCGCGGACATGGCGGTAGTCCGCGGACATCACATGTTACATACAGGGATTTTGGGGTGGGGAGTCATGCAAATAAGAATGAGCAGAGCAAGGGTTTAGTCAGTAAAGTTTAGTGGGTGTGTTGTGCCAGGAGAGAGTTTGGCAGATACTCTTTTTTCTGAGAGAAGAGTAGATAGCTATGGCTGTGTGTTTCAGAAAACAGTTTGTTTGGATTTTGGGAGACTTGTGGATACATTGGTTGAAGGTGCATGCAGAAAGCTGTGGAGTAGCTGTAGATCTTGGATTCCCACATGTGGAAGTGCACATGGAGTACGTGGAATGAAGTGGTTGGACTTGCTACCTCTCTGTGCTACTTTGGAGAAAGAGCATCATCCAGACATAATGATAATTAATTGTGGAGGGAATAGTTTAGGACATGTGTCTGGAATTTCTTTGCAATTTGCAATGAAAGAAGGACTTGGGGAGGTCATGGACATGTTTCCAAATGTTCAAGTAATTTTTTCTCGGATTGCGCAGAGACAAATGTGGCTGCGTTCTTCTTCTTTTGGTCCACAAATGAAGAAAGCGAGGCGCAATGTCAATAAGGCTGTTTGTGCCTTTCTAAGAGATGTTGGTATGTCCTCTTTTCACAATGAAAATATTATGTTTCGTAGCACATACATTTTTCGCAGAGATGGAGTCCATTTTACTTATGATGGCAATCAGATTTTTCTGAGAAATGTACAAAATGCATTGCGACCTTTTTTGGAATTACAGCCATCCATTTTGCAGTAGGTGTTGACCATTTCAAGTTTTTCAAACACAAACAAACACCACCAAAAGGCTCTTTTCAGAGCCACCACTTCCTCCCAGACAAAAGTGCAATGGTTATGATAGGGCAGCACCCCAAAATTTTAGGTGCCCGCGAACTGTCTGACTTCTAAAAAATACACAAGGCTCCATTTTCTTTCCACTTCTATTTTTAAACTGTGAAAGGCGGCTCTGAAAATAGCCTTTTTTATTTTTGTTGTTTTATATTTCTTTTGGTTTTTTACACATGACACACTAGGAGAGGAGGGAAAAGCAGGTTAAGGGGGGACACCAACCACTGGGATAAGAAAGGGCGGGTGGAGAGAGGAAGATGTAGGGTGGGCCTTACTTAGGTAGTGGGCAGGTCTTCTCGTGCTCTGAGACCGTAGTCTCGAAAGCACTACAAAGTCTCTCCCCCTGCAGAGTACTGCATCGCAGTACATACACACAACTGTGACCCTCGAAAGGTAAGGGTCATCAGCATTGCAAATGGCCTGTGAGGCAGCTGGAGGAATACACTGTCCCACAGGAGTGCTTCTTGTGGTGACAGGATCAGAAATGGAGGATGTAGTAGAGGAAGTCAACCTACTACACTCCTCGCAAGGTACAACCTTGCGAACGGCCCCACCGTGGAACGACCTTAGGTGTCGCTTCATAGTAGTCGTACCAAAGCTGTACGAACCAGGCCTCCCGCGACTCAGTACCATTTTGCACTGGTTGCAGGTGACTTTGTTCGCACGTGCCTTAGGTATGTTACCATGAATGGTAAATAACCGCCACACCCAAGACACACGGCGAGTGCTGGAAGTAGGGACTTCCACTACCTCATTCTCGTCATCCTCTTCATCCTCCTCTACATCCTCACTCCTGTTCCCCTCTTCAGGCCCTTGGGGAGGTAGTGGTGGTGGAGTGGGTGGGGGTGGTGCTGAGGCAGATGTAGAACCAGGTGGCAGTAGTGCAGCCATGGATGCCATCAGGTTTCAGAAATAAATCTGGAAAATTGGCAGCAAAAATGCACTGTGTTCTGTAAGATAGCCAGAAACACAATGAGGATGAGCTCTGGGGTGTGGCCTTTTATAGGGGTGTTGTGCGCGCTTCGCGGACACCCGCGCTGTCCGCGGACAGATCGAACACCAAAAAAAGGTTCAAAAAGTCCCAAAAAGTATGTAGAAAGTCAGGATTACTGTCTGGGACTTGTGCTATGGTGATTTATTATTGAAAAATATTGTGGATTGCCTGAAAAGGTAGTTTTAAATTGTTCGGGGACACAAACAGTGTCCACAGTCAGAACAGATGCTCAGCTTGGGCGCGGTCACATGATGGCTTCGCGAACATGTCCGCGAAGGGAACGGGTGTCCGCAGGACACCAAATGCACTGAAACTGTTTTGAGCATGCGCGTTGGTGTTCTACGGACACTGTTCGGGTCCTGAAACGAATTAAAAGTGCAACACAATCAAAACAAACAGTTACAGACAGGCGTTTGTTCTTAGAACAGTTTCAATCCGCTTGCGAACAATACGGACAGGCATAGCGTCCTCAGGACACCACCATTTTGTTTATTTACAAACATTTCAGGACACCGATTGTGTTCTTAGAACAGTTTTAACTCGCTTGCGAACAATACGGACAGGCATAGTGTCCTGAGGACACCCCCATTTTGTTTATTTGCGAACATCCCGGGACCCTTGATGTGTTGTTAGAACAGTTTCAACCTGCCTACGAACAGTATGGATAGGTATAGTGTCCTCAGGACACCCCCATTTTGTTTATTTACGAACATTTCAGGATACTGCCTGTGTTCTTAGAACAGTTTCAACTCGCCTGCGAACAATACGGACAGGCATAGCGTCCTGAGGACACCCCCATTTTGTTTATTTACGAACATCCCGGGAGACTTGATGTGTTCTTAGACCAGTTTCAACCTGCCTACGAACAGCATGGACAGGTCTAGCGTCCTCAGGACACCCCCACTTTGTTTATTTATGAATTTTTCAGGACACCGCGTGTGTTCTGAGAATAGTTTCAACTCGACTGTGAACAATACGGACAGGCATAGCGTCCTGAGGACACCCCCATTTTGTTTATTTAAAAACATTTTAGGACACCACTTGTGTTCTTAGGACAGTTTCAACCTGCCTACGAACAGCACGGACAGGTGTAACGTCCTCAGGACATCCCCATTTTGTTTATTTACAAACATTTCAGGACATCCATGTTGTCCGCGTACACCAAAACTGGCTTTTAAACAAAAAAAAAACACAAAGGGACACCAAAACTGGCTTCTTTAAAAAAAAAACACAAAGGACTAAATTAACACACACATAACATTTATTTTTCATTATATTATATATATGTACAATTTATGATAGAGAAGGGGTAACAGAAACGGACACAAACACAGGGGAATTGGGGTTTTCAAGAGGATGGATAGGAGGAGATGAAGGGTTGGAAATTTCATCAAAACGTTTTTCTATGTGGTGAGGGTTTGGGGATAATTGACTGGGATATGGAGAGGGGGGACAGGTACATGTTGCACAATGGTATCTATTTTTTTCTTTTATATGGTCCTCCACAAAATCTTTCAAAAGGTGGAAATTTGTCATGAGCTTGTTCATTTTTTCTTCCATGCACTGGAGAGTTTGTTCTAAAGTATCTTGTTGTGTATTGTTTTCATTGCTTGTATGCTCTGTTAAAAAAATATAAGTTCTAATTCTTATTTATTACTATATATAATGTGTTTGTGTGTTGGGTTTTCAACTTGTACAGTGTTCATATGGCATGATATAACAATTTAAGATACCCCTGAGTTTTTGGGTAGTATTGGTGTTGTCAGCGTCCATCCGCGGACATTCGCACGGTCCGCGGACATCAAAATCACTAGCTAGGGGTTCAGTATGTTCTGTGTTACATGTATATAAAGTAAGGGAATCCTAGTAAACATCTATCAAATTTACACTATGAATATGTATATTCAGTAAAATAAAATTTGATAAAGGGAGGTTATGGTCAAGTTACGCTAATAAAAACCTATGAAATTCAGTAAAAAAACGTTGTTAAAGGGACGTTATGATTAAGTTACGCTACTAAAAACCTATGAAATTCAGTAAAAAAACAACTTTGTTAAAGGGACGTTATGGTTCAAAGTAAAACCGAAAAACCCCTGAAATTCGCCAGTTATGGTAAACTAAGCAACCATAACTCGCGCCACCGTGCACTGCTAACATTAACACCCAGGACCTCAAAGATGACATCACAAATGTCATTGATGACATCACTGATGACATCACATGTCTGGCTCACCCTTTTTTCCTTTACTGACATATCTAGGCCACATGGTTCTGTTCAGTAACAGTCAAGAACTAAAAATTGAAAATATACTATATTTGTAGACTTATCCTTCAATTACGTTCTTACAATAATTCCCTTAGGTTCAAGTCACATCATATGAAACATATATATAGCGGAAGACACAGGCTTGAAAGAAAATAATCCTTTCTGTGCATGAAGATACTCATTAGGATTATTAGCACTTTCTCATACTGTAATTTCCTGTATATAACCATATTTGTATACATTGTACTCACACTTCTTCCCTTAGAGTCCAGTCACATCATGTGATACACATACATACAGTAAGTAGCAGCTTTGAAACAGAGCAATCATTTCTCTGCATATACTCATATTTGTATGTGTTGTTGTCTCTTTGTGTTTTGTCTGTAATAATGCATTTATGTATTAAGTAGGTTTTATTAGCTACTTATTACATATTTCACAGTACACAAAACTCTAATAAAAAAGCAGATATTCATTTCACTATTCAACATGGCAAGATTATGAATATTGCACATTCATCATGTATGCTGCACACACTGCTTATGTTTCTACCTGAGTAGCTTAGTATACTGGATTGAACTTCAAAATAGAATGCTATTTATATCAATGCATTGCTTAGTGCACTAATTAGCTCATGATATTTATTCCAATGATCCTTGACACTTTTTGCTCAACATTATAAGAATCCCTTGTATAGAGTTTTCATGAAAAGTAAATGCACATGTGATGTCATCAGTGATGTCATCAATGACATTTGTGATGTCATCTTTGATGTCCTGGGTGTTAATGTTAGCAGTGCACGGTGGCGCGAGTTATGGTTGCTTAGCTTACCATACTGGCGAATTTCAGGGTTTTTTCGGTTTTACTTTGAACCATAACGTCCCTTTAACAAAGTTTTTTTTACTGAATTACATAGGAAGAGCACTTTTTGGGCAGCTTATAACTTCGCTCCCCCGGACGAATCCTCACCAAACTTTGCAAAAAAAGTATATGGCCCACTCTGAATTTTTTTGCAAAGTTTGGTGAGGATTCGTCCAGGGGGGGAAAAGTTATGGGGGGGGTTACAAAACTTTTTTTTTTCCCATAGACTGAATGGGAAAAAACTTTGCGCACGGCTACAGCCCTAACCGCTGGACGGATTTACACCAAATTTGCGGCAGTAGCGGCGGCCTGGTCCCGAAAGCATGCTTTTGCAAATTTGGTGTAAATCCGTCCAGTAGTTTTTTAAAAAAATGACCAAAAGGTAAGGCAAAAAAATTAGTGATATCTGTGTTCGCTTCGCGGACGAACTTCCCTGTTCGCTCCGCGGACAGCACCCCGATTGGCCCATGGCCTTGTGTCATGTCTGCGGACATGTGACGTGTTCGCTGATTGGACGGCGAGTGGCGTGGAGCGTGTCAGATTTTCTGTGGCGCCCGCCATCTTGTATTCCCCGTCGACCGCGTACAGTGCGGTGAAACGTGGATAAAAAATTGTATTTAGTGCCCTGTGTTGGTGTGTAAGAGTGTTTGGGGAGGGTGGGGGAGTATGAGATAGGTTCAATGTTTTGTTTTTTTATGTGCTAGACGTTTTTGTTGCGTTTGATTTGTCCGCGGAGAACAGGGCTGTTCTGACATTTTGTAAATAAACTAAATGGTGGGGTGTTTAGAGGACAGAGTATGTGTCATTTTTGTTCGCAAGGAAGGTAAAAATGAGCTATGAACACTCGCGGTGTACTTAATTGTTCGTAAATACACAAACTGGGGGTGTCCTCAGGACGCTGTTCGTATTGTAATCTGTCTAGTTGAATGTGTTCTAAGAACACTCGCGATGTCCCGAAATGGTTGCAATTACACAAAATGGGGGTGTTCTGAGAAAGTTGTTTGTATTGTTCGTTGTCAGGGTGAAAGTGTTTTAAGACCACTCCTTTTGTCCGCTAATAGTACAATTTCCTATGGGCGTCAACCGACTTTTTGTCCACTAAAGAAACGATAAATCCGGCTGGTGTGTGCCGACATTATGTGATAATCCTATGACTGGCGCTATTGACCTGGGTGACTTGCTTTTGCAACACTAAATCATATCTCCCGCCCCTAAGCCTGATATTATCAAAGCATTCATAATCCCCGCCTCTCTCCATGACGTTACAGGGTGCGTCATCAAACGTGCCCAGACCTCTCCAGTCCTAAGTGACTTTACACAGAACCCGGAAGGCAACACATATTATGTCACAACACAGCGCGCCAAAATTGGGAATATGAAACAGTGATTTAAAAGCAAACAGCAAGATTGTAAATTTTGTAAAGTACATTTATTTGACATCAAATGTTTAGAGAATATTCAGCAATTTGCATTTGTCTTTGTTGTCGATCCGCAAAAGTTCCTGTTGAGGCACGCAATGTTCCTTTGCGGTACAGATGGTGTTAGATCAGCTTACAACTCAGTGCGCCACAATTCGGAATATGAAACTGTGGTTTAAAAGTAAACAGCAGGATTGTACATTTGGTAAAGTACATTTATTTCACATGAAATGTTTAGTGAATATTCAGCGATTTGCTATTGTCTCTGCTGTCGATCAGCAAAAGTTTATTTGGAGCCACGCGTTGTTCCTTTGCGGTAGATAGGCTGTTGGTTTATGATAAAAGCAGTAAATGGTCGCTCTGATAATCGGAAGGTTGCTCCAACAACGAGCCATTAGACCACCCTATTGGTTGGTATGTTGTTTGTAGCCGCTAGTACTGCGTAAGGGCATATTGGTCCTTGGCGATTGTCCCATAAAATGGTGAGGGTCATGAAGTTGCATATTTGGACCTGCACCTGGCAGTTGAAGACCCCATCCGCTGGAGTCTGTAAATCGTGACATAGGCAAAATGGGGCCACAAACCTGTTTTAAAAAACATAAATTAGTCTCACCAGCCGATCTTCATTCAAAATCATCATTTTATTTATTAGGGCGTGAAACTATTTGCTATCGAAGATAGTGCAACGGAGTATGTTAGTAATAAAATAATAATATTTTCCCATTCATATAGCGCTAAGAACCGTGAGGTATCTAAGCGGTGCTTATTATTAACCACGGTGTGTGGTGCTCATTTATCGACCACGGAAGGATGAAAGGCTGAGTTTGGCCTTGCCGGGATTCGAACTTGCGTTAGCAAGCTGTGCACGGATGTCAAAGCGAGTGTTGTACTCGCTGTGCCACTTGACAGGCTACAGTGAAGTGGCACAGCGAGTAGAGCGATTGACCGCCTATAGACCGGTTAAATTATTTATATTAACCCACCCTGTGTCGTCTGCCTTTTTCAGAGCCCTCTAAACGACAGGGGATCAATTTGGCGGTGATAGTGCGCGGTAGAAAACATTATGCCACTTTCAACGAACAAGTTCAACTTTAGCGGTCTTTAATGCTACACTATTGTAATTATATTTGGTATAAAATAATCTAAAGGGTTACTTACAGTACAATTGCAATTTCCATTGTCTACGAGTGGTGCAGTCCCAAAGTACGACTCCGCGTGTGCCAACAATCTTTTGCATAGTGATATAATATATAAAAGTGGTTTCGTTTCAAAAATGTCATCCTTATCTTCTCTTATGTTTTAGCAACACTACTTCAAGAGAAGTCTTTCATCACAATCTCTGTCTGTCAAGGTGAAAACACAATACAACCTTATAGTCCGCTTCGTGAGCCTCTCCGGGGCCCGAGAAAAAAATTGGAAGCAGCTGACCTTCACTGTGAACGAGCATAAATTCTTACTTTGCAACATTCTGTGTAAAGCCATCTGTAGAAGTTGGTTTTTGCACGCCATGTTTGTATATTGTTTGCGTGATATTAAAAAAAGTTTGTTTAAAGGACGTTATGGTTCTAAGTACAGCCGAAAGACCCCTGAAAATCGCAAGTTATGGTAAGCTATGAAAAATAACTTGCGCCACCACCATGCACTGCTAAGACTAACACCCAGGACATCAAAGATGACATTGCAAATGTCATTGATGAAATCACTGATGACATCACATGTGTATGTACTTTTCATGGAATTTGTGTACTAAGGATATTGCAATAAATATCATACCGTTATTAGTGCTTTGAACGATGCATTGATATAAATAGCATTGTATTATGGGATTCTATCTAGTATACTGAGCTACTAATGGAGAAAGATAGCATTGTGTGCAGAGTACAAGATGAAAGTATAATATTTGTAATGTTAATATGTTGAATAATGAAATGATAATTGTCCTGAAATGTTCGAAAATTCACAAAATGGGGGTGTTCTGAGGACTTTATTCGTATTGTGTGATTGCTTAGCTGTATGCAATGAGGGAATGGCACAGAGAGTAAAGTGGATGCCGTCCGCGAACACCGCGGCTGTTCGTGGACAGGGCGTGCTACATCCGGGTTTTTCCATGAAATCCTACATGGAAAGAAGACTGTACGGATCACCCAATCAGATGTCGAGGTTGTGGATTTGTGTTGAAAGAGACTGTGTGTGGTGAAGATGGCAGAAGTGGAGAAAGTCAGGGTGTTGGTGCTCGGAGATATGTTTGTGCATGGTTTACAGCAGTACGCTGAATGCAGGCATGTTGCAAAGAACCTTGATGTGAAAGGAGTGGAGGTGGTGTGGAGCACTGTGCCTGATTGCAATGTACAGTGAATTGTACAAGTTTGTGAGGATATGGCCACGATGAACAGTCCGCATGTGGTAGTTTTGCACTATGGTGCTTTCCATTTGGGCAACGTCAGTGCCCCTACTTTGTTGGCTGATTTAGAACGCTTGGCTCAAGCCGTAATGAAGATCCTTCCAAATGCGAAAGTAATTTTTTCTGGATTACTACCTAGGGCAATATGGGACAATAGTTCAGTTTATTGTCCTCAGCAAAACATTGCTAGGTGTTTCATCAACCGAGGCATGTGTGCCTTCATGCTTAGAGCTGGTATGTTCTTCTGTAACAATGAGAATATTGATGCCAGTAATGCTGTTAATTTTAAAGAACATGGCATTTCTTTATCTTTTACGGGAAATGCCTTTCTATTTTGGAATGTAAGGGTTACTTTGGAGAAGGTTATGTGAAGATTTTAGGAGTAAAGTAAGAAAAAAAAACAAGAAAAAAAATACAAAATAACAGGTGTCTGTCAAGCATCTGTAAAAAAAAAAAAAAAAGTCTCTTTTCAGAGCCAACTTCAAAGGGGAAATGGGGCACACTATTTAAATTTACATTCACCACGCTCAGATTTTCGATGTGTCTGCGGACATGGCGGTAGTCCGCGGACATGAAAATCACTACGAGGGGGTTAGTATGTTCTATGTTACATGTATATGAAGTCCGGGATATTATGGTTAAGTTGTGCTACTAAAAACCTATGAAATTCAGTGAAAAAACTTTGTTAAAGGGACGTTATGGTTAAGTTGCGCTACTAAAAACCTATGAAATTCAGTAAAAAAACTTTGTTAAAGGGACGTTATGGTTAAGTTGCGCTACTAAAAACCTATGAAATTCATTGAAAAAACTTTGTTAAAGGGACGTTATGGTTCAAAGTAAAACCGAAAACCCCCTGAAATTCGGCAGTTATGGTAAGATAAGCAACCATAACTCGCGCCGCCACCGTGCACTGCTAACACTAACACCCAGGACGTCAAAGATGACATCAGAAATGTCATTGATGACATCACTGATGACATCACATGTGCATTTACCTTACATGAAAAGTCTGTATAAGGGATTCTTAGTGTAATGTTAAAAAAAAAGTGTCAAAGATTATTGGAATAAATATCAAGTGTTAATTAGTGCATTAAGCTATGCATTGATATAAATAGCATTCTATTATTAACTTCAATCCAGTATACTAAGGTACTCATGTAGAAACATAGGCATTGTGTGCAGCATACATGATGGAGGTGCAATATTCATAAGCTTGCCATGTTGAATATTGAAATGATAACTGTTTTCATATTAGAGTTTTGCGTACAGTGAAACTTGTGATAAGTAGGTAATAAAACCCACTCACTACATAATTGCATTATTATACACAAATCACAAAGAGACAACACCACATACAAATATGAATATATACAAGGGAATTGAAGTAGGAAAAAGAAACAGCAATAGCAGCACAAAGTGTTCATAACCTAACTGATTACCTTTATGGAGAGAAATGATTGCTCTGTTTCAAAGCTGTTACTTACCCTATCTATATATATCACATGAAGTGTCTGGACCCTAAGGAAAATAGTGTGAGTACAACATATAAAAATATGAGCATATACAGGGAAAGTACAGTAATAAAAAAACATCAAAAGTATCAGATAGTGCTGATAAATCTACTGATAATTTTAATGCACAAAAAGGATTGCTGTCTTTCAAGGTTGTGACTTCTCCTATGTATATGTTTCATATGATATGACTGGACCATAAGGGAATTATTCTAAGAACATACTTGAAAGATAAGTCTACGAATATAGTAATTTACAATTTTTAGTTCCTGACTGTTACTGAAGAAAATCATGTGGCCTAGATATGTCAGGAAAGGAAAAAAAGGGAGAGCCAGCCACGTGATGTCATCAGTGATGTCATCAATGACATTTGTGATGCCATCTTTGATGTCCTGGGTGTTAGTGTTAGCAGTGCACGGTGGTGGCGCGAGTTATGGTTGCTTATCTTACCATAACTGCCGAATTTCAGGGGTTTTTCGGTTTTACTTTGAACCATAACGTCCCTTTAACAAAGTTTTTTCACTGAATTTCATAGGTTTTTAGTAGCGCAACTTAACCATAACGTCCCTTTAACAAAGTTTTTTTTACTGAATATATATATATATATATATATATATATATATATATATATATATATATATATATATGTCAAAGGTTGTGTGGGTTTGTAGGTTTGTGGCACACAGCGTTGTTCTTTATACAATTCTAAACTGCTTCACCAATGTGCAGCAGATTTTGCATAGTTACCTGTTAGGACCCTCCAGAGGACATTACTGTCTACATGACATTTGAACACCACACCCATTTCCCTAGATCTGCCCAAAAGTCAAAATTTGGTTGTGGCTTTGTGGTTTAGCAAAGCGTTGTTCCTAATACAATAACACACTGTTTCACCAAGCTGCACCAAATTTTGCATACTCACCTGTTAGGACCCATCAGACATTACTGGCTACATGACATGTGGACATCCCACCCTTTTTTTACCCGGATTTCAACAAAAGTCCAAATTTGTGGGTTTTTGGCCTGCCGTCGAAGTCGTAAACCATGTTCACCCGGAAGGGACACATGTTTGAGTGTTGAATGGGCCTGAGAGGTGAAGGTGAAGGCAGGTAGCATTCCAGAAGTTTTCAAATGTTTGCCTCATCAGGTGAAATTACTTTCCCAGAGGATTTTTGCGAGATGGGGCCTGCCTACGAAGCCAGAAGTCATGCTCACCAGGAAGGGAAACATGTTTTGTTTCTAAACAAGCCTTACAATTCTGTAAATCAATATCACCGGGAGGGAAACAAAAATGTTTGCTGCTTCTGGTGAAATTACTTTTCCAGATGATTTTTGCGGCTTGTTCCCAAATGCTTTTGCAAATTTGGTGTAAATTTGTACAGTAGTTTTTTTAAAATGGCCAAAAAGTTGGTAAAAAAAAGGTGTGATATGTGAGTCCAGTCTGCAGACTCACTTCCCTATTTGGTTTCTGCAGACATGTATGGGCCAATCAGTTGGCGGCGTGAGGTCTGCAGACATCATACGCGCCTGCTGATTGGATACTGAAAAGCATGAGGTGCATCATATTTTTTTAAACGGTTGCCATGTTGGATCCGAGGATAGCCGCCGGTGTCCGTGGATGGCGCAGTGGGGAAAACATCTGGAAAACACATTTGGGGTTATTTGGTGGCCAATAAAAGGGGCTGGAAAGGGTGGAGGAGTTAAATATAGTTCATATGTAACTGTTGTTATAGGTGAAAAAAGGGCATGCAGGTGCATCTGAGTCCGCTGCCATCGCGGTAATCTGCAGACAACGCTGTGAACTAAGTTTAGAAAAAACATTTGTGGTTATTTGGTGACCGAAAGAGGGCCTGAAAAGTGTTGGGGAGTGGAAGAAAGATGATATGAAGCTGTTTTTCTAGGTGAAAAAAGGTTTTGCAGGTGCAATCCAGTCCACTGTCAATTTTGGTGTCCACGGACATCATTTCAATTGCAGGGGGTTCTGGGTGAGTTTTATTATTTGTAGGTGTATTGTAGGGTCTTGTTATATGGTTTAATTATATTTTGGTGGTTGTGGCTATTGGCCAGATTCTTGACGGCATGGCCTGTGGCCATGCCCCCAAGAATCTGTTCCCTGGCCACACACACACTACAGTAATATGTGTATGGTAATTACAAGTACTGTAGGGGGAGTATACAGTATTTCTAATATGTTGAAATTATACCATTCAAGTGCATATGGTATTCATGATTGTAGTACAATTGAGGATAGTACTTATGGAATATGTATTTGTTTATGCTTGGTATGGTTACATAGTTGCATACAGTAATACAGCTGGAATCTCTGGTTCTTTTCTGTGACAAAAACCCAGTAAAATGTGTTAAGCAGGATAGTTTAAAAGCTTTAATTGCCTACAATTTTACATATACATTTACTTGTTTTGACCCTCATAAACATTACGTTCTATGTACTATGTTTGGCACAACATTAGTGTGTGCTACACTGTTGCTGTATTGACATGAAATAATCATTGGGTCATTGGGAGAAAGAAAATCCGGAAAGGAATTAAAAAAACCTATTACAGTTATGTGAGTGTAAGTGTGATAGTGTGTTTGTATGAAATGTGTTCTAATTAAGGCAATGTTTAAAGTAGTTAGATACCTGTTTGGCATATTTTGACTATATTAGACGTTAGAAGAAGTTTTGCAGTAACAAGAACTGTGATGGTGTATTTGAAGTGTATTGCAATAAATAGTATTTTTCAAGTAGTTAGATACCTGTTGGCGTATTCTAACTATCTAGACTGTTTAAAGTACTGTTGTAATATTATGCATGTAGTTAGATACCTGTTGGCGCATTCTAACAGTTAATTGTGCTACAGTTTAGTGAGTAAATTTGGGTTGAAGGAATATTAAGTAGACATTTGTTAAATGTGCTGGCAACCTATGTTTTGGAGTAACATAGGTGCTGTTATATTCAAACCAACCATTTCTTTTTTTGACACATGCAGTATAGTGACCTGAAGTGGTTGTGGACTAGTGTGGTATATTATGCCTACTTTTGTGAAGGTTTTTTTGGCAAGAGATCCTTCGCCGTTTGTAAAGCTAATGGTTTTTGTAGTTATTTATGGTACCATCTGCATTGTACCTTAGAAGCATTAGTATGACATTTTGACCATGTGAGTTTATTTGTAAGCTGGAACAATTGTCTGAATTGCAAAAAAGGCATACTATGCCATGATTGGCATTCGGCAGAAGCTGCTGAAATGAAATGGATTCACAATTTGGTATGGCTACATATACAAATCCTTCATTAGGGGTGTGCTCTTGTGAGACATGGTTGCAGAGAGTGGATGTATCTTTCCACGTATATGAAATCTGGAATATTTCATTTATACAGATGTTTTTGGTTTCCAGTACTTGTAGTAAGTACATTATCAATTTATGTGGATTTGTTTATGGTAAATTTGACCATTCCTGCACAGTAGTGCAATTCTTGCCTTATTCCTGAGTCACTGTAAGTGCTGTCAGTATTATGTGTGGCATTTGTATGAAGGACACGCATTTGATAACACAACTGGTCCAAGCCATTTAAGTAAATGCTGTGAACAATTGGTGGCAATTGGAAGAGAAGATTGATTGTTACATTTGCATAGCAATTTACTCCAGTTGTGTTGCTGAATTTAAATGGACCAGAGGGGTTGTGCCTCTGCATACTTTGATGGGCCTGCAGTTGTTTTTTGAGAAGATATATTTGTCTCTTTGTCTTCTGATGGACGTGCAGTTGAGTTTGTACTAGACAGTTTAGTGGTTGTATTATTTGATGGAGAAACAGTTGGTTGTTGTTTCTTTAGCTGTATTGTTGGGAGATCTGTTATAGGTTCTTCTTATATTCATTTTCTTTCTAAAGGTTTTATTTTTTGAGGTAGAGGTTATATATGTAGATGAGGAGTGTACAGTGCACATAGTCTGTTGTATTTTAGGATGTAATGAAAGTCAGTGTTGACTTTGTTTGCATCAAAGTTAACTAGGAATAGACCATTGAGTGTACGCAGATGTGAAACTGCTACGTAACTCATACCTTCTTTAATGACTGTGCTGCCAATGTCAATCAATGCATGATCTAGGGTAAGACCTTGTAATTTGTGAATAGTGACACATACGCAAGACATAGAGAGAATTGTTCTCTGATTACATACATGTCTTTGAAAAGAAGGACATGTTCTATTGTGTGGCCAATTCTTTTAACTTCTGCAAGTTTACCAAAGTGGATGTTGACAACCAGAATGTTGTTGTCATGTGGATATGTTTGGAAGCCAACAAATGTACCAATTGCTTCATTGACTAAACCTTGTTCTATGTCAAGGGTATGTTTTGAATTACTTAGACACAGAGTTAATACTTTTTTAAATCCAGCAGTGTTGTAGATACATTTTTTAGGCTATTTAGTCGTGCTGTTGCTTGTTGACACATAGGGAGTGTCATGCCGTGCATGTCTAGTTTGTCTGTGGAGCTGATATGCAGTATATGTTGCATTTCATTTCTTTTTTTAACATTGTCTCGTTGAATTCACTACTGCTTGCTAGGGTTGACATTAAGGACATGTATTTTGTTGAGTTAATTGCTCCATGACATCAGCAGCAGATGTGTTCCGTCAATATAGCTCATGGATTAGCCTACTATTTAAGATGGATTTTACATCTGTAGTAGGCAGACAAGTTCTAATGCTTTTTAAAATGTTAGCAAAGGTGAGGTCTGCAGACTAATGCATGTTTTGAGTTAATTCTCTGTAGTTAATATGTTGCCAGAGGTTCACATTTCCAATGCTGCTGAGTGTGTTATGGCATTGTTTGTGTCCTAATGTTTTGAAAATAGGTTGACTTTTTACTGGTGTTAACTGTAGGTGGTCTGAGAAAAACAGTAACCTGTTTTCCTCCAAACAGTTGTTCGTAGTCGGTTTTTAGGACTTCTAGCATTCTAAGGTGAATTAAAGCCAACATGACATTGGAAACCATGCTTACCTCATCTATCAGAAGCACTTTCATTTGTTTCAGAATTCTGCATACTTCACTAATTTGCAATATTCTTATTTGTATTGGTGTTCTACTGGGAGGAGCAGTCAGTGCAAAGTTACACCTCCTATGTTGTTGGCAGCTAAACCTGTGGCGGCTGTTACAACAGCCGTAAGGTTGTTGTTTGTTAGGTTTTGTAGAAATGTGCTGATTATTTCAATTAAAAAGATTTAACCAGAACCAGCTTCATCACTTACATACAGGAGCAGAAGTTTATAATTCTTACAGTTACAGGTTTTGGTTTCATGTTTAAAGCCATGTTGAATTTCTTCAGTGACTTCCAGATAAATAGTCAGTTGTTCATCATTTAGCTGTGATTTCAGCACTGACACGTCTTCTTCAGATTGCTTAGATTGATAGATGGTATTTCCTACATCAGTTAGGGCTATTTCTGCTTCATTTAGAATGAGTGGTTCTCCAAGTGGTTCTTGGCTTCTTGTATGGGAAGTTTGAGTGCCCTCAGGAGTGTTTTTATCTAGTTGAGCTTCAATTTCTTCCTCTTGTTGGCGGTCATTGACCTACATTTCTTTGTATTGCTTGAAATTGACATTTGTTATACTGCTTTCATTTGCTTTGAATGCAGCTTCAAATGAGTTAAAGTCACCTAATAATTCTTCTTTTTTCCAAGGTTTAAAACGTTGCAGTAGGGCCATGTAATACAGTTCTCTATGTTGCAGTGATTCAAATGATAACTTTATATGATTTATTAGGCTAGGTCTAGTAGGCTTCACTAGGCTTCCCTCACAAAATGTTGCTGAATGTTTGCCAGTTGTCTCATCTGGCGTGACATTGTTTTTGTAGGAGTAGTTTTGGGCTATGTCGTAGAGGCACATGTTTTCCAAAGCAGTACTTCTGTTTGGGTAGTATGTGTCAATTAAATTGTTTTTATAAAATGTCCTGGCTTTTGAGGATCATTTGTGGCTATTGTTTCTACCTCTTGGTAGGATTTTATCACTCTTTTTCAGGATGAAGCTCGACCAAGATTTAGCTTGAAAATGTGTTCAGATTTGCCATGTAAGGCTGTACCAGTTAAACGGTCTGCAGCTTTGTAGCACCCACATTCTCTATGGGGCAGCATGTCATGATGCCTACCCCCGGGCATCTGGATCAAGCCCATCAGCCCCGGGAGCAGGCATCCAGTCATTTACAAAAACCCCCAGCAGCCCCAGCTAGGGGCTGTCTGGGTTCAGTCCTGGCGCCGTAGGCACCAGGCTCATAATAAAAATCAGTCCTGGCGCCATTGGCGCCAGGCTCATAGACATTACTTACCTCATGCAGACCATGCTGCAAATAAATCCAAGCCAACGTGAGGCCTGGATGGGACTATTTTACTACAGGGACTATTTTTTACTCGGGTGTGGTCCTGGGGAACTTCTTTCCTGGGACTACTTTGGAGGCTATTTAAACCACGCCCGAACTGCAGCACATGCTTCGTGTTATTCTGCATCCAGCAGCGTGACTCTCACCGTGCATGCAGCCAGCATCCAGTCTTCTGCCACGCCCGCGTTCCTGCAGCCAGCATCCAGTCTTCTGCCACGCCCGCCTCGAATCCGGAGCTCCTAGAATAAAGAGGAAGAAAAGGACAAGGTTAGAAAACGAACTTATTTCAAATTCCTCACCACGCGTCGCTTCGCCAGCTCCAGCACGGCGCCATACTCACCAGTTCTCACAGCATCTTTCCATCCAGCACTGTCTCCATCATTTCTTCGCCGTACTACGGCACCTAGGGGTACAAGAATAACAAGGTGAGCCAAGGGAATCAACAAATACCTCTTACCACCATAGACTTACCTGATTTATCACCGGCGGTATTATTCTCCATATCTTCATATGCCGCATCTGTAAAGAGGGAGAAAAACAACATGTTAACGCATGCACAGACTCTTACCTGAATGCCAGCAGCAGCTACGAGACCTTCTTCTCACAAACTCAGTTGCAACTTAAGGAAGGAAGGGGACAAGAGTGAACATCAGGCACATTGAACTCTTTGAACTTGATACTTACCAAGCCCGCCTGGGACTTCAGAGACAATGCTTACCGGAACTCTCCCAACGCCTTCAAACCAGTGAAGTAACTGGTATCTACGCGCCCCTGCAAGACACGCAGGATGGAGAGCTCATCTTTTACAAACATAAGGTGAGGTTACTAAGGGGATATCGGAGGTGATTAGTGGGGGAGAGCGAGAACAGTTGGGAGGCCATCACTAAAACCCACAGATGGCTAATCCCTGTCTCCATTTGCAGGAAATACTTCTTCGGGTCCAGCAGACAAGACTAGGCGGGCCAGTCCAGACAGTCATCTCTGCACTACACATCACGTTGATGGAGACCGCAGCTGTCTGGGTCCGATCGACACCCCTGTGGGTTCCAGGTGAGCGTAACACAGCATTTTTGTACCAAAGCTGGACAATTTTTGTGACAGTGATTTGTCAGATGATATGCCATCCCAGACGTCTTTTAGCTCTGTTTTGTTCTTGTTTATAAGCCTCTTGATTAAAATATGGTTCTGTGCTGATTGTGTGAATCGATTCACCTTCACAGAAGTTTGAAAATGTATCTATAATGTATCTATAATGAACTTGTGCATGTTTAGAAGTACTTTTTGTAATTTATTGATTAATTTCGTTAGTGGTTTAATTCCGTTTAAAATCAATATAAACAACTATCTCTTTAGTAGAAATGCGCTGTCAATTAGAGCTTTGAGGGTTAGTCTTCTGCAGTAGTTTTCACGGGTAGATCATGACTTTTCAGCGGTCTTTATAAGATTGTGAAGAACTGTAAGATGCGGTACAAGGGATCAAAAACGACAAGTAGTGCAGCAAACAGGTGTCAAGCATGAGGGTTGAAGTGCAGGCAACAGGTGTCAAGTAAGTGCAAATAAGGGGACTGTAGGGATACAGATACAGACCCAAGTGCATGGGTTGCCAGAGGGCAGTGTGGGTGTGCAACTGGGCGGGCAGGGACCTGGGCCAGAATTCAGAGGGTAGCCAGGGGACCAGTGCAGTATCAGACAGGAGATCAGCAGAGGAGAAGAAGCAAAGAGGAAGGTCTTGAGGTGCTTTACGGAACTGGAGAGGGTTCTGCTCAAGTTTCAAAGAGGCATGGAGGCTGTTCCAGAGAGAGGACCCAGCCGAAAAAAGAGCTCTACCCCAACTCGTTTCTTGGAGAAGCGACTGACCCTCAAGGAGTTGGAGGAGCGAAGAGCTTGAGTAGGAAGATATTTCCGAAGAAAGAGTTGAAGGTATTACAGTCCCAGGCCCCAGAAGGCCTTGTGGACTTTGCAGAGGGTCCTGAACTTGATTCTTGCAGTCACTGGGAGCCAATGGAGAGATTTCATGGCTGGGGAGATATGATCCCTGGGCTTGAGGCCAAGGACAAGTCTCGCAGTCCTGTTCTGAATGAGTTGTAGAGGGCGGAGAGTAGAGGCAGGCAGATTTAAAAAGAGGATGTTGCAGTAGTCCAGCCTAGAGAGAACCAGAGCTCTGGAGATAGTGAGCTTCTGGGGGAAGGTGAGGAAAGGAAGAATACCTCTAAGGAGGTGCAGTTGGTAATTTGACTTCTTAGAGACCTCAGAGATGTGAGTAGAAATGGAGAGTGTGGAATTGAAGATGACCCCGAGGAAGTTAGCCTCACAGGTGGGAGCAGGAAGAGGGCCAAGGGAGACTGGCCACGGAGTGACAGGAAAGGAAGGTGCTAATGAGGAGGAGCTCCGTCTTGCTGGCATTAAGGCAGAGATCATTGGCGTCACACCACTCCCAGATTGCAGACAGACAATCCGTGATGAGAGAGGGAGAAGAGGTGGCAGAGGGGAGCCTGAAAAGGAGCTGAGTGTCATCTGTATAGCACTGAACGTTGGAGTAGAGCGCAGCAATGTAGTGGATGAGAGGTTCCAGGTATTGGTTGAACACCCAGGGAGAAAGGTTAGACCCCTGGGGAATACCACAGGTAGACAGTGAGATTGAGGAGAGGAAGGACCCAAGTTGGACCTGGGAGGGTCGGTCCGAGAGGAAAGAGGCCAGCCAAGCCAGGGCCTGATCAGTGATACCCAGGTTATCACAGAGCCGGTTGAGCAGGGTGGCATGGTTAACCTTGTAAAAAGCAGAAGAGAGATCGAATAAGATGAGGACAGAGGGGTGATTAGCATCAAGGTTAGAGAGCAGGTCTTCACGGATGTGGAGGATAGCAGTTTCTGTGCTTCTAGCTGCTCTGGATCCAGACTGATGGTCATGGAGACAAGCAGATTCAGTGTGAAGATTAAGCTGGGAGATTGCCAGCTTTTCCAAGAGTTTGCCCAGGAAAGGAGTGTTGGAGATCGTACGATAGTTAGTAGGACAGGAGGGGTCAGCTGAGGGTTTCTTGAGAAGAGGGTGCCCAAGAGAGTGCTTCAGGGGGGAAGGGAAGGTTCCAGTGGCGAAAGAGTAATTGCAGAAGTTGTCCAAGGCTGGAGCGAGGGTGCCGATGTGGTCCTTGATGGTTTTGGAAGAACAAGGAATAACCTGTCCTGACAAGACTTTCATAGATCAGACTTGTCTGGACTTGTCTAGAAACCTTGTCAGGGGTGAACAGAGGAGAGGCAGAGAAGGGAGGAGGAGATGTGGTCAGGGAGGCCAGATGTAGAGGAGAGAGTAGAGGGAGAAGGAGGAGAGGACGAGAGGGTTGACATGATGTCCTGGGTTTTAGAGATTAAATGAGAGGCCAGGGTCGTGTAGAGGGCTTGGGAGGGGACAGCAGAGGTAGAGATTGCAGCAGGATTGACCAACTTCTTGTAGATTTTAAAGAGTTTGGCCGAGTTGTTAGATGCCACAGAAACACAGGCTTGGATGTGAGCTCTCTTCTTAGTGAGGACAGAGAGTCGGTATTGCCTTTGGAGCAGCCGGCAGGCCAGTTTGTCAGAGGATGCACACGATGCCAGCCATTTCCTCTCAGCCACGTTACACTTGCGTTTAAGGGTGACAAGGTCTGGGTCATACCCAGAGTTTCACTTGGCTTTGGGCTTCAAGTGGATCCTCATGACAGGGGCAAGTGCATCAAGAGTATCAGAGATAGAAGAGTGGAGCATGGAAATGGCTGTGTCAAGATGTGAGTCAGCCAGAGGTGGAGGAGGGGACAGAATGTGACGGCAAAAGTCTCATTTGACACACACTTCATGGGTCAGATGACCGAGAAGGTGGGTCGAAGTGTGTGGATTGGCTCGGCCTGAGGGGTAGAGAGAGAGAGATGAGAGGAGAGAGGAAAGTGATCACTCCAAGAGGAGTGGTGAGAGGGTTAGAAAGGAGGTGGTCCAAGGTGATCAGAACATCCAGAGTGTGCCCCGCAGTGTGAGTCGGGCCAGAGGGAAGAATAGAAAGAGAGAGAGAGAGTCACAGAGGTCGTAAAAGAGTCCAGAGGAGGGACAGGAAGCATCTAGGTGGATTTTGATGTCACCAAGGAGGAGGAGTTGATTGGTCGAGGCCAGAAGGGAGGGGGAGAGGTCCACCCACTCAGAGAGGAAGGAGGTGGTCTGACCAGATGGCCGGTAGATAGTAGCCACAGTTAGGGAATGGCCAAGAGAGAGAGAAAGCCTGCAAACCAGGCATTCAGAAGAGGAGTAGGCTTGCATATGGATGATAGAGGCAGGAATCCACTCCGGGAAGATCACGGCTACTCCCCCACTAGAACAGTTGCATCTGGGTGTGGAGAGAATCTTGTAGCCATCAGGGAGCAGAGTGTCAAAGCTCAGGATAGAACTGGCTGTGAACCATTCATGGGGCCATTCAGGTAAACATTAATGACGACCTTAGAGGAGTGGAAGGGGGCCACGAGGGCCTCCCATCGGGTGCCACCATTAATGGGAAAGGAAGAAAAAGGAGAGCGCACAGAGACCATATGAAGAGTCCATAGGTCTGGCGAGGGAATGACAAAGAGGATGTCAGTGACCGTCTGTTTGGAGGAAGCACTGGTATAGGTATCAGCGATAGGAAGGCCTGGATTGGAAACCAGGATATCCTTTTTGAACTTCTTCCTACAAGACTTAGTGAGAAGGGCTGGATAGTCAATAGAGAAGCAGTTAGAGAAGATAGGAGAAACAGAGAGCACCATAGAAGAGGTGGGTGAAAGAGGAGAGAGGAAGAGGGATGGAGGTTTTGATTGGGAAAAGAACAGTAGGGGGAGACACCGGGGGTGGACACAAGGGGGGGTGCAAGCAGACGAGACAGAACATGGACAAGAACAAATATTAAATAATTAAGCTGAAAGAGACGAAGTGCTCAGAAGGAAGTGCACAACAAAACACAAGGCTGTAAGGTGAACAACAATAAGGTTACCCACCAGGGCATCAAGATACAGAGCAGTTGCGAAAGAAAACCTAGAAGAGGGAAGAGCACAGCAGAACACAACACAGAGCAATATACAGCAAACAGAGCAGTTTATTATGAAAACCAAGAAGAAGGTAGCGCACAGCAGAACACAGAGCAATACACCAAAGGACAGAGAAGCAGCTAGGAAGAGGGATAGGGCAGGGGAAGAAGAGGCTAATGACTCGCAGGGGAGCAAGGACGATAGGGGCTGCGTGGGTGCTGGTGAGCTGGAGCAGGGAGGCCATGAGGCACACAGGATCAAGAGTTGCGAGGGACCACGTGGGCAAGGACGCTCAGGATTCGAATGTAGCCAAGGTTGGATAGTACAAGGAACCCACACGATCAAGGTTTGTGAGGGACCAGGCAGGCAAAGGATGCACAGGCGTGAGTTCGGCAATGATGGAACGGGGCAAAGGGACATGCGATCATGGAATGTAAGGGACCACATGAGTAGTGGATACTCAGGCATGGCCGTGGCCAAGGATGGAAAGGGTGCTGATGCACATTCGATCACAGGATTGCGAGGGACAACACAGGCTGAGGACGTGCGAGGGACCACACAAACGTGGACACGCAGCGCGAGCGGAGCCAAAGATGGAAGTGGCGTAGAGGCACACACGATCAAAGATTGCGAGGGACCACCCAAGTCGGGGATATGCAGAGTGAGCGAAGCCAAGGATGGAAGTGGCACAGAGGCACATGTGCTCGAAGATTGCGAGAGACCACACACATCAGTGACATGCAGCACGAGCGAAGTCAAGGATGGAAGTCATGCAGAAGCACCCACGATCAGGGGTTGTGAGGGCCCATGCAGGGAGAGGATGCAGTGGGGTACTAGGATGGGATGGGCGAGATGGGAAACTCAAGAAGGAGTGGGAAGTGACAGTGCAGGTAGGAATCACAAGGGAAGGGGGCAAGCCTAGCAAAAGGCAGGGGCAGAGGCGCAAGTCACATGGGTGGGAGGGACACAGTCAGAGGAGAGGCACAGTCGGAAGGGCTAAGAAGCGCAGAGCAAGCAAACTGCCCAACTTCTTACCTGGTGGCCGGAGACAGGAGGGTGAATCATCTGCACACACTGTCTGCACCACAGACCCCTTCGCTTCACCAAACACCTGCATCGTTCAACACCACAGCCTTGTCCTGTGAGGGCTTTCCCGCAGCGGGTCCGAACCTCAGATTTTATAGGCTCAGTAGCATGGATGTAACACATGTGTTACGTGTCGTCGGGCAGCATCTCCTGCGAACCTCTGTCATTCAACACTGCAGCCTTGTCCTGTGAGGGCTTTGCCGCAGACAGTCTGAACCACAGATTTTATACGCTTGGTATCGTGGACATAACAAATGTGTTACGTGTCATCAGTCCGCGTCTCCTGCGAACTTGCATCGTTCAACACTGCACCCTTGTCCTGTCTGGGCTTTGCCGCAGAGGGTCTGAACCTCGGATTTTATAGGCTCGGTAGTGTGGATGTAACAAACGTGTTACGTGTCTTTGGGCAGCATCTCCTGCAAACCAGCATCATTCAACACCGCGGCCTTGTCCTGCGAGGGCTTTGCCACAGATGGTCCAGACCTTGAATTTTATAGGCTTGGAAGCGTGGATGTAACAAATGTGTTACATGTCTTCGGGCAGCGTCTCCTGCAGACCTCTGTCATTCAACACTGCAGCCTTGTCCAGCAAGGGCTTTGCCGCAGAGGGTCCGAACCACGGATTTTATAGGCTCAATAGCGTGGACGTAACAAATGTGTTACATGCTGTCAGGCAGCATCTCCTGCGAACCCGCGTTGTTAAACACATCGGCCTTGTCCTGCCAGGGGTTTGCTGCACAGGGTCTGAACCTCAGATCTTATAGGCTCGGTAGCATGGACGTACCAAATGTGTTATGTGTCATCAGGCAGCATCTCCTGCGAACCTGCATCGTTCAACACTGCAGCCTTGTCCTGCAAGGGCTTTGCTGCAGAGGGTCCGAACCTCCGATGTTATAGGCTCGGTAGCATGGATGTAAGAAACGTGTTACATGCTGTCAGGCAGCATCTCCTGCGAACCCACGTTGTTAAACACATCGGCCTTGTCCTGCCAGGGGTTTGCTGCAGAGGGTCTGAACCTCAGATCTTATAGGCTCGGTAGCATGGACGTAACAAATGTGTTACATGTCGTCGGGCAGCGTCTCCTGCGAACCTGTGTCATTCAACACCGCAGCCTTGTCCTGCAAGGGCTTTGCTGCAGAGTGTCCGAACCTCATATTTTATAGGCTCAGTAGCATGGATGTAACTAACGTGTTAAGTGTCATCGGGCAGCGTCTCCTCCGAACCAGCGTTCTTCAACACTGCGGCCTTGTCCTACGAGGGCTTTGCCGCAGAGGGTTTGAACCTCAGATTTTATAGGCTCAGTAGCATGGATTTAACAAATGTGTTACATGTCATCGGGCAGCATCTCCTGTGAACCTGCGTCGTTCAACACCGCAGCCTTGAACTGCGAGGGCTTTTTTTAGTAGTCGCTGGTTTAGTTATGTTAAGTGAGGTTACTAGCTGTTTTGTTTTGATGTTTTCTATAAATTGCTTTAGAGGAAGATGACTATATGGCTTGCTTTTATTCTTATGTGCTCTATTTTTCTTTGTTTTCTACAGATTTGCTTTTTAGTAGGCATTCTGTTCTGTCTGTTTGGAAAAAAGAAAGTTTGGGTTTGAAAATTGTGGAATGTATGGGCAGGTATTGTGGGTGGGTGTGTGGTGTGATTGTGAAGATGAATAGAGTGATGTGTAATTGTGTAGTGGGATGATAGGTGTAGTTGGAAAGGTTGTAAGAGTAAACGTGTGTGCAGATGTAATGGGCTTCAGTTAGTGAGTAATGGAGTTGTGGTGTGTTTGAATAAGTAGGGACATTATGATTGTTAGGGAGAATTCTCAGAAATGTGCTAATTCCCTTCCACCTTAGAGACTCCCAGCTCTTTTGCTGGACTTTAGGACTTTTAATATCTAACCTGGAGAGAGTGAGACCTTTTTGCCACTCTTTCATGTATTTTTCTGTGATTTGGACTCTGTGTTTCTTTTGACTTTGGAGTCTGACAAACTCCATAGGCATCATCTTTACATTGTGACACACAGCACCTTCAGCGCAGGGGCACAGGGAAGTCTTTTAGGTTTCCCAAAGGTTTAAATACCTTCTCTTGGTAAAACTACTGTTTCCAAGAGCAGTGAAGTGAAGTGAAATTGACTGTACGTACATTTTGCAACTTTCCAGACCCAGCGCACACTATGTTACCATAGGGTGCTGGAGGGGTTACTTAGTATCCCCTTTGTCTAATTTCTCATGTAACATTTTTATCTTACCGTTTCTACAATTAATGGCTGGTGGTAGTGGTTTACTTTTTACTACCATTGTGTGTTTTTCCCGTGGGCTGCAATCACAGCTGCAGTAAGGCACCCATGGGTGCCCATTTTGTCAAAATGGCCCTGGTCTTCTTTTTTTGCCATTTCTTGTTGGAAAGGTCCTTCTTGAGATTTAGTCTGCACACCAAACCAGGTTTGGTGCCTTTGTTCGTTTTGTCTTTGGTGGGATTCACAAGTGAAGCCTGCCTCTGGCTCCAGCATGTCTGGCAGGGGCAGGAAGTGAGGGAGATGCCCGAAAATCTCTGTGCTTAATCCCCTTGGTTATAGGTATGCACCCAAAAGCGATTGGCCAGCTGGCTGTCCTTGGAGGACAGCCACCCTACTGTGTGATTGACAGCTAGGCTGGAATCAATGAGAGAAACCTGCATAAAAGATGAAGCTTTTGGCTTGGAAGGCAGAGTCGGCCACTGGATGAAGGAATCCGAAGAAGAACTTGGAAGAGATGCCTGCTGCAACTCCTGGCCCATTGGTTTGTCCGGTGAAGCCCTGCTGCTGTTCTGAAGCTCTGAATTCACCTCGACTAGACAAGACCTGCAAAGGATGATTTTTCCCCTTGGGTTGGTGAGACCAATCGAACCCAGGACGAGCTCACTGGAAATCCTCTCGAAGCTGGCTGTACTTCCATTGCTGCTGCAGGAACCGAAGTGCCAGGGATAGGAACACCAGAATCGAGTGAGTGTGTTTAAGTTTGGACCCGAGCCGCAGGAAGATCCTCCGGACTCCCTGGAAGCAGGACTGACCAAGCCTGAGCCACCTCAACAGAGTGCTGGACCCATGATGAGAGGAAAGTCTGAAGTGGTATCTGAGAACCGCAGTGATGCTATTTGCTATAGATGCAAGGAGCTGAAACCGCAAAGTGCTGCTGAATTAAAGTTTACCCATTGCTGCCGCTGACCTTCCCATTGCAGTGCAGGAGTCCCCAGACGTCCTCCCTCTGGTCTTCATGACCGAGGCCCAGGAACAACAGAGTCCACAGAGCTGTACAGGAACAGAAGCCAGCTGGAACCATTTCTTCTAATCAAAAGGTACTGTAACACTAAGGGGATTTAGCTCTTGTTGTGTAGCCTTGCTTGTTCTCAGCTGAGACTTGTCTTGGTTGCTTTTACAGAGTTGATTGCAGCTTTGCCTTTCACAAGTCTTCCAGCTTGTGGCCCTTCTTTGATTCTTTATTTCTAAAAAGACTTCTAAAACATAGTGAAAGACTTTTACTTACATACAAGAAGTGCTTCAGCTCACCTAGACTTTTGTTCAATTGACATTGGCTGGCCTGGTTCCCTGAAAGACTCTTCTTACCTCTGACTTTGTGTTTTACCTCTCCTCCATGAAAGGATTAATTTATTTTGCATTGGGGGTTTAAAAGTACTTACCTGCTTCAGAATATGTGTGTAACTTTTTATTTATTCCCAAACCCTTTTCTTTGACACCAACTCAGTATAAATGTACCATTGATATATTAATGTCTACAGTGGCCCAGTTATTTAAGTCACCTCAGGGTGTAGGAACCATCTGCGTACCATCCCAAATGGGTACTGGCTGATTTAGAGAAACTAATTGGGTGTATTTTGAAGAGTATTTGTGTGTTGCTTATATATTGCTCCTGTTACGCTCACCTGGACCCCACAGGGGTGTCGATCGGACCCGGACAGCTGCGGTCTCCGTCAACGTGATGCGTAGTGCAGAGATGACTGTCTGGACTGGCCCGCCTAGTCTTGTCTGCTACCCGAAGAAGTATTTTCCTGCAACTGGAGACAGGGATTAGCCACCTGTGGGTTTTAGTGATGGCCTCCCAACTGTTCTCGCTCTCCCCCACTAATCACCTCCGAAATCCCCTTAGTAACCTCACCTTATGTTTGTAAAAGATGAGCTCTCCATCCTGCGTGTCTTGCAGGGGTGCGTAGATATCAGTTACTTCACTGGTTTGAAGGCGTTGGGAGAGTTCCGGTAAGCATTGACTCTGAAGTCCCAGGCGGGATTGGTAAGTATCAAGTTCAAAGAGTTCAATGTGCCCGATGTTCACTCTTGTCCCCTTCCTTCCTTAAGTTGCAACTGAGTTCGTGAGAAGAAGGTCTCGTAGCTGCTGCTGGCGTTCAGGTAAGACTCTGTGTTACCCAACGCTGTCCGGTAACTATTGCATGCGTTAATGTGTTGTTTTTCTCCCTCTTTACAGATGCGGCATATGAAGATATGGAGAATAATACTGCTGGTGGTAAATCAGGTAAGTCTATGGTGGTAAGAGGTATTTGTTGATTCCCTTGGCTCACCTTGTTATTCTTGTGCCCCTAGGTGCCGGAGTACGGCGAAGAAATGATGGAGACAGTGCTGGATCGAAAGATGCTGTGAGAACTGGTGAGTATGGTGCCGTGCTGGAGCTGGCGAAGCGACGCGTGCAGGACTGATGTACTTTCCAGGTCGGTAGATGGAATGGATCCGGCATCAGGTGAGGAATTTGAAATAAGTTTGTTTTCTAACCTTGTCCTTTTCTTTCTCTTTATTCTAGGAGCTCCGGATTCGAGGCGGGCATGGCAGAAGACTGGATGCTGGCTGCAGGCACGCGGGCGTGGCAGAAGAATGGATGCTGGCTGCAGGCACGGTGAGAGTCACGCTGCTGGATGCAGTATAACACGAAGCATGTGCTGCTGTTCGGGCGTGGTTTAAATAGCCTCCAAAGTAGTCCCAGGAAAGAAGTTCCCCAGGACCACACCCGAGTAAAAAATAGTCCCTGTAGTAAAATAGTCCCATCCTCACGTTGGCTTGGATTTGTTTGCAGCATGGTCTGCATGAGGTAAGTAATGTCTATGAGGCGCCAGGCCTGATTTTTATTATGAGCCTGGTGCCTACAGCGACAGGACTGAACCCAGACAGCCCCTAGCTGGGGCTGCTGGGGTTTTTGTAAATGTCTGTATGCCTGCTCCCGGGGCTGATGGGCTTGATCCAGATGCCCGGGGGTAGGCATCATGACAGCTCCCTTCTGAAGAAGGCTTATTCAACTGATAGATGAATACATTAATAATTGTTTAATCAGGAAACTGTGAGTGTAAGAGTTTGTTTGAACACTTGTCACTGTGAATCTCGGTGTAAAAGCCCTACTGCTCACATTGACCCCTCTTGAGATAAGCCTGGCTGCTCAGCCACACTATCAACCTGTGTAGTACAGACTTCATCAAGAATTGGGTTCCTATTGCCAGGAGGTCATGGTTGCTGTAGTCTCCCAAAGGGACTGCACACAATCTTGCCTAACAATGATGTTTTGAGGAAAAGAGTGGTTGTTGTAATGGTGGTGTTTAGATAGAAATAGAAAGAGTGTGAATGTGGCAATATAATGAGTAAGAGTGAAATAATACTCTAGGCTGATATATAGTGAAAGTACATTGTTACATTTAGAAAAATATACATGCTATATTTATGCACTTACTTTGTGGGATGTGAAGAGTGTAATTTTTTCGGTAGCTGTCTTTGGCAATCTTCTTCTTTCCTGTAATTGTAAAAGAAAGTTAGTGGTTATATGTGGTAATGGTGAAGTACTTTTAGTAAGAGAGGTTGTTATTTATGAAGGTAGGAGGAGTTGTTGGGGAAAAAGAGTTATTAAAGTTGTGTTATGGGTGGTGTACGAAAGTATGTTAACTATGTTGTTGACGCAACTGGAGTATGGGTAGTGCTGTTTGACACATTAGAAGGAACAGGGCAAAATGGGTGTGAGAAAAAGGTGCGTAGCTAGGTTATTTCTGTGCTGCTTATTTTAATAGAAGAAGTGCTGTGGCTGTGGTGTAATGTATTCGGAATATGTTTCAGTGTTTTAAAGAATATGAAACTGTGGCCTAGTGGTAATGCAGTGGTGGATTCTTGTTGCAGCAGTGTTTGGTGTCTTATAGTAGAGGTTCGGAAAGAAGAGTACTTTATATGTAAGTTGAAGTGTTGTATATAGATACTTTGATGGTATACACATATGTGTGAGCAGGTGGAGAATGGTGACAGTGTAAGGGATGTAATGAGTGAGGTTGGAAAGTGTGAGATTTATATAGAATAGAAAAATGGAAAATGCTGACCGTCTAAAAATGTTTCTTTATAGGAGCATTTTCATGAAAGTCAAAACCTGCAGATGTCAATTTATAGGAGCACTCTGTGTAACTCTTTTGTAAAAGAAAATAAAAGCAGATGGAAAAGATTTGTAGCACATTATTAAGTGGCAGTACATGCATACTTTCCAACATGATCCACTGCAATATGTAGGTGCTTATGAAGTCTTGCTTTTTTCTGTTGCATTCTGGGAGTTGTAGTTGCAACCTTTCCATAAGAAAACATGGACTACAAGTCTCAGAATGCATGGAAGAAACTAGGACTGTATAAGCACCTACAGAATGGAATGGGCCATGCTAGCAAGTATGCACGTACTGTCAAGATATTAAACTTCCACTTAAAAATGTTGCTCAAATGTTTTGCATCTGCTTTTTCTTTGCTTTACAAAGTAGTTACACACAGTGCTGCTGTTAATGTATATATGCATTTCTTAACTTTTGTGAAAATGCTCCTAAAAAGAAATATTGGTAAACATGCAGTATTTTCTTTTTTTTCATTTAATATAAATGTGACACTTTTGAATCTTGCTTTTGCTATTTTGTTTTTGGCATTCTGGGACTTGTAGTCTGGGTTATGTAACAGGAGAAGTGGTTTCACAAGTAACTGAATGCAAAGAACAAAACCAAGACTTGATAAGCAGCTATAGTTTGAAATAGGTCATGTTGGCAAGTATGCATGTACTGCCAACCTATTAAACTGGCACACAACAAGTGCGACTTATACATGGTTGACAAATCTGTTCTATGTGCCTTTCCTTTCTTTTGTAAAAAGGTTACACAGTGCTGCAACAAATGCACATATGTATTTTTTATATTTCATGAAAATGCTACTAAAAGAAAACATTTTTAAATGCACATCATTGTGAGTAACTGCCACATGATGTGAGCAGGTGCTTAATGCTACAATGAATGACATTTGCTAGAGTGGCTAAAAGAAAGAATATGCTTATTGATAAGCTTATTACACGGTTAGTGGCAGGAACCCTGTATATGCACATTTGTGAAACAGGTGAACAAAATACTTTAAAAAATACAAGTATACCTTTACTATGTCTTGTTAGATGCAGATGTTGTTGAATCTCAAATAGACATCTTGGAGAGTTTTACAGTAGTTTTTGATTCAGGGGGCTGTGAGTAACAGGAGACATGTACTCTGAGAGTTCAAGAGTACATATGAAGTGTTGAAGTGAGATGGCAGGGTTACATGTAGAGTTTTTGGATGTGATTGGTGGATGGATGTGTGACTGTTTGAAAGCAGCCAATGAGGGAGTGTTAGAAACATGAACATGGAATGGGTAAAAGGGCTGCCCTGTGTTACGATGCCAGCGGTCAGTGCAGTAATCCACGAACACTGCACATGCCATCCGGGTCTTTTAGGGATGCCCGGCGTGGAAAGGGGACTGCAGAGACCGAGGACAGTCGTGGATGTCTACAGACATTGGGCGATCAGCAAATCAGGTTTCCTGGGTGTGGTGCACAGGAAGAGAGGGTAGCAGGAGTTTTGTTTAGTGAGTGCACTGAAGATGGCTATGGCTATGTGTTTGAGGAAGTAGAGTGTATGGATTCTGGGAGACTATTTGATCCAATGGCTGAGGGTGTATTCTGAGCACTGTGGATTGTCTGAAAATCTTGAATTCGATGAATTTCAAGTTTCATAGTATGGAGTTTGAGAAATGAAGTGGGCGGAATTCTTCCCGTTTTGTGAGAATATGGTTCACTTGAAGCATCCGGAAATCATTGTAGTTCATTGTGGAGGGAACAGTTTGGGCTATGTTACCGGAATATCATTACAGTTGCAATACATTTGGAAAGTTGATGGAACTGTTTCCACTTACAAAAATGATCTTTTCTCGGATAGCTCAGAGACAAATGTAGATGTGTTCAAATTTATTTTGACCACCAATTAAGAAAGCAAGTCGCAATGTGAACAAATTTGTATGTGCCTTTTTGCGGGATGTTGGCCTGACATCTTTTCATAATGAAAATATCAAATTTGATATTGTCAACATTTTTATTTCGGAGAGATGGAGTGCATCTAACTGATGTGGACAATCAGATTTTTCTTGAAAACATTCCAAATGCATTCAAGCAGTTTCTGTGAACACCTACTCTATGGATTCAAGTATTCTTTCAAAGTTGAATTAAACAAAAAGGAAAAAGAGAAAAAAATTAGTAGCACTTTATGTGAAAATTAAAAAAACAATTAAGTTCTGTAGAATATTTGTGAGTTTAGTACATAAAACCAAATAATCATAAAAATATATAAAAGTCAAAAAGAGAAAAAAGGTTCTTTTACCAGCCACCATTTTTGAATGAAAAACAATTAAAATGATTTTCATTTCCCCACCAAATGCCTGCAATTTTCAAGATGTCTGTGTACTACTGCGCTGTCCGCGGACTATGTAGACTGCAGTTCTATTTTTTTAACTGTGAAAGGAGGCTCCTAAAGTAACTTTTTTGTGTTTTGTGATTTTGCATTTTTTTTGCTTTTTTATTTTCCTGGAGAGGGACATGGTAAGGTGGGTAGGAGATGGAAGGCAGAGGGAAGAGGCACCAACCACAGAGATGAAGGGGTAGGTGGACAGATGAACATTTTGAACAGGCCTTACATTTAAAGTATTTGGCAGTGTTTCTTGTGCTCGTTGACCGTGACCTCGAAAGCACTTTGAAATTGCCCCAATGCAGATCCGTGCTTTGCAGTACAAACATAGTTCTGTGATCCTCAAAAGATAAGGGTCAACAGTGCCAGGATCCTCTGCTCTAGAGTAGTATTTTGTGTGGTGGCAGGAGCGGTCGAGGAAGCTGGGTTAGAGGCAGTCAATCTGCTTCCCCCTAAGAAAGGAACAGCCTTTCTCAGAACACCGGAGTGTTTCGATCTGGTGTGGTGGCACATGGAGGTGGTCCCGTAGTGGTACAGCCCAGGTTTTCTGTGACTGAGTACGTCCCTGCACTCGGTGCATCAGACTTTAGCTTCCAGAGCCTTTGGTGCACCCCAACGTTGGTAAAAAAACACCACACCCAGGACTCACGTCGGACGCTGGAGGTAGACACTTCCTCTACCTCATCTTTGTCTTCCTCTTCTACTCCATCCTCGCATGTGTTCTTCTGTCCAGGCTCTCCAGGTTGTTGGGGTGGTGGTGGCCTCTGGGGACAAGGGATGGCCATGACAGATGCCATTGGATTGAGCCGTCAAAGTTCTGCGACTAAGGTCTCGTCTTAGTGCTCTCTCCTGGGTAGCCAGATTGAGAATGACTGAAAGTACTGGGTGGGAGACTTCAAAGGAACAGTCCGCGAACCACGCGACTGTCCACGGAGCTACCAATTCCAAAATAGACCTTGGAAAGTTGTAAAATTGCGTCTAATAGCTCTGGTAGGGTAAACTTTCAACTTTCAACTTGAAACACTTTAGATTATCCAGAAATGCAGTTTTAAATTGTCCGCGGAGAATGGACACCGTTCGCACGCAGGCCATCACACTGCACAGGAGAGGTCACATGATGATATCCGCGGACATCTGCGGCTCTGAATCTATATATATGTCAGTGAAAAAACATTTCTAAAAGGACGTTATGGATAAGTTGCACTAATAAAAACCTATGAAATTCAGTGATAAAACATTGTTACAGCGACGTTATGGTTACAAGCAAAACTGAAAATGCCCAGAAATTCACCAGTAATTGTAGCACAACCAAAACTCACGCCACCACCGTGCACTGCTAAGACAAACACACAGGACATCAAAGATGACATCACAAATGTCATTGATGACATCACTGATCACATCACAAATGAAATTAATTTTGATGAAAAGTCCCTAGAAGGGGTTGTGCTTACAATGTTGGTAGCAAGATGTCAGGGCTGATTGGGAGACCTCTGATGAAGTACTTCATGTATTAAAACATTTACTCATCTAAACAATACATTATATTGGAGTGTTGTTGTTGATAGAGCAACCTAACAATACATACATAGGCAATAGGGTGCAGCATGTACATTATTTTTAATCTGGTAATATTAGCCAGTAAAATAATAAATGCAATCATATCAGAATGATGACTAACATTAAACTTGGAATGAATAGCTAGCAATACAAGACTTACTACACACTTGTGTTAGTACAAACAATACATATGCAGAGCCACAATGCATAATAATCTGAGGCACATGCAAGGAAACTCCTCTAAGGAGGAAAGAAACAACATCACCAGAAAATGACAATAACATTAGAGCTGATCATCATGTACACAAATAAATTGTGTGTTTGAAACCTGCTTATTGGCCCATGTATCTGCACCATGAGCTCAGATCAAACTGTAAGGAAAGTACTTTAAGAACATATGAGAAGGTTTATGTCTAGATACATAGCACCTTTTCAATTTCTGAAATTGTCACTGTTAGTGAACAAAAACTAGTCTAGATATGTCAGTGAAGAAAAATAAGTGGCCCAGATATGTGATGTTATCGGTATTGTCATAAATGACATTTCTGATGTCATCTTTGAGGTCATGTGTGTGTCTTAGCAGTGCACGGTGGTGGCGCGGATTATGGTTGCTTAGCTTACCATAACTGCCACATTTCTGGGGGTTTTGGTTTAACTTATTATAACGTCCCTTTAACAAAGCTTTTTCATTGTTGAATTTCACAGGTTTTTATTAGTGCAACTTAACCATAACGTCTCTTTAACAACGTGTTTTCACTGAATATATATATATATATATATATATATATATATATATATATATATATATATATATATATATATATATATATATATTCTTTTATATCACTGATTGTTTACCAGTCGAAAAATGGGTCGCACTCTCCATAGCGATTCCAAAATAATTTTCAGGACGCTGATTTCTTCATAATATGCTTTCCTTTATTTGTATTTCTGTGGAACCATTCATAGCAAAGAAAATGTAAAAGTTATACAGATCTGGGACTCCCATTTAGTGTAGCAAAAAATATGCATTGGCGTTTATTTCTGTGGAACCATTTATAGCAAAGAACATTTAAAATCCATACAGACAGACCTGACACTCCTATTTAGTTTAGCTTCCTCACCACTTGCTCACAACAAATGCCTCATTCAAAAAAGGGCTTGTTAAATTGTCCACAGCGTGTTGGGATTAGAGGTAAAAAGAAGATTGGTTCTCTTTTTTTACTGTTTTTTCATGTCGGCCATCTTATAATGGCTTAGTTTCCAATGTGTATTTTTAGTCGCAACGCTTACTATCCCACTATACAGTACATAGTTCAAAAACTGTTTTCTAAAACAACCCACAAAGGCTTAAAAGTGCATACTGCTTTAGCAGCATTTGTATTGGTCCTTATTGAAATAAAATACGCTGAATGCTATGCATAGTGCTATTATCCTTATTTCATACTGAGCCAGTTAGCTGGAGGATGCATAGTGCTCATTTTAGCATTCATTGTCCTTTAGATAAAGTGCATGGTACACGCTGCAATGTGTAGTACATGTCAGGTTGACCTCAAAGTGCATAGTGCATTAGCAGCATATGCTATATAGAATGCCTTTAGGATTGACCTCAAAGTGCATAGTGCATTAGCAGCATTTTCTACGTACTGCCTTTTAGGAACAACTCTGCAACGTCTCTTGTATAATACTGGCAGCATCCTACCCACAGCACAGATCGGCTATGAAAGTGCATAGTGCAATAACTACATATTTCAAATACATGTTAACACATAACAGAACACAACAAACCATTCAAATCACTACTGCTTAAAGTTTGTAACCATTGATGCATAGTGCTGGTAGTTTTGTTGCGTAGAAAATGGGTTAGCTATGGATTCGGTGCTTCTCACGTGATGCCAAGAGCATCTTTCCAGTGTAAATCTACTGAAAGAGGGTTTACTACAATGTCAACATATTTAGAGTACATGTAAGCACATGTAAGAAACATTGTTACTACTGACAGTTTTTTGCATAGAAATTGGGATAGCTGTAAAGTGCATTGTGCATTAACAACTTAATTAATTAAAGATACATAGCAGACCAGGTCTCGCAATATCCAAATATTATCGTCCCCTCCTATTGTTAGTTTTAGGATCAGTGTTTTTGTTTGTTTACAATTCACGATACGGACACATCTGCCGCTTGATGGGCTTCTGCTCATGCACTTTACTTTGTTGAAACAAATATATTCGCCCCTTTCTTAATTTATCCCAGTCATTGCTGGACATTCAAAAACACTGTGATTGGTTCAATTAAAAACATTATTCAAAATTTAAAGCGAAAAAGCAATCACCATTAGAATAAGAAAGAATTTAAATCAATGTACATAGCAAAACAACATTATCAAGCAAATGTGTGTTAGCAATTCTGTCTTACACATACAGAGCTAAACCTGATATGGGGCAACAGCCAAAATACAAAATACATCGCATATCTCATTGACACAAAAACGTATATAGTTCTTCGTCTATGTTTTGGCCATTAGGATGTTTACTTTCAAAATCCAGAATACAACAGGTTTCTTTTTGCGAAGCATACATTCTCTATCGCCTCCCCGAGGGCCAATTGCAATCCTATGGATGCCTAAAAAGCCAAAACTTTCCATATTATTACTATGGCATTCCACAAAATGTTTGGCCATGGGGTAAATTACATCATTGTGTGCGATGGCTTGTACATGCTGTTGGATCTTCAATTTGCACTTGATGCTTCCGATGTACCATTTATAACAGGAGCATGTTAACACATATACTACATACTCCATTTCACATGTAATTCTATCCAATATTGAGACAGTGTTACCCAATACTGGATGTTGGAATGATGCACAGTTTTTGGCATACTTGTAAATATTGCACCTTGTGCATTTAAAGAAACCTTTCTTTTGATTTGCAAATCAGTTTGCCGTATTCTTATCTTCCTCTTTGGTCTTATCTCTGTACTAGTATATCTTTGATTGACCAATTTCTTCTGAAACTGATTTTAGTATTTGTTTTCAGACTGCAGGAAAGGTCTTCATCTGCTAATAAGATTTTCCAATGTCTTTGCATTATTCGTTGGATCGTAAGGGCTTGTGTATCAAAAGTTAGAATCAGGCACGTGCTGTCTGCTTCTATTTCTGACTTTGCTTGTTTGAGAGATCCCATCAGAAGGCTTTGTCTATCTTGTTTTCTTGCCTTGATGTATGCTCTCTGAATCACTTCTTTTGGATATTGTAGTCTTTTGAAGCCTTGAGCCGTGATTTTACTCTCAGTATAATAAACCTCTAATGTAGTGGTGTTCCGTTGTATCCTAACAAACTCTCCATATGGAACACTCCATATTAAGTTCTTGGGGTGTCCACTTGTGGTATGCAATGGAGTGTTTATCCTGTGGATTTTCTGTGTAGTTCGCAGGTTATTGTTTGGTACACTATCCTGAGATTGATATCTAAAAAAGTGATGAAGTTCTGGCTAGGTGTTTCTGTGAATCTTAAATTGTGTGTATTTTGGTTTAGTAATGTCACAAAATCTAGCCATCCTTGTACTGATCCCTTCCAAATTACAAACAAATCGTCTATATATCTGAGCCACAATATCACATTTCCTGTTTTTTCTAGATTACGATAAGACCACACCTCCAATTGTTTCCACGCGCCCATCGTTAAAGTAGATTAAGGCAGTGCAAAGGTTGTGCCAATGGAAGTTCCCTGGATTTGTCTGAAAAACTCATTATTGAAAAGAAAAACATTGTTCGTGAGGCAAAGATCTATCATTTCTAGGACCATTTTTGTGTGTTCAAGGTAGTTTAGGGGTTTTGTGCTCAAATAATGCTTGCACGCTTGTTTACCATATTCATGACCAATTGAGGTTTAAAGGGAAACAACGTCCATAGTTGCCATTATGTAATCAGTTTCCCATGGTATATCATCAACAAGAGACAAAACATCTGTACTGTCTCTCAAGTATGATGGGAGAGAGGAGACAAATGAGAAGAGAACTTCATCTACATACTTTGACATATATTCCAAAGCTGATTCTATTAAGGACACAATGGGTCTCCCTTGTGGTTTCTTGGCATTTTTATGAATTTTGGGGAGAAAATATATTGTTGGTGTGATTGAGTTAGTGATTGCCAAACATTTACAGGTTTCTTCCGTCAGTATTCCTTTTTGTTCCCATTTAACAAGAAACAATTTTACTTTATTCTCCAATTCTTTAATAGGATTGGTTTTGATCCATTCATAGCATTTTGTATCGCTTTGCTGTGCATATGCCTCCTTAATGTAATCATTTTTGTTTAACAGGACAAAGTTACGTCCTTTATCGGAGGGTTTGATGATACAATTTGTCAACTCATGTAATTCCTGGAGTCCTTTGCTGTCTTTTACTGACATGTTGTCTTTGAACCTTTGTTTGTCTCATCTACGCATATCTTTTAGATCTTCAATCTCTAAGCTCTGGAAAGCCTCAATGCTACTTCCGATGTTGGATGTGGGATTAAATTTGGACTGTTGTTTGAGTTTACTTTTTGCAGTCCAATCCATTCTGATATTGAGCTCAGCAAAGTCCACTGTTTCTTGTTCCATACCCACATCTAGTCCTTTTTTCCAGTCCAATAAGGTCTGAAAGTATGCTTAATTCTCCCATTTTCATTTCTGTTCTTCCTGTTTCTTCTTGAGTAGGCCATGAACTTTGTAAATTTGTTGTGAAAAATGTCCTAAGGCGTATTTTGCGTATGAAATGGTCAAAATCAATTCAAGTTTGCAGATAATCATTTCTTGCTGTTGGGCAGAAATTTAGGCCCAGACGGATTATTTTATGTTGGTTAGCAGTGAGGACGTGTTCTGATAGATTAATAATCTTGAAGTTGTTATTCAAATCTTGATGTTTCTCATTTACTTGCCAGGGCGCAGCTATCTGTCCGGGGCATTGTTTGTGGCATTTATTGCCCCTCCTTGTTTTTTTAGGCCCCTCTGCCTCTTCCCCGTGTTTGGGTTCTTCTTCTTGTTTGTTTGTTTTTTCTGCCTTCCTGGCTGTCATGATCACTGCTTCCAAGGGGCTAGGACCAGCCCAACGTCCTTGGAAGCAGGCCTCTAACCTTCATCCTAGGCACCAGCCGGTCCCCATTGGGACCTTTTGGACCCTGTCCTGGCGCCGGTGGCACCAGGCTCATCAAAATCACTGGTCCCGGCACTGGAAGCGCCGGGGCTCATAACATGTATAAAGATGCTTGGGTGGACTTACCTGCAGCAGACCATGCTGCTTACTTACCAGCCATATGGGAATCCTCTACGAGCCGGGACTAGTTTCTTACCTGGGTGGGGCAGGCTCCACTCCCTGGATACAACACTGGAACTCTTCTAGAACAGGAACTCTTTTCTTTCCTGGGCGAGGCAGTGGAGGAAGACGCCTCATCACTCCAAGGCTACTTAAACCACACCCGATTGATGCAACGTGCTTCGCGTTATTCTGCATCTGCAGCAGAACGCTCACCGTGTCGGTTCCAGTCTTCATTCTTCCGATCCTGAACCTGTGAGAACAAAAGCTTACCTTTCTTGTATCCAGCCTTCAGAAGCACCTGCAAAGACAAAGAAACAACAGGTTAGCACAGCAACCCTCACTCGCAGCGCTTTCCTCACCTGATCCATCGGCAGTTATCAACTCTTCGCGCTGCTCCTCCGCCATTATAAAAGCCTGTGAAGACAAAAGCATAATTATTCCTGTGGGGAATTTACTTACCGGCACCCCTCGAATTCCGGTTTTCTTCAACGCTGCATTCCTGCAACTGAAAGAGAAAAGGAGAGACATTAGGCAGGCTATTTACTCACGCGCCATCGCGCCCTCCATAATTAGGCGCCTGCAAATACCCCGGCGTTTTCCAGAGTCTCTTCAGCATCCGAACTCATACCTGCAAAAGAAAAGAGACAGTTGGAGTGCATTTCGAAAGCAGGCAACAGGCACTTACTTACGCACTCCCAAGCGCATCATTCCTATGCGCTGGCTCGAACTCCGGCTCTCTTCAAACCACCATCTTCCGCCTCAAGAGCCCTGCAAGACAAAAGGCACCATTTGAAAAGAACATTATACAGAGCCCTATTCCATACTAACGTGCCCACGCACCTAAAGACTGTAAGGACATTCAAGGTGCCCGGAAACTCACCGTTCGTGCAGTTAACGACGGTTAGCAATCCTCTGAAGTCAAGAGGCCTACGTTTCAACCCAGAGAAGGAACTGGTAACGGCACCCTGCACCAGACGCAGATGGAGAGTCCAGCATTCACCTATCTAAGGTGAGCACGTTGACCTTGGGGCTCCACGGAAAAGTGAGAGGGGGAGAGAGAGAGACACCCGACAATCCCAGGTCATTAACCCCATATTCTTTCACCTGCAGACATCTTACTCTTCGAGTTAGACACACCGTGCGAAGAGGCCCAGCCCCGGAAGCCAATCGAGTCCTGCACTTCACTTTTCAAGATACAGTTACCACCCTGCCAAGACCAGCGCCTCCGTGGGAATCAGGTGAGCGTTACAGAACGCGAAGCCCACCGCAAAACTCCTACCCAGGCGCAATGGAAACCTCAGATACCGATCAATTGGCCCAGTTACTTGGGGAACTAAAAGCGGAAGTACATGCAGCTCGTCAGGAAACGAACGCTCTAAGAAGAGAGCTGATTATATCCAAGGAGCGAACAGATGACCTCGCTAGGCAATTGCTACAAACGCAGGCAGGACAAACACCTCTGCCCGCTTCAGGAGGAAACTATCCCTCAGCATCCTCCACAAACCCAGTGCAAATCAATCTACCCGGTAATGTGCCCTTAGCTCCGCCCAAACGCTTTTCTGGTGACCCAAAGAGATTTGCAGTGTTCATTAACCAGTGCCGCTTACACTTCTTATGTAGGCCAGCAGCCTTCCCAACAGATCAGGCCAAGGTGGCCTTCGTGCTTTCTTATCTCAGTGGCAGTGCCGCAGATTGGTCGATCCCTTTAGTCACTCAGGATGATCCGGTTCTTCATAATTTCCAGGCTTTCCAGTCCAGCATGGAGAAACTGTTCGCAAGACATTCACAAGGGCAGGCCTTGGACAATGAACTCCTTTCGTTACGACAGGGTAATCAAGACCTTTTGACTTACATCGCATCATTCAACAGACTTATAATGGAAACTCAATGGCCTGAGGATAAGAGAATTACGCTTTTCTACAGAGGCCTGTGTGGAGAGCTCAAGGATGTGTTAGCTCAAGTTGTGAATCCTCCACAAGACTGCTCAGACTATATTGACCTAGTTGTTCAATTGGACCACAGATTACAGAACAGGAAGGCTGATCGTTCCAAATTTGATACCCGAGTGTTTTCCAAATCGCAGACCTTAGCTAGGGGAGTTGACACCGTGGAACCCATGCAAATAGGGGGCATGAAAGGACCATTAACCCAAAAAGAGCGAGAAAGGAGAAGACAGCTGCAATTATGCCTCTATTGCGGAAACTCGGGGCACTTTCTTCGAGACTGTCCAGTGAAACCAGCTAAGAAGGCTGTAGGAGCTGCAGTTACCTGTACCACAAATTCTGAGCAGGGAAACGACCTAGTCCGACAAGTGTAGAGGTCCTCTTGCCGAGCGTTAAAATCTGTTCCGTGACCTCGCATTTCGTGGTGCCTATGGTCCTCATTAGCCCTGAACGTCCGGATCGTTTGCATGCAATTGAAGCTTACATCGACAGCGGAGCAATCGGCAATTATGTGGACCGTGAAATGGTATCAAGGATGAATCTACCTCTTTGTCCTAAGGCAGTAAAAGACGTCATTACTACAGTGGATGGCACGGAGATAGCCTCCGGACCAGTAACTCACACCACCCAGGAAGTGACGTTAGTGAGCCAAGTTGGACACCGGGAGAAAATCGTGTTTGATGTGATCAAGGCCCCTCAGTTCCAGATCATTCTAGGAATTCCTTGGTTAGAGAAGCACAATCCTCAATCGATTGGCGAGCAAAGACGGTTCAGTTTCCTGAATGTATCCCCACTTGTTATCCTCGGCCCGACGTTTCACTGGCAGCAATCTCTTCTGAGGTTCCCCAACTACCTCCTGAATACCAGGAATTCCAAGACGTCTTTCAGAAGGACCAAGCTAACTCCCTGCCTCCTCATAGGTCTTATGACTGTCAAATAGACCTGAT
This sequence comes from Ambystoma mexicanum, assembly GCF_040938575.1. NCBI lineage: Eukaryota > Metazoa > Chordata > Amphibia > Caudata > Ambystomatidae > Ambystoma > Ambystoma mexicanum. Next base: position 743,653,715 of record NC_090934.1, read on the forward strand.
ACCCGGATCTACTCCTCCTTGCAGTAGGATTTATGCCCTCAGCGAGCCAGAGAATCTCCACCTCAGACAATATCTGGACCAATACCTAGCTAACGGGTTTATCCGTCCTTCAAGATCCCCAGCTTCTTCGGCTTTGTTCTTCGTTCCGAAAAAGGAAGGAGACCTTAGAACTTGTATAGATTACCGCGCCCTGAACCAAATCACCGTTAAAAACAGATACCCGTTGCCTTTGATCCCTGAACTCCTGGACCAAGTCAAAAACGCATGTATATATACAAAGTTGGATCTCAGAGGAGCCTACCATTTGGTACGAGTAAAAGAGGGCGATGAATGGAAGACGGCCTTCCGCACCAAGTATGGGCTGTTTGAATATCAAGTTATGCCCTTTGGACTATGCAACGCTCCGGCCGCCTTCCAGTATTTTATGAATGACGTCCTCAGAGAACTCATAGATGTGTGTGTAGTTGTCTATATTGACGACATCCTCGTCTATTCACCATCTGAAGAGGAACATCGGAAACACGTTAAAGAGGTCCTCGAGAGATTGCGTCAACATAACCTTTTTGCTAAGCTTGAAAAATGCGTTTTCAACGTAACTGAAGTTGAATTCCTGGGATTCATACTGTCGCCTAACGGAGTCCATATGGATTCAAAAAAGGTCGATGCAATCATCAAGTGGCCTTCACCAACCTCTGTAAAAGGAGTTCAAAGCATGTTAGGCTTCGCTAACTTTTACCGCAGGTTCATTCCCGAATTCTCTCGAATAGTCCAGCCCATCACCGCTCTGTTAAAGAAAAACAAACGTTTTGAGTGGTCTACAGAGGCGGAACAAGCTTTCCAAGACTTAAAAGCTAAATTCATCTCTGCACCTGTTCTGAAACATCCCCGCCCAGAACTCCCCTACATCGTTGAAACAGATGCTTCTAGTCTTGCTATGGGGGCAGTTTTATCACAAAGGGATCCAGTTACACACCAATTACATCTTGTAGCCTTTTGGTCCCGAAAATTCTCGGCTCCCGAGATCAACTATACTTTTACAGACAAGGAACTTCTAGCTATCAGATCGACCTTTAAGGCCTGGGGGCATTACCTTTTGGGAGCCAGACACACAGTCACAGTAATGACAGATCACCGCAACTTACAATATCTGAAGACGGCCAAAGCTCAGTCTTCCAGGCAGCTCCGCTGGGCTCTGTTTTTGGCTGAGTTTGACTTTATAATTACTTATCGACCAGGCAGTAAAAACGGAAAAGCAGATGCCCTCTCCCGGATGGGAATAGATGAACACTTGACCAATCCTGAACCAATACCCATAATCCCTGAACAAAGAGTTTTGGGTTTGGTCAGTGCTCAATCCCTTGAAGACATCGAGACAACGGTCAAATCACTCCTAACTCCAGAAGAATTACAGGACTGGCAACTCAAGGGGAAGGACTTCTCAGTGGATCAAGACCTACCATATTTCCGAGGACAATTGTACTTGCCCTGTGAGAAAATACAAAAACAGGTAATCTCCTGTTATCATGACTCATTAATGGAGGGCCACCCTGGCATTACCAAAACCATGGAAAAGGTCAAAAGACATTTCTGGTGGCCATCATGGAAGAAGCACATTAGAGACTTTGTAATCTCCTGCGGTGTGTGTGCTCAGAATAAAAGCCAGAAGGAGAAACCAGCCGGCCTCTTACACCCGCTTGACATCCCTCCCTGTCCATGGCATACCCTGTCCATGGATTTCATCACTGACTTACCTCCGTGCTCAGGGTATAATACCATTTTAGTAGTCGTGGATCTATTCTCCAAGATGGCTCACTTCATTCCCCTAAAGGGCCTACCTTCAGCTTCAGTGTTAGCCCGAGAATTCCTAGAAAACATTGTTTGGTTACACGGTTTTCCCTCGGTTTTGGTCTCCGATAGAGGAAGTCAATTCATCTCCCACTTTTGGCGAAGTTGCTGTCGCTTAGCCCAGATTGATGTGAGACTTTCAACTAGTCACCATCCCCAAACTGACGGACAAACCGAGAGGACAAATCAAACTCTGGAGCAATATTTACGTTGCATGCTCCAACAAACTGAAAACCCTTGGAAGGACATCCTTTGGATCGCTGAATATGCTTATAACAATTCGATCCATTCTGGAACCGGGAAGACTCCCTTCTTCCTGTTATATGGAACCCATCCTAGGACCTCTAACCTGGATCCTCCCCAAAAACTCGAAACACCTGCTGTGGATCACTTGCACTCGGTGATCACTCATGCTTTTAAAGAAGCCACTGCCCATCTGCAAAGAGCTAAAGCACTATACAAGAAAGGAGCGGATCTACACCGTAAAGAGGCCCCTCACTACTCTGTGGGAGATCAGGTCTGGTTATCCACTAAGCACCTGCCTCTAAAAGGACCCCGCACTTTCATCCCGAGATACCTAGGACCCTATCTCATCTCTGCCATAATTAATCCGGTGGCTGTCAAATTGGAATTGCCTTCTCATATGAAAATACATCCAGTATTCCATGTCTCCCTACTAAAACCAGTACAACCAGAAACCCGATTGACCAAACTCCCAGAACCTGTTCTAGTGGATGGAGAACTTGAGTTCGAAGTAAAGAACATCCTAGACTCCAAAATCTCCAAATCTAAGTTATACTACCTGGTTGATTGGAAAGGATATGGCCCCCAGGAAAGGTCTTGGGAACCCTCAGAACATGTCCATGCACCTCGTCTGGTCAAGAAATTCCATCTAAATCACCCCGACAAGCCAAAACCCCCGGAGAAGACGCGCTTGGGAGGGGCCTTGAGGGGGGGTGCTGTCATGATCACTGCTTCCAAGGGGCTAGGACCAGCCCAACGTCCTTGGAAGCAGGCCTCTAACCTTCATCCTAGGCACCAGCCGGTCCCCATTGGGACCTTTTGGACCCTGTCCTGGCGCCGGTGGCACCAGGCTCATCAAAATCACTGGTCCCGGCACTGGAAGCGCCGGGCTCATAACATGTATAAAGATGCTTGGGTGGACTTACCTGCAGCAGACCATGCTGCTTACTTACCAGCCATATGGGAATCCTCTACGAGCCGGGACTAGTTTCTTACCTGGGTGGGGCAGGCTCCACTCCCTGGATACAACACTGGAACTCTTCTAGAACAGGAACTCTTTTCTTTCCTGGGCGAGGCAGTGGAGGAAGACGCCTCATCACTCCAAGGCTACTTAAACCACACCCGATTGATGCAACATGCTTCGTGTTATTCTGCATCTGCAGCAGAACGCTCACCGTGTCGGTTCCAGTCTTCATTCTTCCGATCCTGAACCTGTGAGAACAAAAGCTTACCTTTCTTGTATCCAGCCTTCAGAAGCACCTGCAAAGACAAAGAAACAACAGGTTAGCACAGCAACCCTCACTCGCAGCGCTTTCCTCACCTGATCCATCGGCAGTTACCAACTCTTCGCGCTGCTCCTCTGCCATTATAAAAGCCTGTGAAGACAAAAGCATAATTATTCCTGTGGGGAATTTACTTACCGGCACCCCTCGAATTCCGGTGTTCTTCAACGCTGCATTCCTGCACCTGAAAGAGAAAAGGAGAGACATTAGGCAGGCTATTTACTCACGCGCCATCGCGCCCTCCACAATTAGGCGCCTGCAAATACCCCGGCGTTTTCCAGAGTCTCTTCAGCATCCGAACACATACCTGCAAAAGAAAAGAGACAGTTGGAGTGCATTTCGAGAGCAGGCAACAGGCACTTACTTACGCACTCCCAAGCGCTTCATTCCTATGCGCTGGCTCGAACTCCGGCTCTCTTCAAACCACCATCTTCTGCCTCAAGAGCCCTGCAAGACAAAAGGCACCATTTGAAAAGAACATTATACAGAGCCCTATTCCATACTAACGTGCCCACGCACCTAAAGACTGTAAGGACATTCAAGGTGCCCGGAAACTCACCGTTCGTGCAGTTAACGACGGTTAGCAATCCTCTGAAGTCAAGAGGCCTACGTTTCAACCCAGTGAAGGAACTGGTAACGGCACCCTGCACCAGACGCAGATGGAGAGTCCAGCATTCACCTATCTAAGGTGAGCACGTTGACCTTGGGGTTCCACGGAAAAGTGAGAGGGGGAGAGAGAGAGACACCCGACAATCCCAGGTCATTAACCCCATATTCTTTCACCTGCAGACATCTTACTCTTTGAGTTAGACACACCGTGCGAAGAGGCCCAGCCCCGGAAGCCAATCGAGTCCTGCACTTCACTTTTCAAGATACAGTTACCACCCTGCCAAGACCAGCGCCTCCGTGGGAATCAGGTGAGCGTTACACTGGCGTAGTAGACGCATCTCGTCAAAAAATGTAAGCAAATGTTTGGTTCTCCATTGACACTGCCTGTGATGTCTGACTCTGATGCTGACAAATGTTCACTTATGTCTCCTTCCACTTCTTCTGTTGATGTTGTTTGCTTATTGGTAGCTATTTGTCGTAATTGGTCAAACCTTCTGGTGAAGGTAAAAACCCTTCCTTTTTTGTAGTTTTCCTTGTTACGTAGAAATTTACTCTGTTTTCGTTGTTTGAGCTCTTCTTCATAATTGACAAGTTCTTACCTTCTTAACTCTCCGGTATCAGTTTGAGTTTCTCTTCAACTTCACTGATTTTTCAAATGCTTTTACCCGGTCGCAGCCACCATATTTAAGCCATAATTGTAAGAAGGTTTTAGAATATCTAGTTGTTGCATTGCTCCATTCTTTTAACATTAATGGATCTTGTTCCTTGAATGAGGGAATGGTGAGAATTCTTTAACCCTGGGGAATTCTCCACAATTCAATATCATTTTTTAAAGAATGTTCTTCCCACCATTTGCTAACCTCCTTGCACTGCAATTTCTCTAATTCCTTCAATAAGCCGATTTCGCTATCTCCTTGTGGTTCTGCGGCGGTGCTTGGTAAAATCTTGCTGATTTGCAATGTTTCATTGAACAATGTTATGGCTTGTGCCGTTCTTGTTGCCTCTCTATTTGCTTGGGAGTTTGCCATGTCGTGACCCACAGTAAAAGAAGTATTTAGTGTCACAGCTCCACAATTTACTTCAGTGGAGCTCAAAAGCACAGTGTTAATTGATCTATGCGAGCCGTGGATATACTTAAAGGTTGCATCCTATTCTTTAGAACATAGAATACAGTTATGGCAATTGTTCACAAGTGCAGAGCAACGAAAGTACTCACCCAGCTTAGTTTAGCTGGTCGTTCTCCAACGCTTGGGTCCATACCGCTAATGGGTTTTCCCTTATCGTTTTGCTTTATCGTTTTACTGCTCCTGGAATCACATTTTCCTTTGTAGTTGCAGCCCGAGCTGCACTGGGACGTTCGTCTTCCACAGACGTGATGCAACCGTGTGCTCTGAAAAGATTAGTAGTTTTCCACTGGTGCTCACCCCGCGCTCACACGTAGCAGAATGTAATTATTCTTTCATATCACTGATTGCTTACCAGTCGAAAAGCGAGTCACACTCTCCATAGTGATTCCAAAATAATTTTCAGGACGCTGATTTCTTCATAACATACTTTCCACGTGACTGTCCAGGGAGCTACCAAGTCCAAAATAGGCCTTGAAAAGTTGTAAAAAGTTTCCAGATCAACTAAGATTGGGTCAACAGGTTTGGAAGGGTAAACTTTCAACTTGAAACACTGTAGATTATCCGGAAATGTAGTTTTAAACTGTCCGCGGAGGATGGACACCGTTCGCGGGCAGGCTATCACACTGCACAGAAGCGGTCTCATGATGACGTCCGTGGACATGTGCGGCGCTGAATCTATATATGTATCAGTGAAAAAACATTGCTAAAAGGACGTTATGGTTAAATTGCACTAATTAAAAACCTATGAAATTCAGTGATACAACGTTGTTACAGTGACGTTATGGTTACAAGTAAAACCAAAAACCCCCAGAAATTCACCAGTTATGGTAATTGTAGCAACCATAACTCACTCCACCATCGTGCACTGCTAAGACTAACACCCAGGACAACAAAGATGACATCACAAATGTCATTGATGACATCACTGATCACATCACATATGAAATTAATGTTGATGAAAAGTCCCTAGAAGGGGTTGTGCTTACAATGATGGTAGCAAGATGTCAGAAGTGATTGGGAGACCTCTCATGATGTACTTCATGTATTAAAACATTTACTCATCTAAACAATACATCATATTGGAGTGTTGTTGTTGATAGAGGAACCTAACAATATATACATAGGCAATGGGTGCAGCATGCACCATAGAAGTACATTATTTATAATCTGGGAATATTAGCCAGTAAAATAATAAATGCAATCATATCAGAATGTTGACTAACATTAACCTTGCAATTAATAGGTAGCAATACAAGACTTACTACACACTTGTGTTAGTAAAAACAATTCATATGCAGAGCCACAATGCATAATAATCTGAGGCACATACAAGGAAATTCCACTAAGGAGGAAAGAAACAACATCTCCAGAAAATGACAATAACATTAGAGCTGATCATCATGTACACAAATAAATTGTGTGTTTGAAACCTGCTTATTGGCCCATGTATCTGCACCATGAGCTCAGATCAAATTAAGGGAAGTACTTTAAGAACATATGAGAAGATTAATGTCTATATATATAGCACCTTTCCAATTTTTGAAATTGTCACTGTCAGTGAACAAAAACAAGTCCAGCTATGTAAGTGAAGAAAAATAAGTGGCCCAGATATGTGTGACATTTCTGATGTCATCTTTGAGGTCCTGTGTATGTCTGCAGTGCACGGTGGTGGCGCAAATTATGGTTGCTTAGCTTACCATAACTGGCAAATTTGGGGGTTTTGGTATAACTTATAACGTCCCTTTAACAAAGCTTTTTCCTAGAATTATACAGGTTTTTATTAGTGCAACTTAACCATAACGTCTTTTTAACAATGTTTTTTCACTGAATATATATTACACGGCCACAGTAATGGGCGTGTAGTTATGGTTAAGTTGCTAATCCCATAGCAAGAGTACTTTTTGGGTGGCTCATAACTTCGCTCTCTCTGGACAAATCCTCACCATACTTTGCAAAAAAAGTATATGTCCCACTCTTTGCAAAGTTTGGTGAGGTTTGGTCCATGGGGGCAAAGTTATAGGGGGGGTCCCAAAATGTATTTTTTTCCATAGACTAAAGGGGGAAAAGACTTTGCTCACCCCTAGAGCCCAAACCACTTGACGGGTGTTCACCAAATTTGCGGCAGGAGCAGCGGCTTGGTCCCGAAAGCGTGCTTTTGTAAATTTGGTGAAAATCCGTCCAGTCGTTTTTTTTAAAATGACCAAAAAGTAGGTCACAAAAAATTAGTGATATCTATGTCCGGTCCGCGGACACACTTCCCTGTTCGCTCCGCGGACAGTGTCCTCATTGGCTAATCGGCTTACATCATGTCTGCGGACATGCAACATGTTCGCTGATTGGATGGTGAGGAGTGTGAAGTGCGTCAGATTTTTGGAAACACTCGCCATCTTGGATTCGCGGACAGCTGCTGATGTCCACGGACATCGCGGTAAAACCATATGAAAAAACACAGCATTCCACTTGTCAAATTTATCAAATAATCTCTGGGCAGGTGAGGGGTGATGAGGATGGGATTGGATATGGCTGCAAGAAGCAAAAAAAATGGGTGTTTTTTGCAGTGAAAGTCCGCAAACAGTCCTGATGTTCACGAACAGTCCTGTGAGTGTTCGCAAACACCTTAGCATTACAGGGTTGGTGAAATGCAGTTCTTGGATGGTTTATAACTTTGGCGCCACTTAATGGAACTGTATACATTTTGCATGTATATTCCTGGGCTGATTCTGAGTGAGTATGCAAAGTTTGGTGGGATTCTGTCATGAGGGGGCAAAATTGGAGGGGGGGTCCCAAAATAATGTAAAGGTTTATAAATGAGGTGCCATTTGACGAATCCTCACTTAATTTGGGAAACTGATAATACATTTAGATATGAATGTTTTTCCGAAGTTTGGTAGGATTTTGTGAAGAGGGGGCAAAATTAGACGGGGGTCCCAAAATAATGTAAAGGCTTATAAATGAGGTGCCATTTGACAAATCTACACTTCATTTGGAAAACTGATAATAGATCAAGATATACATGTTTTTGTGAAGTTTAGTGGGATTCTGTCAAGATGGAGCAAAATTAGAGTGGGGTCCCAAAATATTGTAAAGCCTTATAAATGTGGTGCCATTTGACAAATCGACACAAAGATTTGCAAAAAGATTATAGATCTAGATATAGATGTTTTCGTTAAATCTGAATGGATTTTGTCAAGTGGGGGCTAGGTTATATGACGATTGTATGTGAATGCATTTGACACTTTTGAAAAAATAAAACATGCGTGGATTTCCAGCAAACTTGCGTAAGGAGCATTGGCAAGGACCTACAAGCATGGTTTTGCAAATGTGCCAGTGTTTTATTATTTGACAAGTGTCATAATGTAGCTACAAAAAATAGCGGTATACCTTTAGTGACTGAGGGGTAGCCTGTGGCCATGGGCAGTGGCCAGATTGTCCGGGTCATGGAATAAGGTCATGATCCGGACAATCTGGCTACTGGCCATGACCACAAGGGACAAAACATAGGATTAAAGTGGCCATGTCCACCTGGGACTGGCTTTGTGGTAAAGTTATTCGAAATTAGGATAGATTTGAAAGGGAAGAAAAATGTGCTTGTGGTAATATGGTCATAGGGTTCTCTTTTTGCCTTCGGCAGGCTGCTATGGAAAGTGAAGAGGGGACCTGTATGGAACCCTCACCTTCCCTTTCCATGGTGGCCATCCAGGAAAAGGATTTTCCTTCCTACACCGGGACACCGCAGGCGTCCCAGTGTTGGAAGAAAAATCCTATTTTTTAGCACTCTGGGTTCCCGCTTTGGGAACCTAGAGTGCTAATGGCCTTCATCCCCCATTTCAGGGGCTGGAATCGGAGGATAATGGTCCAGAGACCTTGTTATCCACCCTCACTTCGCTTGGGCTGATAGCTTGGGCTTCCGGGCCTGTATCCACCGTTCCAGTCCCTGCAACAGAGGATGAACGCCACAATATTTCCATTAGCATAACACAAAATGCAAATGGAAATGTTGGAAAATCTTATTTAGTCTATGTACTTTACTGAGAAATATAAAGTAGATGGAGTCTATACATTTTTTTTTTAGTTCTATTTTCTAACTGTGAAAGGTGGTTCCTAAAAGAATATGGCCCTCATTACGACCCTGGCGGAAATCAAAAAACGATGGCGGAAATGCAATACCGCCATCGAATAGTGCTCGGTGCGATTATGACCCGTCACCGTAAAGTACGATGCCATTAGTGACACCGTAGTGAACGCCAACGCTAACTGCACCAAGTACGCGCACGCGCGCCATGCGAAACCGTAATTACCACCATGGCGCAACGGTACGCGAATTCTGACCCTAGCGGACATTTACCTAACGCCATCAAGCATGGCGGAAAGTACCATTCCGCCATGGTGAGAAGTACGGCAACGCGAACCAACCGTAAATGGCCCTACTGAGTGCCTGTACACCACTCCCTGGCCACATTGTACAACTCCTCGTAGGTGCAATGAAGTCACACAATGCAACCAGTGAAATGTACAAGTCACCCATGCATGCCAACGACCAAATGAATGTAGGGGCTCCAAGTGCCTTGTGAGTGGCCATCCATATTTGCCATGTCACCATTGCCGTACTGATGCAGCACAGGCATGTGAAGGTTCAAGCACAGCAATATGAACTGAAATATGAGACAAAACAACAACAGGCCCCCATCGCTTGACACCAGTGTAAGGCAACATTCAAAGCAGTAACCTGAGGGAGACTGCACCAGCCCTGTACTCTTGCCAGTAAACAAACCAACCATCAGCATAAGCATGTACCACACAAGTTGGCAGAGTGACTGAGCAGCCAGGCCCATCTCAAGAGGGGCCAATGGGAGCTGCAGGGCACAGATGGCACGAATACAGAAGCTATTCCAATGGACATGACCTCAGTCTCCCTCCAAGAAACGCACGCAAACACAGGCACCTGTGACCAGCCATATTCTGATAATCACATCATTCCACCAATCCACCTGGCTGACCGGCATCTGTTACACAAAAGCTAATCCCCCACCCCTGAGCATGACATCATTAAAACAGTCATAATGGCAGCCCCTATCCCTGACCTCACTGGGCTTCGTAGGCAAACGCGCCAAGTACAGTACCACGCAACTATACTCAGAAGCCGGAACCCAATGCAGATCTTCTCACAATACATCGCTCCACAAATAGGAATATGCTACATTACTTGCAAAGAATAACGCTACACGGTTAATATCATAATAGAAATTTAATGCACAACAAAATCACCAAGCCCATACAGCTATTAGGTCATGAACTCCAAAATATATTTCATTATTGTGGGCTGCATCCGCAATAAATGACCAGCTTCTTCTTGTGTGACGCCCTGTTCCTTCATGGTACACAGGGGCTACATTCACGTTCAAAAAGGCAACATGGAAGCGCCTAGAACCGCAGGGCCGTCCCATTAGGTAGGCACTAGTCCAGCTGAAAGGTCGATATGTTGCTCCTAGCCACTAGCACTGCGTAAGGGCATGTGGCCCATTGGCGACCGTCCCATAAGATCGTAATGGTGCTCCACTGATTAACACGAAGCAGCAGGTGTCGGGAGTAAAAGCCATCTGCAGGAGTGGCATACAGATGGCAGCGGCAAAAGGGGAGGAGCTACCTGTCACCCAAATGAAATGAGAAAGAATGGTATGGGCATCAGAACTTAATTTGAATTACTCACTTCAATGATCACACTAAATCTACAGCCATATGCATGTTAGCCCACTCAAAAGGATTATTCCCACCCAAAAATCACTTGCGAATCATAACTATATAAATCGAGGTGAAAACACTATTACAAACGAGTCTTTGTGTGCATGCGTCTGTTAAAACAGAATCCATTAGATGGGATTAGTAACGTGCATAGACACAAGTGTTTGAAGGCGCGTCGAGACAGGGAGGGTTCAACAAGGGCAGATAGATGATGGTCCCACTATGGCAGCTCTGCATCACATAGCGCAGGGGAAGTGGATAGATTCCAAAAAGCCATGTACATGGTAAACTCTCAATTAAATCATCTGTCCATGCATCCATACATCATTCCCTCATCCCGGTATGAAAACGCCTGATTATTTACTCACATAACATGTGAAATTTCCATTGAGTCTGTGCGTAATGCAGTCTGCAAAATCCACTGTGCTCCAGCCCGGAATTCTAGTGTTGTGAAGTAACATGTATTTGGGAACGTCCTGCCTTATCGTCCACTACGCTATTGCGCATCCCATACTATTCATATCAATCATTGCATTCTCGCCATGGCCCCTGTCCGAAGGACATTAAACAATAGAACTTTATATCTGCAGTCAGACCTGTGGGCGTCTCCTCGCCGCTAGCTGAAAACCGAAAGCGCTGTCCTTCGAATTCCTCATTTGCAACATCACGTCGAAAAGGCATCTGTGACCGCTTGAAATCACAAATTCATCCATGTAGTGCGGCAGTGTGTGCAAATGGCAACTGCCTTCACTCACAAATGGGATGCCCCGCCCGTCGGTGAACCTCGGTACAGTGCTGCATGAGGGTCCACCGTTAATCGAGTACTACATTCCACTGACCCTTCACAAGTTTGTTCGCGACTGTAAAGATAGTATGTGAAACAATGGGACCATAGCAGAATGAACATATGAACCAATATTCCACTGCCATCGGGATTAAATACATGATTGTAATAGCAAGATGCCATGCGTCGAATTGCAGCGTTGTGTGCGGGACGTGCTCGCCCAAAGGGGATTGCAGCTTGCACAGGTGGAATGAATCACCACAGGTGGAGGCTATACTGCCTGAAAACACAGAAATTGCACACCCAACCCCCTCCTACAACCACACCCACTCCAAAATGCTACCGGCAGGACTAGCGATGTTGGCCCTGGGGGACCTGATAGCACTGCAAGTACTCCAACTTCAAGAAGAAGACGAACACCAACTACTACAACAACCGGCCGCACAGAGGAGACGCAGGAGGAGGAGGAGGGCAAGGCAGGGCCAGCAAGGCCCACCAGCACAGCCACTACCACCACGCAGGCAGCCCGCAATCCCACGCCTCCGAGCTCATCCGTTCAACCTCACTGATGAGCAGATCCACACCCTCTACCGTTTGGACCGGGACACCATAACCGCCATTGTGGACATGACACACGCTGACCTTGCCAGCATGATAGATAGCCCAACCGCCATCCCACCCCTACTGAAGGTGGTGTCTGTACTACACTTCCTGGCCACAGGCACCTACCAGCACACAGTCGGACAGTTGCATGGCATTTCACAGCCACTGTTGTCACGGACACTATTGCAAGTGCTCGATGCCCTCCTGAAGCACGCAGACGACTACATCTCTCTACCACGCTCGGAGCAGGAAATTACGAACACAAAAGTGGGATTCCATGCACTTGCCGGCATACCGGGTTGCATTGGTGCCATCGACTGCACCCATGTGGAATTGGTTGTCCCACATGCCATGGAGGCCCAGTACCGCAACCGAAAACAATATCATTCTCTTAATGTACAAATGGTGTGTGACTCCAACAGGATCATTACACATTGTTGTGCCCGATTTCCTGGATCAACCCATGATTCTATGGTCTTGAGGAACTCTACAATACCACGCTACATGGAGCGACACGCAGGGAACAGATCCTGGCTACTCGGTGAGTCTCATTTCATGCATGATAATGTGGGGTATGTGATGCGGCAATGACCTGGCAGGAAGGGTGGGGGGGATGCGTACGTAGCTTTGTCATTCCACAAACATCCTTTATTGTCCACATACAGGTGATGCCGGGTATCCACTGAAGAGATGGCTCCTTACACCACTCCGGAACCCACAGAACCAGCATGAGGAGGACTACAACCATGCCCACTCACGTACCCGTGTAGTCATAGAACAGGCATTCGGCCTACTGAAGGCTCGTTTCCGCTGCCTCAGCAGGTCTGGCGGGGCACTCCTGTACCGCCATGAGAAGGTTGCAAAGATGGTCATGGCATGTGTCATGCTACACAACATGTGCGTACGTAGAAATGTGCCCATGCCCCCTGACGCAGAACTGCAAGCACCTGAAGATGGTCATGATGAGGGTGGGGATGTGGCAGCACCTCAAGGAGTCCGCGAGGCACAGGAGGGCCGTGAAATTCGTCAGATTATCATAGATTCATGCTTCTAGCACTCACGCCTGGTGGCTGATACATGGACACGGGACTTGTGGCACTGTGTGTGTCTGGAACATGCACAATATGGACTGTACGCCTATAAAGGCCTCGTACACAAAGATCAATGTCCACACATCTCATTGGATGATTGTGAAATGTTTATAGCATATGTGAAATTATGTTACACACCCCATCGACCCGCCACCCAAGAAAGCCCAACACACCCCCTCCACCCTCCTACCTCCCCCCCGAACACCAGTGTCCAAAGATGCTCATTGTCAGTGGGCAGACGCTATTGCAAGCCCCCTCTCCGGGTATCAGGGACACCCCTGCCTGTGGAGCGCAGGTTCCTCCCAGATCTATGTTGGGGGCTGCCCTGGACGGAACTTGCAACGGATGATGTCTCTGCCTGCTCACGTCCATGCATGTCCCTAAGGGTTTGTGAGAGCTCAGTGAGCACACGGCGCACAGCGGCAAGTTCAGCACATACGTCTTTGGACGTCGCATGCAGTTTCCCCCTCAGGCTCTCGGTGCTTCTCTCCATTTGTGCCCTTAGTGTCTCTGTACTTCTCTCCATTTCTGACCTAAGTGTCTCAGTTGATGTTTCTATGGCTGCCTTAGTACCCCCACATTCATCAGCATGCTCCTTGAGGAGCGTGGCCAGTTGCTGCTGTTGCACGATCACCTGGTCGAGGGACTGTTGCCTCTGCTGGGCCATGCCCATTTGCGGTGGTGTCACAGAGGGGCTGATCACCTCATGTTGCCTTGCCACAGGGCTTGTGGGGGATGGCCAGTCGTCGTCTTGTGGGTGCCCCTGCGTGGTATCCTCATGGTGTACGGGATGAAACAAACAGGGGGATTGAGACAGGTCATGGATGGATCCTACATCGACAGCACCGTTTTCTGTGTCGGAGCATGCTGCCATTAATGCAGTGTCACCTATGGTGCTGCTGCCACCAGAAGCAGTGCCTTCTGTGGCATCCATTGGGGGGACCTGTGGTGCTGCTGTTGTGGGCATGCTGGCTGCTGGGGTGCCTGTTGAAGTCCCCTCCTGTTTGCTGCCACTTGATTTGTGCTGCTGGCGTGTCTTGATCCGTGCAGCTGAGGTGGAGGGTCTTTGGCCGTTGGTCTTGGCCCTCTTTGCAGGTGTGCTGGTAGGGGTGTCCTGAAGCTCGTCGTTTGAATCGGACCCTGTGTTGGAGTAAAGGAGGGCGAGCGTTATTTATGGGTCTGTGGAAATTGGAATGGCAATGTGTCACATGCATCGGTGTGGTACCTGAGGGTGATTTGGGTCAGGGCCTTGGAGGTGGTTTCATTTTTGTGTGGATTGAGGATGCAGTTGTTTTGCAGCCTGCAGTTAGGGTGTGCATGCTGCACGTGTAGAGGGTGTTTTTAGGATTTTTAATTATTTATGTATTTAATGTGAGTTTTAAAGTGCGCTATCAGGCCAATGTATGTGGACGTTCTCCTGGACATGGGTTTCTGTTGCACTATGTGGACACATGGTACTTCACATGATTGGCCATTGTGGATTTAGCATTGTTTTATTTGGCCCACCTACCTGATTCTTCGGATGTCTGCACTCCTTTCTCCATCCCTCCGACTCCCTCTATACTCTCCATTCCAATGGTGGAGGCACAGATTTCTTCCCAGGGGGTCAACTTGATGGGTGATTCCGATCCTCCCCCGGTAGCTGTGGCAATGTTACGGTTGGCTGATAGTATGCTCCGTACGCGTATCCGCAAGTCGTCCCATCGCTTTCTGCATTGCTGTGGGTTGCGGGGTGCGGTCCCCACCGCACTTACCCGCTGTGCCACCAGGGCCCATATGGCCTTCTTGTTCGCAAGTGCCGTCCTGGTCATTTGCGTCGAGAAGACGACGGCAGCATTCTCCTGGAGGGTCTCTGTGAGCACGGTGAGTTCCTCATGGGAGAAGTGGACCTGCCGCTTGCGGTCGCACGCTTTTTTCGCAACTTTCCCCATTTTTATTGTTTTCACTAGGGTGGCTAACGGGTTGGGATGTGTCTCAGGGTAGGATTTTTGATGGTTGTGTTGGGATTCTGATTTTATAGGTGTACGGCGTGCTGTTTCCCGTTCCGGGCCCATGTTTTTACTTCCGTTTCCGTATATTTACGGTCACCGTATTTTGCGATTACCGCTCATTACGGTGACCGCTATGATGGGTGGCGGAATTGCACCTAGGGTGCCGTACGACGGCGGTGAGGGGCGTTTTGGGGACATTTCCGCCATCGCGGACTTTGCACTTCCGCCATTGCGTAGTGCTCGTGCCCGATGGGTCAGAATTAGCCGCACTTTACTCCGTCGTGCAATGGCGGAAACGCTATTTACGCTATGGCGGTCAGGTCAGTTACTTTCCGCCAGGGTCGTAATGAGGGCCTATGTCTTTTGTTGTTTTTGGATTTATTTTTTTTGGCAGGACAGCTGAGAACGAAACGTGGGGAGGGAAATGAGGGAAGAGGAACCAAACACTAATATGGAGGGGTAGGTGGACAAGGGAAAATGTTGCGCGTGTGTTATTTCTAAGTTAGGGGGCACTGTTGCTCATGCTCGTTGATTACCGCAGTGGTGGTGGCTTTTGGGGAGGAGGGATGTTATTAGCTGATGCCATTTTAAGATAAATAGCAGTTTTGCTGTGTACTAGATTGTTAATGGATAATGAGAAGGAATAGGTGTTGGAGCTGTGCAAGGGAAATTTTGAAGTTGAAAGTTCCTAGATCAGTAGAAAATGCAGTTCCATACTGTCCACCAAGCAGAGATATTATCGTGAAGTGCGGCTGGGTTCTCAGACATGTCATCATGCCGCGCACCAGCGTATGGTCATGTGGCATTGTCCGGAAGGTCCGCTATGAAGTCAGATGTTCGTAGACGTCTACGGATGCAAAACTAGTTGAAATAGTTGCAAAAAGTGTATATAAGTGTTAAAAATTATTCCAGATGGTGGGAAATGGCAGAGTTTTAAGGTGAAACTTTGCAAATTGGGCACAAATATTGCTATATTGGGTAACTATGATATTAGTAAGTTGTAGGAAAATAGCATGCACTGGTAAAAACCTATGAAATTCAATGAAAAAACTTTGTTAAAGGGACATTATGGTTAAGTTGCACTAATAAAAACCTATGAAATTCAATGAAAAAACTTTGTTAAGGGGACGTTATGGTTAAATTGCACTAATAAAAACCTTTGAAATTCACTGAAAATACTTTGTTAAAGGGACATTATGGTTAAGTTGGACTACTAAAAACCTATGAAATTCAAAGAAAAAACTTTGTTAAAGGGCCGTTATGGTTCCAAGTAAAACCGGAAAACACCTTATTCGCCCGTTATGGTAAGCAAAGCAAGCATAAATCAGGCCACCAACGTGTGCTGCTAAGACTAACACCCAGGACATCAAAGATGACATCACAAATGTCATTGATGACATCAATGATGACATCACACGTGAAATACATTTTGATGAAAAGTCTCTACAAGGAGTTGTGTTTATATTGTTGGTAACAAGATGTCAGGAATGATCAGGAGACCTATCATGAACTACTTAATCTATTAAAAATGTAGTCATCTAATATCAGTGTATTGGAGTGTTCTTATTAATACAGAAACCTAATCATATATAAACATAGGCAATGACTGCAGCATACACCATAGAAGTACACTATTTATAATATTGTAATTTCGGATAGTACAATAATGAATGCTACCTTATCAGAGTTTTGAGTAATGTTAAACATGTAATAACGAGCTAACAATTCAAGACTTACAGCACTTGTGCTGGTACAAACAATACATATGAAAAACCACAATGCATACAAATCAGAGGCACATACAGGGAAACTAAAGTAAGGAAGAAAGAAACTGCATCATCAGAAAATGTTAATGACATTAAAGTTTATCTTCATGTATACAAATGAATTGTGCGTTAGAGGCCTGCTCTTTTCCCCATGGATGTGCACCATGAGCTGAGACCAAACCCTAAGGAAAGTACTTAAAGAACATATGACAAGGTTAATGTCTAGATATGTAGCACCTTTTTTAATTGTATTATTGTGACTGCCAGGGAACAAAACCACTTGGCCTATATATGTCAATGAACAAAAACAAGTGGCCCAGATATGTGATGTCGCCAGTGATGAAACCATAACGTCCCTTTAACAAAGTTTTTTCAGTGAATATATATATATATATATATATACACAAGCATTCAAACATAGGAATATAATTTGATAATAAATAATAAGCAAAACATTTGTGGCTTGTGAGTCCAAACTCACCTAGAGCATTCAAGATTTCAAATTAGAGATGTGCATTAGCAAATGCTACCAAAGGAAGGAGGAAGAAAGGGGGACAAGTTTGTGTGCATTTGTGTCCCAATGCAAACACATCCCCTAGTCACAAAGGTATGCGCTCGTGCTGCACACGGCCATGAAACGCAATCATTGCTCGCTCAAGTGCACGGGCAAGAAACAAAAATGAACTCGGAGCCCTGTGTGTGGTTGCAGCCTTTTCTGTGGAGCTTCTTTCATAAGCTTATCTTCACAGTATTCCTTTTCACCACGCTAACACAGGCGGACGCGTGACGGGGGCAGGGCCCCTGCACCATCAGGACCCCAACATGACTTTCTTTCTGTCACTTATCTAGGAGCGCTAACACGCACGTTTACTCGGACTGTGGAGGTGTATGACCTATCTACAAAACCACTGATTTGTGAGCAGTACTGTGATGGGATCTGCTAACACATGTGAATACCAGGACATTCGAACGTTTCAAATATAACATAGAATTCAGAATCGTTTCATATCTGTGAACCCACTTTGAGAAATGACACCTTGAACTTTGTCAATGGACAGCTGACTAATTAAGAGCACTCAGGGCCTAATTCGCCATATGCCTTGACAAAGACCACAAAGGTCGAAACACGTGTTGGTAAGGGCAAGAGGACTATATTGGTTCACCAATGCGATTGACACTAGAATAAATATAGCAATTGGCTAAAAATTGCTTTTTGTTGGACTAAATCGTTATTGTGACAAGCCCATTGATTATGGCACACCCACAGTACTTTGTTAGTCCATGCCAGGCAGGGGTTAGTCTGGCTGTGCCTATATCTGCAGCTGTCTAGGACACATCACACACTAACACATTATACATTCGAGAGTCACAGCGCCCATACATACCTGGAGATACTCGGAACATTTCCCTTTTTTCTAGTGAAAATTAATATGTGATGTACTGTCACAAACCTCTGCGCATTTAGGCTCCTACTGAGGATGCTGGCTACTGGGAACCAGGAAAGAAGGGCTATATTCTCCAATAGATATCCGCATGTTTCCACGTGGGGAAGAGAAACCTACTGCATGCAGGAGCTGTGTCCCTTGCATATTCATTGGAGTGTCTGGCTGTTCATAGATGCACCCTGCTGCCGACCCTGTCACCATTTTCACATTAAGTTAGTGACAGAACAGCATAGGTAAAGTCTTCACCACACAATTATGCCAAGGACCTTAAAGCACCTAACCCCCCCCCCCCCACACACACACACACACGCACGCACACATGCACATACACACACACACACACACACACACACACACACACACACACTCTCTCTCTCTCTCTGAATGCAGGGGCAAGACAAGGGGGAAAGGGGTGGGTAATGTTGAGAAAAGTGGGATAAGAGCCAGATACCACTTTGGGATAAAATGGAAATGATCATATTTCCACAGCCAAAAATGTCGCTATAAAATTTGTCGAGATGAAACAAGATATAACCGTGTTATCCTCGTATTGACCTTCGTCCAGCACTCCACTGCTTGCTATATAGGTTTGTACAAAATAAATATCCGTTCAGTTCCATAAGCTTTATTCGGCTTAAAAGCCAGCAAAGCACAAATAAAAAAAAAAAAATATATATATATATATATATATATATATATATATATATATATATATATATATATATATATATACATGCATAATTAATATTCCTTAAGGCATCAGCCTATATCGTGAAGTTAGTTTTTTCTTTATTGAATCCAAAATTGTTATGTGATTCATCTGAACAAGGAGATGAGCTACAATTGTTTTACTGTGTACGGCATGAGCCTCTAACGTCTGGACTAAAGTGGAGCCTGCAGGCCCCATATGCTGAGAACAGCAACTCAGCTTCCCTTTTTTTTCTGAGGTAGGCAACATTAGGTTTAATTGTGATCAGATTACTGCTCATTTGTGAAGTACTCAGGAAAAATAAGCTATACAATATAATGGTCACAAATCAATATGCCTCTTGCAAGCATGCGATACAGTAGCTATGTGGTACGCCCACAAAATGATATTGGATATGACATTTCAATACAGACATGCACAATCTAATTTCGAATGAAGGAGAGATTCTTTTGCAGTCTGATACTGTAGAAGGCTAGACTTGAAATCAAATTCTGAGTTAGGTCTTTCTTTTCCGAGATTGGCTGAATCCTGTCAAGTAGGTTAGCAATGTTTCCTGGTACCGGTACAATAACTCATTTCGTTCTTCTCTTCTGTTTCAGCCAGAGATAGATTTATCGGCACCTGCTGTACTGCTTTACCATCAACTCCGCTGACATCCTTCACTGCTGCTCTTTCTAATAATGTGTGCCATTGATCAAGGGCATCAATGCCATTATCAGGTAACGTTATATGTTGTTTGAAGTACCCCAGAAGTTTTCTTAGAACTGGCAGCACCACCTGCAGGAACATATTGTCTGATCTTTGGGAACAGGAACAAGTCAAGTTTAATGTCATTAAATGTATATGAAAGTCAGACCAATGCACTGTACATTGCAACTGGCATTAGAAACCACACGAGTTAACCATTTATAAATTAAATTCATCATGGCAAAACAAAGTAGGCAAAGCAACAGGCAGTAGCAGCCTTTTTCCGATTGGAGCAGATGCAGAGGGTAAATATGGGAAACATCTTTCCTCATTTTTCCTCCACACCCACTCATTTCCATGCCAGCGGGACTTGATCAGTTTCTATGCACTGTGGTAACTCCTCGTCTTCCACTATGATCATCAGTCTCATACCAGCATTATTTTCGCAAGATTGTGCTGGATTCCCTTGCACCAGGAAATAGCAGGCACCAGCTGTTGAAATCAATGGAGAGATGAGATCTGCCTTGTTTGCTCTGGTGGCCGCCATTTCAGATCTCCACCCTGTGCATGTATGCAAAGCAGTCATCTTACAGATTTCAGTGCTTGGCTTTAAAGCAGAGGAAACAGCCAGACCCCTGTTCATATTCCTGAAATGACACACACACCCCGAATCCCTGATCTATATCCAGGTTGTGTGGTGATGGAGCAGAATGTGATGGGAAGCATCTGGCTAATGACAGCTATAATTCAGGCCCTTCCCTCCGCACTTAATACCCCGTTCAAAAGAAGATCATAAGTCGTTTTTGGTAGATATCCATATGCATTTGAAATGTCTTTTGGTTTCAGCACTTCTTCCAGCCAGAGAGCATTGTAGTATTTGGATTTGTTTACAGGTAATTAACTGAGTGGGATTGGGAACATGAGAAGGAGGAACAACAAAATTAAGGTGGGGAACAGGAGCTCAGTTTGTGGCAAAGTATGTAACAAATATATGTACATAAATAGGGAAAATGAAGGTTGTCGAAATAAGTAAGTACAATACGCATTCGCAACTTTATCCATTGCAGTTTTTCTGGTAAATGCTATTACCAAGATGGTGCCCAATGATTCCTACCTGCCTGGCCTGGCAAAGACATCTCTGGGTTCCATTCCCACATCTTTCAGCAAACCTTCCATAAGACAAACCTCAAGGTCACAATCCCAGCACTACCACGACCATGCTAAGGTGCATGCTGTACTCAATATCACATGGTATCTTTATACATTTGGTTCACACTGTACTACAAATGGAAGGTATTATGTTAGTATTTTGTATTTTTCGTATTAACATTTGTAATGCACCACCTGCAGACTGAACTGTGTCAAAGCGCAAGTGACCGAACGGAGCAAAACTTGTGTGAGCAGACACTCGGACAGATAATCCGCAAAAGAAGAAGGGAATCAACGGAATGCACAAACTACATAGTTCTTATGTAGAAACTTTGGCAATTTGTTAATGCTCTTGTTTTGTAGTGCTTTATAGTATGCTGAAGTTCAGATTAAAAAATGATGAGAGCAACAGTGCAGAGGATCGAACCCAAATCTTATGGCTCACTACTGCCGAGGAGTATTCCCACCCAAGCAGAACATGGTATCAGATTAATATACTTCACACCTTCCATAAAATTCATTATTTTCTACTCACACATCAGCTATACTAAAAAGTATTGAACAAAGACTAAACTAGACGTGGCTGATATTATCATGAAAGAAGGACCATTTTGCTGCTGGCAACAAAACCAAAGAATTAAAGCAGTGGCTATTAAAGCTAAATATTTTGCTGTTGTGATGTGCTTTGTTGGTATGCGGTGATATCTGGAAGAAAGGGAGATGTGTTGTATTGTGCTTGGGGTT
Organism: Ambystoma mexicanum; assembly: GCF_040938575.1. Lineage (NCBI taxonomy): Eukaryota > Metazoa > Chordata > Amphibia > Caudata > Ambystomatidae > Ambystoma > Ambystoma mexicanum. The sequence goes on from NC_090934.1 coordinate 743,675,530, forward strand.
AATGTAGAAGTATGTAATGTAAGACGGAATGTTATGATGTGAGTGACGGAATGCTTGTAGTGAGGGTTCTAAGCCCATGCAGTTGGAGAGACCCTGCCAGGGTAATGGGAGCCAGTGTCTGACCATAGTATCCTTACTTAATGTAACCAGAGTATTCTGTAGTAAAGTAACTGCAATTTACCTGTGAGTCTAAGGAAGTCACTTTGTTTCACATAATATACAATTATAAATGCACAATATATTTATTTTCCAAATGTGAAAAAATAAATTCTCAAGATTATACATCCAAAAGTCATATGAATACACATTTTAATACTTTATGCCAACATGGGGCCTCATTACACGGTAGGTGGTAGGGGATTACCGGCACTGGTAAGGGCACCGGTGCCGGTAGTCCCCTACCGCCCTACTACGAGGTCCCTCAGCGGGTCCCGTCCTTACGTGTGGTCTGACCAGGCGTTATGGACAGTTCCCGCTGAGGGACCTCAGAGCTAATAACGGGTCATTAGCTCCTTCCCCATTCCCATTGAGCCCTATAGGGGCTCAATGGGAATGGGGAATGGTTCCCGGAATGGGGACTTACCGGTCCCGCAAAGGTCGGAATAGACCGGTAAATCCCTATTCCGGGAACCTGGACTCCGATGGCAGTAGGGGGTAGCCATGGAGCTAATAGCGCCATGGCTACCACCTACCGTGTAATGAGGCCCATGGTCTCAGCCTTCAACCAATGACGGATTACTGCTATACATAAGGAAGTTGTATTTGCTGCCAATAATCATCCATAGTATAGCTCTGAACTCAGTTTGCAAATATTGGGAGCAAACATCCGAACGGCCATTTTAGGGCATTACATAAACAAATGCTTACACATTTGGATAGAGGTTGTATCCCTGCATAGTCTAAAAACGTGAACCTGACTGACTGACATTAGATAAGTGTGAAGGAGACCAGAATCACACTTTTTGTGGACTAGATATATCAGAAAAGGGAATCCTTCCGTGGAGAAGAGGGAGGAGGTGCATCTGTTCCCCGAAGGAAGCCTGCAGGCGGACACGGAAGTAAGATGGTCTGATCTAGAGCAACCAAAGGATAGAACAGGAGATCCCATGGCATATCCAGAGCATCCCAAAGGACGATCGTATAGTGAGAAGAGAGAATGACTGACCATATGTGAGCAGATTAAGATCATTGCCAGGGAGGAGGCGGTCAGGAACCATTGTGCCTACTATGGATAGGCAGACAATGGGAGCTGATTGTGGGTTACGGTTTACACACTTTCCCTTATTGGAAAAAGGAGGAGCGAGACCACAAAATATTCCATGGCTTCAGATGGATAAGGATAATCCAAAAGGGTTGCGTATTCCCCAGATATTTCAAGTTTTGATACTCCCGATATTAAGGAAAATGTAATCACGATTATGATAGTGAAAGAAGGATTTACTCATTTAATGAGAACACAATGTAGATTCAAGGAAATGCACCACAGGAAGAGCAGGAATTGTGGAAATGAAGGGGGAGTTTTTTATCCCTCACTGAGGCATTATGGCGACAGGACAGCACTGAAAAGCCAGTGATACCAGTAGCTTTTTTAAAGGTAGTGCTTGAACAGCTGCACTACACTGCGCATATATCTAGGGAGAGTCTTGCTGCAACAATTGCAGAACCTGTTAGAACACGTTGCATTTTATGTAGTAAATTGCATTGTATGTCAAAAGTTTACCACTGGGCATACATTGCGAACAATTAGAGGAGTAATTCCTCAACCAAATGGTCCTTTTCAGCATTTACATATCGATTATGTTGATATGCTGCAAATATGTAGTGGATACAGGTATTTTATAGTAGTAGTGTGTCCCTTCTCTAGGTCGATCGAGGCAGGTCTGTGTACACACCCTGATGCCACTTGCGCAGCAAAGTTTTTAGTATGTGAAGTCTTTCCAAGATGGGGAGTGTGCGAAGTGCTGAGATCCGATAATGGGCCACATTTTGTCAATGAAGTATTTGAACAGATAGGTTTATTGTTGAGGATTAAGCACAAGGTTTCTTCTGCTTATCACTGGCAAGCGAACTGGATATGTGACAGACTCAATGGCCTCCTTAAAGAAAGGATTTCCAAGCTCAAGTTAACACTGAGAAATGGATGGCTATATTGCCTGCCGTTAGCTTTATATGCCCTAAGGAATCAGCTTGGTTTGGACCATCACCTCACACCCCACAAACTAGTGACAGGAAGAAGAATGAGAACGCCTTTAACTCTTCCATCGAGGAGTAGAAGTGATGCCCAGAGTACAGCAAAAATGTTAGTAAATGAATTGAATGAATATTTGCCATGTATGACCGCTAGTATCTTTGTCATTTCAGATCAACTCAAGTGCCACGGGGGTTTCAGAACACAGATGAAAACCATTCACCAACCGGATCTTCAGAACTATTATCGGTTCTTAAGCTCTTTGCTGGTGACACTGTGCTAATCAGAAACTTCACTAGGAAGTGGCACGAGCCAAGGTTCGATGGACCGTATGTAGTAGAGAACATTACTCACTCAGCAGTGAAAGTTCAAATCAGATGAGCTTGGATTCACCTGAAAGACGTCAAGCTCTACACCGGCAGGACCGCAGCACCCCCAGCCAATGATACAGAAGCAAAAGAAGAAGAAGAACTTCAGCGTGTACAGACTTGATCGATGACAAACGATAAACCAGCGGATTAATAAATGCAGATTTGCATTTGGATTGTGGCCTGGTCACTCTTTATAGATATTATAGCAGGTGTGAAATCCTTTTGCTTGAGCCACAGGAATCTTTGAAAATGACCTTTAGAGAAATTCTGATATATCATGATTATGCTTAAACAACAACACTTAGTAAAGAATTGGAAATGTGAACAGTATCCCAATCGGTTTCTCACTGAATATTTGTTTGGCTGATTTTATGTTTCTCCCCGAAAGCAATGTGCATCGTATCGTGCTTGCTATTTTTGTTTCTATTCTTCAAGCTTATCCGACCCTTGTTAGAAGAGATGTGGACATCCACACTTTTTTTACAGGATCCTAAGAATGGCCCTGTGATTAGAAGGCTGCTCATGGCAATAGTACAGGAACTACTGCAGCTGCCAAACCTATTACAGTTACCTGAGTAAAGGGTTTTTCCTTCCTCAAATTGCAGAAAAATTTGAAATGTTGAAGATAACACGATTTCAGAGAATCAGAAAACTCAAGAAATTCCAGAGTGGCACAAATGGTAGCATAAATCGGCCACCTGACTGTAGAGACCCAGTCACAACCCTTAAAGAAAGTATACTTAGATGTTCCCCTTGAACCTGTCACAATCACACGTTGGTTTTCTTAGTTTGCCACATACTATGAAGTCACTTATGATGAATTTTTAGAATTTAAGTGTGTTTTTTATGCAAAATGATTGAGAGCACGATTGAACGTCCATTGATGTCTGTTGTAACTCCCTGTTTTAGACAATTTAAAATAAACCAGTCAGAGGAGACATTTCGCCAAATTCCTGAGTCAGTTTTATTATTGGTGTAAGACTTATTCTGCATCCCCATCCTTGTATGACGTGTTACTGATTTAAAATAGCCCATTCGTGGGTTCAGAGCGACCACCAATCCTGGTTAGCCAAAATCAGATGAACATCCTGAGCGTGGAATCAGTGCACAGGAAGGTAGGGTGAAAACTTATCCTGCAAGTACTCTACACCCTACCCATACAATGCCAGATGAACTATACATAGTGACTCGAAGGAAATGCATTTATAAACAGTCAAGCATAGTAGGGAACGGAGCGTGGGGGAAATATGAGACCCGTAGGGAGTGTCAGTAGCCACATGTGCTGCCACAGTTGGAAGAAGCTGAAGGTGGCGTGTGAGATACAAAGGTTGTGCAAGAAGGAGAATGTTGCAATAGTCAATGTGACTCAAGACAAGAGACGCAACGACTCGGGCATGGAAATGAGAGGAGAGAAAGGGAAGAACCTTTCAAAGGACTTTTAGCTTGAAATAGCTGGTCTGGCAGATGGAACTAATTACGCCTCAGTGTACAATGAGGCAGAAATGTTAAAGCCAAGATTTTCACCACAGAGACTGGTGTGGGGAAGGGGCCAAGATCCGGGGGCCAAAAAGTAGGAATAAAAAAAAAGGACGAGTGGAGCAAGAGGGGGGATTCAACCACCAGTATCTCTGTCTTGTCCCCATTCAATTTACGCAAGTTGACTCTCATCCAACATTTGACCGCTGCCAAGCAACTCCTAAGCTGAGATACCTTGTCCAGCTCAGAGATATTAAGCCAGACAATGATTTGTGTATCATCAGCGTAGGAGTAGCAGCTGTGGCCATAGGAGTGTATTAAGAGGCTTGATGTAAATATTGAATAAAGTGGGGGGCAAGACACACCCCTGGGTGACCCCACAAAAAAGAGTGTACGAAGGAGAATGACAAGAGAAGAGGGCAAGAATTTGGCCCCTGTCAGCCAGGAAAGAGGTGAACCATCACATAACTGAACCAGAGAGTCCAGCCGAGGATAGGCCGATGAGCAGGTGGGAGTGGTTGACCGTATTAAAGGCTGCTGACAGATCTAAAAGAATCAGGGCGCTGACTCCCCCATGTTCAACCAACCGAGTAAAATTGTCCATTACCGAGACCAGCATGCTCTCCTTGCCATGGCCCCACTGAAATCCTGACTGAAAGGGGTCAAAGAAATTAGAGCTCTTCAAAAAAGAAATGACGAGTGGAGTGACCAAGGTTCTAAGAGTTTCATAAAAAAAGAAAGAAGAAAAATAGGGCAGAAATTAGTGAGCATTGCTGGACCCAAGCAAGGCGTCTTCAAAAGGGGAATAACAATTTCTTACTTTGGTTCAGCAGTGATGGTACCGACCAAGCTGGAAATATTCACTGCTTGGCCCACCTCACCTGGGCCTTCATTGGAAGACCCAGCACTAAAGTGACAAAGTGTAAGAGCTGAAATTCATTAGCATCAAAAAATAAGAGTGAATAGAGAGGAGGCGATAGGGAGTTGCGAATGTAGTCATGGTAAAAGATATGTAAGCTATTCATGCTCAGACCCATAAAGGTCTTGCTCATTCATGAAATTAACAGATTCTTGTAAAGAACATTATTAGTGTGATACATGATAGATGGGAATGCTTCATGAACTGTCTAATGTGGTGATTTAAAGGATTTTCTTCTGAGACATAGGATAACACTGTATTGCACTTAGATTTGGCATTTAATATTTCCTTACTGATGTGATTTTAAATGATTTTAAAGAATGGAGTGTCCCATCAGCAGATTATTCAAAATCTTGATGTATAATAAGAACCATGTAATGTATTATCAACATTCAACTAAGGGATGATCCGTATGTATTTAACCACAAGACTGTTAGTCAGGGAAAAGAGACACAAAAAATATGAAGTGAGATAACAATTTCCAATTTGAAAATCACTAGCTCCTTAACAAAGATGTATGCTCTTACACTACATGTATAGTAGTATGCCAATCAATCAGTCTTAAGCAACAACACTACTACGAAATGTGGAACAGCTACTTCCAGAGGAAATCCTATCACAATATTTGTATACAGTTGCACTGCTATTGTTTCCATTCACCACAAGCAAGCTGGCACACACTATGCTAATGAATCTAATTATTTGCTGTAACATGACATTGATCTCTCATTGTGTCTGTGTGTTTGTGTCAGTACCACAAGAGCAAACCCATTCCTCTCCAGACAATGAAATGTGAAGTTCTTTTTATAAGGTGCTTCAGATAATTTCCTTTTTGTTTTCAAATGCTCTTTTCAGATTCTGGTGACACTGTAAGGGTTCTACTGTGTTGGCCTTCACATAGTGTTGTACGGGTTTTACTATCTCTGCATATCTTTAAATCCATTGCCTACAGTAACCTACTATGCCTAGAAAAGATCTAATTTTATGAACTGTGCAAGGTTTTAGAATTGTATACACTGCTTCTTTCCTGGAAGAAGCAATAACCCTGTGTCCCGTTACAATGTTGTGCCCAACATAGTTCACACTTTCTCTACACAATTGTCATTTCTGCTTGGAAGCTTTATGTCCTTTATTAGTGGTTAGTAGCACGTCTGTACCCAATCTGCATGGCTCACATGAAGGGGTGCTAATAGATCATTAACATACCGTACCAGGAATTACTTCCCTTGAAAACTGCTGTCATCTAGATCTTAAGCTGCTGAGAAAACTGTGTAGGGCATTTGATGTACACTAGGGTAATCTAGTCCATGTATAATGAATTCATCTATGGTAAAGAGCTGACTGTCTTTGTATATGGCTATAGAGAATAATGAAGAACCCAGATCCACTACTGTAAAGTATAAGGCTGCTGGTGGTATACAGGACAGAATTGTAGCTGGATGGGGCACTAATGGGAGTGATAGGATGACAGAATTCACATCCCTCGAGTCTTGGACAAATCCCTCAAGTCTTAGACAAATCTATAAATGTTCCTACCTGGCTTCGTGATAGGCAACATCAATCAGAATGTTACAGGGGCTAGAGGTAGGGACAATAGTGCCCTTTTTCAGAAGAGATTCTATAATGGGAGTTATTCCATTCTTAGTTTTTTGTTTCAAATGATACCGGGACTAAAAGTTAATCTCTTTGAAGGGTCAGTTTTAATTCTTACTGGTGCAGCATTAAGGATATACCCTAGTTTATTATCATGAAAAGACCACAAGGATTCTGGAACAATATCAATAAGCTATTGTAAGTCGGGCAACTACTCTCAGGCTTCTAGTGACACTGTTTTTTTTGGCCAAATTTGGAGGGTATCTAGAACAGACCCGGTATTCTTACTGGTAACAGTAAAAAACACTCCTTCGGGCATGCAATTAATTGTGCAATTCAACTTACATAGCAGATCTCGTCCCAGAAGGTTGACTAAAACTGAAAAGCTAAGAAGGAATGCATGTGTGCCAATAATGACACTCAAAGTGACTGTAGGGGGTTTTGGTACATGATTTACTACTGGAATGTTAGATATCCTTTTCGCATTTACAGTTTCTAATGGCAATGGCACATCAGTAAAACACTCTTATTGGATTACACATTTACTAGCACCTGCATCTACCAAAAAAATAACAGATTGCCCATCAACCTCACATTGAATGTATGGACTTTCTTGATCTACTGACATCAAGGGGGTGACAGTGATGTTGTCTCTCAGACTGAGTCAGAAGGTATCTTGGTAAATCTGGGGTGGGATGATTTATTTGGAGTAAACCTTGGTCCATTAGGCTTCGGGAAGCGACCTGGTTCATTGGCCTTAGTATTTGCGAAATAACCTGGTACACCAATATTGTGGTTTGGACGGTGACAATGTGTGTATTCAGGAGATTATTCGATTGCAGACTGTAAGAGCATTCATTCTTCCAGTGCCCCATTTGCTTGCAATAGTTACAGGTCATTTGATCCACATGCTGTCCTTGCTGCCCCTTATGATCCTGTTAGTTTGAATGTAGGGCTCCTCTGGCCCTTGCTGTATTCTGACCCCCAAATCCTCCCTGCTATCCTCCACTCATACAAGGGGGCACGTGCCGTTGTCCCTGCAGGCTTTGCAGTTATAAAATCATATGCCTATTTGCAATATTGTTTTTCTTTTGTTTCTGGCATGCTACACAGTGGTTTGCCACGGTCACAAATTCTGAAAATGGCTATTTTGTCTCCCATTACAAATTGTTATAAGTTGCACTTGTATTTTTGGTCACAGAACAGAAACAAAAGAATTAGCAATTGCCATCTCTGCTGTTTCATCTGGCTTAGTAATACCTGAATGTTGAGTGAACACTATCCTTAGCCAGTCAAAATAATCTGCTGGTGATTCACCCTTATTTTACTTGCAATTTTCTATCTTGCCACAATTGGTCTTCTGAGGCACACCTTGTGGATAACAGTGATCAACCTATTCAGGGCTTGTTCAATGGCATCACCAGTACCTGGATCAGGTCAGTTAGTATGCTAAGTCTTTGCCTAACTTCTGAAGGCATAATCATCCTCACAAGATGGTTCATATCTGCCCAGGCAAGATTCTAGCACTGTATTACCATACAGATTTCTTCAACCAACCATTGAGGTTCTTACCTTATATTCGTGAACTGCTTGGTCAGATTACACAAATCCCCAGGAGTCCAGAGAACATGGTACAGAAAGCAATCAGGGGTGTTCCCCTTTGCCTGCAAGAGGCCCCAGCAGCTGTCTAAGAGATGCTTTGAGTAATGACCATCTTGCCCGGATGTCGTACCTCCCCTCGTGACTGATAGTTTGTAAGAGGGAGTCGAAAGGGACATCTGTACTAACCCTGCAGCCATCGCCCAGGCTCTTTGGGACAAAAGCCTCTGAAGTGCTTGGTCCTGGCCGCATCATTATAATAGGTACCTGTAGAATGACTGAGACTGGGACAGTCAGAACTTATGCATGGCCTCCAATGTTGCAGTGCACACACTAGTAAAGAAGTCAATAATATCTTTGTCAGTTTCTTCATCGTGCCTATCTTCCTTCTTACCATCTATTATTTCGGACATAACAAAGTAGATGATCTAGCCATATCACTCGCTCTTTTACTCATTGCTCATTGGAGTCCTTCAATCTCCTACTTTAGAAAGCATTCTGCCTAGTTGTTGCCTCCTCCAATCATGTGGCATAGGCCCCCCAATTGTCTTAGACTCACTTTCCCTTTTCCGCCTCCAAGGCTCATCTTAAAGCCATCAATGTATCAATTCCTTCTAGCGGAAGCTCAGTGTGTCAATTCCCTTGTGTAAAAGGTACCAGAAATTAAGAAACTCACGTATAGCACTGTTATAGTTGGCATACATAAAAGGAGCAGGTGTACCCTTTGGTGGCACTTTCACCTGCCTATACATTTCCTTCCCCTTGTCTATCCCTCGTTTTAGTTCCACTCTCAAATACATCATGCAACCATGGACAAAATATCTAATCATACCCCCACATCGCTACCTTCTCTGTTCTCCTAATTTTCCCTAACCCTACCATATCTTCTAAACAAGGAAGGATGGCTGATGATGTTTAAGAGATTAATCAGGAGGGCTATGGTGAGGTTTGGAGGAGTGGTCTAGGGAGTTTGCCTACAGAGGATGGAGGGACAGGTCTGAATGATATATGAGGAGTCTTGAGGGGATGAGCTGCCTTTGGGCTGTGTGGGTTACCCTCTTCTGTGTGGGTAGAATGTTGCCCCAGGATGGATATCCATTGGCGCCCTGGGAGCGAGGGTCTTGTCTGCCACATAGGCAATGCTAGAGGGCACACATCCAGACAGCATTGGCCTTTTCAATAGTAGGCTCCCAGCCCTACATTGACTTCAAGCCACCTTGAGCAAGTCGTCCCCTTTGGAACAGGTGGGAGAGTTTTGAATATTGTCTGTGCTCAAACCGTATCCTTAACCCCGGCTTTGATGTACATGTTTCATGTTGCACCATTTGATTGCATTGATCTATGCTGCATTACACACTGCCAGTTACCTATTCTTACAGTACATTGGGGCTCATTACGAGTTTGGCTGTAAATAAACCATTACCGCCAATGTGTTCAGCGGAATTACCACCATATTATGAGCTCATGGCCGTGGAAAGATCCAGTTGGTGGTAAAGGTAATTCCGCCTGGCAGAATTACCACCAAAATCCGATACTGAGTGGTAATTCTGCCAATTGTCAGCAGAATTACAATTAATGCCACCAGTATTTGGAGGAATAGCTGAACTGTAATTCTGACCAAAAATTGGCAGAGCTATCGCCATGCGGAAATAGACTTATCCTGAAAACAGAAAGCTGAAGGGCAGCCATCTTGAGAAAAAAACATTCCATTGGATGCCAGCTTCCCTAGCAGCCTTCAAAGCCCGAAGGAAAGTTCAGGGATGCAGAGCACACTGTACTCACTGAAGAGGTCGTAGCTCATGCAGACCGGCAGAATAGAGCAAGTAGTTGGAAGACCACACTCAAAGGCAAGGGCGCCATCTGAGCAGAGGTGCATGACAAGGCGGTGGCAGTTGTAACAGTACTCAGGGACATTGAAGATGTCAAAAAGCACTGGAATGACCTGAAGTCCAGGGTGTGCATTCTCCTGGCACACCATTGCAGAAGGCTGCTGCCACAGGGTGAGGCACTGTGGAGCCACCAAACCTGATCCCCTCGGAGGAGATGGTCAGCATCATCCTCCACCTGGCAGAGCTGGGGTGTATGGGATTGGCTGAGAGTGGGGTTGGAAGCCAACCTAAACCTGGTAAGTACATACTAGTCCATTGTGTAACATAAGAACCAGAACAGAATTGCAAAGCCTCCACTGCGCATCAACCTGCTGCCTCTCGGGCTGGCAATGAACAGGCACAATGGTATAAATCAATGAGCAAGACACCTGACAGATCACACCCTGGAACACTTGATGTGCAGTGAGACGGCACTCTCCAATATATCATAAAGGGTGCCTCATGAATCCTGAATGGGCCACCAACTCTCCAGTCCTGAGACATTCAGCATCACTCTTGCACAAGGGCATCAGAAAACATGAAATGCAAAGCCCACACAGAGATATGTCAGACTCATTTCACCTGTCCATGCCTCAGTAACTACAATCAAGGCCTGTGAAGATGCATTTTGCCATCAGGGAAGGTCCACTCCATGAAACGTCACACGAAGCCTCACCGTTACACAATCCCTTTAGCCCCAAAGCACCATTGAATGCAGTTAGTCAAGAGGCATTCACCAGCTGCATGAAATCAGGCTATCAAGTACTAAGGATCCCATGGGAAATATCTACATACTTCTCGACAAGAACTGTAGTGGGTGGCCGAAAAACACTCTAATGTAATGCACAACCAACCCCTTTTGTACATAGCATTTTATAACATGTCACGTATCCCATAACATGTAGTCCTGGCAGCCAGTAAGAGCATGAAGGCACCAGTGCAACAGGCACCTCTGTCACCACAACACCAACCCTAGCTCCACACCTCCATGGATGCTGGGCACAGTGCTGGCAGTGGTGGAAAAAGCTCCATCAGCCACGCCTGTCAGCGCAGAAATCACCAATGCCATCCCCACCTCCGGCAGCTGTGACGCAGGGGCCACCATCACCAAAACCTCTGCCCAGCATGCCACCACTACAGCCACAGTTGCAACTACCACCACAGCCTAATGTGTCACAGAGGCTCCAAACACCACTTTGCCAACTACAACCTCTTGGACAAGGGTGCATGTGGAATCACAAGACTCCAGCCCACACACTCCTGTTGTCACAAGGGGTGTGCCTCATCAGCTGGAATATACTCAACTTCCCTGCCTCTCCCTTCTCACCACCACATCATCGCCCTTATCCACTTGCTAGGCGCTGCAGTGGCATCATGATAAGGATAGTGATTCCACTCCTGATGATGATGACACAGCAGATGGGGGGAATCGTGAATCTGGGGGAGTATGCCTTATGACTCACCATCACCAGTCCCCTAAAACACACTTAACGTGATCTGGTAGAGACCAGATAGAGCAGAGGCAGGAGCACATGGAGGCCATGATACAGGAGAACTGGGGCACTGTCAGGCCATGTCTGAATCCATTTAGGGGTAAACCAGGAGGGTGGACTCTGCTGTGAAGAGGCAGAGCAGGAGATTGGCGTATGCCACTGAGGTTGACACAGTAGTGGCTCAATGGGTGAGGGAGTTCTAGCAATAATACCATGCTGAGGCCATCACACACACCCTGCCGCATATTCCGGTGGGGTGATACGATTAGCTCCATCTCATCCATGCCCCCAGAGGGATTCCTGCCCAGCACCAAACTGAGGCACTCCCTTTGGAGAACCCCACCCCCTGCCCCCACCACCTGTTATGCAGGGATGTGGCAATACCCAACAGAAGTAGGGGAGACCATGCCACAGACACTGTTTAGGGGATGTGGGAGGTGGGTGGGTATGATTGATGAGGATTGTGGGAGGTAGGTGGGAATGCTTGTTGGAGATGTAGGAGGTGGGTGGACATGATTGTTGGGGATGTGGGTACGTATGATTGCTGGAGATATGGGAAGTGGATGGGCAAGGGTCAGTTTCTGTTCAATATAAAAACAGCACTCCAGCAAATGAGTCCAGTAGTAATTTAGTTTGCCTTATAGATGTGTAATTAGTGAAGGTATATCACAGTGAAATGTGCATTCATATGTTTTCAAAAAAAGTTCTGAATTAGCTCATGATGGATGATGTGTCCTTCCCTGGTATCCTCATTTCGACCTCGAGGTGGCCTCTGATTACCTGCATCATCTGAGTCTGAGTCAGCGTGAGTCTTGTCATCCTCTGGAGGCATAGGGATATTCCTCCTAATGCACATGTTGTGCAGCATTGCGAAGCCCATGACCATCTCCCCCACCTTCTGAGGCCTGTACAGTGAGTGCCCCCTGAGCAGTCCAAATGTGCACTCTATGTGCACTCTCCGTCTGTGCGTGCGCCTTGTTGTACACCACCTCCTGTGGTGATGCAGAGTTTCTGATAGGTGTCATCAGCCATGGCAGCAGTGGATAGCCTGAGTCATCGTCTATAGGTAAGAGAAGTGTTTAATGATGTTTGTTGTATACGTAGGTCTCATTCTACTCTGCAGCATGACTTTATTTTTCATCAGGAACATCATCAGGGATACGTGGCGGCTCGCACCATGACATCAGGGGTGTCTGGACCTTACAGTAGGTGATGGCGAAGGAGCACTTGTAATTGCATGACGACTGCCTTTGCTGCAAAAATGACTGTGCGCTGACTTTGCCCCGACTTTCCACACCAAAAATACACTTTGCACGGTTCCATGAATCAGGGTTTGTGTCGGCAGTGCAAAGTCACTTTTCAGCAGTGCAAATTCACTTTGAACCGGAATCGGGCCCATGTTGACCAGCATTTACTGAGTCCTTTTTTCATCTTCATTACCACGACAAATGTGGAATGTAAGGATAACCTACACTTTCAACGTGGTGACTTTTTCCATGTAAAACAACATCACTCGATATCCATGAAAGCTCAGATTAAGTAGCACATGGGCAGCGGCATCTGCGCTAATATACAGACAGCAACCTTGGACGAGGCAATCATACGGCTTCAAAAGGCAATATTATTGGAGTTGATTTACACCCCTCTTTCCACACTATATACAACAAATCACCGCATCTTTATTTTATCGGCGATTCGTGGAATGTAAAGACACTTACACGCGTTTTAAAATGATTTTTCTGAGCTTTACAAAATTACATTATAATACCAACAGATCAAGATAACGTTCGCCAACAGAGATACCGAAAGAATCACGCACACAAAAGGATAGTATGACCATTGATGAGCACTAAATACTATATATATGAATTTAGTTAATTCATGGATAAATGTTGACAATTAGTTCAGTATTGTTCCATCAACAAAAACAACATTTGAATGAAGAATTGAGGATGTACTACAGACAGCATATTTGCTTATTGTTTTGCCACACAGCAGAGGTGTGTTTTGAGTAACAACACTAAAGAGGTTAATATTGCTCAATCACTCAAAGATTTTGGTGACATTTTCTTAAATATTTATACTCAAATTGTGTTCTTTTGTTGCCTTATTTTTTCATAAATATTGGTCGAGAGCATGCACATGCTTTGAGACAAGGACTTGCAAAGTGCAAAACATATGCTGGCCAATTTTAGATTCACAGAAACATTGACTGTGGGATTAGATAAGTGTACAGATGTTTTTAGGGTGTAAAATCAGGTTAATAGAACATCTGTGTAATGGAATGAAAAGCAATGTATTTGCATTGAAGATACTTCTAAAATGACAATGATATGATTGAATAACCTATGCGATAATACAATGCATTATCAAGGTTCAATGCAAGTATATGAGGCATTTATCTCTAATTGATCTGTAAAATCTTTACCAATTAATAATTGCTTCTCGAATATTGAAGTTAAACACAACACACCCACGCTGCTAAGTAGCATATTGTTTCTGTGGCTGTTAAGGCTGAATATGTTGCACTTCAGGGGTAATTCATAGAATTCAGCGCACAAGTGGCGCACGCGGCTGGCGCACAGTGTGCGCGTGCGAATCCCTGCGCCAGCCGCGTGCGCTAAAATCCATTTCCGCGCACAGCCTATTCATGGATTCCAGCTACCAAAACCAGCCGTGGCGCACAGTGGTGCAGCGACCCTGCAGCAGCGCCAGTTACGCCCCCAAGAACGCCTCTCGCACAGGGAAAAGCCAACAAAATCCCCAATCCAGCGCAAAGGGCTGCGCTAACCCTGTACCAGCACGGCAAGCGGGCTACGTGTATCACTGGGGTGCGCGGGAAGTACCTCAGGTCATTTCAGCTGGGTACGTGTATTTCAGGGGTGCGCTTGAAGTTCCACACGCGAATGTCCTGGCTACGTGTATTTCGGGGTGCGTGGGAAGTTCCACACGCGATATCAGCAGGGTACGTGTATTCCAGGGGTGCGCTGGAAGTTCCACACGCAAATGTCCTGGCTACGTGTATCTTGGGGTGCGCGGGAAGTTCCACACGCGATATCAGCAGGGTACGTGTATTCCAGGGGTGCGCTGGAAGTTCCACATGCGAATGTCCTGGCTACGTGTATCTTGGGGTGCGCGGGAAGTTCCACACGCGATTTCAGCAGGGTACGTGTATTTCAGGGGTGCGCTTAAAGTTCCACACGCGAATGTCCTGGCTACGTGTATTCCGGGGTGCGCGGGAAGTTCCACACGCGATATCAGCAGGGTACGTGTATTCCAGGGGTGCGCTGGAAGTTCCACAAGCGAATGTCCTGGCTACGTGTATCTTGGGGTGCGCGGGAAGTTCCACACGCAATTTCAGCAGGGTATGTGTATTTCAGGGGTGCGCTTGAAGTTCCACACGCGAATGTCCTGGCTACGTGTATTTCGGGGTGCGCGGGAAGTTCCACACGCGATATCAGCAGGGTACATGTATATCAGGGGTGCGCGGGAAGTTCCACACGTGAATGTCCTGGCTACGTGTATTTTGGGGTGCGCTGGAAGTTCCACACACGATTTCAGCAGGGTACATGTATATCAGGGGTGCGTGGGAAGTTCCACACGCGAATGTCCTGGCTACGTGTATTTCGGGGTGTGCGAGAAGTTCCACACGCGATATCAGCAGGGTACGTGTATTCCAGGGGTGCGCTGGAAGTTCCACTCGCGAATGTCCTGCCTACGTGCATCTTGGGGTGCGCGGGAAGTTTCACACGCGATTTCAGCAGGGTACGTGTATTTCAGGGGTGCGCTTGAAGTTCCACACACGAATGTCCTGGCTACGTGTATTTCGGGGTGCGCGGGAAGTTCCACACGCGATATCAGCAGGTTACGTGTATTCCAGGGGTGCGCTGGAAGTTCCACACGCGAATGTCCTGGCTACGGGTATCTTGGGGTGCGCGGGAAGTTTCACACGTGATTTCAGCAGGGTACGTGTATTTCAGGGGTGCGCTTGAAGTTCCACACGCGAATGTCCTGGCTACGTGTATTTCGGGGTGCGCGGGAAGTTCCACACGCGATATCAGCAGGGTACGTGTATTCCAGGGGTGCGCTGGAAGTTCCACACGCGAATGTCCTGGCTACGTGTATCTTGAGTGCGCGGGAAGTTCCAGACGTGATTTCAGCAGGGTACGTGTATTTCAGGGGTGCGCTTGAAGTTCCACACGCGAATGTCCTGGCTACGTGTATTTCGGGGTGCGCAGGAAGTTCCACACGCGATATCAGCAGGGTACATGTATATCAGGGGTGCACAGGAAGTTCCACACGCGAATGTCCTGGCTACGTGTATGTCGGGGTGCGTGGGAAGTTTCACACGCGAATGTCCTGGGTATGTGTATCTTGGGGTGCGCGGGAAGTTTCACATGCAAAATCATCAGGGTATGTGTATTACAGGGGTGCGCGGGGAGCACCACACGTGAATTGCACGTGTGGGTCCTCCCAGAAGTTCCCTCTACATCCTCCACGGCCCCTGCAGGTGGCCCACACCACCATGGCCATGCACCCAGCCAACCCACATGTCAACTTGCACTACTGCTCACCAACGCATGTCCCCCTACACCCCCAGCCACCAGGGGCAGCCTCCACCAGGCCCCCACCCATGTCCAACTCATGTTCCCCTGCACCCCCACCCACCAGCAGTGCAGGGGCAGCCTCCACCAGGCCCCCACTCCTGTTCCCTATCACCCCCACCCCCCAGCACTGTGGGGCACCTGCCAGCAGGCCCCCACCCATGTCCAACTCATGTTCCCCTATCACCCCCACCCGCCAGCACTGTGGGGCACCTGCCAGCAGGCCCCCACCCATGTCCAACTCATGTTCCCCTATCACCCCCACCCCCCAGCACTGTGGGGCACCTGCCTGCAGGCCCCCACCCATGTCCAACTCATGTTCCCCTGCACCCCCACCCCCCAGCACTGTGGGGCACCTGCCAGCAGGCCCCCACCCATGTCCAACTCATGTTCCCCTATCACCCCCAACCCCAGCACTGTGGGGCACCTGCCTGCAGACCCCCACCCATGTCCAACTCATGTTCCCCTGCACCCCCACCCCCCAGCACTGTGGGGCACCTGCCAGCAGGCCCCCACTACTGTCCCCTATCACCCCCACCCCCCAGCCCTGTGGTGCACCTGCCAGCAGGCCCCCACTCCTGTCCCCTATCACCCCCACCCCCCAGCACTGTGGGGCACCTGCCAGCAGGCCCCCACCCATGTCCAACTCATGTTCCCCTGCACCCCCACCCCCCAGCACTGTGGGGCACCTGCCAGCAGGCCCCTACTCCAGTCCCCTATCACCCCCACCCCCCAGCACTGTGGGGCACCTGCCAGCAGGCCCCCACTCCTGTCCCCTATCACCCCCACCCCCCAGCACTGTGGGGCACCTGCCAGCAGGCCCCCACCCATGTCCAACTCATGTTCCCCTATCACCCCCACCCCCCAGCACTGTGGGGCACCTGCCAGCAGGCCCCCACTCCTGTCCCCTATCACCCCCACCCCCCAGCACTGTGGGGCACCTGCCAGCAGGCCCCCACCCATGTCCAACTCATGTTCCCCTATCACCCCCACCCCCAGCACTGTGGGGCACCTGCCAGCAGGCCCCCACCCATGTCCAACTCATGTTCCCCTGCACCCCCACCCCCCGGCACTGTGGGGCAGCTGCCAGCAGGCCCCCACTACTGTCCCCTATCACCCCCACCCCCCAGAACTGTGGGGCACCTACCAGCAGGCCCCCACTCCTGTCCCCTATCACCCTCACCCCCCAGCACTGTGGGGCACCTGCCAGCAGGCCCCCACCCATGTCCACCTCATGTTCCCCTATCACCCCCACCCCCCAGCACTGTGGGGCACCTGCCAGCAGGCCCCCACCCATGTCCAACTCATGTTCCCCTATCACCCCCACCCCCCAGCACTGTGGGGAACCTGCCAGCAGATCCCACTCCTGTCCCCTATCACCCCCATCCCCCAGCACTGTGGGGCACCTGCCAGCAGGCCTCCATCCATGTCCAACTCATGTTCCCCTATCACCCCCACCCCCCAGCACTGTGGGGCACCTGCCAGCAGGCCTCCACTCCTGTCCCCTATCACCCCCACCCCCCAGCACTGTGGGGCACCTGCCAGCAGGCCCCCACCCATGTCCAACTCATGTTCCCCTATCACCCCCATCCCCCAGCACTGTGGGGCACCTGCCAGCAGGCCCCCACTCCTGTCCCCTATCACCCCCACCCCCCAGCACTGTGGGGCACCTGCCAGCAGGCCCCCATCCATGTCCAACTCATGTTCCCCAGCCAACATGTCGTCACAATCTAGATCCCTGGTCCCTATGGTCAGCCTCCAAATGCAAAACACCCACCCGAGTATTGCATCCACCCACTCAGAAATGGCAATAACATGACAGAACACCAATTGCAAGTTTGGAAACAAACATATGTCCCTCACATACACCCAATGGTTGTCAGTGAATCTCAAAACCATTATCATGATATGCATTAAACCAATGAGATGATACTACACATTGAAGTTCGATCAAAAAATATGTATTAAAGGAAACATAAATTGAATCAAAAATAAAGAAACAGAAATGGGTATGTACAAAAATAAAAAGAAGCATGTCCGTGAAAAAAAGCAAAACCAAAAATCATAATCCAAAGGAATGGTGTCCAAAGTCACAGTCCACAAAAGAAAATTCAATGGAAAATTATAATTGAAAGCCATTGCTCCATGGGTAAATTGAGAAAGAAAAAGAAAATCCAACAGTGAACTATGTACAGACGAACAAGACAGGGTCCATTATCCCAACAAAAGAAATGAAACCTATCTAACAACACTAACTAATAAAAAAAAAATATATACAAAAATGTGGCCCATTGTCCAAAAGGTCCAAAATAAATTCAAAAACAAAGGAAACCTAACACTAACTACATAACTATGTACAAGGGCAGCGGGCTAGTCTGACGGCTCACTTTTGGATGTCCTGGGCCAGGGCATCATCAAACTCCTGCTCAATGTCCCGGAGGCGGTCTTCCTCCATGGCCCCGAGCTTCCGCAGGGCTGTCGACGTGTCCACCTCCAACCCCCTGCGGATTGCCTCGAGGCACTCGGCCCGCCTCAGGGCCCTCCGCATGGAGTTCTCCGCCCTGACCATTGTGAGCCGTGCCTCTTCCGCCCGCTGCCGCTCCGCATCTATGGCGTGGCCCAACCGCTGCCACACGGAAGACACTCTCTGTCCTGGGTCCTCGTGCCCTCCGGCCGATGCCTGCCCCTCCGATGTTGAAGGCCCCGAGCCTTCATGGCTCCCACCACGTTGCTGCTGCTGCTTTGCCTCTGCCCGTGCACTGCCTCCTGCTGCCTGCACGTCCTCCGCCGGCTGGGGTGCAGTCGTTGATGTGGCCACCCCTGCTGGACGTCCGACTCCCGACTGTGGCAGGGATGCCTCCTCCACCAGCCTGGCCACACCGTCAGAGGCAGCTCCACAGGGCACCCAGGTGACTGATGGGTGGGAAGATGGCACGGAGGACGAATGACGCATAGGGGGTTCAGTTGAGGATGGGGTCGTAGCAAGCCCCATCAAACGGAGGAATCCGGCCTGGGTGACCTGTCCCAGTAGGCCGACGCGGTCAACGAGCCATTCGAGATGACGTGCAGGCTCCTCATGAAAAGACTGCAGGTCACCTCGCATTGCCCGTTGACGCAACGCCACACCAGTCAGGACAGGCTCAACCCGGACCCGGATAGCCACGTCCGCAGGCAGAGGAAGGCCAGTTGTCGTCAGCTCATCCCCTGCCTGAAAACGGGTCTGGACGTAGGCATCCCTGCTGGTGCAAGATGATGCAGGGACAGGATCAGGGACAGGATTGCACACAGGCACCTCCGCGGCGGCCTGTGCTGCCTCCTGTCCCTGGTCCTGCACTGCACCACTAGCACCAGTGGGATCCCCACCTCCAGACCCCGTCTCTGTTGCTTGCACGGCCTCCTCCTCCACCAAACCCCCCACCAACCTGGATGACTCCGTGCCATCTTCCCCCGTTGGGCCCTGTGGGGTCCCAGCTGCCCCTTCTGCTGCCGAGGAGACCAACTCCAACCTCCGCCTCTTGGACCTCCCCCCGGCAGCTGCGGCCTGGGACGCGGCACCGGACTCCTCAGTCCCCGACGAGATGACAACATGGGAGGGGAGCCGGGCCTTGCGTCTCCGGCTGGCGGTGGGATCCCCGGCGCTGTGCTCCACAGCACCTTCTCCGCCCTCTTCATCAGTTGACGCTGCAGACAGGGAGAAATAAAACACAGGCATCAGGGCACTGTACAATGGACACATACACACATGACAGTTGTACATGAGTGGCATTGGCAAACCTCAGACATGCCATCACAATCCCCAACACACATGTCATTTCAACTCGCACACATGAGCCATACCACACCATATCGCAACTGCCAGCACCATCCATACACATACAACAGCATGAGCAGGAAAAGCTGAGCCAGACATCACATGCAACACAGGAAGTGCACTACACATGTACACACACCACCACACTTGCATGCATGTGTACACCTCTGCCAAGTTTCGCAGTGTTGAGATGGGCATCCATGTCACATCTGCCAATCAGGCTTCCACATCCCGCTGTCACATGCATCCATGTTGCATCACTGTTGCACCCTTGTCAAATACACACAAATGCACATGTACACAGTGCTGATACATGCAGCCGAAAACAACATACATGCGTGACATCACGAACATGTCTACTTACATACACATTCATCCAAACATGTGTGCCCACACAACTGCATTTGGCATGCAAGCCTACACACACAAGCACCATCCATGTCTCACACATTACAGCCCTCGCATGTGTTAGCCTCACGGCCCTGTACACCCCCACCCATACTCGACCCCATGCAAACAGATGTGCAACCTGCACACTACTGAAACATCACCACACGCACAGCTCACAATCATGATGCATGTACACTTACCGCTCGACTCCAGACGGGTCTGCCTCTCAAGGACCTGGACGTGGAGCGCTGGGGATATGCTTTCCAGGACCCTCATCTGATCTTCCGACAAGTGGCCCCGGTGCCCGTTAGCATCCGCTGCCTTCAAGAGGCGCCAGGCCTTGTTCAGGGTCCTGGACCTGAAGTCCTCCCAGCGCTTCTTGACATGTTGGAAGTCGCGGACTGCCACCCCCTCCGCGTTGATGGCAGTCACGATGTCAGTCCAGATCCGAGTCCGTCCTTCCTGGTCGGCGCGGGAACTTCCAAAGAGGGCATCATACTGCCCCAGGACTTGCTCCACCAGGACACCAACTTCCCTGGCACTGAAGCTGGTGCCCCTCTGCCTCTCTGGCCGGGGGTTGTCAGTGGTGCCAGATGTTGCTGTGCCTGACATGACAACCCCAGAGGCAGGAGTGGATGGGCAACTGGGTCCTGGGGCTGGGCTGTGGAGCGATGGAATCCCAGTCGGGAGTCTTCGGTTCCAGCAGGGGTGGTCACAGCAACAGCACCCCTGGCTGATGTGCAGGCAGCAAATGGCAGGGCACGTGGGCAGCAGGCAGTCAGGCAGCAGCAGATGGCAGGTGGGAGCGTGCTCGGGGATCTGGGGGGCAGTAATTCGGCCTTCTGGGTAGGAGCGTGGTCTTCCGTGTGCTTACGCGTGGCCAGCTTGATACGGAGTGATTTGGCACATGAAAATTCTGCACGTCAGCGTGTAATTCGAGGAAAGGCCCGTAGCGCGTAAGCGCGTCTGCACGCATACGCAATTTCATTGGACAGAAGGCCCCTTAAGCGCAAGCGCCCCTGTGACGTGACGCGCACAGGCGTGCATGGGCATTTCAGCGCGCGTGAAAAACTGCACGTCCGCGTGTAATACGAGGAAAGGGCCCCTGCGCGTAAGTGACGTGACACGCGCGTGCGTTTCACTCAGCGCGGGTTAAAGATGAGCGGGCCCAGCAGTTCGCTGTACGTGCCTTTCGTGGAGACCGACGTGTGTTGCTGCTTCCTGTTGTTTCGCGAGCCATCACAACTTCACAGCTATCAAGGACGTATCTCTTCTTTTGGCGGGGGTATTGGCTACGTGTGTTTTTCTGCATCGCGCTAGTCAGACGGTGAGTCACACACGCTCTTTTTCCCACTGCGGGTGCCCCTGTGTATCGCACCCATTTTCGATGCCATAGTAGCCTGCGTGTCCCACGCGTACGCGTTATTCGTGTTAGTGGGTGCCACCGCGTACTGCGGGAGGTTGAATCCACGCACGTAGGCTGCAGAGTTGCGTGCATGGTTTTACTGCAGTTTTGGGGTGCCTCACCGGGGTCACATACAGCCTTGCAGGTGCAGGGGGGCTGTTAACATCTTG
This sequence comes from Ambystoma mexicanum, assembly GCF_040938575.1. Lineage (NCBI taxonomy): Eukaryota > Metazoa > Chordata > Amphibia > Caudata > Ambystomatidae > Ambystoma > Ambystoma mexicanum. Next base: position 743,697,417 of record NC_090934.1, read on the forward strand.
CTTCCCACCCCCTTCACCCCAATTGCCCAGGTCAATTGTGGTGTACACCTCCCATTGGCACCACTCCATCTGTGCCGGCACTACTACATCTGTGCCATGGTTGGGAGGCCACCAAAGGTGAGGGGCGCTTCAGCTGGGCGTCCTCCTCGTGGCGGGCGTGGTCGGGGACGTGGACGTGGTGACCAGTGTAACGCTCACCTGATTCTCGCAGAGGCGCCGGTCTTGACTGGGCGACTACCGTATCTTCAAAGGTGATGTGTAGCACCCGGTTGGCTCTTTGGGCTGGACCTCTGTGCACTGTATGCCTGACGTGTAGAGTAAGATGTCTTAGGTAAGTGAATGCCGAGCTCTCCATCTGCCTCGGGGCAGGGTGCTGTAACCAGTTTCTTCACTGGATAGGTAGCGCAGGCCTCTTGACTTCAGTGGACTGCTGTCCGTCGTTTACTGCACGAACGGTAAGTTTCGAGTCATTCAAATGTCTTTAAAGTCTTTAGTAATGATGTCTCTTGTTTTGCAGGGTTCCGGCGATGGCGGATGACGGGCTGAAGTGAGTTGAAGATGGAGCCCGTGTGATGAATAGAAGCGCCTGGAAGCACGTAAGTAAGCGCTTGTTGCCTGCTTCACTATGCGCTCTAACTGTCTTTTTATTTTGCAGGTACGAGTTCGGAGCGGCTGCAGGGTGCCGGAATACCCACTGGATTAGATGTGGAAAGAAGTAATGGCACTTGAGTATTAAAGTTCCCCAATGTCTTTAAACGCACCTTGTTTTGTCTTTCAGATGCGGGATGCAGCGCCGAAGGCCTCCGGAGCGTGCGAAGAGTTGGTAAACTTTTGTCTTTCAGATGCCGGAATGCAGTGTGAAGACCTCCGGAGCGCACGAAGAATAGGTAAGCCTTTGCCTTTCAGATGCCGGAATGCTAACCTGTTCTTTCTTGTCTTTATAGGTGTTGCTGAAGACTGGATTCAGGATGGTAAGCCTTTGCCTTTCAGATGCCGGAATGCTAACCTGTTCTTTCTTGTCTTTATAGGTGTTGCTGAAGACTGGATTCAGGATGGTAAGCCTTTTTCCTTAGGCCCAGGACCGGATGCAGAAGACACGATGAGCGTTCTGCTGCAGAGGTTGCAGAATAACGCAAAGCAAGATTCATCCACCGGGTGTGGTTTAAATAGCCTCCTGTAGTGCTTAGGTGTCTCCTTCCACAGCCACGCCTAAGTAAGAAAAGAGTTCCTGGTAAGAAAAGAGTTCCTGCCTTCCAGAAGAGTTCCAGTGTTCTGAATCTAGGGAGTGGCTCCAGCCCCACCCAACAGGAAAAGTAGTTCCAAACAGAAGAGGATCAGAGGCTCAACTGGCAGGCAAGTAAGCAGCATGGTCTGCTGAAGGTAAGTCCACCCAAGCATTATGAGCCCAGCACTTCCAGCGCTGGGACTGGGCATATTTATGAGCCTGGTGCCACTGGCGCCAGGACTGGGTCCAAAAGGTCCCAATTGGGACTGGTTGGCACTCGGAACCTGGGTTATGGATCTGCTTCCAAGGGAGTTGGGAAAACCCTGACCTTTTGGAAGCAGAGATCATGACAACCAGGGAGTAGGGGGACTCCAGGGTGTCCAGGGCGGCCACAAAGGGGGAAGAGGCAGGGGTGCGCCACTTGAGCACAATGTTGTGCCATGTGTCGGTGCAGTCATGCCACCACCCCCTGTGGTTCCGGGGGATGCAGCTTCTGCATCTGGCACTGGCGCCCGTGTGACCCGGCAGTCCATTCCATCGACTGCCATGGACCCAAGGGTAGTGGTAGCTGCAGGTGCTGCTGTGGACACTGCCACCCAGGCTCAGGGTCTGCCAGCGCAGGCTGCGTTGGCACTTGAGGAGCCCTTGGTAGATCTCCAACAGGCCAGGAGGGAAACCATGGGGGCAGGCCGGGCTGCTCAGGCCAAGACACGTGTCCCTGGGGCAGTAATGTCATCTGCTGCCCCGAACAGCCGGGTGTTGGCAAGTGCAGGGGCAGATGCACCCAACAGCACCCCGGTTGTGAGTCTGCCAACCAGGACCGTTGCGGTCAATGACCCAGCCACAGCTGATGTTGCTGCGCAGGGTCCATTAGTGGGCACCCAGCTGCCACTGACACAAGTCAGGCCTTTGGTCATCCCTCCACCTGCCACTCCCTTGGCTCAATCCACCGAACCCACTGGCCATACTGGTCAGGGCGGCATTAGCCAGCCAGGGTCTGCGCCACAGTCCAAGAGGAGGAAGGTTGCACCTGCAGCACAGGCTGGGACCCCACACACAGCCACGACCTCCTGCACGTCGAGGAAGAAGCCTTTCTGTAAGCAGGAACTGGACTTCCTCGTGGACTACGTGCGGGGCCACTGCCGTGACATGCTAGTGGGTGCCAATAGTCAGACTACGGCTGCCCAACGTGACACCCACTGGAAGCATGTTGCGGAACATGTCAGTTCATTCGGCCATGAGGTGCGCACGGCGCAAGAGTGCAAAAAGCGTTGGAATGACATCAAACGCAGCACTAAGGCTAAGCGTGCCTCTAATTACAACTTGACTCTGGTGACTGGCGGTGGGCCTGCACCAGAGGAGGAAGAGCTCACTCCGCATGAGGCACTCGTTGCGGAGTTCATACCACCTGAATTGGTCGAAGGAGTGGGAGAGATGCTGGACTTTGATGCCCAGTCCAGTGAGTGTTGATGCGTGTTTGTTGAGGACGTGTGTGTTTCACTTGTGGGATGTGTTGTGCATGATTGCCACTACATGTGACGTGTACATGGTTCTGATGTGTAAGTAATGCAATGCTTCCGTGATGCATGTCTCCTCTGCCTGCATGCGGGGACTCCATGTAGGCATGCTCCCTTGCCCCTCCTCCGCCACTTTGCACCCCAGTTCCACCTTTGCACTGGTGTTCTTCAATCTTGCCAATGTGTACTTTCTTGTTCATGTGTCCTGTGTAGATGCTAACTTCCAACGTAGAATCTGCAAAACATATGCCGTGTGGTACAGCCTTAGTACTTGATGCAGGGTATCTCACTTGTACTGTGCATAGGTCAGATGTCCCGCAGGGACATGAGTGCCCATTCATGCTCAATGTGCATTGCACGCATGCCCCTATGTGTCCTTGACTGGATGATCACTGTAATACAAGTCCTTGGTTACATACATTGCCTACCATCTCATCAGCCTTCCCATGTCAACTGTGGCTCAGTCCTGCGTTGCACACATGTTTAGGGTCTGACAATCTGTGTGGCTCACAGGCCTCAGCCTGTTCAATGGCCAATGACTCTGTTCCGACTGTTGTTGTGTCTTCTTCACACTTGGGCGGAATCCAGAGTTTTCATCATGTGTCCTGCTTACTGTCCCAGCATCATTTGCAGTGTTGTCACTTGAATCACATTAAGCTGTTGATGCCAGTCAACACTGCCTGTCAATACACAGGTGTATGGTCAGCCTTTTGATACCATGCTAGGCATCCCTGCTTTGGTACTGGGGTGGAGGGGTGCTTGGCTTCTAGATATGGTACACATTGAATGCACAATGCACGTGATGTCTGAATTTGACATTGCACTGCCTTCACATTTCCTGGCACACACCATGGAGTCCTTGTACATGTAGGTGGTGAGTGGCATACACATTTTCTGCACTGCATAGACCCACTTCCATGTAAACTGCCACCTTTCAACAGGTCTGATCACAGAAGCAATTCAAAGTTGACCCAGCATGCATGCCAGGTTATATGTTGTGTGTCACATGTCTGCCTGATGCGTTTGCTGTCGGTGTGTGTGTGTGTTGTGTGCTTCTGACATCTGTAGTGACCTTTTTTCTCTCTATTTCTCAGGTGATGACGCAATGGAGGCGGAGGATAGTGTTGTCATGCCAGACACAGGGTTGTTACCACTACATCAACCCGGCACTAGTGGGGGTCGTGGGGTGGTAGGCCACGAAACCCCCAAGTGCTACAGTCCATCTTGTCTCTGGCTGCCTATGAGTCCAGCCTTGATGACGACTCTTACGTCCATGTTGAGTTGGATGAGCATCAAGTCCATGTGTCAGGGGTGAGTGATTCTGATGTGGACACTCCTCTGTCTGCGACCCCTGCACTGAGGGATCAGACAGTCTTGGTTCCTCCGCCTGTGGTGGATCGGGACGCAGGGTCACCCTCCACACCAGTCACTGATGTGCCTGGGACATCACGTCGACGGGGGCATGTAGTCGTGCCGCTACGGGCGGTGCCAACACAGCGAGGACCCCCGGTCCTTGGGTCCCGCAGGGGTCAAGCCCGGCAACGCGGTCGCCGCGCGCAACCGCAGTATACTGAGTGGGAGCAAGACATGACTGCCAATTCAGAACGGCAGGGGGCAGCAATGGAGAACATCGCTGAGAGTATGGATCGTGTGGCCCGATCTGTGCTCCCCCCTGCTAGGCAGGTGCTTCTCCAGCAGCAGGCGGCACGGTCCACGGCCCGCTCGCTCAGGCTGGGCATGGCGGCCTCAGACAGGGCACGCCAGGCTGAAATGTCGTCTCTGCGTCAAGCAATTGCTGCTCATGCAGATTTGCACATGGATGCCCTGAGGGAGGAGTATGCTTCCCTCAGATCCACTCTGGGTGTCCTTATGATGTCCCAGAGGCAGCAGGCAGAGGAGAGGTTTCTACAGCTTGAGCGTACCATCTCGGCTGAGCTACAGTTTTGCCGGGAGGTGCAGCGGTTGTCCAGCCAGGCCTTGCAGGAGGAACTCCGTGTTACACGTGCTACCTTGCAAGAGGAAGCACGTGTATCACGTGAGGTTCTGCATGCAGACCTACGTCACATCGCCACACAGAACCAGGCTGACCCGTCTGGCAGACTTGCTGCCGACGAGGGGCAAGCTGCGGCTAGGCGTGGCCAGGCTACTGTGCCACGTCCTCCTTTACAGGATGAGCCAGACTCAGACGACCATCTATCTCCCACATGGGTCGGGCTGTGCAGGCGTTGAGCCCATGGAGGTTTTTTTTTTGGCTCTGCATCATCGCATGTGGATGTTGAGCAGCACCCTGTACCTCCCCCCTTCTGGGTGCCCCCCCTCCCCCCCGGGTTGTATGTGGCCATTTTTGATTTTTCTTTTAGTTTAGTTAGTTAAGTTTCTGTTTGATAGTTAGTTTAATTAGGTAATGTAGGTTTTCCATAGTTAGTGTAATTAGTTAATATAGTTTAAAATTGCTTGTCTATTGTGCTTTCATGTGACAGTGCGGTGCTTTGTGGCTTTTGAAGGCATCCACTGTCTGTTCCAGCTGGGCCATTCAGGCTTGTCTTGTGTATGTGTTTGCTGCTTGGGGTCCTTGACTCACATATGCCACTCCTGCTCCCTTATCCATGGGCTCGCAAGGATGGTTCGGTGTCACAAACTTTTACACAAGGGCTTTGGACTGTCATATCTGTGGCATGTCTGGTGCTGTGTGACTTGTATTTACACCCCTAGTGGGGATGATTTTGGTGTTATTGTCCACTGTTCAGCTTTTGCTAGATGGGGTGTTTCATGATTAATGTGTACATTAATTGCTATGCATTGTGTAGTATGTTTCTTATCTTTACTGTACACGTGCGTGCTGCAATTCATGCTGTAGATAGTGTTCCACACTTTGGATGTGAAAGACGGACTCATGGTGTGATTTCTGATGTGACTCTCTGACATGGTCAAGTAATGAGATGCCTGAAGAGACACACACAGATGACTTTGAAGCATTAATCATGTGTTTCATGCCCTTTCTGCAGGGGGATGAGCCTCCAGAGCACCATTGCCAGCAGACATGGCCCATTGTACGACGGAATTCTGGACACGTTTGTTGGTGTCCACATGCACATGTGTGCACAAGCAGAGGCACAGGGATTGCAGACCTACATCCTAGAACTGCTGACGTGTTCCAAGGAACTCCAGGCAAGGTGAGCAGCACAGGGGGCCACAACACAGCAAAGCTTGCACCAGGCGAGTTGCACATGCAGGCTTAGTCACAGCACTGAGGGTGAGCTTGGACGAATATTGGTGTTGAAGCACACAATGCAGCTCAGATGTGTTGGTGGACTGATGGCTGTTGATTGTGAGGTTGTCTGGGACACCTGCAGGGGCAGTGGCACATACCCTCCGGTACACCAAGGTCCATCGAGGCACTTGTATCAACCATGTAGCCTTCAGAGACATGGAAAGGGGCAGCTCACAGGGACATACAGCAAGGGACATACTCGGGTGCAGTGCATTTCATTTCCATGTACTTTATGATGAATGCACTGCCAACTTTGTTTCGGTCATGGTGGTACACAACTTGCTCTGAAGTCATGGCTTGCTATATGGGTCTGTCTGCTTACCCAGGGAACATTGCATGCTGTGTGAATTGTGACACATTGGTGTTCCATTTGCCACGCACCCACCGGTGGCTGACTTACTGCATTGACTGTGTATGACCCGTCACAGGGGTAATGTTATATATGGGTACGGAGCATCTACACCAGATTGTCTGTTTGTAGAGTAGTTTGTTGCTATGGGGCATGTTTGGTGCTGTGTTTTTTGTGTAATTGGCACGTACAGGTTGTTGACTGTGGCTCTCTTTGCAGCATTGCAATGCTCCTGTAACCGGACCTGAGAGTGCGCAGGCAGGAGGACAGCACTCAAAACTAGAGCTAAGTGTCTTGTTGTTTTTCTTTCAAACTGCTCTGCATAGGCTTGCTGGGGGGTGCACTAATGCATGGATGTATGTGTGATTCAATTTGGTATGTTTTTTCCCCCCTAATCACCCAGAATCCTATGCAATTTTGAACCCTGTACCCTCTACCCGGTGTTCCTGCTTCCCGTACCTATCCAAGCAACGTTCCCTAACCCTCTTTCCCCGCTGGGGTTGCGGATGCCTGTGTAAGCCCCGAACTTGCAGGCGCCAAAACCCTAGAGGGGGTGGTTGGTTCGTACCACTCCTAAGCCTGGACTGCAGAAGGCCATGACAATGATGTCCAAGTTTGTTTGGATTGTGTATGTGTTCATGCAGGTAGTACATTTTTGTGCATTCCCTACTTTCATGTGTCATTCCTCCTCCCCTCTCCTGCCACTCATTCCAGTTATCCAGTGTGCCAACACCTGTCCCGACTGCATATCCCTGAACCTCCTTCCCCACCAGGGTATCAGGGGCCTGTGTGAGTTTGACCGTGCAGGCACCCGGGACACAGTGGGGGTGGTTGTTTTGTGACACTCCCGCGCCTGTACACGGGACCTGTGACAGTACACATCCGTTCATGGTGCATCATATGTTATGTACCACACATGGTTGACATCCTGTTGTGACATTGTTTTACTGTGCTACCTTGGTTGTTGCATCATTGGCCTTTGTGAGGTACTGCTACGTCAAGTCTTCTACTGGAGGGTGTTCTGTTTCGTTTTTATGGCTTGGATTTTGTGATTTTGGAAATGAGTGTGGATTCTGAGGGTGCAGGCACCTTTTTACACACAAGGTGGGAGATGGTGACGAAGGGTAAAGGTGATCCTGTGGCCAGGTGGAATTGAGGGTTGAAGGCTCCATGACCCAGGTGCAGTTGTTCACTAGGTCATGGTCATTTGTGAGGGAGGGGGGGGGTGTTGTTGATAGTTGCCTTGCCCTGCAGTGTGATGGGAACCCTGACATTGTAATGGTGGTATCCTATGTACATGTTGTGTTCTGCTGATCAATGCCTGTTCATGTGTTGTGTTTACCTTTCAGGTGCGAGTGGATAGTTATGGTTTGACATGCTGGGGTGTATACATGGTGAATGTTCACATGTGATGTGTAGAGAACACTGATGGTCACTTGATTGCACATGCATATGTTGAGTGCATGCTCTTGCTGACCCACACACTTGCACTCTGATGCACTACATGTACTCCCACCCTTGTATATCCACATGTACACTGTTTGCCTTCTGGTGCCCACTGTGTCCCTGCAGCACATGTTCTGTGACCAATTATGGATCCTGTACATGCCTAATTTGCTTTTTGATGTGGTCTGTCGCTTAGATGTGATGCTCAGGGTGTGCATCACACACAATGGCTGTTCACTGTGCTGTGCACTAGCAGTGTGTTGCAGGAGTAGGACACAGCACACAGAAGCTGCAGTGTTGATTTTTCAATGCACAATGTGCATGTAGACAGGCATTCATTGTTATGTTACGTCTACAACTCTTGTAATGCATTTGGAAATGACTTATTTTGGGGGGGAGGTTGTTGGTCTGTCATTTCATCTGATTCCAGGTCAGGCATCATTGTCTGATGCCACTGTACATTTTGGACATGGCAATGTGTACCTTATTTTTACTGTGTTGGTGTATGGGTATTGCTTGCCATGTCATGTTGTGGTTTGGGAGGGTTTGAGTGACATAACAGTGATGGCCATGGCCTGTTTTGCAGGTGTGTGTGATGCACACCTTGCATGTCAGGGCCATCCGCTTCTCAGAACAACTAGCTGGGGGTAGATCTCTCTCCGCGGCAGGGCCCTCCCTCTGGAACAGCCTTCCTGCCTCACTGGAACTTGAGGGGAACCATCTCCGGTTCGGGAAGCACCTCAAGACCTTCCTCTTTGCTTCTGCTTTCTCTCTGCCTCTCCCTTGCAACATTCTTCACTGGAACTGCACTGGATCTGCAACTGGGCCACTCTCACGACCTCGGTCCCTGGCCCAGCCACTCTCCACTTGCACTGCCTCCCTGGCAACCCCTGAACTGCGGTACTGTCTCTCTATCCCTACAGCCCCCCCTTCCCAGCACTTGTCTGCACTTACCTTTGCAGTTGCCACCAGCTGGCCTATGTATTTGTTTTTTGGTGTACTTCCCCTGTACTGCACTCCCCCCCTCCCCTTCCCCTTGCACTTTTCCCTTCCCCCTATCCCTGCACTTGCACAATCTCAATGACACCTGGCCTAGTAGTACTGTTGTCTGTCTTCCCTTGTTCCCCCCTCCCTGCCTCATCGCACCTTGAAATACTTGTGTATAGGCCATATCATGTCATGTCATATGTGTGCCTTTTGGTCACACAGGAGAGCTTGTGTTTAAGTAGCTAGGGATGCAGACAATGTGGCACTTCCATGGCAACTATCTCAGGGTGGTAGGGTTGTGACAGTTGACTGTCTCTTTTTCATCATCGATTGTCACCTGGTATGTGCCAGGCCTGTGTGCACTCCGCAGGGGTGGGAGTTTAGGTGAAAAATGTGGCCATAAGCTGGGTCCGGGCTTCCTCGCCACGTGCACTGTCCCCTCCCATGGGCAGCGCCTGTGCCTGTGGTTGGGGATGTGGGGGCACTACCATGTCCATCGGGACGCCCTGCCGTGTTGCAACATTGTGCAGGACACATGCTGCCACAATGATCCTGCACACTACTGGTGGTGCATAGAGTAGCTGCCCGCCAGAGCGGTCAAGGGAGCGGAAACGTGACTTGAGCACGCCGAATGTGCACTCCACTATGGCCCTGGTTGCAATATGGGCGGCGTTGTATCTTACCTGGGCTGGTGTGGTGGGGTTCCGGATTGGCGTTACCATGTGGTTGCTCAGAGGGTAGGCACTGTCCCCTGTTGAGGTTTAAATGGTTGTGATTATTGTGGTTTGTTTATTTGTGTGTGTGACATGCATGCATGTGCAAGGGCATTTGTACTCACCTAGGAGCCATGTGTCGCCATGCTGCCCAGCTTCCAGGGCCCCGCTCAGGGCAGACATTCTGTATATGAAACTGTCATGGGTGGAGCCAGGGTAGTTTGCATAGACAGAGGTGATGATTCCCTTTGCATCGCATACCACCTGTACATTGATGGAATGCCAGTGCTTGCGGTTTCGGTAGATGTGCTCAGTGGCCCTAGGTGGACGTAGGGCCACATGGGTGCAATCTATGGCACCGAGCACTTTGGGGAAGTGTGCCACCCTGAAAAAATCCAGGACAACGGCCTGCCTTTCTGCGGGTGTTCTGGGCATGTATATGTGCCTGCGGACTGAGGGGTGCGCTGTCATGATTGCCAGTACCTGGTGTAGGCAGCGTGACTGCGTGGCCTGTGAGACCCCCCCCCACTATGGCAGTAGTCCGCTGAAATGACCCAGTGGCCAAAAAATGCAGGACATTGAGCAGCTTCTCCAAGGGGCTCAATGCTTGGGAGCAAAGGGTGGGGGATGTAAGGTCATCTTCCCACTCCCTGACCAGGTCTAGGATGATAAGGGGTGGAAACCTATACCTGCCATAGACCTGGTCATCAGGCATCCCAAAAAGGCTTGTCCGTGGTGCGAAAATGCATGCCCTGGCTATTCTCCTCCTCCTGCGGTGTCCCACGATCAGTGCTGCGACAAATGGGGCATTTATCGTAGCTGTATATACGTGTTTGTTGTTTGCGCACACTTTTATACTATGCGCGGGGACGCTTCCGTCTGCCTTTGTGTGGCGGACGCGTTGACACCTGTGTGCGTCTTTTGCCGTGCGCGGGTTTCCCGTATTCGGATCCATGAATACGGGTTGTTTGCGTGCGTGTGGGCGTTCCGTGTAGTTCCCTGCAGTACTTCCCCAGTTACGCCTTCTTTTTCGCGCGTCATTCCCCATTCCGTGTGTTACGCCCACTGTTCCGCCCACTTTGGTTGTGTGCGCCGCGCTATGTGCGCTTTTGCTGTGCGCGTAGCGCACACCGTGTATGCCTGCGTGCGCCATGGCTGGATTGGGCGCACGGACAGCGGGAAACACGCGCAGCGTCTTCCTTGAATCGCACACGTGCGCATGCGCTGCGTTTCTCGCGCTTGCGCTACCTTGCGCCTGCTTGCGCATGGATTTTCGGCGCACGTTTGTTCCATGAATCGGCCCCTATCTAAGTTAAAACATTTAGGGCATTCAAGAATTAAAAGTTGCAATAAAATGTAGTTTGACAGTGAAGTTCTGTAGAGTATTTTATGGGATTTCATGCCAATCAGAATTCAACTCTTGGCTCTTTAAATATCACACCATGTGTGGGCTTCTTCAGACATTTGGAATTAAATCTGATTTAATGAGAAGCATGAACAAAGTCTGCTGGCTCCCAAGATTGTTCCTCTTTGGGCTTCATTATGAGTTTGGCAATGTTACCACCCCATTACCGTACTGCCGAAATATGGGTTTGGAGGTAGGTTGGAGGAAAATGCTTCAGGTAATTCTGCCACCTTACTGGCAAAAAATGACAATTTCAGTGGAATTACCGCCGGTGGTAGGTCTGTCGAAATTCCCATGGAGTCCTATGGACTGCATAAATGGGGACTAACACCGGCATACCACTACTTGTAATCTGGCGGTAATTGCACAGGACCAAGTGGCGGTAACCGTAATTCCATTTGGTGGTATCTTGGCAGATTTACCGCTGAGATATCACCAAACTTGTAATGAGGCCCATTGTAATTGACCTCTACATAGCTGAGATTCTAGCACATTATCAACCTCATACTATGGGGAATTTTCAATGAAAACTGGAAGCAGATGACTCTCCTGTTCAAAGTTGTCAGCACAGGTTTCAGCGATGAGACATGGCAAATTTGACATAAATGCCTGATTGCTCTTAGCTCTAATTGTTCTGAGTTGATTGTTTGTAACACTTTCAATGGCCCCAGGAATGGGGGCCATTGATCCAGAATCTTTCGATATATGCAAATTTCTTGTAGCTGTTTAGTTCTCCAGACATGCACAATCACTTTTTGCAGCGTGTCAAATGTTTGCTTGTGAGAGCTCCTGCAAAACCACGAATGATGGGGTCACAGTGGTGACGCATTCTAGGGTGAAATCCAAATGTAGAGAATAACAGTGAGAGCTTACTGGTGACAGGGCTGAGATTGTTATATGCAAACTCTCCTAATGGTAACCAGACCTGAAATTGTGTCATAAAAATAAGAATTGTTGACTTCTTTACTTACCTGCTCTTCTTGCCTACCTTATTGAGGTTGGTAACTGTATGATTTGTTGCAAGTGATGTCTAATATTTTACAGAGAGCTGACCACAACCTAGATATAAATTGGGATCCACTGCCGGTGAAATTAGCATCTGGTAACCCGTGCAATTTTATGATTTCTTTTGTAAAAACACTAAGGGCCTCATTACGAGTTTGGAGGTAGCCATGCCATTAATAAGATAAGGGCATGGCTGCCTCCAAACTCGGGTCCCGGTCCATGGTCCCTGAATGGGGAAATACCGGGCCATTCCGACTTTTGAGGGCCCGGTATTTCCCCATTCAGGGAACCCGGACCATCCCCATTCCCATTTGAGCCCCCATAGGGCTCAATGGGAATGGGAGCATGCTTTAATGACGGGCCCGTTGTTAGCATGCTGGTCCCCTCGCGGGACCCGCAAATAACGTCTGGTCTGACCAGGCGCCCAGAGCTGGTCCTGCAAGGGGACCTCGTAATAGGGCAGAATGGGTTTAACGGCGCCGGCAGCTTAACCGGCGCCGTTAAACCCATTCCGTTAGGGTCGTAATGAGGCCCTAAGTTTACCACTGTAGTTCATTTCTTCAAAGTTTTGCCAACGTGTCCACCAGCAGCAAAGCCACTGTGAGTTCTTCTTATGTATCCATTTCTACTACAAAGTCTCAGAAGATTTGTTGCCATGGTCTACTTGTGGTAGGTAATGGGCATAACAATACCACTGGTTGAAATCAAGATGCCTTAGCTGTGGTACATATTAAATGAGACTGAACATAACTAGCTGCCAGTTTCCTGACCAAGGGCCACCAGAATGATCGTGCCAATAGGTCTAGTGTGCATGTGATCCCAGGATTATCTGCTATTTGGGTTTAATGACACCAACTCAGAGCTGCACTTCTGCAAATGTTCCATGGTAAAACTAAAGCTTGCTTCCTAAAAAGCCTACAATCTTCAATCCTTCTTCCGTCTATCCTTCGCTTTTCTGTTTCCTTTTGCACCCACTGTTTCATGTCACTTGAACTTAATGGCTCTATGTAAACTTCATCAAGTTGGGCGAAGGCAAAATCAATGGTTTGGAATGTGTAACTGTATCTCCTTCTCCCTCCAGTCTCGAAAATGCATCAGCCTTCTCATGTGTATTTCTCGCTGGTATGATACATTGAACTGAAATCTGGAAAACAACGGCATCCTTTGAGCATGTCTGTGGTGGAGATTTTCATAGTTCTTGTATCCATCCACACCTGTACCACGTCAGTAGATGCTTCCAAATAAAGTCACCATTGCAGAAGTGCTTCTTTTATGGCCAATGCCTCTCAATCATGTATTTTGTAGTGCTGCTCTGGCCTGGAAAGGGGTCTGCAAAATAATGCCAATTGTCTGATTTTCACTGGAACCCTTGTCCCGTTGAGAGAGTGTGGCACCAATGGCTGTTTTGAGTCATCCATCTATATGATGAATGTCAAGAACAAATCCATATGCCAAAGACTGGCAAACTTTGTTTAGAAATGTGCAAATTCCAAAAATGTCTGTACATCTTTCATAAAATTGGGCACTTGCCACTCGCGTAGTGCTTCCATTTTTAGTGGATCCATTCTGGTATCTTTATTCAAGATACTAAGCCCTACAAATGATACTGAATAGACTTCAAATTGATCTTGAGCTTTGTAAATAACATATCCTTGCACAATATCTCTAATATCTCTCTCACTTGTCTTCTGTTAACTACTATGGACTGTGAGAAGATCAAGATGTCATCCAGATAAAAAAATATTTGAGGTGTCTCATGAGTCCTGGATCACAGTTACAGTCTCCAACAACTGTGTGTCCAAATGATATTAACATCACCTATGCAACTTGTTGCATTACACAGGATTAGCACCAGTAACTTGTGAATGTTATACTTGCATGTTTTTAAGTTTAATTGCTTTTGCATCATGTTACATAATACATTTATTTTTATACTTTGCTGACGGACATATAGGTTACCTTTCAGCAGTTTGATCTGTCAATATCCTGTCTCTATCTCAATGTTTATTTTTGAGTGTACTTCCTGGAAATAATAGAGAACGCACTTAGTCATTAGCTTTATAAGTTCATACCGGGGTTCCTTCTTTATCACAAGTCAATTCATGGTGGCCCACACACAGTACAGTTTAACTTCGGGACAAAGACATTTGAGCCTTTGCTGGTCTCATGGAGTGTCTGATGCAGCTTTTTCTCAACATTCATTTATCTATTTCCTCAACTCAGTGACCTCCTTTACTATTAACTCAGAAATCCAGCAATGCAGAATGGTTGAGTCTGGTACTAATTAAATTGGGCAATTATATTCCCTGTGTGGAGGTAGTTGTTTTGCTTTGTTTTCTGAAAATACATCTATGTATCTCCCTATGTTTTTCTTTTCTCCCTTACTCACTCCTATCGTATTTTGTTGACAGATCTTGCATGTTTGAGTGCTAGAATGTTCCCTGCACCATTCGGAAGAGAAAGCTGTGGTCTGCTTTCGTCATCAATGCATGGATTATGCTTTCTAAATCATGACATGCATAGGGTGACTGGGCAATCTGGCTAGTGTTTGAAATCAAAACACATTTCTGCTAGTTGACTGGTTGAGTCACCATATTCAATGATTTGTTTAGTCTCCAAACATGCATCCCATGATATAAAGTGTCTCTCATCTACTGGCGTTATGAGTTCCAGAAAGCCCTTTTACAATGTTGGGTACCCATGAGTGGCTACAAAATTTTGATTGATGAAATCTCCAGAGGCTAATGAGGCAACTACTACTGAAAGGCCTACCAGGAGTGACAGGAGGTTCTGTGGAAAAAGTTATTTGCTGGAAACTGGTGACATTTTTCTAGTCCAGACCTATGGCTGTTTTCCGTGGCCAGTCTTCGGCATTTTAGGCCATGCTCAGGCACTTCCTTACATAGGGACCTACCTAGCTTATCACAATACAAACACAGACTCCCTTGTCTTAGCCTTTCTCTTTTTGTGGGAGTTAAGATTCTCCTAAAGTTACCAGTGTACATAGGTTCTGTCGCGGTTTATTAGGTGATCAACTCAACTCAGGGAGTTCCTTTCCCCCCAATGAATGTGGCGCACAGCAAACCACTATGATTTTGATTCAGGTTCTATTTTGTAAGGCCTCCAACCCGTCTCGCACCCAACCCCAACAAATACCCACTGCCAAAATGGACGAGGAACCAGGCCGGTGTGTAGTAAGAATATAGATTCATTAATTTATTTAAACCAAATTTGATAAACAGACTAACATCAGCCACCAATGCTGTGGCAACACAAGAACAAAACAGACTCCCGTAATGGCACTAACACAGAGATAATACTGAGATATGCAGTCACAAATTCCTGCAGCTTTCTTTTCAAATCACCCACCAATACAGAAAAATAACAATTCAAGACACACAGGGATTGCTGATTTGGGTAGAATGCTTTTCTCCCAGCAACTCCCACCCTCCAAACATCAATTAGACTTGGCCCCTCTGATTTGAAGGTCAGTGGCAGAGAGTGGGAACACAATGGGAAAATTGTTTTGGGATTCTGATAAAATGCACTCTTTGGAAAAAGGGATTCAAGGGCAAAATCATTTTTTTAACTTATAACCACAGATGCAATATGAGGGAAAGAAAAGCAATGGAAACATTTGTGTTTGCCACACCCAAAAAGAACAGGCAGAACCTTTTGGTCTGAGCACAATGGGAACAAACTGGCAATTTTCGTTTCTTTTCCCACCACACCAGCAAAGGAAATACAAGGCTTCACACTTCTGATTTAAAATGAGGGGGATCAATGGGGAATTTTGTTTTGCACCCTGCACACTCACTTGGAAACAGGGCTTTGGGATTCGTTCGTTTGGCAAATCTTTATGTCTATACCAGCTCAAAAAACACTGGGAATAGCTTGTTAGTTTCAAATGCCAACAAAACAGATCCTGTGATTTCTATAGGGGAATTAATTGATTTACGTTAATTAAATATGCTAAGGATCTACACAGACAAACTGGATATTTTGCTAGGGGAAATAACTAGAACAATACTTGAAAAATGCAGGGCCTAGACAATCTATGGCTTTGGGGCTAGTTTTACTTACAGGAGAGGCCTTGTAATGAGCATCAGGGAACAGCAGGGCACCTCTGGGATTGCAAGGGTATCAGTCCAGGATAATCCCCTCTGAATCCTCCAAGGGGTCCTAGTCAGCTTCTATGTCTCCTGGTCCCTGTCTCCAATGCAACATTTGGGGCCTCTCTGCTTGGATGTTTCTCACAAGAGTTCAGCAGCAGGTTAAGTGGAAAAAGCCCAGTTCTAATGCAAAATTATATACTTATAGGGCAAATGACATCACAACGTGTCATGATTCCCATTAAAGGGATTGGTTGGTTTTCTCTGCCCACCTCCCAACTGTGTGCTAATAGGACAAGGAGATGAGGGGTATGAGTTTAGAAAGCTGTGGGAGGAGAAACTTTTGTCATCCCAAACTGACATGTGGGCTCGGCATGTTCAAAACTAAAAAAATCTATCAACATGGCAAGTAACCTCATTTTTCAAATATTTACATGTATTAATATATTTTTAAGAACTACATTTTAAGGCAAATCAGATCATGCTAATCTGAAGTCGACATGCCCTTCCTATGCAGAGATACAGTTTTTCTTCATTTACTCAGGAGCCTGTATCAGTGAAAAATATGCCACTTCATAGTTCCCATGTTAATTCTTTCCTTCACCCTCACACCAACTTTTAAATCTCTTGGAATCAAGGGAAGGCCCAAATCACATTTTCATTAATAACTTTAGTTATGTTTATCACACAAAAATTGTTTTAGCATGGTCCAAAGAGGGTTACTGTCACCTATGATAAAAGTCTGAAATGACCATTGTGGCATATACACTGCCCCTTTTATGCTATAATGTGTATTTTTCCATTAACTAGACTCCAGTCTTTTCTTTATTCGCTTTCAGTTTCATTTTCCCTTGAGCATGTGTTCAGCCAGAGCCTGGCTCATGTTTATGTTCGCTCCTCCCTTCATGGGCTGTTAATGGCCCTGGCTGCAACTCTAATGGACATTTTATGGGAATTGTGACCTCAAGGTCACTTCTTCTGAAAGAACAGGCATGGCCTTATCTGTTTCCACTGTGGTTTAAGTTTAAGTAGTGTATTTCTTTCTACATTTTTAAGCAATGGCCATGATTGATGGTTGACAACCAGACCTCCCTTTCCAGGATCAGCAGAGGAAAGGTCTTGGAGGTTAAGTTTCATCTTTAGGAGAAATGACTGGCTTTGTGTAAAGTTGTGCAAGACATGGCTTTTAAACTCACACACAATGCATTTTGCATTATATTTTAAAAGGCACCTGGGCCTTTTATCCATGTGTAATTACCTTCTTTAATCTCACAGTTGCAAAATACATGGATATCACTTCTGGAGTGTCCATATGTACAGGGCAGGTATATGAAAAACCCATGTTCAAACTCTGTAGGTCTAGTAGGCACTTCTCTCTGCATACTGTCATTTGGATGAGGAAATACAAAAAGGAAGTTCTTTCATTTCTTATAAATGCAAGAAGCTTGGTTTAAATTACGATTTCAGGATCACAGTTTCGTGTTGCATAAAGATATTGTACATGCTGCTATCTGTCTCTTTAAGTAAAAGTACATCTCTCCATGGGTTTAGTAAAACAGCATTTTCAGCCACGTCTTTCTTTTCCTTGCTGAAATGGATTGCGCATATCTTTACACTTTTGAGATTCAAGCCCACTTTCTTTCCTTTGAGATTTAGGCCTGTTTTTGGTTCAATAGGCCTCATGTCTGACATCACCATTTCTGTGCTGGACTTATACTTCAATGTCACTTCCCAAATCACTATGGCCTTTTTATTTCTGGCATTCAGGGGCTATTTTTCACCCCACAGTTGTCCTCTCCCCTCATCTTCCGATATTGAAGGGAGCATATTATTCTGTTTTCTATTTACTATGATTCCATGGCCATGGATGGCCACTGTAGTCAATCCCTTGTCTCTCTGTCCTTCCCTTTTCCCACTTACCTCCCCATTCCAAGTTCGAGTTTCGTGAGTGGCAGTTTGTTTTATTCAATCCTAGCTGGAGGTGCATGGTGTGTGGGCTGATGTTACCAGCTTAAATAAACCAATTTACCTGTCTCCTGCAAGCTGGAGAATGTAATTAACATAGCACTTGGTGATGAGCGTTGCTGTCTATGTTAGGACATCCCACTACTCGCACCCAGGCAAATCCTGAAACAGAATCCAGAGCCTTGCCACCAGCAATGGCATCTGCCTTGCAGGGCTGCAATGTTGTGGGCAGAGTACCTCCTGAATAGCTTGTTAAGCCACCTCCCACCCACAAACTGTCACTACTCCTCCTCCCCCAACATCCCCCATGGGTCAACAATCATAGAAGGCAGCAGCAAGAGGATGGTAGCCATGCACATCAAGCAGTGACAAGACACACGCAGGGAGGGAGTGCAGCCAAAACTCCCAAACTGTCTAGTCAGAGCAGAAAGGCAGAGGCAGTCAATGCCCTCCAAACTCACCAGGTGCCCCAAAAGAGGCAATTAAATTACAATACACAATCTTCCCTGGTGAAGCACAAAAGCAGAAGCAGAAAATTGCATCGCAAACATTAGGCCCTTTTTGATACCCAGCACCAAGTTGCTTCACAACCACTAGGTGCCTTCTCATACACACAGGTTTCAGCTCAAGAACCAAAGTCCCTGCTGTTCGCTCCCAGCAATCTATTAGCATGAATGAAGAGGAGCAAGTGGATACCAAAGCTAGCAATTGGAGATGAGACAGCCCCAACAACTCAGTTGTGAGTGATGGTCCTAGCATATCCAACAGATGGGCGGACTGAAAGAATCCAACATAGTCGCAAAGAAAGAAACCTGAGTATAGAATCAATGTCCACACAAGGAAATGTTCACAAAATCCAGGTGTCTCAGCCATACCATGGAAAAGGTTGAACTCTCAATTATTAATGTACCTGGAGGCAACTGGCAGATTAGATGACCTACCCTTGGGAAAAAAGCACAGTGCTGTTGATACATTGCCTAGGATCAGACACCCAAGAACAATGTAGGCCCTTACCACCAAACCCAGGAGAAGAAAGAGACATCTTCAAAGAAACAATAGTGAAACATCACTAGTGCTACCTAGCAAAGGTCAATGTGGTGATAGAGAGACACCCGTTTTACACAAGGTATCAACAGCCAGGGGGAAACTATCGAAAAAAATGTCCAGGTACTTCGAACAATCGCAGCAACCTGCAACTTTGGGAACGTCTTAGAAGAGGTAATGCAAGATCAACTAATGGTGCACACGAGTTGTAACAGAATCAGAGACAGGCCCTGGCAAGCAGCTGACCACAGCTTGGACCAAGCAATATGACTCACAAAGAATGTGGAACAATACATGGCATGGAATTCAACCATAGCCAAAGAGAAACGGAAACTGGGGATGAGCACCGATGCTGTACCTCAACCGATCTATGCACTGGTGAGCCACCTAGGAAATCAAGCAACCATGCACAAACTTGCACCTCACCAGAAACAGCTAAATGGGACCAATGTTACATGAATAAGAATGAAT
Source organism: Ambystoma mexicanum (assembly GCF_040938575.1). Taxonomy (NCBI): domain Eukaryota; kingdom Metazoa; phylum Chordata; class Amphibia; order Caudata; family Ambystomatidae; genus Ambystoma; species Ambystoma mexicanum. The sequence continues at coordinate 743,716,927 of NC_090934.1, forward strand.
ACAGACAGATGTACTACTGCTACTACGGGAGCAGGTCGCATGCTTTGCAGGATAGAAATTGCCCTGCATATAACAAGCACTGGTCTGCTTGCCATAAGAACATGCAGGTTTGCCAACATGCGAAGAGCAATGTCCATAGGTCCAGGGTAGTCACCGTTCTGAACTACCAAGAAGAAGATTCTTATAGCATAGGTGACCTCTCCAAAAACCTTCAAGATGAAGTCCTTATGGTCCAAAGAACAGAAACGCAATTGGGACCTCCCAGGCCTAGTGCCCTTCATCACAATTGCACAATTGCTGGTGTCGAAGTACCCCTTCTACTGGACTCGGGTTCCCTGCAAACTCTAAACCCATCTAAGTTATTCAATGAGGTGTTGAAGGGAACAGTGATGAATCTGCTTCCCCCCAACATTTTACAGAGAATGTATTATGGACATGAGATCTACCTTCAAGGGTGGTACTAAGTTGAAATGAAACACAAGGCCAGAAGTACCACAAGAAGGATATTTCAGAATGACAATCAAGTCCGTTTGCAAGAAACAAGTTCTCTATAAGCAGTGATCCAAAGGAAACAGTCACTAGAGGCTTTCTTGTGATTTTGGGGCCGAGATGAAGGAAACTGTTGTGGTTCAAACATTGTATAGTCCGCAAACCCAAAGCAGTTCGTGTAAAGCACAGCATGAGGAAGGCTCCTTGCACCTTGAGGTGTAACTTCAGGAACATCTGACCAAAGCAAAGAGGGAAATAATCAGAGAAGTGGCTTTGTTGTTGGAATGGATTGCACCCATTGTGTTAGCCTCCAAATCTAAAACTGATGAAATCCTTGTATGTGTGGACCTAAAATCATTGAATAAGAACATTCAAATTGACAGCCACCCATTTACCGAACATAAACTAGATGGTCAACCTTGTCAACCTCAACACTTGACCATAGATCAGCCTACATTCAAATCAAGCAAATGCTTGACTCAAGACCCCTTTTGTCACACTGTTCGACACCTTCTGATTTCTTTGTGTACTGCTCTGCCTAAAAAGCGTAGCAGCTGTTTTCCTGCTCCTTCTGGCCAAATTATTCAACCAGGTCAATGAGGTTATCTGTTTCCAAGATGACATGCAAATATATTTAAGTGCAGAGGAACAACACTCTCAAGACACTGCTTGCTATCATACAGAATAGAGACCTCAGCCTCAAGCTAGAAAAGTGCAAGTTCATTTGAAAAGAAGTTGACTACCTGTGTCACACCATCTCAGCAATGGGGTGAAGAAAAAAACAAACATAGTAGAAGCAGTGAAGGAGGCAGCTCACACTCGACAAAAGAAGAAGTCATGTCTTGTTCAGGCTTATGTGAATTTTATTCAAAATTGTATGAAACTTCACTGCATGATAGTATACAAAGCTGGAAAGCCTGACACAGCCGCCAACAGCCTTTCATGACTTCCTCAATTGCTAGAAGATGCAGAATCAGTAAATAAACCAAACATAATCATGGTGGATACGGCAGAAGGTATGGGACAAGAAGCCGAATGGGACAAACTTACTTGTCTCCTGCAGGTTTCCAGATCTCTTTACCCACGCTTGAATACTCCCATGTTCTTTCTTCTTTTGCTGACCTCGGGACTGCACCTGTTGATCAATTTGTAATGTGAGGCTAATCAATTCTGTGACTATGGTGAGTCAATTAAACACTAAAGGTAAAAGATGCTTTAGATCTTCTTTAAACCGTCCATAACAAGCCGTGGAGGCTGATAGTCCATTGATCTGCTGCTTGCGACTGTTGAAACCTAGCAACGTAAGCCAACCAAATCCATGTCTCAAAGTAAGTCTATTTGGACTATTTGGCCCTCATTACAAGTTTGCCGGTCCAGGAAAAATGCTGGTAAAAGTGGTGGTAATACCGTGAGCAGCACTTTTTCCAGACCGGCAAACTACAGCAAAGAGCTGGAGGTAAATCAAGCTCCCACCAGTAAGAAACTACTGGTATTTCCAGCACTGGTATTACCGGTGCTGGAAATACCAGCAATCCCCTGAATAGAGTCTTATGGGACTCCAAGGAATAGGGATTTACCAACCTTTCTGCCACCTGTAATATTCTGGTAATTCCTGGATAAAGGGTGGTGGAAATGGTAGGTCAGTTTACAGGTATCCCTCCCGAATTACCAGTGGTATACCAGCAAACTTGTTTGTCACTAGCTTTTTTTCAAACATAGCCTTCAACTGTTCCAAAAACACATCATTATCCTGTTAGTCCAATCTAGCTGACATTGGAATAGAAGCTGTTAATGTTCTTTGGATCCCCTGAGAATTTCTATGAGTTGGGGGTGCCATGTTTAGAAGTGGGGTCATATTGTTTCTACATGCCAGGGTGTAACTGGTAGCCTGCTACCCGCCCGATCATAACTGCTTTAAAGTATGTTTCTTTTATAACTCTTTATTACTGTTACAGGGAACATAGTAAACCGACAAACACCATTGCTTGACTTTGAGATACAGAGGAAATTACCAACAGCATAATAAAAGATATGAGGATTGTGCATCACACAATTACAGAATAAAATAACATGTAATGTCTGATACCAGCACACTTTTCCCTCAACCCGCTTCCTCCCAATTACCCCACAATTTTTGACACTTGGACAGACAAGCCCATGTTGTATACACCTGCCTCTCCAGGGCAATGCACATGTCAACCTCGGCTGACAATTTGTTTAATCAGTCTGAGAGCTATGGACAGAAACACCTTCTAACAATTGGTGAACCCGACCTTCCCCCAAATTCCGAGTAGGGCACGTTTCAGATCTTTTGGCATGTTGGACCCTAGCACCTCAGGCAGCCTGTCAATACACTTCCCACAAAAGACTTGGATTTGAGGAACCCCCACAGTGTGTGAAAGAATGAGCCCCCTGGCCTCCTAAATCGAAGCAACAATCACTTCCTGCCTTCCCCCATCTATACAGCATCGGCTGAGAATAATAAACTTGTCAAATTTTGTATTGTATGAGACAAAGTCTAGAAGACATTCCTACCTCCCTGTGAATCATTAGCGCCTCCACACACTCCTCTTTCCCATTGGTCTCTAAGGCAGGTCAATTCCTTGGCCCCAAAGGCTGACAACACTTGTTATAGTGTAGACGTTACCTTGGTCTCAATGCGCACAGGGAGCATGTTAGCCTCCAGTGGAGAACACTGATGGACATTACTCAAGGACGGAAACTGGGCTATCGTAGTGTGAGTCACCTTCAAATATCGAAATCGCTCCCCGTGCAGGAGACCGAACACCTCTTGTAGAGTATCAAAGGGAAGAAGAGATCCCTCGTGAACCACATCCCTCAGAGTTAAAATCCCATGACTATCCCAGGTTCCAAAATGACCCATCTTAATAATCTCCGGATCGTGAGTATCCCACCAATTCAGTGTGTGTATGCGCCTCAGCCCACACCTGCTGTGTGTGTCATATCATAGGCAGTAATACAGTAATAAATCCCTTGTCAGCATAAAGCACTTGCATGGGAGACCTCCCCGTCATCCAACCCTTGTCCACTACTATGTGCGGCACTGCGGGGTCCCCACGCAACCAAGCATTCACTACACCTACTAGTGCCACCCAATAGTACCATTGCAGGCAGGGTAGGCCTATCCCCCTCTGACACAGAGTGCTGCAGGGTCCCCAGGGAAATATGCGGGTGTTTCCCCCCCACAGGAGCTCCCTGAGGGTCACCTTGACCCTGGCAAAAACTGATTTGGGAATCAGGAGAGGAGCGTTTTGCAACACATACAGGAACTTGGGTAGTGATAACATCTTAAAAAGAGCCACTCTTTCCAGAAGATTCAGAGGAAGGGACTGCCAGTGCAACACATTGAGCTTGAACTTGTCTATGATTGGATACAGATTCAGCACGGGAAACTTCGATGGGCAACTCCCCATCTGGATACCCAGGTACCTAAACCCTGTTGTGGAGATCTGGTAGGGACAATTCTGTGGAAGTGCTTCCTCCCCACCCTGAATAGGGAAGAGAACCAATTTTTGCCAGTTCAATTTAAGGCCACTAAACCCCAGGAAGTCATTCAAAGTGAGTGTTACCGCCTAGCAGGAGACCCTGGGATTACTTGTGTAGATCAGGAGATCATCCACATACAGTGAGACCCAGTTTAACCCTCCGCAAGACCATTTGAAACCATCCCACTCAAGGTTCATTTGAAATTCAATGGCTAGCAGCTCCATCGCTAAAGTAATGAGTAATGTCTCATTCCACATCCCAATGGGAAGGGCCTCCAGGAAATCCTGTTAACCCGAACCTCCGTCACAGGCAAGTTATATAACAGCTGTACCCACCTCAAGAAGTGTTTCCCAAACCCCATGCCCTCCTAGATCACCCACAGGGAATCCGTTTGGACTGAGTCAAAGGCATTCTCAAAGTCCACAGAGACGAGAGCTAGTGGACCTGAGATCGTTGAGGCCTGACTGATTGCCATATGCACCCTCTGTAAGTTCATGTGTCTAGACTTGGATGGCATGGATCTACATTCGTCAGGGTGAAAAAGGGACCTAATTACCCCTACTAAATGGTTGGCCAAAACCTGTGCCAGAATTTTCACCTCTTCATTTATAAGAGAAATTAGCCAGTAAGAGACACAGAATTCTGGTGGTTTTTAAGTGCTTTGGAAAGAGCAACTATACATGCTTTCGACAGCTCCAGAGCAAGGCCGCCTTCCTGCCAGTATTGCACAAATAGACAATGGAGTGGCACCACCACCGAATCCCCCAACCTCTTTCAAACTTCCACCAGGAACCCATTCAGGCTCGGGGACCTACCAGACTGAAGCTGTAAGATGGCCATGACTATTTCCTCCTCTGTGATTTCTGCTTCCAAGCCCAATCTCTGCAGTTCTGTCAACTGTGGAAGTACCATGGGGTCAACAACCCTTGACCTCTCTGATAGCACCCCACCCCGCGGAGCTCGATTTAAGCACTCATTGAATGTGGTGAATGCAACAGCTATGACGGCCTCCTTTGTTAAGACAGCCCCACTATCTCCCTGCAAGGCCCAGACATAACAATTGCCGTTGACCCTCCTCTCCCACCACAGCAACATTTTGCCTGCTTTATCCCTGGACTCATGGCAGTTCTAGGATGAAAAAGAGGCAACTAAGAGCAATGAAGACCACACTCTTTTACCTATCTGGTACTGGGAAGAGGAAGATGCCTGCTAAGAGCTGTGAGGGTCAGGTATGTCCCTTTAATTATGGTCAGGCCGGGCTAATGAAGCATGGACACCTGCAGCCTGTCAAGGGGCTGTAGGTATATAAAAAGAGACCAGCCCAGCAAGAGAGAGAGTGACGGGGAGAACAGGGAGACCTGTGTGAGGAGCAGCAGAACGAGAACACCAACAGGAGCTGAAGCAGACTGTGGGGAGCGGAGTGCATCGAGGTGAAGTGTCTTGAGACTGGCTTTAAAAATCCTAACCCTGTGTGCAGAGTTTGCACAGCAGGAAGCAGGGCGAAGCTGGGCCAATGCTGTAATCCTGAAGACTAGTGCTCGTTCACTTCGGGCGCAAGAGCTATGCCGGAGCATCCTAGGGGCAGACTGAAGAACCCTGACCATCGAAGTAGCAGTGGAAGCAGAGGAATCCTTCAGCGATGTTGCATGTGCATCCAAAACCTCAAGAACCGATGAGTTTCAGAGACACAGGAATCACCGAGCAGCAATACCTTAAAGCAACATTATCAGCAAATGCAATGAACTAAAGAAATGTAGAAAGGCACATTGTGAGGATATATTGGATATATTTTGCACAACAATTTAACTCAGATCTTACAGTCAAGTACATTGCAGGCTGAAGAAAGCCGAACGGTGAACTTTGTAAGCCAAACAGTGAACTTTGTAAATAAATATAATGCAGCAAAGGCAAAGACTGGTGGGAGGTGTGTGACTTTCTCTGGTAGAGCCAGGAGGCTAACAAGGAGAGGCCAGAGAAGGGTGAATATTGTCCACCAAAGCCAAGAGGCCAACAATAAAAGGGATCCTGGTTGCGTGACCTGTGCTGGGTGGACCGTGTGGTCTGACAAAAGCACCTAGAATAGTGAGACCTGAACTGTGATAACCCCATTGTTTAAAACACTGAAAGAAGTACACTTGGCAGAGCTGAAATCTTGGGGAAAGGAGCCCTGAAATGGAAGGAGTTATACCTGTTGTCTCGAGAAGAAGCCTCAAGACTATCTTTTCTTTGAAGTGTACTATTTGGAACTTGGAGAAGGGAACCCAGAGGATTGTCTGGAACTGTGTTAACTTGAGTGAGAGAGAGGTAATTCCAACAGTTTTGTGGAACTTTCTTGAACTTGGGGAAGGGGGGCACAGGAAAGAAGCTGAGAGCCTGAAGCAGCTCAGAACTTTGTGTTGATCACCATTTATTTGATTTGATTTGTGACATCCATACACAAATATTTAGCTTTAGTTGTGATGGCAAGCATAGGTTTTGGACAGACAGACCTTTAAGTTGAACTCTTTGACTCAAACTCTCCTTAGTTTCATTCAGATAGGGAAATTCCACCTTAGCATAGGGTAAGTTAGGCCTTCTATCATCCTGACATTTGAGTTACTAAATTACTTTATTTTGAATCTTGAATATTTTGTCTGTCTCTTACTCCATGAGGCGTTCACACTGTTTTAAGCTTGTTGTGAATTTCTTGAATGGTCTGTGCCATTCCGACCAATGGTTTGCTGCCTGAGTTCATTTAATTAAAGGTATGGCAATCAGTCATGACCAGAATGTAGCTTTCGGATCCTCAGATGTCAACTCCTTAGTTTTCATTGGACTGAAAGAGCTCACGGATGAAGGCCTCACCACAGAGTACCACTGCCCTGGGAAGGTGGGAGACCAAGCAAAGGAAGGTGGGAAACAGGCTCTTCTCATTATCCCTATGAAATGCAAAAGAGCACAATTTAAGCTGTCAGCATCAATCAGCAAGGGCCAACAGTAAAGGAGATGTATCTAGATGACTTACCATGTAGAGGCCTTATGGACATGGTGCCCATTCAATACACAGCTGCACATCCCTGTCTCATAGGGCAAATGTCATGGTAGAGAAAAACCTAGGGAAAAGTCACCAGAGATATACATAACATTCACAGGGAGGTGAAGACACTCCATAAAGAAGCAAATAGTGAGATTTAAGGTGACCCAACCGTGCGTGAGCAAATAGGGAGCATGGATGCAGTGGATGCTGTCACGCTTTAGACTCTGGTTGCTGTGGTCCTCCTGGAGGATTTGGGCAGGATTTGCAGGTGCCATCTTTTCTTCCAAGATTGCACTCTGCAGTCCCATGCAGAAGTGGAATGAGCATTCAAGTTGTCCTGCAGTTACTGACGACAGCACAAGCCGCGTTTACTAAATCAGAGCTTGAACGCTGTTCAATGCGTCACAACGCTCTGTAATGCTTTATCCGGCTCAGAGCTCTGTTTTTCCTGGAACTCTGCCTCTCTCTCCTTCCAGGTTCCACTCTGTTCCCCATTCCAATTCCTCCCTCCTGTTTTCCTTTCTTATGGAGGTTCCTTCCCTGGTAATTTTCTTGCATTCATCTGGGTCTCTCTTTCCTTGAATCTGCCTGCTGCCTTACTTCTTCTGAATCCTGTTTCTTTGAATGTCGGTCAGCACAGTCCTGGACTCACCCTTTTAGCCACTCCACTTAGGTTTTTTACTTCCTTTGGGAAGGTTTTTTCCCGGGTTTATCTGGTAGTTCCTCCGGAGGTCACCTAGCCTGAGGTTCCCTTACAGACAGGGTGGCATCTGGAGAGCCTCGCCGGTATCTGTATGACACCCAGTCCAAATGGAATATTCACCAAGGAAAGGTCCAAAAGAAGCCTTTGATAAAGAGCCAATCTGTTGATTTTGAGGACCCTGACAGATGTACTGGAAGAAATTGCACACTAGACTAAAAAAAACACTTGACCAGAGATGCAGCAAAAGAGTGTGCTATGGGAACCACAACAGGGCAATTCAGAACAGGATGGCAGAAAGAAAGCTGTGATGGAGGAAAACCAGAGAGTGAGAAAGAAAGAAGAGGCTGGAACAAGAAGTAAAGTGGGATCAAAGACGGGAGCAAAAGTATAGCAAAAACAGAGAGAAAGAGGAAGACTCACAAAAGGAAAGTAGAACATGGTTCTAACTCAGAAAAGGGACAATGGGGTGACCAGGACCACCAAGAAATTTCAAAGTAATAAACAAAGTAATCCTCAAGGGGCTGAAACAGGAAAGCAGGAAATCCCATTAAAGAATGTTGCAAAGCAACACCCTAGCAGTAGTCCTTGTTATTTATAGTCCCATCCAATCCCCCATCAGACTAGTCCTTTGTCTATGCTTCTACTAAAAGTCTAATTTGGTGACAATCTTGGAACAGTGACTGTTGTACAAGAATGCTTTACTCAGCAATTGATCAAGACTTTCCGCCCTTGGTCTATTATGTTCTGCCCAATTTCTGTCTGGGGCGGATTGTTGAACCTCCTTGTAGTCCTTTTCCCATCAACTTCCCTTTCTACATACCTTCTGTTTCTCAGAGTCTAACAAACCATATCCAGTGCCCCAAACATGGCAGAATTCATGCCTATGGTTAATAGCAATTCAGAATTATGGTTATTGGTGGAGCTAACCAACGTCAGCATGGTCAAGGTGGTGTTAATACCTGTGACTTCTTGTTCCAGGTGGTTCTTGGCATGAAAGTAGCTGAGGTACCGGGATGTTGCATTGCTGACTCCCATGAGATTAACACCCTCCAGTTGCTCTATAAACAGGTGAAACAGGTCCTTGCAGTAGTATGGCCGGTACACTGTTGTAACGTGTGACCGACTCTCAAGGAGAACTTATGTATGATGTCTCTGTATCTTAGCCATCTGCAAACTGAGGCTCTCCTTATGTTATGATATGATATGATAGATTATTCATATACCGCCTATACACAATGTGTTACAAAGCACTTCAAGGCAAGTGAGGGAACAAGGGAAAATACAATGACATTCTTACAGGTCATGAACAGTAAGGATGTGAAATTAACTATCGTACTCGGCCTGACGACATTTCAGATAGTGCAAGAGATAAGACATAGATAAGGAAGGGAGGGGGTGAGTGGGAAGGAAATGTAAACAGACAGGCGACTACTGTACTAGGCCTGATGACATTTCTGCTAGAGCCAGAGAAAAACAAAATATGAGGGAGAGGGATGCAGAAAGGGAGGGGAGAAACAAAACAAGCGACTACTGTACTATGCCTGATGACATTCAGATAGTGCTAGGGGGAGGGGGAGAGGAAAAAATAAGTAAGGGGAGGGGGGAGGAAACGAGGTTGCTATCATGCTAGGTCCAGAGACAATTTTGATAGAGTAAGTGCATAGAAGAAAGCAAGGGGAGGAGGGGAGGAGATAGGAAAAGGGAGAAAGGGAGAGGAGGAGCAAACAGAGAGTAAGCAGTCAAAAGAGTGGTGAAGTAAGAGGGGAGAGCAAATACAATTGCAGAAGTCAGTAGTAACACATAATGTTTCAAGCCAGGATGCAAGATGAAGATGGGAACAGCATGATTCAGGGCCACCATGAGTACAAGATGCAAAGGAAGTCCAGCATGAGAGTTGAGAAAGGGTGACACACCGTGAATCAAAGAAGTCCATAAAAGTCAAATCCAGCATTGGTCACAAGACGGTGATGGTGAAACCAGAATGTATCAGGACAGACTCCGGCAGAAGTAGGATGAAGGGTGTCAGGAGGAGCAGGGTAGAAGAATCAAGCAAAACAGGCAACACCTGTGTGCGAGAAGGGTGGGGGCACAAAGGAACATCACGGGGGGAACAGAGGAGGTGGGGATGGCCTGTGGGGACAGAGGGGCTAAACACTTGTTGGTGCATGCTTACCTGCTGTCTGAGCTGGGGGTCGGGCCCTGGGTCCTGCTGGTCCGAACAGGTCCAAACTGGAATTGCCCTTTTCTTCGTCTGCCCTTCACTTCAGACGCCTGGGCGAGAGACGCCCTTGATCGAAGAGTTAAGAGCAGGATGGAAGAGGCAGGGCTAAGAAGGTGGGTGGTGCTTAGGCCAGGTGACCCCTTCCACTTGCACCTGCTCTCCTTCTGCAAAGTAAAAGAGGCTGAGGACTCCTTAAATAGGGAAAAAGAGCGGCAACCAGGAAGGCACCAGGTGGCCGGGCCTTGCTAAGTGGGGAAAAAGAGTGGCAACCTGGAAGGCGCCAAGTGGGCAGGGCTTAGGCCAGGTGACTAGTTCCACTTGCACCTGCTCCCCATCTGCAAAGGAAAAGAGGCTGGAGGACTCCTAAAGTAGGGAAAAAGAGCAGCAACCAGGAAGGCACCAGGTGGGCGGTGTTTGCAAATTGGGGAAGAAGAGCGGCAACCTGGAAGGCGCCAGGTGAGTGGGGCTTAGTTCAGGTGACCTAGAACCACTTGCACCTGCTCCCCATCTGCCTGTTATTGCCTAAAACTGACTATGAACCGTCATGACTGACTATGCTGACTTGAGCTGATGGGAGTTGTACTCGAAAGCATCTGGACAGTCAAATCTTGCAGACCCCGGCTCTTGCTTTAGTGGGATGGTAATGTTAGGGCCAATATGGCCATCAGGAATGTTGCTGCCATTACAAGGAGTGTTTCATAACCTTACACATGCCTCTGGTCTCATTTTGTTCCCACAGAGTTTATGGACTCGACAGAGATACTCTGGTGTCAGTCTTGTCATCTATTGGAGCCTGACGGACCTGTCACCAGGTTGGTTGTTTCGATCTTGAATGCTGTCAACTTTCTGGGTAGTTACATTTAATCCAGAGGTTATAGCAGCTCCTTTGCAGAACCTCTTTGGTGTTTTCTGAGAGAGGCTACGATATAGATAGTTTATATTCACCGAATCGTGCCGTCACCTTTCCTTTGTAAGGATTGCCCTCATAGAGGCATTTGAAATGGGCTTCTTGACCATACTTGTGGCAGCACTGTCCGTGGTTGAAAGAGTGCAGATAAGTGTGGGTGAAAGTCAACTCCTGTGTGACAGTGGAACTGCTGAGCTTGGTGGTAGGGTTTATTTTCCATCACTCATTATGGAAGGGCACCACGGCAGTGGTCCGTGGTAGGCAGATAGTAATAATGAAATGCCAGCTCAGTCTAAAACCTCTTGACCAGATGTTAAAGCTCTTCTTCCAATCATTCATGATCTGCAGGTTGATCATGGGTTGATGTCTTCCCCTAGACAGTATGGCTCTGCACACTGACTTCCTACATTTCACCTTCTAAAGATCAGATAGCCCTGATTTGCTGCTGACAGGTAAGTGGATTATAAATCTGATATTGGAGACTCAACTGTAATAGTAAAGTGGCAACTGATTTAGCTCCCCGGACAAGTGGCCCTCATTTAGCTCAGAACTTTTTACCCACTTCCTCTGGTGAGTCAGGGGGAGGATCTGTTTAATTCAGGCCATTTAATCAGACAGCTTCTCCTCATGCATCAAGTTGGTGGCATGAAACCTCAAGATCATCACAGCTCCAGGCTTGGTGGCTCCAATGGCTCATTCCAGTGCTTCCATAACCGGGTCTAATGCAAGCTATGGACTCAAGGATTGAAGTGACTGACCTGTTTGAAGAGCTGCCCCCCTCAATGCCTCTATGATCACCATCCATTTTCGGTGTCCAGTAGCTTTCAGTCCTGATTTGTGATTTCTATCCCGGATTTGTAGCTGGTGCACCCTTCAGGATGGGTTTTTCCTCAGAAAAAAGGTCCCAGGAGTGTTTAGAGTCCTGACTGACAACAGGATGGCATGTAATTCTGCATGGTAATCTTAACTGCCTCTGTCAGTGCTTTCGTGATGGTCTCTGCTACCCTTTGGGCTGCATATGGTAATCCTGGCCACATGGTGAATGGCCAACCAGAGAAGGTGATGGGTGGATCTGTTCCACAGACCTGTTCTTTCCCTCAGGGGCTATGGGTCCATAGCGCAAGTCAATGTCCCCCTGACCTGCAATGCCCCCTACCATTTTAACTTTTTCCATAATGAGTTACAGGGGACCTGCCAAAGCAAGAATGTTATAAGTGGTGGCATCAGGTGGAACCTCTCTCACCAAAAAGCATAACTTGTGTAGAAGCATTCAACTCAGCCCCACAGTCCCACAGAGATGAAACACAAATGACAAAACGTCTTAACAAAAAAGTAAAATAAAATAAATGAGTGGAGGAGGCAAATCACCCTTTGTGCAAAATGGGCACCCCTGATCTTAGCACAGTCCCTCCAAGTGCAACCCTTTAAATATCACACCATGCCCTGAGAGATATGGTGTGGCAGCAACCTGTAAGATCGGAGTGCACCAAGCGATGAGACGCACCACTCATAGAGCATTCCTGAGGTCTTAACTTTGTGATGGCTGTGGGGCTAAATAAGTGTGGGTCTCCAATAGCTAAGCAAGGGCCTGGTATATGTGACAATAAAATAAATGCCTCCACCTGGAGTGGATGAAAGACACACTCTCCGAGGTCTTCCTTTTAACTGTGCCAAAATGTTGGTGTAAACACAGGCAATTATAAAAATATACCGGTTTCAAACAAAAGAAGAATGCTCCATCAAGGAAATGGATGGGAAACCCTCCTTGAGGGTACGTTTGTGTTTGATGAAGTTCCAAACCTTATGGAGACACACAAAGTGAACACCCTCATAATTCTCAATGGTAATGGAACAATAGTATAAGAACAAAGATGTATACCCCATTAGAGCACTTTTATGTCACATAAATAATCTTGGCTATCAGTTAGCAATTTATAGCAGTAATAAATAAGTATGAAGTGTTTTCAATCGTATGACTATCAACATGGCAAATAACCTAATTTTTCAAATATTTACATGTATTAATATATTTTTAAGAACTACATTTTAAGGCAAATTAGATGATGCTAATCTGAAGTCGACATGCCCTTCCTATGCAGAGATACAGTTTTTCTTCATTTACTCAGGAGCCTGTATCAGTGAAAAATATGCCACTTCATAGTACCCATGTTAATTCTTTCCTTCACCCTCACACTAACTTTTAAATCTCTTGGAATCAAGGGAAGGCCCAAATCACATTTTCATTAATAACTTTAGTTATGTTTATCACACAAAAATTGTTTTATCATGGTCCAAAGAGGGTTACTGTTACCTCTGATAAAAGTCTGGAATGACCATTGTGGCATATACCCTGCCCCTTTTATGCGATAATGTGTATTTTTCCATTAACTAGACTCCAGTCATTTTCCCTTGAGCATGTGATAAGCCAGAGCCTGGCTCATGTTTATGTTTGCTCCTCCCGTCATGGCCTGTTAATGGCCCTGGCTGCAACTCTAATGGACATTTTATGGGAATTGTGACCTCAAGGTCACTTCTGCTGAAAGACCAGGCATGGCCTTATCTGTTTCCACTGTAGTTTAAGTTTAAGCAGTGTATTTCTTTCTATATTTTTAAGCAATGGCCATGATTGATGGTTGACAACCAGACCTCCCTTTCCAGGATCAGCAGAGGAAAGGTCTTGGAGGTTAAGTTTCATCTTTAGGAGAAATTACTGGCTTTGTGTAAAATTGTGCAAGAAATGGCTTTTAAACTCACACACAATGCATTTTGCATTATATTTTAAAAGGCACCTGGGCCTTTTATCCATGTGTAATTACCTTCTTTAATCTCACAGTTGCAAAATACATGGATATCACTTCTGGATTGTCCATATGTATAGGGTAGTTATATGAAAAACCCATGTTCAAACGCTCTAGGTCTAGTAGGCACTCCTCTCTGCATACTGTAATTTGGATGAGGAAAAACAAAAAGGAAGTTCTTTCATTTCTTGTAAATGCAAGAAGCTTGGTTTAAATTACGATTTCAGGATCACAGTTTCATGTTGCATAAAGATATTGTACATGCTGCTATCTGTCTCTTTAAGTAAAAGTACATCTCTCCATGGGTTTAGTAAAACAGCATTTTCAGCCACGTATTTCTTTTTCTTGCTGAAATGCATTGCGCATATCTTTACACTTTTGAGATTCAAGCCCACTTTCTTTCATTTGAGATTTAGGCCTGGTTTTGGTTCAATAGGCCTCATGTGTGACATCACCATTTCTGTGCTGGCCTTATACTTACTTCAATGTCACTTCCCAAATCACTATGGCCTTTTTATTTCTGGCATTCAGGGGCTATTTTTCACCCCACAGTTGTCCTCTCCCCTCATCTTCCGATATTGAAGGGAGCATATTATTCTGTTTTCTATTTACTATGATGCCGTGGCCATGGATGGCCACTGTAGTCAATCCCTTGTCTCTCTGTCCTTTCCTTTTCCCACTTTCCTCCCCATTCCAAGTTCGAGTTTCGTGAGTGGCAGTTTGTTTTATTCAATCCTAGCTGGAGGTGCATGGTGTGTGGGCTGATGTTACCAGCTTAAATAAACCAATTTACCTGTCTCCTGCAAGCTGGAGAATTTAATTAACATAGCATTTGGTGATGAGCATTGCTGTCTATGTTAGGACATCCCACTGCTCGCACCCAGGCAAATCCTGAAACAGAATCCGGAGCCTTGCCACCAGCAATGACATCTGCCTTGCAGGGCTGCAATGTTGTGGGCAGAGTACCTCCTGAATAGCTTGTTAAGCCACCTCCCACCCAAAAACTGTCACTACTCTTCCTCCCCCAACATCCCCCATGGGTCATCAATCATAGAAGGCAACAGCAAGGGGACGGTAGCCATGCACATCAAGCGGTGACAAGACACACGCAGGGAGGGAGTGCAGCCGAACCTCCCAAACTGTCTAGTCAGAGCAGAAAGGCAGAGGCAGTCAATGCCCTCCAAACTCACCAGGTGCCCCAAAAGAGGCAATTAAATTACAATACACAATCTTCCCTGGTGAAGCACAAAAGCAGAAGCAGAAAATTGCGGCACAACCATTAGGCCCTTTTTGATACCCAGCACCAAGTTGCTTCACAACCACTAAGTGCCTTCTCATACAAACAAGTTTCAGCTCAAGAACCAAAGTCCCTGCTGTTCGCTCCCAACAATCTATTAGCATGAATGAAGAGGAGCAAGTGGATACCAAAGCTAGCAATAAGAGATGAGACAGCCCCAACAACTCAGTTGTGAGTGATGGTCCTAGTACATCCAACAGATGGGCGGACTGAAAGAATCCAACATAGTCGCAAAGAAAGAAACCTGAGTATAGAATCAATGTCCACACAAGGAAATGTTCACAAAATCCAGGTGTCTCAGCCATACCATGGAAAAGGTTGAACTCTCAATTACTAATGTACCTGGAGGCAGCTGACAGATTAGATGACCTCCCCTTGGGAAAAAAGCACAGTGCTGTTGATACATTGCCTAGGATCAGACACCCAAGAACAATGTAGGCCCTTACCACCAAGCCCAGGAGAAGAAAGAGACATCTTCCAAGAAACAATAGTGAAACATCACTAGTGCTACCTAGCAAAGGTCAATGTGGTGATAGAGAGACACCCGTTTTACACAAGGTATCAAAAGCCAGGGGGAAACTATCGAAGAAAATGTCCAGGTACTTCGAACCATCGCAGCAACCTGCAACTTTGGGAACGTTTTAGAAGAGGTAATGCAAGATCAACTAATGGTGCACACGAGTTGTAACAGAATCAGAGACAGGCCCTGGCAAGCAGCTGACCGCAGCTTGGACCAAGCAATAGGACTCACAAAGAATGTGGAACAATCCATGGCATGGAATTCAACCATAGCCAAAGAGAAACAGAAACTGGGGATGAGCACTGATGCTGTACCTCAACCGATCTATGCACTGGTGAGCCACCTAGGAAATCAAGCAACCCTGCACAAACTTACACCTCACCAGAAACCGCTAAATGGGACCAATGCTACATGAATAAGAATGAATACAGACAGATGCACTACTGCTACGGGAGCAGGTCGCATGCTTTGCAGGATAGAAATTGCCCTGCATATAACAAGCACTGGTCTGCTTGCCAGAAGGACATGCAGGTTTGCCAACATGCAAAGAGGAATGTCCATAGGTCCAGTGTAGTCACCGTTCTGAACTACCAAGAGGAAGATTCTTATAGCATAGGTGACCTCTCCAAAAACCTTCAAGATGAAGTACTTATGGTCCAAAGAACAGAAACGCAAGTGGGACCACCCAGGCCTAGTGCCCTTCATCACAATTGCACAATTGCTGGTGTCGAAGTACCCCTTCTACTGGACTCGGGTTCCCTGCACACTCTAAACCCATATAAGTTATTCAATGAGGTGTTGAATTGAACAGTGATGAATCTGCTCCCCCCCAACATTTTACATGGAATGTATTATGGACATGAGATCTACCTTCAAGGGTGGTACTAAGTTGAAATGAAATACAAGGCCAGAAGTACCACAAGAAGGATATTTCAGAATGACAATCAAGTCTGTTTGTAAGAAACAAGTTTTCTATAAGCAGCGATCCAAAGGAACAGTCACTAGAGGCTTTCTTGTGATTTTGGGGCACCGAGATGAAGGAAACTGTTGTGGTTCAAACATTGTATATTCCGCAAACCCAAAGCAGTTCATGTAAAGCACAGCATGAGGAAGGCCCCATGCACCTTGAGGTGTAACTTCAGGAACATCTGACCAAAGCAAAGAGGGAAATAAATAGAGAAGTGGCTTTGTTGTTGGTATCGATTGCACCCATTGTGTTAGCCTCCAAATCTAAAACTGATAAAATCATTGTATGTGTGGACCTAAAATCATTGAATAAGAACATTCAAATTGACAGCCACCCATTAACCGAACATAAACTAGATGGTCAACCTTGTCAACCTCAACACTTGACCGTAGATCAGCCTACCATCAAATCAAGCAAATGCTTGACTCAAGACCCCTTTTGTCACACTGTTCGACACCTTCTGATTTCTTTGTGTGCTGCTCTGCCTAAAAAGCGTAGCAGCTGTTTTCCTGCTCCTTCTGGCCAAGTTATTAAATCAGGTCAATGAGGTTATCTGTTTCCAAGATGACATACAAATATATTTAAGTGCAGAGGAACAACACTCTCAAGACATTGCTTGCCATCATACAGAATAGAGACCTCAGCCTCAAGCAAGAAAAGTGCAAGTTCATTTGAAAAGAAGTTGACTACCTGTGTCACACCATCTCCGCAATGGGTTGAAGAAAAAAACAAACATAATAGAAGCAGTGAAGGAGGCAGCTCACACTCGACAAAAGAAGAAGTCATGTCTTGTTCAGGCTTATGTGAATTTTATTCAAAATTGTATGAAACTTCACTGCATGATAGTATACAAAGCTGGAAAGCCTGACACAGCCGCCAACTGCCTTTCATGCCTTCCTCAATTGCTGGAAGATGCAGAATCAGTAAATAAACCAAACATAATCATGGTGGATACGGCAGAAGTTATGGGACAAGAAGCCGAATGGGACAAACTTACTTGTCTCCTGCAGGTTTCCAGATCTCTTTACCCACACCTGAGTTCTCCCATGTTCTCTCACCTGTTGATCAATTTGTAATGTGAGGCTAATCAATTCTGTGACTATGGTGAGTCAATTAAACACTAAAGGTAAAAGATCCTTAAGATCTTCTTTAAACCGTCCATAACAAGCCGTGGAGGCTGATAGTCCATTGATCTGCTGCTTGCAACTGTTGAAACCTAGCAACGTAAGCCAACCAAATCCATGTCTCAAAGTAGGTCTATTTGGACTATTTGACCCTCATTACAAGTTTGCCGGTCCAGGAAAAATGCTGGTAAAAGTGGTGGTAATACCGTGAGCAGCACTTTTTCCAGACCGGCAAACTACAGCTAAGAGCTGGAGGTAAATCAAGCTCCCACCAGTAAAAAACTACTGGTATTTCCAGCACTGGTATTACCGGTGCTGGAAATACCAGCAATCCCCTCAATGGAGTCTTATGGGACTCCAAGGAATGGGGATTTACCAACCTTTCTGCCACCTGTAATATTCTGGTAATTCCTGGATATCGGGTGGTGGAAATGGTAGGTCAGTTTGCAGGTATCCCTCCGGAATTACCAGTGGTATACCATCAAACTTGTTTGTCACTAGCTTTTGTTCAAAAATAGCCTTCAACTGTTCAAAAAACACATCATAATCCTGTTAGTCCAATCTAGCTGACATTGGAATAGAAGCTGTTAATGTTCTTTGGATCCCCTGAGAATTTCTCTGAGTTGGGGTTGCCACGTTTAGAAGTGGGGTCATATTGTTTCTACATGCCACGGTGTAACTGGTACCCTGCTACCCGCCCGATCATAACTGCTTTAAAGTATGTTTCTTTTATAACTCTTTATTACTGTTACAGGGAACATAGTAAACCGACAAACACCATTGCTTGACTTTGAGATACAGAGGAAATTACCAACAGCATAATAAAAGATATGAGGAATGTGCATCAAACAATTACAGAATAAAATAACATGGAATGTCTGATACCAGCACACCTTTCCCTCAACCCGCTTCCTCCCAATTACCCCACAATTTTTGACACTTGGACAGACAAGCCCATGTGGTATACACCTGCCTCTCCAGGGCCATGTACATGTCAACCTCGGCTGACAATTTGTTTAATCAGTCTGAGAGCTATGGACAGAAACACCTTCTAACAATTGGTGAACCCGACCTTCCCCCAAATTCCGAGTAGGGCACGTTTCAGATCTTTTGGCATGTTGGACCCTAGCACCTCAGGCAGCCTGTCAATACACTTCCCACAAAAGACTTGGATTTGAGGACACCTCCACAGTGTGTGAAAGAATGAGCCCTCTGGCCTCCTATATCGAAGCAACAATCACTTCCTGCCTTCCCCCACCTATACAGCATCGGCTGAGAATAATAAACTTGACAAATTTTGTATTGTATGAGACAAAGTCTAGAAGACATTCCTACCTCCCTGTGAAACATTAGCGCTTCCACACACTCCTCTTTCCCATTGGTCTCTAAGGCAGGTCAATTCCTTGGCCCCAAAGGCTGACAACACTTGTTATAGTGTAGACGTTACCTTGGTCTCAATGCGCACAGGGAGCATGTTAGCCTCCAGTGGAGAACACTGATGAACATCACTCAAGGACGGAAACTGGGCTATCATAGTGTGAGTCACCTTCAAATATCGAAATCGCTCCCCGTGCAGGAGACCGAACACCTCTTGTAGAGTGTCAAAGGGAGGAAGAGATCCCTCGTGAACCACATCCCTCAGAGTTAAAATCCCATGACTATCCCAGGTTCCAAAATGACCCATCTTAATAATCTCTGGATGGTGAGTATCCCACCAATTCAATGTGTGTATGCGCCTTAGCCCACACCTGCTGTGTGTGTCATATCATAGGCAGTAATACAGTAATAAATCCCTTGTCACCATAAAGCACTTGCATGGGAGACCTCTCCGTCATCCAACCCTTGTCAACTATTATGTGCGGCAGTGCAGGGTCCCCATGCAACCAAGCGTTCACTACACCTACTAGTGCCGCCCAATAGTACCATTGCAGGCAGAGTAGGCCTATCCCCCCTCTGACACAGAGTGCTCCAGGGTCCCCAGGGAAATATGCAGGTGTTTCCCCCCCACAGGAGCTCCCTGAGGGTCACCTTGACCCTGGCAAAAACTGATTTGGGAATCAGGAGAGGAGCGTTTTGCAACACATACAGGAACTTGGGTAGTGATAACATCTTAAAACGAGCCACTCTGTCCAGAAGATTCAGAGGAAGGGACTGCCAGTGCAACACATTGAGCTTGAACTTGTCTATGATTGGATACAGATTCAGCATGGGGAACTTCGATGGGCAACTCCCCATCTGGATACCCATATACCTAAACCCTATTGTGGAGATCTGGTAGGGACAATTTTGTGGAAGTGCTTCCTCCCCACCCTGAATAGGGAAGAGAACCAATTTTTGCAAGTTCAATTTAAGGCCACTAAACCCCTGGAAGTCATTCAAAGTGAGTGTTACCGCCTAGCAGGAGACCCTGGGATTACTTGTGTAGATCAGGAGATCATCCACATACAGTGAGATCCAGTTTAACCCTCTGCAAGACCATTTGAATCCATCCCACTCAAGGATCATTTGAAATTCAATGGCTAGCAGCTCCATCGATAAGGTAATGAGTAAGGGAGAGCGGGGACAACCCTGTCTCATTCCACGTCCCAATGGGAAGGGCCTTGAGGAAATCCTGTTAACCCGAACCTCTGTCACAGGCAAGTTGTATAACAGCCGTACCCACCTCAAGAAGTGCTTCCCAAACCCCATGCCCTCCTAGCTCAACCACAGGGAATCCATTTGGACTGAGTCAAAGGCCTTCTCAAAGTCCACAGAGAGGAGAGCTAGTTGACCTGAGATCGTTGAGGCCTGACTGTTTGCCATATGCACCCTCCGTAAGTTCATGTGTGTAGACTTGGATGGCATGGATCTACATTCGTCAGAGTGAATAAGGGACCTAATTATCCCTACTAAATGGTTGGCCAAAACCTGTGCCAGAATTTTCACCTCTTCATTTATGAGAGAAATTAGCCAGTAAGAAACACAGAATTCTGGTGGTTTTTAAGCGCTTTGGAAAGAGCAACTATACTTGCTTTCGACAGCTCCAGAGCAAGGCCGCCTTCCTGCCAGTATTGCAAAAATAGACAATGGAGTGGCACCACCACCGTATCCCCCAACCTCTTTCAAACTTCCACCAGGAAACCATTCAGGCTCGGGGACCTACCAGACTGAAGCAGTAAGATGGCCATGACCATTTCCTCCTCTGTGATTTCTGCTTCCAAGCCCAGTCTCTGCAGTTTTGTCAACTGTGGAAGTACTGTGGGGTCAACAACCGTTGACCTCTCTGATAGCGCCCCACCCCACGGAGCTCGATTTAAGCACTCATTGAATCTGGTGAATGCATCAGCTATGTTGGCCTCCTTTGTTAAAATAGCCCCACTATCTCCCTGCAAGGCCCACACATAACAATTGCCGTTGACCCTCCTCTCCCACCACGGCAACATTTTGCCTGCTTTATCCCTGGACTCATGGCCGTACTAGGATGAAAAAGAGGCAACTAAGAGCAATGAAGACTACATTCTTTTACCTATCTGGTACTGGGACGAGGAAGATGCCTGCTAAGAGCTGTGAGGGTCAGGCATGTCCCTTTAATTATGGTCAGGCTGGGCTAATGAAGCATGGACACCTGAAGCCTGTCAAGGGGCTGTAGGTATATAAAAAGAGACCAGCCCAGCAAGAGAGAGTGCGACAGGGAGAAAAGGGAGACCTGTGTGAGGAGCAGCAGAACGAGAACACTGTGGGGAGCGGAGTCCATCGAGGTGAAGTGTCTTGAGACTGGATTTAAAAATCCTAACCCTGTGTGCAGAGTTTGCACAGCGGGAAGCAGTGTCAAGCTGGGCCAATCCTATAATCCTGAAGACTAGTGCTCGTTCACCTTGGGCGCAAGAGCTATGCCGGAGCATTTTAGGGGCAGACTGAAGATCCTTGACCATCGAAGTAGCAGAGGAATCCTTCAGCGTTGTTGCATGTGTATCCAAAAGCTCAAGAGCTTCAGAGACACAGGAATCAACGAGCAGCAATACCTTAAAGCAACATTATCAGCAAATGCAATGAACTAAAGAAATGTAGAAAGGCACATTGTGAAGATATATTGGATATATGTTGCACAACAATTTAACTCAGATCTTACAGTCAAGTACATTGCAGGCTGAAGAAAGCCGAACGGTGAACTTTGTAAGCCAAACAGTGAACTTTGTAAATAAATATAATTCAGCAAAGGCAAAGACTGGTGGGAGGTGTGTGACTTTCTCTGGTAGAGCCAGGAGGCTAACAAGGAGAGGCCAGAGAAGGGTGAATATTGTCCACCAAAGCCAAGAGGCCAACAATAAAAGGGATCCTGGTTGCGTGACCTCTGCTGGGTGGACCGTGTGGTCTGACAACTGCGCCTAGAATAGTGAGACCTGAACTGTGATAACCCCATTGTTTAAAAGACTGAAAGAAGTGCACTTGGCAGAGCTGAAATTTTGGGGAAAGGAGCCCTGAGATGGAAGGAGGTATACCTGTTGTCTCGAGAAGAAGCCTCAAGACTATCTTTTCTTTGAACTGTACTATTTGGAACTTGGAGAAGGGAACCCAGAGGATTGTGTGGAACTGTGCTACCTTGAATGAGAGAGAGGTAATTCCGACAGTTTTGTGGAACTTTCTTGAACTTGGGGAAGGGGGGCACAGGAAAGAAGCTGGGAGCTGGAAGAAGCTCAGAACTTTGTGTTGATCACCATTTATTTGATTTGATTTGTGACATCCAATCACAAATATTTAGCTTTAGTTGTGAGGGCAAGCATAGGTTTTGGACAGACAGACTTTTAAGTTGAACACTTTGACTCAAACTCTCCTTAGTTTCATTCAGATAGGGAAATTCCACCTTAGCATAGGGTAAGTTAGGCCTTCTACAATCCTGACATTTGAGTTACTAAATTACTTTATTTTGAATCTTGAATCTTTTGTCTGTCTCTTACTCCATGATGCCTTCACACTGTTTTAAGCTTGTTGTGAATTTCTTGAATGGTCTGTGACATTCCGACCAATGGTTTGCTGCCTGAGTTCATTTAATTAAAGGCTTGGCAATCAGTCATGACCAGATTGTAGCTTTCGGATCCTCAGATTTCAACTCCTTAATTTTCATTGAACTTAAAGAGCTCACGGATGAAGGCCTCACCACAGAGTACCACTGCCCTGGGAAGGGGGGAGACCAAGCAAAGGAAGGTGGGAAACAGGCTCTTCACATGATCCCTATGAATTGCAAAAGAGCACAATTTAAGCTGTCAGCATCAATCAGCAAGGGCCAACAGTAAAGGAGATGTATCTAGACGACTTACCATATAGAGGCCTTATGGACATGGTGCGCATTCAATACACAGCTGCACATCCCTGTCTCATAGTGCAAATGTCATGGTAGAGAAAAACCTAGGTAAAAATCACCAGAGATATACAGAACATTCACAGGGAGGTGTAGACACTCCATAAAGAAGCAAATAGTGAGATTTCAGGTGGCCCAACCTGAAAGGGGCCCCTAGGGGACCCTGATGTCTATGGAAACAAGGCGGGTCACCACACACGATAGAGACGCCAGACACGAGGTTGTATTCCCAAAGCTAGGGTTTTATTGCAAAGCAAAAGTCTCAGTCGGCCAACTCGGTCTCACGCCCCGCGACATGTATCTCTAGACCTCGAGGGACGCCAGAGAGTGAATTACATACATCAGTTACATATATACAAAATGTATATCAAACAATCAGCTATGACATGTATAACACCCCTCTTCATTCGGTTTCTTTGAACTTGGTGTGATGATGGACATCTCCGACCACTATGACACCTTCAAATATCTATTCTAGTAACAATTTGCAATTTGTGAGTGCGTAGGCATCTTTCGGTTATTGAATAGAACATGGCGCTTCTGTTCTTGAAAGCGAACTACATACAGAGGGAGTTGCATTCCAGACCTTGCTATCTATCAGGTGCTATTCATGTCCTGGGAGCCGACATGCTCTTAGCGGGCTCAGCAAAGGGGGGCCGTTAGAAAAGCATAATTCAAGTTTTTAGCGGTATTATTCTAACATATTCTATCGTATAACGAGACTGGCTGGCAGCTGTGAAATGATTAAATGCCCTGCGGCTCTGCTTCAAGGCTACATCAAGGAGGGAGCCGGGCATTCTTCCTGGCGGTACCTACGTTTGTGTTTCAGCGAAACTCTTGTTATCCTCTCAGCCCTGTGGCCTTGTCCTTTTCATATATAGACAACAATGTTCCACAGTCGAGCAGTCTAAGCGGAAAATATACAGCGAAGCAATAGGAACAGAAAGCAATGAGCAATGGTTAGAAAACAAAATGGTGATTCTTGTTACATCAAAATGGCCGTTCATTGGAAAACTCAAAAACCTATATTCTGTCGTATCGTGCATGAGACGGTTGGCCCACGGCCACCAAAATGCGTTTGCGGTCTCAAATTAGATTTCTAGACTGACAAACTCTCCTTTGGCCGTATGCCAAACATCTCATCTATTTATTGAAACCTCCTCTAGTGATGATGAATCTGAAGTACTTATGTCTGAGTCTCGCATGCTATCGTGGTCATCATTGTCTTCATTAATATCTATTGCCATCAACTCTTTCATTACTCTCATCTCATTTGGGTCTGGGCTAGTTCTATCATGAGGTTGTTTTTTCTTTGTTATCATTTGCATGCATCCTTCCGTACATCCCTCAGTTACCTCTGCACAAACTATGGGTAAACAATGTATACAACAACAACCCGTTAGGAAAATTCCGAACACCACTACTAATATTGAGATCAGCTTCCATCCCCAAGATCGTAGTATTCCCCAAACCAAGATCCTATTTCCCAGCTCCCTACTCCCGTGGTGAGTTCAGAGCTTAGAACGTGCATTTTCCTTATTGCTTCAAAGATCGTGGGGGAATAGTCATCGATATAAACGCAACATGCTGATCCCACTATTTTGCAAATTCCCCCATGATCAACCAGGATTACATCGAGAGCCATTCTATTTTGCAGCGTCATTAACCTGATTCCTCTTTCTTCCAACGTCATGTTAAATAATATATCTGCTGTTGTGTTTATTGTATTCTTTAGGATTCTGGACAGTTGCCTTATATTATAGGAGTTCACTATCTGTCCTAAGAATGGAATGAATGATTTCGCTACATCAGTTGCTATTAAAACACCTTGTCAGTCCTCTTGACTCTAGTTCTGGATAATCTGGTCATGGCTGCTGTTTCCAAGAGGAATACTCCTGGGAACAATAGCCCGAGATAACATGTACCTCCCCAGTTTTGGGGCAACCAAGGGTATGCTTTCTCTCCACATATAAAATAAACTGGATCACCTACGTATACTGGTTATATTTCCCATTTTAGAACCACTGTATTCATACAACCAGTATATGTTCCGACTGAAAAAGATCCTTTCTTTTTTAGGCAAAAAGGGACAGTTCTTGGGCTATAATTCACTGAGTAAAATGGGGGAATCTCATCTTTGTTCCCTTCTGTTCTTACACGAAACGTCATTACAGATGTTTTGTCTGGCGGGTACAATCTATCTCGTCTATTTTGACGTGTTATCTTTCGTGTGCTTTTCCTCGTGGGCTCTGGGGCTATTACTTGTGATTTATGGAAAATGGAACAACCCACAGGCTTCATTATTATCTCCTCAAACTCATTCATGTTGGTTCTGTATAATTGACCTGTATTACTCTTATTCCACTTCCCATAGAACATTGCACCTAAAGATGCACTACATGCAGAACTTAATGGTAATGGCTGCACATACCACCCTATTCCTTTCCCAGCATGCTGTGGTAAATGGGCACATACCTAGCAGTTTGTTCTCTTCAGGATTGCATGTGTCATGTTCATTATCAGTAGTAAGGTGTTATTCGTAAAACCTTCCCTGTGGTTTTCTTCCATTGGGGGTAGGGTATAAGTGATCACCTGAACCTGGCTTTCAGTAGTGGATATATTAATTATTGGTATAAACATTTCTAATGGGTGTATTGTTTCTACCCACCATAATATTAGGGCTGTCGATATTGGTGCTACCACGCTTATAAAGCACATTATTATCGTTAGTGTCAGCATACAATTTGTTTTACCATGCGTTTTTCTTAAACTTATAGTCTTTATGACTGACTCATTTTCAGCAGTGGTGGTGCAGGAGGAGGCTGGAACCGGTCCTGGCATGTTTCTCGTCATCGTTCTTCTTCCTTATCACAGTTCGTTGTGGATATCTCTCTTCGTCGCGTTTGCTCTGATGTCTATAAGTTCAATGGATTTCTCACAATTCAGTTTTGCTTGTCTTTTTTTTTTTTTTTTAGCCTGGATTCGATTATTCGTTTTTAGGCGAGATCACTTGTCCATTCTTATACTTCTTAGAGGACCTTTGATCAGTTTTCGCCTCAGTATCATGTGCGCCCAGCTTGTCCGCTCTGGTTCCGGACACATGTACTGTTAATCAATTATCTCACTTGTCATAGTACCATGTGCGCCCAGCTTGTCCGCTCTGGTTCCGGACACATGTACTTTTATGATCGCACCGAGGAGCCGCGAGTCTTGAATTGTCCGACTTGCACAATTCTCACGCTTCTCTCCTCTACACCCCTGGTTCCTTCTCCGTCCATGAGCTGAACCAGAGGTTGACATAAACACCAAAAGAAAAAGAATGCGGATCACTTTGTCTTCCGAGGCCGCAGGTTGTATCGCCTTGCTCCTGGTATTGTATGATCCGTGAACAGTGCCGGTGCACTTTCAGATTCAGGCTTGAAGTCAGCCTGTGGCGCTTCTGCAGGTGCTGGTGTGTGCCGCGCCACTGATGCGGTCTTTGGCGTGCTGGCAAGTGCTGGTGGGCGCAAAAGGGGTACACGATTTGATTTTGCTGGTATCTGCAAGGCAGATTTCACGTCGTTCAGCAGTGATGTCGATTCTGCCGGGCAACGTTGGGGCACTCTTTGCCCTTCCCCCTCTTTGGCAATCGTCTCAGGCTTTGTTTTGAGTTTCACTTCACGTTTTGGCAGATCAGGTGGCTGCACACTGGCAACAGTTTCTTTCGTTTCTGCGACCGCTGTCTCTTTCCGGTCATCGGTGTCAGGCAAGACTTTCAGTGCAGTTGGAATCTTTTTGACATGGGTGGCATGGATCCACGACTTCCTTCCATCCACCGTATTGCCGTCTGCGTCGCCAAAAGTACTGGATGGGGCCCGCGCCACCTGGGAGCTAATGATGACTTGCTTTCGAAGTTTTTTAGCAGCACCCAGTCTCCTGGCTCCAGCGCGTGCCCCGGACCGGTATACCGCACGGGTAAAGCCTCCTGCACCTGCTGATGAATCAAACGCAATTTCTGCATTAAAAGGCCACAATAAGTACTAAGCACAGGATGTTCTATCTCACTGAGTCGTTTTGGCTGAGGTGCGCACCATACATTTGCCGGCCGCCCCATTATGATCTCGTATGGGGAGAGCCCAGTTTTAGCCTGTACAGACGTACGCATGCATAATAGTGCTATTGGTAATGCATCCACCCAACTCAATTTGCTTCCCGCACAAATCTTGCTAATCTTTGATTTAAGAATCCTGTTGTGCCTCTCCACAAGACCGGCAGAACTCGGATGCCTTGAACTATGGAATCTCTTATCAATCTGGAGAACTGCACATATCTGTAACACCACTGCACCCACAAAATGTGGTCCATTATCGGACCATAGGACACGGGGCAAGCCAAATCTGGAAAAATACTCCTTCAACATTACTTTTGCCATAGTCATCGCTGTGCAGTCTTTTAAAGGATATGCCTCCACCCACTTACTGAATGCACAGATTACCACCAAGACGTATTTTAAGTTTAGGCACCTTTCCATCTCTATGAAATCAAAATGAACTATCTCAAACGGCATGGAGGGCGGGCCAAAACTGCCTGTTGGTGTCACTGTTCCCTTTCCTACATTGTGTTGTAAACACGTGATACAGTTCTGCACCAACCTCTCTGCATTCTTTTTTATGTTTGCATTCTGCCATACTGTAGAAAGGTGCTGTATCATTTTCTTGGCACAGATGTGCGTAGGGCTGTGGGCCATTGTGGCCATTGCAGTCACATATGAATTTGGCAACATCCAGTTTCTAGTTCCCTTGTCCACCCAACAACCCTCCAAATCCAACTCAGCAGATCCCTCTGCCCATCCATGTATTTCATCGGCCGTAGCCTCGGCCTGCATTTCTTTGACAGTCGCAGCTCCATCTTCTATCATACAGGGTACTTCCTCTGTCTGAACCGTCATCATCTTGGTATTCAAATCAGTGGCAGTTTGTTTCGCAATCCTGTCTGCAAACGCGTTTCCCTCTCCTATTTTGCATGTTACCTTTTTATGTGCCTCGCATTTCACTATTGCTAGGCGCTTTGGAAACGTGAGTGCAGACAGCAATCGTACAATCAAAGGGCCATGTTGAATTCTGGCACCATGTGATGTCAGAAACCCTCTCTCAGCCCAGAGTCGTCCAAAGTTATGAACCACTCCAAATGTGTACTGACTATCAGTATATATATTCACATTCAAATTTTCAGAAATCTCGCAGGCTCTAGTTACTGCTATTATTTCCGCGGCTTGTGCTGAATTATAGGGGATTCTTTTACTTTCTACAACACTCTCTAGGGTAGTGATAGCGTATGCAGCAGTTGTCGTGCCATCTGGTAATTTAAAACATGAGCCGTCACAAAATAACTCTCCATCTGGCTCTTTCTGTGGAATATCACTTAAATGAACTCTCCCCTTGGTTTCTTCCTCAGTGACCATTAAGCAATCGTGGGGGGGTGATTCATTCTTCTTAATTTCTTTTATGGTTAATGGCATTAATTCTGCAGGATTCAAAGCGCTACACCTCATAATTTGGATATCGGGCGCGAACAAGATAATCTCATATCTTGTCAATCTAGCAGAGGTGAGGTGTTGCGTCTGTGTCCTATTTAATAGAACGTCTATGGCATGTGGCACCATCAGAATTAAAGTGTGCCCCAATACCATCCCTTCCGTTTGTTTCACTTCAGCAGCCGCCGCAACAGATCGCAAACATCGTGGTAGTGCGCGCGCTACAGGGTCCAGCGCAGAAGAAAAATAGCCGCACGGCCTATTTCTTCCACCTTGTTCCTGTGTCAAAACCGCCAATGCACATCCTTCACTTTCACACACAAATAGTCTGAAAATGTTCTTATAGATCGACGTACGCAAAACTGGAGCCGAGCATAATGCAGTTTTCAATCCATCAAGTGCTCTCTGACATTCCTCATCCCACTGCAAAGGCATAACCGCATCTTTTCTAGTCAAATTCACTAATGGTTTCACAATCCACGCAAAATTACCAATCCATTGTCGGCAATATGAAGCCATGCCTACTATGGCTCTGACTCCTTTTTGTGTCTTTGGAATAGACATACAAGAAATACTTTCTATGCGTTCTGGCGTTAGTCTTCTCCCTCCTTTCGAAAGTAGGTAACCCAAGTAAACTATCTCCTTTTGATTATACTGAAATTTCTTCAAACTAGCTTTATGGCCATGTGCCGCTAGGTGTGACAGTAGTAATACAGTGTTTTCTTTACAAATCTCCTCTGTGTCTGCAGCTAGCAATAAATCGTCTATGTATTGCAAAAGTACACAACCCACGGGTAATTCCAGCATGTCTAGTTGTTCTTTTAATGCTCTACTGTAAATACTTGGACTTTCCGTATAACCTTGCGGAATCCGTGTAAATCTAAATGATCGTCCTCCTAATGTGAATGCGAACAAGTATCTACTGTCCTTGTCCACTGGAATACTAAAGAATGCGTTCTTCAAATCTATTACACTAAAATATTCTGCTGAAACAGGTATCATTGTCAATATTGTAGTGACGTCTGGCACTAGAGGAAATTGCGGATGTACTACTTTATTCAATGCGCGTAGATCAATTATGAAACGGTATGGTACCTCATTACCTCCTTTTTTATAAACCAGAAGGATCGGGCTGTTACATGTACTGCCTGTGATTTCCTCTATTACCCCTAATTTCACAAAATCAGTAACAATACTCTTCAATCCTTTCTCACCTTCAACCGAAATTTTGTATTGGGGTATTCGCAGTAGAGTAACACCTTCTTTTAAAATAATCTTTACTGGCTCTATCTTTAAACATCCCACATCGTTGTCATGCATTGCCCATATACAGGTTGGTACTTTACTTAGTTCCCCTGGTAACGCTTCGGACATGAATTCTGACACAGGGGCATCGTGTGGCCATATCGTTAGAAACACTCCGTCTGCCGTGCAATGTATAAAAGAACCTAGTTTTTTCAACAAATTTAATCCCAACAAATTTTCTCCACAATTTTCTGTTAGAAGGAAAGGACAATGTTCGGTAAATGGTCCTATGGTAACTGGGACTGGTTTGGACACTGAGTTTATGACTGGTGTACCTGCGAACCCTATGGAAAAATTCTTTTGCCCTGACAGTGGTATATTCGGAACCAAGTGATGGTCTATTGAACACTTCTGTGCTCCTGTATCTACAAGAAAGCAGTGTTCCTCATTCCCGACTCTCATTTCTACGTAGGGTCCTCTCTGATGCACGGGAATAGACACTGGTTCCGACCCCTGTCCTGGGCTGTCCTATTGGGTAAATAACACATCATCCGATGTGTAATCATTACTATTACTGTAATACATTTTTGGCTGTGTATCGAAAACATTTCCACTCTTCCCTCTATTCCCCCACTCTGATTTCCATATTGTTGATTTTGCTGTCCCTGACTCTGGTTTGGGGCATTTTGGTTTTGGCCTTGGTTTTGATTACCTCCATTATTATGATGCTGCTGCATACTATTCCTATTTGGTCCATTCGCTCCTGGGTGTCCTCTATGCTGTCTCCTCTGACCAGACCGATTTCTATTCTGTAGATGCGGGCATTGCGCTCACCAATGTCCTTCCTCTTTACAATATGCACACTGATTTGGCCCCACTGTTCCCCCATGCATATTCGAACTACTCCTTACTTGTCCGTTTCCCCGCCCTCTATTATGTCCTACTACTTGCTGCATTAATACCCTTGTCTTTAGATTTACCCTATCCCTCTCTTCTTTTGCTTTTCCTGCAGTCACTCTGCGCTCATAATATTGGGCCATATGCAGTACTTTGCCCAACGTTTTTGCTTGCCATGCCCTCTCTGATGTCATTATTAGATCCTGAATTGGAAGTTTTAACCCCCTCACATATTTGTCAACAAATAACCTCTTCCCTGCTTCTGAACCCACATCCTGCCCGCTGAAGTCTGTGAATACTTCTTCAAATCTATTAAAATAATCTGTAGCCAACTCATCTTTGCCTTGTACACATGCAGTCAATTTGTCCCATTGGATTCTTTTCTCTGGAACAATTGTTTTTAACTTCTGTACTATACGTGCTGGTAATGCCGCCAGGTTCGGTCCTGGTGTTCCTCCAAACGCTTTATTTCTATCCTCTATCATCAAATCCGCCCATGTGGCGCCAAAGGCAGTTGTGTCATCTACCTTTCTTATTTGTTTCCATATATCTGCTGGCAGGATCACCGGGAATATTAGGTCTATATCACCCATGGTAAGCACGGATGACTGTAGGCAGGACTCTACTTCCTTATAAAACCCTGCAGGATTCTTTCTTATATCCGTAATCGTCTACTTTATGTTGTTCACCTCTTGTCTGGAAAAGGGGACATGCACGTATTGGGTGGTGTAATGGGCTGGTGTTTCCTGCGCCGCTACATTGCCCACTGCGGGAACCTCCACTTTGGGCACAAAGGTAGGTGGGACCTCTCTCATAGGAAATGCCCCACTTACCGTCCCTCCCCCTTCTCTTAGATGCAACAATATTCCCAGATCCAATGAAAGGGCTGTTTCTCCTGTCCCTCGTTCTAATGCTCTCCTATATACTGCCATTATTTCAGGTGGGCTGGCCTTATCATTTTTTATATCTTTATCTAATAAATGTTCAACCATCGATTGTAGCGCTTTTCTTTTCATAGTCATGGAATATTCATCAAATATCTCGTGTATCTCCATTGTGGGAATACTAGGATCTGACATCCATCTAGACGCTTCTCGCATACATACTTTTAACTTGTTGCCCCTTTGTACTGATGACATCGAATGTCGTCGGTGTATATATGGCTCTACAGTTTCCTTTCTATTTCTCCCAATATCTTTACTCCTGTACCTGGGTGCAGTAAACATTTCGGCATAGTCATTATCTAATTCATCTTTAAGCTCAAAAAGTCTACACACATGTTCTCTCACTTCTTCATCCCTCTCCCTACAGCGTGCTAATGCATTCAAATCTAACAATCGCTGCGGTGGTAATTTCCCAATTAGCTGTTTCCATCTCTCCACCAAATATTCATCCATGCTATCCAACACTACCTGTTTCATTGCTTCTACGAAAGTCATATATCGAAGCCAATGTTGCCGTCCCACCATTCCCGTCTATATACATCTCTGCCTGTTGCTGCAATTCCACCTTCCTTTCCTTGCTGATTGCGCTGCGGGTTACCCTCGTGCACTGCCGTTGGTCAGTCCCGCCACTTGCCCCCGTGGTTTCAACTTCAACCCCGGGAGGAATGGACGGTACCGAGTCTGTGTCTAAGGCGGGAGGTGCGGATGGTACAATGGGAACAGCGAGTGTCTGTTGTGAGCCTGGTTGGCTAGTAGGAAGTGTTACGTGCGCGGTCTGTGGCTGTGGGACGGCTTGAGCTACCGGAGGGGGAGCTTGAGCTATGGGTGGGGTCTGGGCAATAGCTACTGAAGTATCTGGTCTTACTTCTGATCTTGGGCCTTGTTTTGTATGGGTCAATATATTTTCTATCAATTCATCTGTCATGTGTAATTCACGTTGTGGGTATAACTTTTCTATATTCAACTGATCACGCTGCCTGCCCTTCTTAGACTCTCAGTCCACTCCTCCTCTTCTTTTTCTTCCGCTACTTTACCTTTTGATTTATGCCTGCGCGCATGCTTTGCTCTGCTTTTAAATCGGAGCATTGCTTCCTTTCTCCAGTCTTTAATAGTTTCAAATGCTGCAGGACGCGCTTTCTTTCTTATCAACACCCTTTCTAAGTTATCTATTCTCGCCATTTCAAAACTACCATTAATCGGCCACTGATGGTCTTGTTGCTTTCTGGTTTGCCTATGCCAAGTCTCACAGAATATTATCGCACCCACTCCATACTTCACATACATTTCATACGCCGGCGTTCCCCCAGGTGGTACAATTTGGCCATTTTCCAAAGATTGTCTACCACAGCGGAAAAACCCAGCTAAGGTGGACAATACCCCAGGCATGTTTCAACCTTCCCCTTGGTTAATCAACCTTACCTAGGGCCTTTGATTTCAACCAATATCAGGATGCTTTGAATCGGGGAATGACTCACCTGATAAATCAAGTCGTCTGTATACTGACGCACCAAAGGACGTCGTGTCTGCATTTCTTGGCTTCCGCCTCGTTTCGGGACACTCGCCTCCTTGTTCTCTAGCCAGGCACATCGATCAGGGATCATATGTGTGCAGATCTGCAAAGGAGTCTCTCATCACTTTTTCAGGGTGCCCCGAACACCTCTTGATCCCGGCTCGATCGTCCCGTCCTCGCCGTTCTCTGCCTTTCTCAATTACAATGTTACGCAAAGGAACAAGTGGGGGAGGGTCCCTATTCGGGCGCCATCTTGAAAGGGGCCCCTAGGGGACCCTGACGTCTATGGAAACAAGGCGGGTCACCACACACGATAGAGACGCCAGACACGAGGTTGTATTCCCAAAGCTAGGGTTTTATTGCAAAGCTAAAGTCTCAGTTGGCCAACTCGGTCTCACGCCCCGCGACGTGTATCTCTAGACCTCGAGGGATGCCAGACTGTGAATTACGTACATCAGTTACATATATACAAAATGCATATCAAACAATCAGCTATGACATGTATAACACCCCTCTTCATTGGGTTTCTTTGAACTTGCTGTGATGATGGACATCTCCGACCACTATGACACCTTCAAACATCTATTCTAGTAACAATTTGCAATTTGTGAGTGCGTAGGCATCTTTCGGTTATTGAATAGAACATGGCGCTTCTGTTCTTGGAAGCGAACTACGTACAGAGGGAGTTGCATTCCAGACCTTGCTATCTATCAGGTGCTATTAGTGTCCTGGGAGCCGACATGCTTTTAGCGGGCTCAGCAAAGGGGGGCCGTTAGAAAAGCATAATTCAAGTCTTTAGCTGTATTATTCTAACATATTCTATCATATAACGAGACTGGCTGGCAGCTGTGAAATGATTAAATGCCCTGCGGCTCTGCTTCAAGGCTACGTTAAGGAGGGAGCCGGGCATTCTTCCTGGCGCTGCGTACGTTTGTGTTTCAGCGAAACTCTTGTTATCATCTCGGCCCTGTGGCCTTGTCCTTTTCATATACAGACAACAATGTTCCACAGTCGAGATGTCTAAGTGGACAATATACTGCGAAGTAATAGGAACAGAAAGCAATGAGCAATGGTTGGAAAACAAAATGGCGATTCTTGTTACATCAAAATGGCCATTCATTGGAAAACTCGAAAACCTATATTCTGTCGTATCGTGCATGAGACGGTTGGCCCACGCCCGCCAAAATGCGTTTGCGGTCTCAAATTAGATTTCTAGACTGACAAACCGTGCGTGAACAAATAGGGTACATGGATGCAGTGGATGCTGTCACGCTTTAGACTCTGGTTGCTGTGGTCGTCCTGGAGGATTTGGGCAGGATTTGCAGGCGACCATCTTTTCTTCCAAGATTGCACTCTGCAGTCCCATGCAGAAGTGGAATGAGCATTCAAGTAGTCCTGCAGTTACTGACGACAGCACAAGCCTTGTATACTAAATCAGAGTATGAACGATGTTCAATGCGTCACAACGCTCTGTAATGCTTTATCCGGCTCAGCGCTCTGTTTTTCCTGGAACTCTGCCTCTCTCTCCTTCCAGGTTCCACTCTGTTCCCTATTCCAATTCCTCCCTCCTTTTTTCCTTTGTTATGGAGGTTCCTTCCCTGGTTATTTTCTTGCATTCATCTGGGACTCTCTTTCCTTGAATCTGCCTGCTGCCTTACTTCTTCTGAATCCTGTTTCTTTGAATGTCGGTCAGCACAGTCCTGGACTCACCCTCTGAATCACTCCACTTAGGTTTTTTACTTCCTTTGGGAAGGTTTTTTCCTGGGTTTATCTGGTAGTTCCTCCGGAGGGCACCTAGCCTGAGGTTGCCTTACAGACAGGGTGGCATCTGGAGAGCCTCACCGTTATCTGTATGACACCCAGTCCAAATGGAATATTCACCAAGGAAAGGTCCAAAAGAAGCCTTTGATAAAGAGCCAATCTGTTGATTTAGAGGACCCTGACAGATGTACTGGAAGAAATTGCACACTAGACCAAAAAATACACTTGACCAGAGAGGCAGCAAAAGAGTGTGCTATAGGAACCACAACAGGGCAATTCAGAACAGGATGTCAGAAAGAAAGCTGAGATGGAGGAAAACCAGACTGTGAGAAAGAAAGAAGAGGCTGGAACAAGAAGTAAAGTGGGATGAAAGACGGGAGCAAAAGTACAGCAAAACAGAGAGAAAGAGGAAGACTCACAAAAGGAAAGTAGAACATGGTTCTGACTCAGAAAAAGGACAATGGGGTGACCAGGACCACCAACAAATTTCAAAGTAATAAACAAAGTAATCCTCTAAGGGCTGAAACAGGAAAGCAGGAAGACCCATTAAAGAATGTTGCACAGCAACACCCTAGCAGTAGTCCTTGTTATTTATAGTCCCATCCAATCCCCCAGCAGACTAGTCCTTTGTCTATGCTTCTACTAAAAGTCTAATTTGGTGACAATCTTGGAACAGTGACTGTTGTACAAGAATGCTTTACTCAGAAATTGATCAAGACGTTCCGCCCTTGGTCTATTATGTTCTGTCCAATTTCTGTCTCGGGCAGATTGTTGAACCTCCTTATAGTCCTTTTCCCATCAACTTCCCTTTCTACATACCTTCTGTTTCTCAGAGTCTGACAAGCCATATCCAGTGCCCCAAACATGGCAGAATTCATGCCTATGGTTAATAGCAATTCAGAATTCTGGTTATTGGTGGAGCTAACCAACGTCAGCATGGTCAAGGTGGTGTTAATACCTGTGACTTCTTGTTCCAGGTGGTTCTTGACATGAACGTAGCTGAGGTACTGGGATGTTGCATTGATGACTCCCATGAGATTAACACCCACTAGTTGCTCTATAAACAGGTGAATCAGGTCCTTGCAGTAGTATGGCCGGTACACTGTTGTAACGTGTGACCCACTCTCAAGGAGAACCTATGTATGATGTCTCTGTAGCTTAGCCATCTGCAAACTGAGGCTCTCCTTATGTTATGATATGATATGATATGATAGATTATTCATATAGCGCCTATACACAATGTGTTACAAAGCACTTCAAGGCAAGGGAGGGAACAAGGGAAAATACAATGACATTCTACAGGTCATGAACAGTAAGGATGTGAAATTAACTATCGTACTCGGACAGACGACATTTCAGATAGTGCAAGAGCTAAGACATAGATAAGGAAGGGAGGGGGTGAGTGGGAAGGAAATGGAAACAGACAGGCGACTACTGTACTAGGCCTGATGACATTTCTGGTAGAGCCAGAGAAAAACAAAATATGAGGGAGAGGGATGCAGAAAGGGAGGGGAGGAAAAAAACAAGTGACTACTGTACTATGCCTGACGACATTTCAGATAGTGCTAGGGGGAGGGGGAGAGGAAAAAATAAGTAAGGTGAGGGGGGAGGAAACGAGGTTGCTATCATGCTAGGTCCAGGGACAATTTTGATAGAGTAAGTGCATAGAAGAAAGCAAGGGGAGGAGGGGAGGAGATAGGAAAAGGGAGAAAGGGAGAGGAGGAGCAAACAGAGAGTAAGCATTCAGAAAGAGTGGTGAAGTAAGAGGGGAGAGCAAATACAATTGCAGAAGTCAGTAGTAACACATAATGTTTCAAGCCAGGATGCAAAATGAAAATGGGAACAGCATGATTCAGGGCCACCATGAGTACAAGATGCAAAGGAAGTCCAGCATGAGAGTTGAGAAAGGGTGACAAACCGTGAATCAATGAAGTCCATAAAAGTCAAATCCAGCATTGGTCACAAGACGGTGATGGTGAAACCAGAATGTATCATGACAGACTCCGGCAGAAGTAGGCTGAAGGGTGTCAGGGGGAGCAGGGTAGAAGAATCAAGCAAAACAGGCAACACCTGTGTGCGAGAAGGGTGGGGGCACAAGGGAACATCACGAGGGGAACAGAGGGGGTGGGGATGGCCTGTGGGGACAGAGGGAGTAAACACATGTTGGTGCATGCTTACCTGCTGTCTGAGCAGGGGGTTGGGCCCTGGGTCCTGCTGGTCTGAACAGGTCCAAACTGGAATTGCCCTTTTCTTCGTCTGCCCTTCACCTCAGACGCCTGGGCGAGAGACGCCCTTGATCGAAGAGTTAAGAGCAGGAAGGAAGAGGCAGGGCTAAGAAGGTGGGTGGCGCTTAGGCCAGGTGACCCCTTCCACTTGCAACTGCTACGCTTCTGCAAAGGTAAAGAGGCTGGAGGGCTCCTTAAATAGGGAAAAAGAGCAGCAACCAGGAAGGCACCAGGTGAGCGGGGTTTGCAAATTGGGGAAGAAGAGCGGCAACCTGGAAGGTGCCAGGTGAGTGGGGCTTATTTCTGGTGACCTAGATCCACTTCCACCTGCTCCCCATCTGCCTGTTATTGACTAGAACTGACTATGAACCGTCATGACTGACTATGCTGACTTGAGCTGATGGGAGTTGTACTCGAAAGCATCTGGACAGTCAAATCTTGCAGACCCCGGCTCTTGCTTTAGTGGGATGGTAATGTTAGGGCCAATATGGCCATCAGGAATGTTGCTGCCATTACAAGGAGTGTTATTAACCTTACACATGCCTCTGGTCTCATTTTGTTCCCACAGAGTTTATGGACTCGACAGAGATAGTCTGGTGTCAGTCTTGTCTATGTCATCTATTGAAGCCTGACGGACCTGTCACCAGGTTGGTTGTTTCGATCTTGAATGCTGTCAGCTTTCTGGGTAGTTACATTTAATCCAGAGGTTCTCGCAGCTCCTTTGCAGAACCTCTTTGGTGTTTCCTGAGAGAGGCCACGATATAGATAGTTTAGATTCACCGAATCGTGCCGTCACCTTTCCTTTGCAAGGATTGCCCTCATAGAGGCATGTGAAATGGCCTTCTTGACCATACTTGTGGCAGCACTGTCCATGGTTGAAAGAGTGCAGATAAGTGTGGGTGAAAGTCAACTCTTGTGTGGCAGTGGAACTCCTGAGGTTGGTGGTAGGGTTGATTTTCTATCACTCGTTATGGCAGGGCACCACGGCAGTGGTCCGTGGTAGGCAGATAGTAATAATGAAATGCCAGCTCAGCCTAAAACCTCTTGACCAGGTGTTAAAGCTCTTCTTCCCATCATTGATGTTCTGCAGGTTGATCATGGGTTGATGTCTTCCCCTAGACATTATGGCTCTGCACACTGACTTCCTACATTTCACCTTCCAAAGATCAGATAGCCCTGATTTGCTGCTGACAGGTAGGTGGATTATAAATCTGATATTGGAGACTCAACTGTAATAGTAGACTGGCAACTGACTTACCTCCCCGGACAAGTTGCCCTCATTTAGCTCAGAACTTTTTACCCACTCCCTCTGGTGAGTCAGGGGGAGGATCTGTTTAATTCGGGCCATTTAATCAGACAGCTTCTCCTCATGCATCAAGTTGGTGGCATGAAACCTCAAGTTCATCACAGCTTCAGGCTTGGTGGCTCCAATGGCTCATTCCAGTGCTTCCATAACCGGGTCTAATGCAAGCTATGGACTCAAGGATTGAAGTGACTGACCTGTTTGAAGAGCTGCCCCCCTCAATACCTCTATGATGACCATCTATTTTTGGTGTCCAGTAGCTTTCAGTCCTGATTTGTGATTTCTATCCCGGATTTGTAGCTGGTGCACCCTTCAGGATGGGTTTTTCCTCAGAAAAAAGGTCCCAGGAGTGTGTAGAGTCCTGACTGACAACAGGATGGCATGTAATTCTGCATGGTAATCTTAACTGCCTCTGTCAGTGCTTTCGTGATGGTCTCTGCTACCCTTGGGGCTGCATATGGTAATCCCGGCCACATGGTGAATGGCCAACCAGAGAAGATGATGGGTGGATCTGTTCCACAGACCTGTTCTTTCCCTCAGGGGCTATGGGTCCATTGCGCAAGTCACTGTCCCCCTGACCTGCAATGCCCCCTACCATTTTAACTTTTTCCATAATGGGTTACAGGGGACCTGCCAAAGCAAGAATGTTATAAGTGGTGGCACCAGGTGGAACCTTTCTCACCAAAAAGCATAACTTGTGTAGAAGCATTTAACTTAGCCCCACAGTCCCACAGAGATGAAACACAAATGAGAAAACGTCTTAACAAAAAAAGTAAAATAAAATAAATGAGTGGAGGATGCAGATCACCCTTTGTGCAAAATGGGCAGCCCTGATCTTAGCACAGTGCCTCCAAGTGCAACCCTTTAAATATCACACCATGCCCTGAGAGATATGCTGTGGTAGCAACCTGTAAGATCGGAGTGCACCAAGCGACGAGACGCACCACTCATAGAGCATTCCTGAGGTCTTAACTTTGTGATGGTTGTGGGGCTAAATAAGTGTGGGTCTCCAATAGCTAAGCAAGAGCCTGATATACGTGACAATAAAATAAATGCCTCCACCTGGAGTGGATGAAAGGCACACTCTCCGAGGTCTTCCTTTTAACTGTGCCAAAATGTGGGTGTTAACACAGGCAATTATAAAAATATACCGTTTTCTCACAAAAGAAGAATGCTCCGTCAAGGTCATGGATGGGAAACCCTCCTAGGTTTGTGTTTGATGAAGTTCCAAACCTTATGGAGACACACAAAGTGAACACCCTCATAATTCTAGATGTTATTGGAACAATAGTATAAGAACAAAGATGTATGCCCCAATAGAGCACTTTTATGTCACATAAATAATCTTGGCTATCAGTTAGCAATATATAGCAGTAATAAATAAGTATGAAGTTTTTTCAATTGTATGACTATACTATACTAATCGCTTTCAGTAGAATACATGTAACAACCATAGTGTTTAGACAAATACTTCAAGGAATAAAATAAAACAGTGCATCACCTTAGTATAACCCAAATATAGTACTATTTCCTTGTTCCGAAACATCAATGGGAATGACCTAACTCTTTACAAGTGCCATCTCACTGATGATATGTATTAAATTAAAAGAATGAACACCTAGCTTTCCCTATACTAAGAGTTTTCCCTATCTTACAAAACTAAGTTCCTCGTCAGTCGTCAATGACAGCCCAAATCACGATCCATCCACTGTCCAAACTAACCTACTCTAACCCGGAGGCCTGGAGAATGACCCCCTTCTCCTGTGAGCCGTCTCTTAAGCAAGTAAGGTATTCTTAAGTAGCTTTTGGTAACAACTTTTATTAAGTTTAAGTCACATAGTTCTGATACTGGGTTCTTCAAGGTTTTACCCATCTCTTTCACTTGATTGCTCTTTCGTTCCCTCTTGTTCTCCTCTTGTCTTATTCTGCTTCTGTTTATCCTTTTCCTTTCCTGGGATAACTTTATCCCACACTTAGAACTTTTCACTTGACTTCCTGGATTCTTAATCTTTACTTCACTGTCTCTGGTTTCCCTCTGGGTTTGGCCCTTAGGTTCTGCTTCAGTCTGCCCTTTCGGCCTTCCTTTTTCACAGTGTCTCCTATTCTGTAACATCTCAGGGTTTTCTCCATGATCTCCTGGAGTATAAACCTCTAAGTAACGATTATCATTCCATGTTACACACCTTATCTTGACTGGGACATGTATGAGCGTCACAGTAATGATTCTCTTTCACTTGGTTTAGTATCAATGCTTTCTCTTCATTTAATCTCAAGGTTCTTCCCTCATTCAATGTCAATTCTTTATCTCGACTGGGACATTTATGAGCGTTCCAGTAATGATTCTCTTTATTTTCATTCACTCTTGATACTTTATCTCGACTGGGATGAGTATGAGCATTCCAGTGATGATCTTCAGTCCCCATCCCGGGTCTCCTGTTTTCCCTGTTACCTGCCATACTCAGAGATAACATCTCTGGTGTTTTCGACTGGCTGGGACCTTCTCTTTCACATGGCAGGTTAGCATTCCATAGTTCACGTAATTTCTCACAGAGTCTCCCGGTCTCTCATCTACCGGTGGTCCGTTTCATGTTCCTTCAAAGGAAGTGGTATCAGCGTTGTTCACATACCCACTGGTCCACCACTGCTTGATTGAGGTCACACCACCACTTAGCTCTCACTCAGTTGCAAGATGCCTTGCGTCTACCTCAGCTTCTCTTGTCTCCCCTCCTTTCCAAGGCCACTCATTGGCAGCTTCCCTTGAATTCCCCTCTGGCATAGGACGCTGCGTGTCCAAGTTACATTCAGCATATATCTGTGAGGAAGTTAGTAACTCACGGGTTCTCTCTCTCTCTCTTACCAGTCTCCGCCTCTTTCTTCTATTCCTCTGCCATGGGTCTTGCCCAGAGCTATGTCACAGTCCTTTCTCTCTGTTGTCGGTTACAGTCTGTATTTCTCCACAGGTATTTTTCCACATCTCACTACAATGTAGTTTTTCGTTCAGAGGAATAATCCAAGTGTATTGATGACAATACCACATTTTGGCATATTATTCATAGCTTTCTTCACTGGATGTTTTTGAAGACATGTTATTGGTATGTTTCTTAGGGAGTTCCTCATTAGAATGGGCATACTTGTCCCCAAATGAGGATTCTCTCCCAGTGAGGTCATGCATGCCTCTACCCCTAGGGAGGGTGTTGCAGGGCAGGCTCATCTCCCTAGCCTCACAGCGAAAGGCTCCCCCCTGGGGAGAAGTGATGGATTCCCATAATTCGTCACAGTTCCTAAAGGCAATCAGGACTTTGCCGATTATCCCACTGTTCCAGAACCCTAAACCTAAAGTATTTTCATGCTTAATAAGACAGTTACAATCTATCAAACATCCAAAAAATGGATTGACAAAAATACAACACAGCTTGCTCCTAAAGTGAAAAACAGAATGTAAAGTTTGTTTATTTTGTTTGAAAATTCCGGATCCATATATACTGTACTGGTCCTGAATGGAAGTTGATTCTTAGGTTGAGGTCAGGGGAGACAAGAAGTGGTGCTGAGATGTACTGCTTCCGTTCTCTGAATCACCTCTATGACGGTGCTGCTTAAGGATGGAACCTCTTTTTTTTCCACTGGCTATGTTCTGAACCTAGCTGGCTATGGGAGTTCATAGAAGCTGATAGGACTGGCAACAGCCCTTCTCAAGGTTGACTGTTGCTTGGTAGAGAGGCTATGTCCTATTTATAGGTGAAACCTTGGCATTGGCGTCCATCTCTGGAAGTGGTGTGCAGTGGGAAATTCAGTGCCTGTGGGAAGGGATGATCATCTTAACTCGGCGTTCCCCCTGCTGCAAAGCCCATAAGCATAGACATAACCGATGGGATTCACAATGACATAGGCCCTCATTACGACCCTGGCGGAAAGTGACTGACCGGACCGCCACAGCGTAAATAGCGTTTCCGCCATTGCACGATGGAGCAAAGTGCGGCCCATTCCGACCCATCGGGCACGAGCACCACGGCATGGCGGAAGGGCAAAGTCCGCGATGGCGGAAATGACCCCAAAACGGCCCACACCGCCGCCGTACGGCGCCCTAGGTGCAATACCGCCACCCATCTTAGCGGACACCGCAGTGAGCGCCAACCGGAAAGTACGGTGACCGTAAATATACGGAAACGGAAGTAAAAACATGGGCCCGGAACGGGAAACATCCCGCCGTACACCTATAAAACCACAAAATCCACACAACCACTAAAAACACTACCCTGAGACACACCCCAACCCGTCATCCACCCTAGCGAAACCAAGAAAAATGGGAAAACTAGCGAAGAAAGCGTGCGACCGCAAGCGGCAGGTCCACTTCTCCCGTGAGGAACTCACCGTGCTAACAGAGACCCTCCAGGAGAATGCCGCCGCCGTCTTCTCCACGCAAATGACCAGGACGGCACTTGCGAACAAGAAGGCCATATGGGCTCTGGTGGCACAGCGGGTAAGTGCGGTGGGGACCGCACCACGCAACCCACAGCAATGCAGAAAGCGATGGGACGACCTGCGGATACGCGTCCGTAGCATACTTTCTGCCAACCGCAACATTGCCACAGCCACCGGGGGAGGATCGGAATCACCCATCAAGTTGACCCCCTGGGAAGAAATCTGTGCCTCCACCATTGGAATGGAGAGTATAGAGGGAGTCGGAGGGATGGAGAAAGGAGTGCAGACATCCGAAGAATCAGGTAGGTGGCCCAAATAAAACAATGCCAAATCCACAATGTCCAATCATGTGAAGTACCATGTGTCCACATAGTGCAACAGAAACACATGGCCAGGAGGACGTCCACACACATTGGCCTGATAGCGCACTTTAAAACACACAATAAATACATAAATAATTAAAAACCCCAAAAACACCCACTACACGTGCAGCAGGCACACCCTAACTGCAGGCTGCCAAACAACTGCACCCTCACTCCACACACAAATGAAACCACCTCCAAGGCCCCGACCCAAATCACCCTCAGGTACCACCCCAATGCATGTGATACAATGCCATTCCAATTCCCACAGACCCATTAATAACCCTCGCCCTCCTTTACTCCACCACAGGGTCCGATCCAAACGACGAGCTTCAGGACACCCCTACCAGCACACCTGCAAAGAAGCCCAAGACCAACGGCCAAAGACCCTCCACCTCAGCTGCACGCATCAAGACACGGCAGCAGCACAAATCAGGTGGCAGCACAGAGGAGGGAACATCAACAGGCACCCCAGCAGCCAGCATGCCCACAACAGCAGCACCACAGGTCCCCCCAATGGATGCCACAGAAGGCACTGCCTCTGGTGGCAGCAGCACCATAGGTGACACCCCATTGATGGCAGCATGCTCCGACACAGAAGACGGGGATGTCGAAGTCAGATCCATCCATGACCTGTCCCAATCCCCCTGTCTGTTCCATCCCGTACACCATGAGGATACCACGCAGGGGCACCCACAAGACGACGACTGGCCATCCCCCACAAGCCCTGTGGCAGGGCAACATGAGGCGAACAGCCCCTCTGTGACACCACCGCAAATGGCCAT
The DNA here is from genome assembly GCF_040938575.1 of Ambystoma mexicanum. NCBI lineage: Eukaryota > Metazoa > Chordata > Amphibia > Caudata > Ambystomatidae > Ambystoma > Ambystoma mexicanum. The sequence continues at coordinate 743,760,774 of NC_090934.1, forward strand.
GGCCCAGCAGAGGCAACAGTCCCTCGACCAGTTAATCGTGCAACAGCAGCAACTGGCCACGCTCCTCAAGGACCATGCCGATGAATGTGGGGGCACTAAGGCAGACATAGAAACATCAACTGAGACACTTAGGGCAGAAATGGAGAGAAGTACAGAGACACTAAGGGCACAAATGGAGAGTAGCACCGAGAGCCTGAGAGTCCAAATGGAGAGAAGCACCGAGAGCCTGAGGGGGGAACTGCATGCGACGTCCAAAGACGTATGTGCCGAACTTGCCGCAGTGCGCCGTGTGCTCACTGAGCTCTCACAAACCCTTAGGGACATGCATGGACGTGAGCAGGCAGAGACATCATCCGTTGCAAGTTCCGTCCAGGGCAGCCCCCAACGTAGATCTGGGAGGAACCTGCGCTCCACAGGCAGGGGTGCCCCTGATACCCGCAGAGGGGGCTTGCAATAGCGACTGCCCACTGACAATGAGCATCTTTGGACACTGGTGTTCGGGGGGGAGGTAGGAGGGTGGAGGGGGTGTGTTGGGCTCACTTGGGTGGCGGGTCGATAGGGTGTTTAACATGATATCACATATGCCATAAACAATGCACGATCAACCAATGAGATGTGTGGACAATGATCTTTGTGTACTAGGCCATCATAGGCGTACAGTCCATATTGTGCATGTACCAGACACACACAGTGCCACGAGTACCGTGTCCATGTATCAGCCACCAGGCGTGAGTGCTAGAAGCATGCATCAATGAGATGCTGACGAATGTCACGGCCCTCCTGTGCCTCGCAGACTCCTTGAGGTGCTGCCACATCCCCACCCTCATCATGACCATCCTCAGGTGCTTGCAGTTCTGCGTCAGGGGGCATGGGCACATTTCTACGTACGCACATGTTGTGTAGCATGACACATGCCATCACCATCTTTGCAACCTTCTCATGGCGGTACAGGAGTGCCCCGCCAGACCTGCTGAGGCAGCGGAAACGAGTCTTCAGTAGGCCGAATGCCTGTTCTATGACTACATGGGTACGTGAGTGGGCATGGTTGTAGTCCTCCTCAAGCTGGTCCCGTGGGTTCCGGACTGGTGTGAGGAGCCATCTCTTCAGTGGATATCCAGCATCACCTGTATGTGGACGATAAACGTATAATGTGGAATGCCATTGCTACGTACGCACACACACCCCCCCCCTTCCTGCCAGGTCATTGCCGAATCACATACCCCACATCATCATGCATGAAATGAGACTCACCGAGTAGCCAGGATCTGTTCCCTGCGTGTCGCTCCATGTAGCGTGGTATTGTAGAGTTCCTCAAGACCATAGAATCATGGGTTGATCCAGGGAATCGGGCACAACAATGTGTAATGATCCTGTTGGAGTCACACACCATTTGTACATTCAGAGAATGATATTGTTTTCGGTTGCGGTACTGGGCCTCCATGGCATGTGGGACGACCAATTCCACATGGGTGCAGTCGATGGCACCAAGGCAACCCGGTATGCCGGCAAGTGCATGGAATCCCACTTTTGTGTTCGTAATTTCCTGCTCCGAGCGTGGTAGAGAGATGTAGTCGTCTGCGTGCTGCAGGAGGGCATCGAGCACTTGCAATAGTGTCCGTGAGAACAGTGGCTGAGAAATGCCATGCAACTGTCCGACTGTGTGCTGGTAGGTGCCTGTGGCCAGGAAGTGGAGTACAGACACCACCTTCAGTAGGGGTGGGATGGCGGTTGGGCTGTCTATCATGCTGACAAGGTCAGCCTGTGTCATGTCCACGATGGCGGCTATGGTGTCCCGGTCCAAACGGTAGAGGGTGTGGATCTGCTCATCAGTGAGGTTGAACGGATGTGCTCGGAGACGTGGGATTGCGGGCTGCCTGCGTGGTGGTAGTGGCTGTGCTGGCGGCCCTTGCTGGCCCTGCCTTGCCCTACTCCTCCTCCTGCGTCTCCTCCGTGCGGCCGGTTGTAGTTGGTGTTCGTCTTCTTCTTGGAGTTGGAGTACTTGCAGTGCTATCAGGTCCCCCAGGGCCAACATCGCGAGTCCTGCCGGTAGCATTTCGGAGTGGGTGTGGTTGTGGGAGGAGACTGGGTGTGCAATTTATGTGTTTTCAGGCTGTATGGCCTCCACCTGTGGTGATTCATTCCACCTGTGCAAGCTGCTCTCCCCTTTGGCCGAGCACGTCCCGCACACAACGCTGCACTTCGACGCATGGCATCTTGCTATTGCAATCATGTATTTGTACCCGATGGCCGTGTAACATTGGTTGATATGTTCATTCGGCTATGGTCCCATTGTTTCACATGCAATCTTTGCAGTCGCGAACAGACTTGTGAGGGGTCAGTGGAACGTAGTACTCGAGTAACGGTGGGCCCTCATGCATCACTGTACAGAGTTGCAACGACGGGCGGGGCGTCCCATTTGTGAGTGAAGGCAGTTGCCATTTTCACACACAGCCGCACTAGATGGATTAATTTGTGATTTCAAGCGGCCACAGATGCCTTTTCGACGTGATGTTGCAAATGAGGAATTCGAAGGGCGGCGCTTTCGGTTATCAGCTAGCGGCGAGGAGATGCCCACAGGTCTGACTGCAAATATAACGTTCTATTGTTCAATGTCCTTGAGACAGGGGCCATGGCGAGGATGCAATGATTGATATGAATAGTTTGGGATGCGCAATAGCGACGTGGGCGATGAGGCCGGATGTTCCCAAATACATGTTACTTCACTACACTGGAATTACGGGCTGGGGCACTGTGGATTTTGCAGGCTGCATAACGCACAGACTCAATGGATATTTCTAATGTTATGTGAGTAAATATTCAGGCGTTTTTATCCCGGGATGAGGGAATGATGAATGGATGCATGGACAGATGATTTGATACAGAGTTTGCCATGTACAGGGCTTCTTGGAATCTGTCCGCCTCCCCTGCGCTATGTGATGCAGGGCTGCCATAGTGGGACCATCGTCTATCTGGCCTTGTTGAGCCCTCCCTGTCTCGACGCGCCCTCAGACACTTGTGTCCATGCACGTTACCAATCCCATCTGATGGATTCTGTTTTCACAGACGCATGCACAGGTACACTCGTGTGTGATGGTGTTTACACCTCGATATAGATAGTTATGAGTCGCAAGTGGTTTTGGGGTGGTGATGATCCTTTGGAGTGGGCTAGCATGCATATGGCTGTGGATTTAGTGTGATCATTGAAGTGAGTTGTTCGAATGTAGTTCTGATGGCCATTCTGTTCTTTTTCTTTTCTTTTGGTTGACAGGTATCTCCTCCCCTTTTGCCACTGCCATCTGTATGCCACTCCTGCAGATGGCTTTTACTCCCGACACCTGCTGCTTCGTGTTAATCAGTGGAGCAGCATTACGATCTTATGGGACTATCGCCAATGGGCCACATGCCCTTACGCAGTACTAGTGGCTCGGAGCAACATTTCGGCCTTTCAGCTGGACTAGTGCCTCCCCATTGGGACGGCCCTGCGGTTCTGTGCGCTTCCATGTTGCCTTTTCGTATGTGAATGTGGCTCTGTGTACCATGATGGAACAGGGCGTCACACAAGAAGTAGCTGGTCATGTCTTGCGGATGCAGCCCACAATGGTGAAATGTGTTTTGGAGTTCATGGCCTAATGGCTGTATGGGCTTGGTGATTTTGTTGTGCATTAAATTTCTATTCTGATATGGGCCGTGTAGCGTTCTTCTTTGCAAGTGATGTGGCATATTCCTATTTGGGGAGCGATGTATTGTGAGGAGATCTGCATTGGGTTCCAGCTTCGGAGTATAGTTGCGTGGTACTGTGCTGGGCGCGTTTGCCTACGTAGCCCAGTGAGGTCAGGGATGAGGGCTGCCAATATGACTGTTTGAATGATGTCATGCTCAGGGGCGGGGGATTAGGTTTTGTGTAACAGATGCCGGTCAGCCAGGTGGACTGGTGGAATGATGTGATTTTCGAAATATTGCTGGTCACAGGTGCCTGTGTTTGCGTGCGTTTCTTGGTGGGGGACTGTGGTCATGTCCATTGGAATGGCTTCTGTATTCGTGCCATCTGTGCCCTGCAGCTCCCATTGGCCCCTCTTGTGATTCTTTTGTTCGTTGGCATGCATGGGTGACTTGTACATTTCACTGGTTGCATTGTGACTTCATTGCACCTACGGGGAGTTGTACTATGTGGGCAGGGAGCGGTGTACAGGCACTCAGTTGGGCCGTTTACGGTTGATTCGCGATGCCGTACTTCTCGCCATGGCGGAATGGTACTTTCCGCCGTGCTTGATGGCGTTAGGTACATGTCCGCTAGGGTCGGAATTCGCGTACCCTTGCGCCATGGTGGTATTTACGGTTTGGCATGGCGCGCGCGCGCGTACTTGGTGCAGTTAGCGTTGGCGTTCACTACGGTGTCGCTAATGGCATCGTACTTTGCGGTGACGGGTCATAGTCGCACCGAGCGCTATTCGATGGCGGCATTGCATTTCCGCCATCGTTTTTCGATTTCCGCCAGGGTCGTAATGAGGGCCATAGACAATTATAGACTGGCAAGATAGCTCAGTGGGTTGAGTGCTTGCTGCTGCAATCTGTGTGTGTGCGGGCCGCAGGTTTAAATCCCAGCAAGGCAAACTCAATCTTCCGAGGTAGAAACATGGTATGTATATGTGTTCTATGTAAAGCGATTAGACGTAAGCTCTGTATAAATCACACATCATTAGATCCTATTGATCATCAATTGGGGGACGCTGAGTTAAGATGATCATCACTTCCCACATCCGCTGAACTCCAACGGTTTTGTTGAGTTAAAACCAATCACCTTAACTTTCTCTTAACTTAAGTATATTCAGTGAATATATATGTATATGTGTGTCTTTTACAGTGTGGCGGTTGCCGTACTATAGTTAGGTTGAGTATCAAGTACTGAAGGAAAGCTGAGAAATGAATTGCTAATAACTTCGACTGGAATGACGGACTTGGCTTAAATTTTGCAGACAACATTGTATGCATGTCCTCCCCAAGCCCCCCATGACACCTGACCCCGGCTGGACATTTTGGGAAATATCTGTTGAAAAATAAAAAAGTTAAAACAAAACAAAAAAACACAGTTTTGTCCTAATCCCCATCCAATTTCCGATAGAGGAAAAAGTGAAATTTTTCTCAAGCACACAGCGAAAACTGCTGGATAGAATTGGACCAGGTACGAAACAACTTTTCAGGGGCGGGGGAGGTCTAGAGTTATTGCAGCCACTCATTTTTAAAATATTTGACGAAGAAGTGCGGGTGCCTTCTCCCAGAATTACAGTGATGTCTCCTATGGTGCTTTGCAGCAGAGATGCTTTTCAGAAATGAAAAAGTTGCCATGTTTTTGGGTTCAATGCAAGAGATATTCGCGAATATTCGGGGTAATATGCAAAGTTATCCGAAAATGAAAGTGGAAAAAATGCCTTTTGGAGAAGGAAAAAGGATGACATGTCATCAGGCTGGAGGTGGGGAGAGGGAAAAGAGGTCACTTTGTGAAATTGGGTAGTTGAGGTGTGGTGGGATGGGGATCAAGTTTACAACTGAAACCTTTTTTGCACATTCAGGGTTATTTTTTCATATTCAGGGTTATTTTTTGCATATCCACCCCCGTCTATAGCATAAAACGGAATCAGGAATTTAAAAAACCTGTCGCAAGTATAATAATTATGAATGGTTTCAAAATATTCAGGGTTATTTGTAGTCCATTGCTAAAATAACCGTGCTTATGAGAAAAACGTTTTCAAAAAGAGAGTTAAAAAATTAGATTAAGACAAAATAAGTGAAACTTTACAGCTACAGTGAGGTGTGGCGAAACCTATTGGGGCAACATGTCAAGCGGTGCAATACGGTCCTGGCCAGTGAGCAAGAAGGGCATGCTCACAGGTCAGGGCCATAGGCCCTGGCTAGTGTTCCCGAAAGACATGTCCAGTCGCCACGGCCAAAGGCTGAGGACACCTAGTGGGTTCAAAAGAAACATATTGGGGAAACATGCCCAGTGGACAAGGGCAAAGGCTGTGCTCACTGGCCAGGGCAAAAGGTCTTGACTAGTGGGCCAAAAAGATATGTATAGTGGCCACGGCCAAAGACCGTGGCTAGTGGCCCGGCAGTGTTTTAAAATATACAGTGGGAATGGGCCCAGTAGTTTTTTATAATATACAGTGGTCATGGCCGAAGGCCTTGGCTAGGGGCCCGTAGTGTAGGGTAAGGTATGCCCAAAAGACATGCAAGGTCGTGGCCACCTAGGGGGTCCAAAAGAAACATATTCGGTAACATATACAGTGGACACGGCCTGGTAGTGTTTTAAAATATACAGTGGGCATGGCCAAAGGCGGTGCTCAGTGGGTAGTGAGCTCGAAAGACATGTATAGTGGCTACGACCAAAGGCTGTGGCCACCTATTGGGTCCATTAGAAATATAATGGGGGAACATGTACAGTGGACATGGCCAAAGGCCATAACTAGTGGGCCGTAAAAATACTATGGAATAACACAAACCTTGAAATTCACAGATAAACCGTAGTTAATGTACAGTTAAGATGCACAGTTTTAATGCAACAAACTATTCTGCAGATGTGGGAAGTCATGTCCAGCTTAATTCGGCGCATTCCTGTTGCAAAGCCCTTTATCACGTACATTTTATAAGAGAAGAGATTCACAATGACATACAAAATGACATTATGGGGTACATGGCATTATGGGGGACATCAATGGCAACACTGCGAGTTAAGCTGGTCATGACCCACATCTGCTCAATTTCAATTGTTTTCGTGCTTTAAATCTGCTCAACTGAACTACACTTTAACTAAAGTTTTTTCAGTGAAAAGAAAAAATATATATGGTCGCAGCACTATAGTTAAGGTGAGTATTAAGTTCCACAGAAAACCCAAAAATGTAATTTCTAATAACATTTGACTTGCATGACGAATTTGGCTGATATTTCAATATCTCTAAATTGGCTGCTTAGATTTTCCAGATGTTTTGCAGGCATCCACATATTAGCTTGAATTGGTGCACTGAAAAAGAATTTTGACAATCTACTAAACATATTTTGAGATATTAACATTTGAAATGTATCTATTGATGCCACATGCACAGAATGAAAGCACAATATTCAATAAGGACTGTATACAGAGCGTATGAAACAACACACATAGAACATCCACACCCACCCACACTGCGTACACAGTCCAAAATACACTCAAGCAAGAAATACACATTTCACACACAACCACCCACTCTGAGTACACAGTCCAACATACACTCAAGCAAATTAATGCAGAATTGACACACTACAAATACTCAAAACATAAACGCCCAGACACACTGCAGACACATCCCAACATATACCCAGCAGGGAAATACAGAATTCACACACAACATGCACCTCTACCCACACCCACTGCAGACACATCCCAAAATACAGCCAAGCAAGGAAATACAGAATTCACACACAACACACACAACATACACACCCTCCCACATGGTGTACATACTCCAACCAACACTCAAGCAAGAAATACAGAATTCACACACAACACACACACCCAACCACTCTGTGTACACAGTCAAACATACACTCAAGCAAGAAATACAGAATTCACACACAACACACACATTTACCCACACTGTGTACACATCCCAATGTACACCAAAGTAAAGAAATACATAATTCACACACAACACACACAAACACCATACACAGCCACCCAAACAGCAGACAGATCCCACCATACTACCCAGGCAAGAAAATGCTGAATTCCCACACAACATACACACCCACCCAAACTGCAGACACATCCCAACACACGCCCAAGCAAGGAAATACAAAGTTCACACACAACACATAGACACAGCATACACACCCATAAGCACTGCATACACATCACAACATACACTCACATCCCAACATACACCCAAGCGAGGAAATACAGAATTCACCCACAAAATACACACACACACACACACAAACACGCACACACACGCAACATACACACCCACACACACTGTATACACATCACAACATATATTCAAGCAAGGAAATACAGAATTTACACACAATGCACACACAAAACATACACACCCACCCACAGAGCATGTGAAACAATATACACACAACATATGCACCCACCCACACTCACACACAACACAACATGCACTCAACCCCCAAAGCGTACACATTCCAACAGGCACTGAAATTACAAAACACATAGTTCCAGTAACAATATTCAGGGATTAACATAACCACACCCAACATACGCAATTACCCCCCACTGTGATCGCATTCTAACATACACTCAAGCAAGAAAAGGCATAATTTCACATCACTATTCAGACATTACCATATACAGCATACACACTATGCCCCAATGCATACACATTCCAAAAATACCATATACTCCCACAGCGTACACATTCCAACATACACTCAAGCAGGAAAACACATAATTTGAGTAACACTATATTGCTAACTTTAGCATAACCACACACAACATGCGCAAGGAAATGCATAATTTATCCAAGGAAACACATAATAATGTATTAACAAAAACGTATATGTTATCAAAAAAACAAAAGTAAAGGAGCACATTACTGGGAGACATAACACAGGTATTCAAGAATGTTGACTTAACAAAACTTATCTCCTCATCTGTGAAATGTACTCCATCCATCCAAAAAATAGTGCCAATTTGACTCAAAGTTTTGTGAAAAATGAAATGTAGTCCATGTTCCACTGAAAATGTATATAAACACTGCAAGTGCGATACATTTTTTGGTGATTCACACTTCCCCGCATTCACACTTTACGCGCTGCCAAATGCGAGAAACGTTATTTTTGTTGCTAGAAATAATCCTGCTAGTTGTCCTCTTTTGTAGGCAAGATCGTTACCACCAGTGTGAATAAAAAAGAATCAGGTGGCTTGACAACACTATCACAATAAACATACATGTATGCAGAATTTCTTGCCATTTCCCACCTCGTAAAGCACGCCATTCCACATTGACAAACCCCAAATGGTGAAACAGTCAACACACGATAAATGAGTTGCTCGAGCGAAAGGATCCAAGATTCTCCTACAATTAACTCTGTTTTACCTACATTTAAAAAACAAATGGAAATAACCAAACACACATTAAATCTACAGATAAAAATGCATATATTGTACAATAATAAACAGGTGCATAAACATATTCATACAGGCATGATAAATTTAAATGTTGATAGAGGGACTCTCAAGACCCCACAAGTAACTTTGGGTCTCACTCTTAGTTACTAATGTAATCCAGACGTGGGCCCATGGCTCACTGCTCTTAGAGAGGCACAGCTCCACCCTTCTGGTGAGGTCCAACCAGACCAAAACACGTGTCTGGGGTTGCTGTTGGTACTCCTGTTCAGAGGAGAATTTCCTGGTATTTGCTTGACTGCTCCATGGCAGGACAAAGACTGATATGTTATCGATATTTCTCCTCTGTGATAGAGATAGTGAGCTAAAGAGTCTGTGTAAGACTCTTGAAACCGGGACAAATGGCTGGTAGAGGGATTCCAAGGACCCCCCCTTGTTTTGCATGATAAATGTAAACTACAATAATTTGCCTTGCATACAAAGGAACATATGTGCATGTATGCCTAACGTACAATACACACTAATCCAGCTGCAATCAGTGTGCCCATGTAAATTGTACTAACGCTGAACCTATTGTTATAATCACATCAATTGAATACTGCAGCAACACAAATATGTATGCATGCATAATGCTAAGCACACTTGTATTGCGGATGTTGACAAATATTTATGTACCAAACTTTCACAAATCAATATTGACAAATACACGTAATACATACACAATCCCTTTTGCTTAAACTTACCTCAGGTTCCATTTTCAGAAGAATGTACCATGAAATTCTTCAATAAAAACACAAATAATTTTTTAGCAAACAGCTTGTGCAAATAATAAACAACTGCGCATGCGTAAGTTCAGTCATCCAATCAACATACAGAAACACTACACCGGACTAACCTTACAACAAACACGTGTCATCTATGCTTTTGACAACGCCCAAATGCACAACTTATTAGAGCATGCCTATTACTAATATTCATCACTTCAATTGAAGACAGTGACCAGTGTGGATGAAAAGTAAGTACTCTTTACAAACATCCATACTTTTAAAATAATGTTAACCGTGTCATTTTACAATGTTAGACTTCAAATCCAATAATGTATAACTATTCAATTGCTGTAAATTTTAAAATAGCAACAAACTCTTTTTTGGAGCCTTCAATGGAGCCAGGTTAGTAATAATTTTTTATAAATTCGGCTTTTACCACTTAATGCAACTATTTTTTCAATGTGAACATTTTCATTACTAAAACCTGCACTTTTACTTATTACGTAATGGAATATAACAATAAGGCACTAGCATATAATTTATTTCATCATCTAAAAAGTTACATTATGAATATAGGCACTACCATTCTATAAATAGTACTAGATAGACAATGTTAATACAAATGTAAGCAATAGCATCTAATGTCATCAATGCGAATGTAGCCACTTGGATTTTATAAATAATACTACATAGAAATTGTAAGTACAAATGTAAGCAGTAGCATCTAATGTCATTAATATGAATGTAGCCACTGGTTTACTGATGATAGCACTATATTCAAAATGTCAATACAAATGTAGGCACTGGCATAGTATTAATAGCACTTTGTACAAAATGGCAAAATGAATGTAGGCACTACCATACTATTAATATTTTTAGTTAGAAAATATGACTACAAATGTAAGCAGTTGCATTGAATATCCTTTTAATTATAATGTACAGGTGTGTACAGTAAACAGCTGGACAAGTCAATATGATTTAAATGCTGCATAGCATCAACAAAATTGGTATCTTTTGACTGCTGAACAAACAATAATATGCAGGTAGCTACTAGCGCATTATTAATAGTACTATACCTAATATGTAAATACCACTCAAGACACTAGCGTACTATACATATGTTGATATGAATGTAAGCAGTAGAATTAAATGTCCTCACAATTAAAACATACAGGTGTATACAGTAAACAGTACAACTTATTCTGTAACATGTCTTCTTTTCTATAGGTGAAACATAAACATTAAGAGAACATGAGAAAGGTAAATACAATGTTTATAATGCTACACCAACCTTAATACTAATGTAGCCACTAGTGTACTGTTAATATCACAATATACAAAATGTCAGTACACATTTACACACTACTGTAATATTAAAAGCAATAGATACAAATGGTCAATATGAAGGTACCCACTAGTGTACTATGAATAGAAGATAGAAAACAGAATCCAAATGTAACCGTAGCACATAATATCCTTACACTAGAAACATACAGTTGTACTCACTTATACTTTTCATACTAAAAAAAAATAACAACGCAGGTAGCTACTAGCATATCATTAATAGCACTATTTTCAATTTTTTTTATTTATGACTCAATGAGTCTTTACAAAACATACCAAAAATAAAAAACCAACAGACAAGTTTGCATACATTAATATACAATATATCCAGCCCAAATTGGCCCTTAAAATGTTCCAGCCAATAAGATTACTCAACAAGAGCACTTGTCTTTTTTAATCCTGCTGAACTCCCCAGCCCTTTTACTGGTGCCAAATATTCTGTGGTTGAGTTGATCCAAGCTTCCCGTTCACAACAAGAACTCTCTAGACATCGATTTCACTGTTTATTAGCACCTGAATTGCAGCTGCAGCGAGCATAACATTTGAGCCTGAAGTGATTCTGTCCCACAGAAATTCTGAAGTTAAGTCATTTTCTTTTCGTACAAAATTTCTAAAAAGTCTGAAGCAGTGTTTCCATGAGCCTTTGCAGTCCATTAGCAGGTGCCTTAGTGTCTGTTTGGCTGGGTTTATACATATCGAGCATAACCTCTTGGCCCTATGTCCCTGATTTCGTTTTTCTAGCACTTCCCCGCAACAAACTAGATTTAATCTCATTCTGAGAATGTTTGTGCGAATTTTCCTATCTGGGGATTTCATCAAATATTTTGAAAGACACCCAAGTTTCTTTTCTCCCCTTAGAAATGGGTTTGCTACTGGAACCTTTCTTACTTTTTCTATTGTCTCTATCCAGTCTAGGACTTCATGTTCCTTTTTAACTTTAAGTGGGTTTTAGACCAATGATTCTATATTGAGTTCAATTTTGGCAAGTACTTTCATTACATTCTCCCTTAGGGCCAAGAGGATTTCTGATTTACAGTTTATCATATGTTTTCTGATGTCATTGTAAAGACTAGTTTCTTTTCCTATAATTATCTCTCTGTAGAAGGTGATTAGTTTCCAGTTTGCCATACATCTTAAGGACTTGAGTCCTAATTCAAATCTCAAACTGCCGATAGGTGTACAATTTTGGAGACCTAGGGCTTTTTTCCATAATCGCCCCTCAAAGAGCTCTCAGTTTGCAGACCATAAACTTGGTCTTGCTTCTAAACCGTACAATATTACTGGTACTACTTTGGCTGAATAGTACCTGACTAGTGGTAGAATGGAAAATTTGCAGAGCTTGTGGTTTAATTTAATCATTTGTGACGCTGCTTGAATTGTCTTGGCCATCACCTCACCCTCTACCTTATATATAGCAGTATTGGCATGGATGTTATAACCCAAATACCTTACCCTTTCTACCACTTTGACTTGCTCTCCACCTAGTTTCCAACTGGTGAATTTCACTTTTTTCTGCGGATGTTTAAAAATTAGAATATTTGTTTTGGCTGGGTTAATTGAGAGTCCGTTGATCTGTGCATACACATCCATTCTCGTTAACAGTCGCTGAAGTCCTATTGGTGTTTTATCTAAGAGAACTATATCATCAGCGTAGGCCCACCAGCAGATCTTCCTCCCGTTCAAAATGGGGCTGGCCAATGCTGATGATTCTATAAAGGGTGCTATGTCTGACAAAAAGAGATTAAAGAAGAGTGGCGCTCCCAAACAACCCTGTTTTACTCCTCTATTTACCTCTATAAGTTCAGACAAATGGCCTGTTTCATCCAAACGGACCCTGAGATTGGTGTTTTTATGCCGTTCTACCAATATAGACAACAGCGTTTCCGGTATACTCCAGCTTCGTAGTTTTTGCCAAAGTAGGACTCTTTCAACTTGGTCAAAAGATTTTGACAAATCAATCCATGCTCCATATAAAGGGGGAGAGTTATCTCTTTTTGTCTGTTCATTTAGCAGGTTTAGGGTCAAACCATTTATTATAGTCGACATTCCCTTTCTGAAGCCTGTTTGGTAACGTGAGAGTATTTCGTGTTCTTCTACCCAATGTAGAATAAGTTTTAGGAGGATCTTCATAAAAATGTTGCTTTCTATGTCGAGCAGGGCTATTGGTCTATAATTGGCCGCAGCTCGAGGTTCCCCTTTTTTGAAGAGTGGTATCACCAACGCTGTTTTCCAAGATATTGGAACTGCTTGCTTCCTAAGAATCTCTGAAAAGACATGACAATAATTGTGACCATAATTCTGGTTCATTCTTAAGTGTTTGATAAGTTAGGCCATTCAGGCCTGCTGCTTTAGAAATTGAGGCATTAATTATGATCTTCTGAATTTCTTTTACCTCAAAATCCAGTTTCCACGGTGTATCTGGGTTTATCAGGAATTGTTGGGTGTTTTGGCTTCTAAAGGTTTCTGTCAAATATTCCACCCAGCCCTCTTCCGAAACTAGATTTCATAAAGAGTTGCCTGTTCCCCCCCTCTAAGTGACTAATCGTTGGCCAGAAATGTTTTGAGCTATGTTCTATGAGGGTTTTTAAGACATACTCCCCGTCTTTTTGCATCCAGGCTTCTTTCTGAAGGTATGACCAGGATCTATAATTGGTTTGCTCTTTTTTTAATTCTATTTTATATACCTCATCTGGAAACCCTGATGCTCTAATTTCTCTTATGGCTTTCTTATGTTCCCTTTTGTTCTTTTGAGTTGCTTCATCAAATGTGTGTAAACGTTTTTGTTTCGTTATGCTTGTTAATTCACTTGGGGCTAGGGTTTCCCAGAGAAAATTAATGAATCTCTGTGGGTTGCATTCTGATTCCCAGATGTAGTTTTGAATTTTTTTAAATTGTTTATTGAGCTTTATTCCTCCGCTTTTATATTTAACAATCCTCACCTTACCTTTCATATTCTGGAGGTTCTGATTGTTTAAGTTTAATATAGAACTAAGAATATTAGGAAAGGTAAGCTCCAATCTGCTATGGTCACTGCCCCCGTCTTGCTTTATTTCAAAGATTAAGGAGGATGTAAATAATCTCTGAGAAACAAAGATGTAGTCCAAGGTGGAGGCAGAATTTCCTCGATGCCATGTCGTAGCTAGTTCTTGGTCCACACCTGTGGATCCATTGACCATTTTCAAATCCCAATATTTCATAAATTCTAGCCACATTCTTCCCCTTCTTGATTTCTCATTTATGGGAGATTTCTGGGTACTTTCTTCCGACTGAATACAAGTTGTGTAGAAATTTCCAGCTAGAATTATATGACTACAGGTCAACTCTATTTTTATTCTTTCAAGAAGGCGGCCTAGATTTTCTAAAAAATGTATCAGGTTTGAGCTGGCAGGGTTCCAGTAAATATTAATCAGATTCCATATTATGGGTTTACCCTCTTGGACTGTATATGTTATGCATGCCAGAATACCTATATGGGTTTGCGATATTGAGACTATGCTTTTGAATATTTGATTTTTAGGGCCATGAGAAGGCCACCTGATGGTCTTCCCTGTGCCTTTTGCAATGCTGAAAGGCACAATACTGTATACCCTTCAGTGTTAAGTGGATTTACTAACCACGTTTCTTGTAGTAGGATAATATCTCCATGTGTAAACAAATGTGCCTGCATGTTTTTAGTTTTAATGTTACTGGGACCCCGCGAGTTCCAACTGATCACATTTAGGCTCTCTTTTCTAAAGTTGTGGTGAGCCTAGACCTAGTTTCTGAAGTACTTGGGAGAGGATCTCTGGGAGGTGGAAAGTGCATTTTCTTGCATTTTCAGATTTTGTTCTATAGTTCCCCCCTTACTAAGTTTCAAAGCATTTGAGATCTTCTCTTTCCCCAGATTTGAATAAGAGCTTTCCATGGAAATGATGTCCTTGATAATGGTGTTTCAGAGCCATTGACTGAGATTTCAAGTCCATGAGTTTCTAATTCTCTTGATTCTTTGAGCAGAGCTTTCTTTGCATTAGATGAACTAAGTACTAGTTCTACAAAAAAAGGGGTCATCTTTGCATTAGATGAACTAAGTACTAGTTCTACAAAAAAGGGGTCCTGTGACATTGGGAATATGACGCTGTCTATATCTTCCGATGAGAAGGAATAGAGGTTTCTTACTTTCTTTGTTATACCTAGTATAACTGACCGACTTAGAGATTTATACTATCTGGTATTAAAGCATAGTCTTAGCCAGATTCTGGGAATTGCATAATCCTTGAAATTGCTCACATTTGGACTCTCCATATTTTTTGTCAAGGCTTTTGCTGCTAGATTAGAAATCTCTTGTTTGTCTTGATTATTTAAAGACACAAATTTTCCTTGACCATTTTGTACCGTATCTTTTTCCAATTGATTTACTTTCATAGGATCCGTGATTTTATCCAACATATGTGTTTTATCTATAGTCGGATCTCTTTCCCCCCACTTATTCTTTGATGCTAAAAGGATTGGGGCTATCTTTACCTCTAAGTCATCATGTGCCAATGGAGGATTAGGGGGTATATTATTTTTTTCCTTTGATCTTGGGCCTTTTTGTAAAAGAATTGGTGCCCATTTAATTACATTTTGAATAGAGTTTTTTTGGCAGAGCTTTTATAGCTTTTTTTAGGCTCTCCGAATTGTTTTAACTATTTGGGTCCTCTAGGATGCTCTGTTCTGTAAAACCTCTCGATGTGCTTCTGCATCTTGGTTTACCGTCAGTTTGCAGCCTGATGCTAATTTTCTGCGGTGCAATAGTTCCTCCTAATTCCTTGGCAATGTCTGTATTAATCTTTCCACTGTTTTTTGTGTTTTTATTTTGGTTTTTCTTGTTTTCACTTTTTGCATTTTTCTCGGGGATATCTGTTAACTCTCGAGATTCATTGGTTGGCTTTCCCATATCCTCATTTGTTTTAGTAGTTTTTGAGGTTGGTTGATTTTTTGATTTTTCCATCATGTTTTTATTGTTTGCGTTTCTTTGTTCCCCCTTTTTTTTAGATGTTTCTTGTTCTGGAGTACGCTTTTTTTGTCCTTTCCCTCTCCGCCTGGTGTTTTTTCAGTTTTCTCCTGCCTCTTGAAGTTTGACTGTGTCGGGGTAGCCAGTCTAGAGGTGGATCTATTTGCTTTTCTATAGAGGTTTCACAGTTACTTTTAGCTGTCACCTCAATGATTTCCACTTCTTCGTCCACTATATTGGCTAACCTCCTAAATTCCTATAATACAGAATCTGACAGTGGCTTATCATCAAATAAAGTCTCCTGAGTGTTTTCATTTTCTCTATTTAGTGCCTCTACCATTAGATTTCCTCTCAGAAGGTTTAGAGTCTCTTCCAAAAGCTTGCTATTCTGTTCTTCTAATTGACTTTTTCTGTTGAGAATGCACTGTGGTTGACTTTGAGTCCAAATTCATTTTTTCTGACATTAATCCATATCGCCAATATATCGAGAGCTGGAGGCGCTATATAGACGACATAATCTTCATCTGGCACGGCACCTCCCAGGAACTTGACTCCTTTCTTCTCTGGTTGAACTCTTGCCACCGGACGATTAAATTTACTCACGATATGAGCAATATCGAAATCCCTTTTCTTGATTTACTCATTCAACATAAGGCCAACCAACTGGTCTGTTCTCTTTTTACCAAGCCCACAGATCGTAATACATTACTGCATTACGACAGTTACCACCCACGCACTCTGAAAGAAAATTGACCCTATTCCCAGTTTCTACGCATTAGACGGAACTGTACATCCATAGCAGATTATGTCCAACATGCTACTAACCTGACCACTAAGTTCCGCCAGCGAGGGTACCCCAAAAAATGGATTACCAATTCCAATAAACGAGCAGAATTCACCCCTTGGGACACCCTGCTACTACCTAAAAATGTGGAGCCACAGGACAAACTAGTATGTGCCCTTACCTATAGTCCCCATTCCTTTCTCATCAAAAAAGCAATTAAGAAGCATTGGTCAGTGGCACAATTAGCTTTACCAGCTGAACCATTGCCGATCTTCGCCATGAAGAGACAAAAGAATCTCAAGGACCAACTAGTCCATGCCTCCTCTTCACTAAAATCTTCTAGATCTACTACGACCAGTTGGGAGCTTCGCCCACTGACGGGTAACTTTCCCTGCGGGTCCTGCTCTATTTGTAAATTTGCGATGAAGACAAAAACAGTCCTGGTGCATGGCAAACTTTGGGAACTGAGACACTATTCAAATTGCAAGACTGCCTGGGCTATCTATTGCATTGATTGCCCCTGTGGGCTTAAATATATTGGAAAAACTACACGGCCAGTACACACTAGAATCACGGAGCACCGCTCCAGGATTCGATGTAAGTCAATTAACTCACCACTAGTGAGCCATTACATGGAATACGGCCACTCTACAGAGGATCTGCGCTGGTGCGTGATTGATGTTGTCAAAAACTCTTCCAACCCCTCTCAAACTCTGTCCACAAAGGAGGCTCGTTGGATTTTCCAATTGGACACCATTTCCAATGGCCTTAATGAGCTATCTCCGCTTTGGCACTAAGGCAATATTTATTTAATTAATTTTTTAACTAGTCCTCTTCAAAAAAACTTTTTTACAATTTTTTCATAATTTTTGCATTTATGCATTTCTATATGTTTCTTTTTACCAATGTTTATTATTGGTTGGTTTTCAATTTTCTTTCATGCAGTTTCGAATTTGGTAGAATTAACACTCCATATGCTTTGGGGTGTGCTGCCCCTTTTCGCTTTTTAATGTTTTTTTCCCTAGGATTAGTACCCTTTGCATATAGTACATAATGCCTGGCTTCACTAAAGTTTCAGCAAGCCTGCAATGTTAGTGTTAGTCCCTTGTCTATGTCCGGTCATTCATTCATAGGATTAGTACCCTTTGCATATAGTAAATAATGCCTGGCTTCACTAACGCCTCAGCAAGCCTGCAATGTTAGTGTTAGTCCCTTGTTTGTGTCCGGTCATTCATGGAAGGGCTCCATTTTGCTTTCCACTCACTTTGTTAGTCCAAGTCCCCTTTCTTTGTCTGCCTTTTTCATTCAGTGTTACCAATTCACTTTGTTAGTCCCAGTCCTCTTTCTTTGTCTACCTTTTCCATTCAGTGTTACATGCCTTCTAGTTGAGTGCTACTACACCCCACTGGCTGCCTTTTTCTTCACTATGAAGAATAGCGGATACACGCAGCATTTTCCAGAAGCAAGCCGCAGCTTTCTTTAGAAGCAAGTCATCTGCTGCTTCTACGTGGTAGAAGTCAACAGTAAGTTCCATTTTACTTACTTTTCTCACTAAGCCATGACTGACCCACGCGCTGGGCGTTTTATTTACACTGCCTAACTCACATGTTGGGCTTGTCATTTTTTACTATTATGCAGCACTGCCATACTCATCAACCCATAGCCTGATACCACCAGCCCCAGGCTAGGAGTTTTCGTGTCCTGCACAAAATACGAAGCGCTCCATGGGCATCCACATAATCATATGGTGAGTTTTTGTTACCTTTACCAGACCTGCACACCAGATGTATTAAATTACCGCTGCACATAAACTATCGCCACCTTTATGTCTTTGTTCTCCTCCTCTTTCACTTTAGGTGAAAATTCCAGATTCAGTTCGTTTTTTAATTGCTAAACCCAAATAATGTGCTGAATGCACGACATCTTGCATGGTGAGCACATGATGTGCCCTCTGAGGTACGTTCCGCCATGTTTTGATTTATGTGCCTTTCTTCTGCACAGCATTTTTTGTATTCTATCACACACATTTTTCACTATATGATCACATCTTTCACTTATTTTTCTCACAAGGTGACTTAGTTTTTGGGCACGCTCTTTACACTTTAAGGGCGCCTTTCTGGTAACCTTCAAGTATTCTGTCTGGGGGTACTGCCAACTTGGTTCTTGGTTCGCCATATATTGGTATATTCTCTAGTTCTCTTCCCATTTAAAGTTAAACCTTTTGAGTTCACAAAATGTCCCCTGTTACTATCTTTTCAGGAGGACCCCCTACATTAAGGCTGCCTGTATTAAGGCTGAATGTGAAGATCCCAGTACCTGAGGAAGGTGGTTGCTACCCATCAATATATCACCGAAACGCCAACTAGTCCTATGTAATGGTTGCAGGAACTACATTCTCCTGCGGTTTGGCATCATGGACATACACGCTTTATAGCAGTAGGCGTAGTACACCCCCTTTCAGCCTGTGACAACACAGCAGATAAATGACTGTTTGGGTGACATTGTATATGTTGAAATTTTTTTCAGCCAAAATCTGGCTTAACACACAGCACTGTGCGACATTGTTTACATGGTTAGCCAAAATTAGGCTTAGCAAACAATATTCTGTGTGATATATATATATATATATTTTTTTTGTTGTAGCCATAATCAGGCTCTGGTTGGCGCATGTACTGTGCCATTTTCACGAAATTGTTTAATCTGAGCCTTTAGACAAGTAAGGGTCAGCTAGGGATAGTTTAAGTTTTATTAGCTATCTCGGAAAACTCTTATGATTTAAAATGAATTCACTGTTTTGCTAACACCAAATCATTTTTTGTCAGTTCCCATATATTGGGTTCCCATGTTTATTTCCTAGTGGGGTTGTACCCCTACTTCTGTGAACCTTTGCATAAATTCTGCTCGCATTGATTGCATGGACTAAATAGTGCTGTTTTTTTCTCTTTGTAAATTGCATTGTTTGTGTATGTTTTTCATGTTGTATGTAGTTACAAACTAACAATTAAAGCAAATTTATAATTTTTTTATGCCAATGTACTTTTTCCCCTTTTTTTCTCATAAAGGTGACTGGTGAGAGACCAGTAAATTAAAATATTGAATTTGATTTAATCTATGTAATCTATTGTTTAGGCTACCAGGAGAATAATACTGTTAGCTCCACAAATGATATTTTTTGACTTTGTATGTTCAGGCACACCCTTGTGTTTATAGATGTCTGTTTGCTCCATTTGAGTGCCTGTACGTTTTGGAGTCCCTCTTTTGTTCATACTGTATAGAGGAAATGTCAATATCTTGTTTTGTTATTTACTATCGTAGGTCCCAAAGAGGCAGAGTCATATTGGTATTAATGGCAGTCACTAGTCCCACCAATGTTGATTCACACAATGTTACTTCTTTTGTTACTTCTAACAGTGTGCCAGTTTGTGTCTGTACCTCCATCTTGAGCATTTCAAAGACTGATACTAAAGAATTCAAAACAAAGTTCAGTGCTTTTAATGTATCTGTTTTTGAATCTATCTTTTCCATAGAATCTTCACTCACAACTGAGTTTTTTGATTCTCTTGCGTTCTCATTTAAATTTGGGGATGACACTATTTCTTCCTCTGTGTCTATCACAAAGAGACCAGTCCCTGTCTTTTCGAGCAACAAATGAATTTCTGTGCTTGATAATGGAACTTGGGGGGATTGTGGGTTTTCCCAGCATATGAGAGATTCTCCTTCTGCATCACTATGGATCTTGTGTCTTTTTTGCCAAAATGGTTCTTGATTTTTTGCTGAATCTTCTTTGTTGTTATAGTGTATTCTAATCCCCGTTTCCATTTATTTGTCAGTATAGTACATGGATTTATTTCTGTGCTCATGTGTGCCATATTTCTATTTGCTTCTTCTGCATGTATTTGAACCTGGATTTGTTCTGGTGTATTTAAGTGTACAATATTTTGAATTTGCTGCTTGATAGTTACATCGTCAGCTTGGTCCTCTGCCAAATATGACCCGTCTTTCTCTCCCTCCATTTCTTTTGTACTTTGCAGTCTCATTGCTGTCATCTAAGAGAATTAGCTCTTTAAATAGGTGAAGTGCAGACAGTGCTAAAAAAGCAGAGACTAATCACGATAGATATTTCTCCCCACTCTCTCGTTGCTGTTCTTGAATTCTGATGCTATTTTCAGCTGAAATAAGGGGTAGTTACCATCCATACTCAACCGTGCTCAACCAGCTGGATTTTGTTTCTCTAGGCGCTTGCTATAATCTAAATATCATTTCCAATAGACACCTGTTATGATATTATTTCCTTACGATGCAGAAGGAAAAGGAGAGAAAATAAAAGGAGAACAAGGGGAAGGATGTTTAACGTTCACAGAGCCAATCACTGCAATAAGGCGAACGTTTAACAGTTTCTATTGCGATCTGCTCTGTTAGTATAGTGCGGCAGGATCAAAGGAGAGTGACCTCCCGCAGTCTCCCGCTTGCACCTAGATCTGCTTTGGTGAAAATATATTAAATTCCTACCTACCTTCTCGGGCCGTGCCTTTTTTAGTCCAGCAGCCACAGTTCAGCGCCTCAGCACGGCAGCTGAACAGCACTTTCGAGTGCTTTCGCCCTTTTCTCCTTTTCTCGTGCCGGGCTTCAGTAGAAACTTTTTAAAGAGGCGGCGAAAGGTTTATAAGGTTTATAAGAGGCACACCCGCCACTCCTTTCGCAGCTTCTGAAGTGCGCCGCCCTGCCGCTAGATCACGGATTTGTTACGTTCGTTTTCCACAATATTAATCCGTAAACACCTCCGCCAACCAGAACCAAACAGCGGCTCAAACAGCGCAGACAAAAAAGCACCGCCCTTTACTCCGCACTCGGGCTTCACGCTGCAAGGGTGCTGGGCTCTGCTTTTTGTATCCGGGTCCATGGTCCAGGTCCAGGGGAGCGTGGCTAAGCACTCCATATATGTTCAAGGCAAAAGCACTGGAAAAAGCACTGGTTTTCCTGGTATAATGTCTATAATGCCCAACAGACAACACAATTCCACAGAGAGTCACAATGTATGAAGATTATCTCCAGAGCCACAGCGGCTCAAACAGCGCAGACAAAAAAGCACTGCCCTTTACTCCGCACTCGGGCTTCATTAATAGCACTATACCTAATATGTAAATACCACTCTATGCTCTAGCGTACTATACCTACGAATATAGGTAACATGTTAATATGAATGTAAGCAGTAGAATTAACTGTCCTCACAATTAAAAAATACAGGTGTATACAGCAAACAGTACAACATTTTATATTGTAACATGTCTTCTTTTCTATAGGTGAAACATCAACATTAATAGAAGATGACAAAGGTAAATACTAATGTAGCCACTAGAGTATTAGGAATAGTACTAGATAGAAAATGTTAATACAAATGTAACTAGTAGCATCTAATGTCCATACAATTATAACGTCCATGTGCGTACAGTAAACAGTTGGATGAGTCAATGTGCTTCTTATGCTGCATACCTTCAACAAATGTGTACATAGCATTCACATGTCTCTTATACTAAAGTAATATTAATACGCATAGTACCACTTGTGTACTGTTTATAGCAAAATATATAGAATGTCAGTATGACTGTAGGCACTACCATACCCTACATGAGATTAGCACACCATTTTATATTTTAACTACATGTTTCATTTTGTAAGGTGAAACATCAACATTTAAAGAAGATAAGAAGGCCACTAAAAAGAACACAAACATAATCAGACATCTTGTAAGAATAATTAATTATAAAAACACATACAATCTTTCAACAAATGTATGTTTTTTTACAAACAACACAAACACAATATGTTAAACCCAAAATCTCAAAATACATAAAAACATGTAATAGTATACATATCCTTTGATATTTTGAGACAATAAAACACAAGCATGAAAAGAAACCCATAAAAAGAAAAAGGAAAACGTGAAGAAAGACATGACAAACATTCCTCAAATAAGGAACACAAAAACAACATAGAAGCACACACATAACTAGTCACGATGATGTTGAAATAAACTTTCCTACTGACAACATTATTCCAACTGTTGGTCACACAGGAAGTAGTCAAAAATGTATCTATAAAAGAACAACTTACAGCACAAACAACAACATTCACTGCACCAGGTGAAATCGCACCATCTGTATCCATAAGTCCTTCAACAAATATAAAATGAACCATACAAAATAGTAATACACTTTTAAATACTTCCAATGTTACCACTGAGGCTACTAAACCACATCTCATGAATTAAAATCAGCATCCGAAACATCTAAAGTTAACAATTTGAAATTACTAAAAAATTAAATACATTAAAATATATTTCTACAGTACACACTTCGCCTATACAAATGCAACCTTCTGTGATAATTACTAGTTCTAGCACTGCTTTAATAATTGGAAGTGCTGTTACAGCACACACAACAAAACATACCTTACCTAATAATAAACATACCACTATTCTGACAGTTGAAAGTCTACAAATCAAAAGAATTAGACAAATACATTCGTTATTACTACTACTAGTAAAATTGTAATGGCGGAAACTACTTTTATTGAACCTAGAAAAATAAAATACATTTGAACACTTCTACTACTTCTATTTCTACGAATAAAAATTCTGATCAAAGTAAATGTCAAACAACTAATGTCCCAAAATTAAATCCTATAACATCAGCAAAAAAGTAACTTAACACAACTTCACTTTTTAATAGTAGTATTTTAAAGTAAACTAGCATAGCCCACAAAACAAAAAACATAAGGTACCTATGTCTACTATTATTACAACGACATCCTAAAAATATAACTACATCTGGAAAAATTCCATTTGGCAACTTAAGATCTTGGATTTGGGACTACTTTGAAACTCCTGCACCAGATGATGTGCCAAATGTAACTGAAGTATTTTGCACCAACTACAAATCAAAATTAAAAAGGGGTAACCTGCAAAAATATAATTTAGGAAATTCAGCAATGTTAGCACATTTGTGAAATAAACATGAGCAAATATATTTTCTAATGTTTATACAAATCAAACTACTGAAGAAACTTCACTAATAAACAGTTCCACTGTAGTTAGTACAGCCCAAAAACAAAATACCAAGAGAAAACATATAGAAGCTGTAACTTTAGAAACTAAACTCTACCCTTTTAAGTTCCTGAACCATATTAAGTTGATGATTGTGTGCCACTTCTAAATTTGATCCTGAGTATACTTATTCTTTTTTTAGGCTGCTTAAAATGTGGAACAATAATTGAAGTAGAAAAAACAATTGCAGCTACTCTATTCATCTGCACAAATAAAAAAATCATCCACCAAGACATGCTTTTAAAAAGTAAATATTTATTAAAACCACATTTGTTTTACAAAATGTATTCATTTTAAACACATTTTAAATAATTAGTTCATTAATATTAAGAAGACACACACTAGACAATATAGTTTTCAATTGTGCTTTATGCTGCACAATACATATTAACACTTCACACAGTGTTTACCAATTAAAACATTTACAAGTACTGACATAAATAAAACAAAATAAAAGTCAATTTCTTTTAAATATTAATAACATGTAAGTATACTTTTACATACTTCCTCGATTTCTGGCGATTTTCATAATGATGCTCTGAAAACATAGAACAAGTACATAGGTACAAGGACCTTTAATTGGTATTTTTCTAAATGCTATTATACATAAATAAAATGTCATTGGAATGTTTAAAATTTTAAATTTGGTGTTTTAAATTGGACTCTGTCAAAGGTTGCTACTAAAATTGGAGGTAAGGGACGGCTTCAAGGGGTGATGTGGATGCAATCACAAAATTATATTCCATTTTCACAAATATAACACAACTACATGAAAATAACACAATTCCAACACATTAACATTTATATATGTTTATTAAATATATAAGATATAAAAAAATAATTAAATAGTACTAAAAAATATTTAACAAGCAATTAAACAACCTTAAAAAACAGGAAATTATTTGATTTAAAAAAAAAAATGTATTATGTTATTACCTTACCATTAATATATCTGATGTTTGTAGACTGTATATTTTAGTTGTTTTAATCTTAACTCTTTTTTTTCATACTTTATTTTTGTATTTTCAAATATAACAACCACTATAACATGGCATCTGGTTCTCTCGCTTCCGCCTGTGTTTACTGAAAGAAACATCTTATACAAGCATTACATTTGAATCGCAGACTCGAGCAATTAAACAATTGGTTGGATCACATCACTTTTAACCTTTTGTCAAACTGTGGTTGTCATCAAATAGTGAATGTAAGGCACCCAAACTTCAGGGGGACATGCATGTAGGGGCAAAGTCCTGATGAACGCTGTTTCCATTTCGTGGCAGTATGCAACATCTTGGATCCACAACCTTATGATGGGTGGGCGTCCTCTTCCCCATGTTATGGCTATCCTCCTACGTGTCAGAACTAGTAGCAAGCCTGACAACCTTCTCACGGCAGGTTGTAGAGGGCTTGTGCAGCCCAGCAGTGCTATGAGTGGACTTTATTCCAGGCGTTCCCCCATGATCAATGAGATTTTGAACAACACCTCTGACCAGAACTGGTTGACTCTCTGGCATTCCCACGCAAGGTGGAGGAAGCACGCTTGGGTGTAGCCACATCTGGTGCATGCTTCTGAGATGGATTGACAATGTTTGTGCAGTCTGGCTGTAGTGTGATACACCTGGTGTCCAAAGTTAAAGTGAATTAATTTATATCTGGAGTTGAGAGAAACCTTCTGGGACTGCCTTAGTATATATACCCAGTCCTCGTCTCTGATTGGTACCCCTAGGTGTGCCTCCCACATTTTCCTCTGGATTTCCATACTACCGTAGTTAGCTAGCAGGATGTCTCTGTAGATCTGTGAAGTCAACTGGCCCTCCACTTGTGTCTGGATTCCCCACATAGTAGTTGCCATGTTTGTGGCTGTGTTGGGAACAAGGGAAAGAAGGTCTTTAGAGTGTGGCAGAGTCTGAAATGCAGGAATAATCTAGGACAGAATCCACATCCCATGCTTTTGCTTGCTGGATCATAAGGAACTCTGCGTCTACTAAGAGATCACCCAGTGTTTTTATGTTCAGTGTGTCTGCCTACTGTAGATATACCCTCTCACCCATTAAGGACAGCCCGGGGATATGTCTTGCTGGTTGGAGAGGTGAATAACTGCTGGAAATACCAGCTTTTGCTGCCATCCTTCTCCATATTGCGTACGTGATCAGATCCACATTTAGCCTGTGCAGTGGAATTCGGAGTTCCCCAATAATCACTGCTTGCAGGAGGTTGGGGGTCGTCAAGGCTCTTTCAATAAGGACATGTGGGCAAACAAAGTGTATAGTGTACCAGTGCCCCAGGTATTGTGCTTGTGCTGCCCAGTAGTAGTGTTCCCTTTGTCATTGGTTGTATGGGGGTTGGGTAGGCTATATTAGCTGGTTTCCTTGCCCATAATTGGTCCAGGTTTAGGCACAAGAGGCGTCAGAAAAAACTTTCCAACAACAGCAGAGGAATGTTTACAAAGAGATACAAGAGTTTGGATATAATCATTTTAACAATTGATACGCGCCCTGGTAGTGTGAGTGGGAGGCTTCGCCACCTTGTTATTTTTCCTCATAATGCTTCAATGGTTCTCCTGTAATTGTCACGAAACAACTGTTCACCGTTGTTTGATAGTAACACCCCTAGGTACCTCATGCAAGAGGACTCCCACCAAAGATTGAATTCATCCTAGAATTCCCTGGTTTCTGCTGGGAGGGGGAACACCACTGACTCACTATGATTGACTTAGAACCCTGAGAATACCCGAACCTGAGAACCTCCCTCATCACTGGATTTAGGTTCATTTCTGGATCCCTTAGGAAGAGGGCCACGTCAGTCCACTCTCAATTTGTCGCTCTCTTAGACCCGCTGCGAGCAGTTCTATTGCGATAGCGAATAATAATGCAGAAAGAAGGCAGCGTTGCCCCCTTTTCATCTCAAATGGCGCTGACCTCCTCTCCCCATTGTAATTTTGGTGGAGGGGTTCTTGTACAGGAGAGAAACCATTTCGATGAAGTAGGCAACGAGCCCTAGTTTCTGTAACACTGCAAAGAATTATGGCCATTCGACAGAGTCAAAGGCCTTTTCAGCATCTAAAAGTACTGTGACTGTGGCGGCGGATGCCAAATGATGTGTTTTGTCCAGGTTTGAATCCTGCCTGGTCAGCTAGTACCAATCCGGGCATCAGTGGGAGAAGCTGTCTGGGTAGAATTTTGGCAAATATTTTACTGTCGACGTTTATTAAGGAAATCGGCCTGTAGGAGGCACAATCTTCAGGCGGTTTCCTGGGCTTGTGAAGCAGTATCACGTTAGCCTTGTGCATCGTGGGAGGCAGTGTACTTTTTTCTAGCACCTCCTCGTACACCTGGAAACCGCAAACAATTCCGGCTGGTGTATGTTAACTTTAATGCTTCATAGGGGATACTATGAAGCATTCAAGTGAACATACATCATAGTGTGAAAAAGTCACACGCTGAACCTAAGATATACTATATAATTAGGACCCACTTATATTGGTTTACTTGTGTTGATGTGTTTTTTTAGGTTTTGAAAAAGTTGTTTTATACATGTTTTATGTGATATGATCATTTTTATTGATCTTATCAATATGTTTTTTGCTCTGTTTATGTGAATTAATAAAATTTGTTTTTGGTAACAAGAAGATACAACGGTATTTTGGAACTCTTTGATAGAATACCCTACTATATAGGCTATTTTTATGATACTCAACTTCTTTTTGTTGAATACACAGTCTTACTCAACATAGTAAGAAGTTGGTTAAATCTCCCTTTTGTGGTTTCAGCCGGTGTGAGACCAGTGTTACCACAGGTAAGTAACAGGTGTCCCCCTGCTGAGCCGCCACCAATGTCAGCCATTTGGTGGCTTGTTTGCATCTCATTTTTCTTTACAGGGACAAAGGATTATGAAAAGATGAGCGTAAACCAATTCACAAGTAAGCTTTTTTATTGAGCCTGTAGAGTAACACAACTCACCCCCAGGCCCAAACCACCAATTTATACTGAGCACCCCACAGTCCCCCACATTCTAAGAACCCTCACACATCATAACACATGCCCAGAACCTATTTACATCATA
Source organism: Ambystoma mexicanum (assembly GCF_040938575.1). Classification (NCBI taxonomy): domain Eukaryota; kingdom Metazoa; phylum Chordata; class Amphibia; order Caudata; family Ambystomatidae; genus Ambystoma; species Ambystoma mexicanum. The sequence continues at coordinate 743,788,929 of NC_090934.1, forward strand.
GCACATTGCCCCATTACAGGAAATAAAAAAACACACATTAAAAACAACAAACACTACTAAGAAACATAACAGAAGGTTCCAAAAAGGAAAACCCAAACAAAGAACAGTAAATTAGGAACACTGTCTATTCTAAAACTGACCAGAGCTGTACTCCCACAAAACCCTTCCCCAAAGCTGGCCGAATTCTCACCCTCTCAGTGACACTCACTGGTTTCTCACTCTCTCGTTGTCGGTGACCGGCCTCCACACCCTCACCAGACTCCACCTGCCACCGGGTCCTGTCCCATTCTCAACTGCCACTCCACCACCACCTTCCACTTCCCTGTAAGGTGTAAGTCTACCCATAGACCACACCTCTTCACGCTCAACAATCACAAGAACATTTCTCACGGCCATAATTCTCTTGGGGGCCCAAACCAAACTGTCCTAACATTTGTGCCCAAATCTGTGGAAATCACCCATACCCCAATTCACAGCTACGACTTTCTTCTCCTCATCAAAAACCCTTTTATAATGTTCTTGACCGTCTCTGATGACCCTCACAATCTCCTCCCTGTCCACCAACATGGAGGTCACCATCTCCAACCAACTGGGATACAACCTGATACGAGGTCCCATCTGTTAAGCGAAATGAAAGGAGACACTTTGGTCACTGAGTGAGATGTGGCGCAATATCCCCACATCATGTGTCTCAATACAGTCCACCAATATAACCCAGAGTGCATAGGCAGGTGAATGCCACGCTTAATGAACCTGTCCATCCGCTCCACCATTCATGACCTCTGAGCAAAACTGCACCCCAATCTCTTTTACAATTTCCATTGGGAACCCTTCCCTGAAAAAACACATTCTCAAAGAATGTTATCAACTCCACAGTGGTCGCCTCCCTTACTGGCCTTCAGTTCACCCATTTAGTATGGTAGCCTACCATCACAAAAATTAGTCTGAGGCCACTACCCATCCCACCAATGGACCGCATGACATCAACAGCCACTTGCTCCAAAGCTGATCCGGAAAACCCAGAGGAATGAGAGGTGTCTCTCTTACCATCTTATTCTTATCACTAGCTGAACATGCCATGCACTCTCTCACTCTTTTCTACACCCAACAATCCACTGCCCATCTGGCAACCCTTGCACTCAGGGACTGTGCTGTATCCCTAGAGCCCCCTACCAGCACTTGACATCTGATGTCTGCACTTACCCTTGCACTTGCCACCGGCTGCCCACACTTTTATGTATTGTCTTTATGTATTTTACTGTTTATCCTATGCACTGCACTGACCCCTTCCCCTTTTCCCCATACTTTTCCACTTCCCCCCTCCCCTGCACTTGCGGGATCTCAATGTCACCTGGGCTAGTAAGATCGTTGTCTCCGTCTTCCCTCTGTTCTCCCTCCAAGGCCTTGTCACACCTTGAAACACTTGTGTATAGGCTCGTTTTAAATGCTGTATCATATCATATATCACTGTGGGCCAACATAACCTTTGTCTCAAGTCTTCTTTTGGTACCTCTGGTCCCAAATGCCCTTGATGAGCCAAATCAATAAAATGTTCCTTAACTCCTTCCAGACAGATGCCTGAACGCGCAGGTCCCTTCCTCTAAAACCTAGGTTCCACACACTTCACCGTCCTTCGTCTGCCCCAAAATGAACCAGGCACATCACTGGAATCTCGGCCACTCTCTGGACCCAGCAAAGACGGGCAAGGTACCCGCTACTGCCCTCTCACCAACCAAGGGTATCTCCCCAACCGAGGGTGTCTCTCGCCACTCACCGCGTTCAAGGCTGGTGCAGCAGTGTCCAGAAGACCTTCACTTCTGGGCCTCTGCAGGCTCCTGCCACCCACGCACCACAGCCTCGTCGCCAATGAAAAGATGGGTGGAAACCAATTCAGAGGTAAGCTTCTTTATTGTGCCTGCAGAGTAACACAGCTCACTCTCTGACTCTAATAATCAACTGACACTGAATGCCATGCAGTCCCCCGCATTCTAAGAACCTACACGCATCATAACACATGCCCAGAAGCTGTTTACATCATAACAGATTGAAAAGGACATAATTTTAGGATAACATATATACTTTATCACTTTCCAAAATTCTTTCATCGCTTACACATAGAGCAAAACATTTTCATTTTACAATAAAAGTGTGATTTAAATTTCCTGTGTGTGAGGGTCATTTTCTAAGTGGTCGGGATCAGAAAAAGCATCATAACGACAGACGTTACACCTGTCTTTACACCTATTTTCTGATCTGTGGGTTTTGTTTTGGAGCAGAGCAGGGCATTGAATGGACAAGCCTTGTCCTTATACTTCTCTGATCCATTTATAAACACCACATGATTTAAGACCAGCATATATTTTCATGCTTGCATTAAACCAATAGACCCTTCTGGAAGTCACTGGCCCTTTTTGCACGAGACCCGGTCCACTCTGAGCAAAATCCACATTGAGGAAAATTACATCTTGTACCTTTATTTCTTTGCATAACACATGAGCATAGTGTTGAACTCTTATGCATTTTGCTATAATTTTATTGATTAAGCCAGATGCCTGATTAGCCTAGTGACCGTCTGAGTGTATGTGGGCTTACATGAGGTTGTGGCAGCCTACTCTGTGATCATTGTATTGTCATTTTGCTTGGCATGTTTTTTAGTCAAGTACTGTAGTCTCTGTTTCATCCTCATTTTGCAGAGGGGTTATTTGAACATACTTTCTAATGCTAGTGAGGATAGAGTTCGACGTTCCTTACTGGGCAACGAAGGAAGACGTTTGAATGATGGACCACACAGAGTAGGAATCTGGAGGTTTGGCCATAGTTCACCTCAGTGAGTCAATAGAGCAAGGCCCCCCTCCGCATCTTCCATCATTTTCAGAGTCTTTGGCTAAGCTTCAGAGCAGGCATTTATCAGATGAGATGGCCTCTTTGATTTTCTGATGGCGCACGTTAGGAAAAGCACCCTGCCTCTCTTCTGCCCAAGGCCTATTGTCTGAGAAAAGAGCCGGTATGATAGCTCTGCAAGTTAACCACTTACAGCGCATTAAGCGCATCATGGATCTGTGTGCAACCTTCAATCACTGTTTTTAATTCCAGCAGGGTAAAGTACTATATCATTATCTGGACTTGTTTCTAAGTCCTAGGTGTTTCCAGGTACAAAAGGTATAGTTCAAAGGGAAAGGTATGGTATGCTTAGATCTCCACTACACGTTCTGCAATGGACTAGTGTTATTTCATCATCACCTGAGAATGCACAGGAAGACATGGCGTTCTAGGAATAGGAGACAGTTGGAAGGTAGTATCGAACTAGCAAGTCTGTATTTACTGGTATATTAGGGTGTACTTCGTCTCCTGGAGGTCTCCTAACTTTATGGTGTGTTCAGTCCTTCGTTATAACAACTGACAGCTAGTAGTTCCTGCCTCGCTGCTACTGAATGCCACCCTCCAGCGGATCTATAGAGCATTGACAGTGAGCTGTGGGTGCCAGGTCCAGCTCTTCCTCTTCCTGCTAGACTCCATTGGTGGCACTGGCATAGGCTGCAGCATGTGGTCCCTGAAATGAATGAGTGTATGTGCCCCCCTAAGAATTGTTCACACCTGTGGTACTGGCAATGAGCATTGGAGGCCATGGTGCACGGGGCATGAGACACAGTCATATCGGCGGTGAGTCTCCATGCAGGCAATGGGGCATTCAGGCCACAGTGTAGATAGTATTGGTTGCTTCTCAGCAGGGATGTCTTACAAGGCATGAGTCATCAGAGCAATATCTTGACTGCATCTGAAGTCGTTCCATGCTAGGGTAGATGCAGCAGCAAATTACACGATCACGGTTTACCCTGAAGCTGAGGACATTTTTCTTGTCCTAGAAATCTGGATTGCAGGGTATACTTTAGAATGCAATAGGAGCAGAGTTCAGGAGATCTTATAGTATTTCCGTGTTTTCTTGCAAACTTGGAAAACTATTAGGATTCCAGCATTGCATAATAAAAGACTAAACTACGAAAATAACTGTTGTGTGCTTTTTTTGACTTCTGTTTTTGGGCAAAAAGTTGTTTGTGATCCCTTGAACAATAACCACAGTGCAATTTGAATTGCCATAGTTGTTCTTTTTTCATTTTATGAAGAAAAATATTTTAAGAAAGTGTATTTTGTAATGCTCACTTCCCATCTATCAACATATATTAAGAAAAACAATTGATAACTGTGGAATTCCATCATTTGAGAAATGGGGCTATTTATTTCAGAATTTGTATACAAAGCATATGACTCCTGGTTCCCACATCACGGTCTGCAAAAAACCTTCCACCGATTACATATACTATTTAACACTTACACAATGCCTAATCGCTTCCAAAAACCTACAATGGCTCAAATTAAAGAAATATGTCTACAACAGCTGTAGTTGGTTCCTGGACACAGTAGCAGGTAGCATCAGGAAAATGACATTGAGCTTTCACAGAATGTGAGCACATATGTAATGTCTATTTGTCATAGGATTTCCCTGTGTGCAGAAAAATAAATGCCCGAGAGCCTACAGAGCAATGCTGGAATAGGAGAGATGATATCCCTGTTCATGGTGCCTGATAGTAATGGGGCAGAAGCACGTTTGAAGGTGATTGAAAAGTGTATTTGTCACCCTGCGGAAAAGCAATGCACAATCATCCACATCACACAACACCACAGCTCTAACCAGTGGAACAAATGTGTGTGCTGTCAGAAGTATTTTTACGCACTGCATCAGAGTTCCCTGAAAACAAAATATGCCTTCACACCAGTCTTATCTGCGAGTTCAGAACGGGACACGGTAAGTCACCATATCAATGCACGTCGCTTGGACTGAAGGCATACATAGCATCTTAATGGAGAGCCAGGCTTTACATTGTAAGGAGAAACAACAGAACTGAGATTCATGGCTTTTTGAAAACAGACTCCCCAAAAAGTGCGGGAAGCTGAGCGGGGAATCCGTTACATGCATTTCACCACTGCATGCAGGGAATACGTCCGCATCTGTGCCAAAGTCACAGTTTTGATGCAGGTGGCGAGGCAGGGATCTCTCTGGATTCTGCCCTCTTTTTGTACCATATGATATGTTGATCTGGAAGTGAAAATTCTTAATATATTATGTGGAATGTTGTCTATATTTAAGTATTAACGTGTTACGTGATGCTTTAGTTTTATGGAGCTTGATCTTTGAAATGCACCTGTTTGGATTCCAATTCTGAGCAGGCAGAGCAGGGTCGTCATTTCACCAAAATGCCAGGGGTAGCGGAAGTGACATCACACGACCCTTGACCCCTGATGACATCACAGGAAGTGATGTCATTTGACCCCACCCTGGAGTAATATTGCGAGAAGCGATGGAACACTACCACCTGTTGACAAAACAGGAAGTGGCATCACATAGCATTGTACACTACGAAAAATATGGTTATGACATCACTATAACGTGATGTACATTTCATACAAGAATGGATCGCCATATGCATCGCTGTGTGTATAGGCCTATATTATCAAATTACTGTGAATGCAAGCAGACGTCCATGACCAAATGATAATGATGTGTTATTATATAGCACTTACGCTTTATATAGAAAAAATATACACCCAATATCACCCAACCTGTGTTGGTGCTCATTTATCGACCTCAGAAGGATGAAAGGCTGAGATGAGGCGTTTAAGAACAGACTAAATCAGTGACTCACCCCCTGAAGTGTGCCTGAAATAAATCTTTAATGAGTCTAGCAATTATTGCATAGAATTCCAGAAAGACACATTACTTGGTATTCCCATTCCTTCTTATTTAGGGTCAGTGCTGAAAGTGTTAGACTTGTGGCACTCCTGTTCTTATTTTTCTTATTTCTTTTAAGGGGCGTGGACAAGAAAGCCACACACTCCAGAAGTAAAGAGCCACATGGTGCTGGCCACAGCCCAGGAGCTTGCATTCCAAAAAAAATAATAATCTTTTTTTGTTTTTGGGTTTTTAATTTTTAGAGGTCGCAAGAGAGACCTCAGAGGTCGCAGTTGCGACCTCTGGTGACCCCTAAATGACATCCCTGAGGCAGAGACCGACGGGATCCGCTGCAATGGTGGATGCATAAGCTCCATGCCAAAAGCATAGCGTACACCTCTGGCCTACTGGATCAGTATCCCCATCTGCAGTGCCTGCTCTCCTGTGGCACACAGCAGGTTCAGTGGGCACAGGAGCCCTCTGGCAGCTGCAATGACAGCCCAGTCATTGTAGGGAAGGGGCTGCATTTAAGATATTCACCCATTTTCCCAAAACCACATAAATACAAGAGTTACTATCCTGGTGGCAGTTGTAAACTTTAGATATGACACATACTTGAGTTAGGGTATGGTGGATAGCTTGACAAAATACAATAGATGCAAGTTACCAACAGTGCATAGGAACATTTCCCAACACATTTTCATGATGCCTTTCCCCACAATATATTCCATTGTAAACAGATATGTTCGCACTGGCTGTGCCCATACATTTTCATGCTAGCTGCAACAATATGTGCCTGTATTCCCATATTAGAACATATTCATGTTTGCTTTGGGCATAATGCCTGTAATGATGCCATAAGAGAAAATGCCCAAGCTGGCTCTGCCAAAATATGCTAGTACCCACATGTAAAGACATACTCCTGTTGGCCTTGCATTAAAAATGGCATGCCACAATACAAAAACATGTTTAAACTGGCTGCTCCAGACACATAATAACACCCAACATGTTTCCTCATCATAGATGCCCAGTACAAAATGCCATGCCACAGTAAGACATTATAGCTAGATTGGTTGCACCAAAATGCCAGTCTAGCCACATAATAACACTCATTGGGCCTCATTGTGACTCTGCTAGTCCGGAAAGATCGTTGGCTGTAAAACCGCCACCACTGTTGTTTCCGGACCGGCTCATTAAGAGTCCTGCAGGTGGGAGGTGTCACTCCCGCCAGGTCTAACCTGGCGGGATTTACACCACCCGCCTGCAGGCGCAAATGGAAACACTGGCACCGTCATAGACGGAACCAGTGTTTCCATTGTCCCCATCCCCATGGAGTCTATGGGACTCCATGGGAATGGGCACTTACAGAATTCCGCCTCCGGCATTCCCGGGTCACCGGGGTCATAATGCCCCGGTGATTCCGGGAATCACGGAGGCGGAATGGTAATACGGGTCCGGCGGTAGCCTGCCGTTTTTTCCGGCACGTTTACCACCAGACTCGTAATGAGGCCCATTGTGTTTTTTTCATCATAGATGCCAAGTAAAACATGCAATGCCACAGTAAGATATGAGAGCTAGACTGGCTGCACCGAAATGCCAGTCTAGCTATGTAAAAACTCTTATCATGTATGCTTTATCATAGATGCCCACTAAAAAATGTCATGCAACAGTAAGAACTAGGTATACTGGCTGCATTAAAATGTGAGTCAAGGCACATACTAATACTGCTCATGCTTGATTTATCATAGGTGCCCAGCAAAAAATGTCATGTCACAGTAACAAATGGCTATACTGGCTACATCAAAACGACAGTCTAGCCACATAATAACACTTATCATACTTGCTGTATCAGGACCTCACAGGCTCTCAATGAATCATCACAGCTTCTCCTGATCAGGGGCTTTCCAGTCATGGATCATCTGATGAGTCTGGTCCGCCCAGATTCATCTTCAATTCTCAGGCTAGGCTTATCCCCTGAGAAGGGTTTTAGGCAGACATAGGGTCTATGATCAGATGATGTATTAATGGTCTCCTGCACCACAACCTTAAAAACATCCACCATCGAGGAAGCCATATGTCTGCTGCCTCTATCCTCAAGTGTAGAATTGTCCTACATGCTAGGCGCAGAGGAACGTGGGGCGCTTGGAGGTACAGCCATGATGGTACCTACAGTGAATGCTGCAGCGAGAATGGGCACTGCGTTGAGCAAGGCGGGACTTGAGCTAGGAAGGGATGTTGGGCTAGCCTGCAACCCTGTCCAGGTGGTTAAAGTCCATAGAGGATAGAACACTATTGGGTCTTCCCCATTTATGATAAGGTGAAATGTTGGTGAGTCGACTTCACATGGACCATAGCAGATCAGGATACTGGTCCCAACTAGGCCTGGGGCTTTAACTATTTACTGGACCTGGCCGGCGAGGGGCTCTAGGGCAGTTGATGGAGGGGTGCGCTCCATTGGACACCACCAATAATGAAGCAATGTTGTGGCTTTATTCCCTCACCCTCAGTCCAGCTTCCTACATGAAACCTCCATGCAGATGGTGCCTGACTGTCCTGTCAGTATCAAATCTGGTAAAATCACAACATATCGATTATACTTATATATAAATCAAATCTATTCACAAACATTGCACAAAATAATTTGATGTACAAAAAAAGACAGAAATGTACTGTGGCAATATTTACACTAACTCCGAAGGTGGATAGGAAGGGTATAGGAATTACCAGGTAGGGTAGGTATAGGCACACCAAAGGGTTAACCCAATAGCAACTCCATAAAATGTAGCGTGGGGTAGTTCTACTCGCACTTGGTGGGAGACGTGTTGGCGGACACAGTAACACACTTTTGTGGCCTATTAGTAGCAAGGATTCTAGCTGCAGGAGGTTCAACAAACAATGCAGGCACTTCAGGAAATAGCATCTTTTATTGCGTTTTAGCAGGCTCCAACCCCAGAATGGAGTCATATGATTCGGTGGTGCAGAACTAGTCACAGGTGTGATTAGTTTTTGTTTCATTCTCTGGCATAGACTCTGAGAGAGGAGCCAGTGCTGCTGAACTCCATACGCTGATGTATAAAAATGAAAGGACAGTAGCTGCTGGAACGGCATTAGGAGTTCTTGCTTATGCATTCAGGGCCCGATCTCATCTTGGCGCAGTGCGCGTGCTGAATAGCACGGCTCACTGGTATAGGAAAGTGTTCATATAGACCCGTGCGGTCTATATGAACACTTTCATTCAAAGCGAGCAGCTTCAACGTTGCATCCTGCAACGTTGAAGCTGCTCGCATTGGTTTAAATAAAAGTGTTCCTTTACACCCGTGTGGTGTATAGGAACACTTTCATTTAAAGCGCGCAGCTTCAACATAGAATCCTGCAACGTTGAAGCTGCTCGCTTTGGTGTAAATTAAAGTGTTCATATACACCTGTGCGGTGTATATGAACACTTTCATTTACACCAAAGCAAGCAGCTTCAACGTTGCAGCAACGTTGAAGCTGCTTGCTTTGGTGTACATGAAAGTGTTCATATACAACACGGGTGTATGGACACTTCCATTTACACCAAGCAAGGCTTCTTGTGGCACTCCTCCAGGTTAACGGCACCAAAAAAGGGTACCGTAAATGTGCGCTAGTTTAGCGCACATATTAAACTGGAGGAGTGCCACAAGAATAGGCTTCCAAAAAGCCAGTTTACGAAAGTGGCGGTTGCTAGGTTGGTTTCCAACCCATCCCAGCAACCGCCACATATATTCCAAAATTGGTGCATTCCTTCCGACTTTGGAGGAATGCGCCAACTTCAGAATAGGTCTTAAGTACCGAAAAGGTCATTAAGCCTTTTAACCCCCTTTTCGATAGTTAAAACCAACTTGAGAATCGGGCCCTCAGAGTATTGTAGTTTTTTGGACTGTGTTTTCTTTCTTTCGTTCTTCAAGAAACCTGTGTTAACATCTGCTTGAAACTTACGAATCAGCGCTTCCCTCAGTTGTACTCCTTGCACTTCATCCTCCCTCATCCCTTCTCTGTCTGCACTTGCACGTTCTGAATGTACACAAGGCCTAGTTGGACCGTCTCTCTTCTTTCTCTTCACTGTTATTATATTTGTCTCTTAATTCCCATGTGCCCTCCCCATTTACTTAATGTATAAGCGCCTTACAAATGTACAATAAAATAAACACAAATAAATAAATACATTCAAAACAATCTCAGAGAATGCTTCTGGATTGGGCATCCTCGTTTTCAATATACTTTGCAGGACCATTACAGGAATGGACATATGTTCTTTAGAACACGAAATTGTGTGCAAGTAAGGGTCACATTGGGATTCTGTGTGTTCTCTGGTGATGCATGCACACTCCCAGCAGGTCTAAAGACATACTCAGAGGCACAGGCAGAGATGCAGTGTTATGAGAGGCACTCTATTATACACTGAGCACATGCCCCAAAACATTGTAAATAAAATAATCAGATGGATCACAGACCAATAACCCTCGAATAAACAAAAGGAAAAGACACCTTCTTGTGTTGATAGAATTATGCATTATAAATGCCGAAGTGAGCTAAGGAAACCCATCTCTATCCAGTGACACGAATGCTTTTAAGGTGGAAACAAGTCATATCTACCAATCAACTCTACCCACTGCTCTGACTGCAATGGAATTGAGGAATCCTTTTTCTTCTGGTTCAGTGGACAATCACAATCCTCTTTTTTCCTGTTGCTAAGGTTAACGCACAGTCAGCGGACACTGGCAGTCGATTGGTGCAGCTCAAAGGTGTGTCTGTGAAACACAAGAAACCTGCAGAGGAGTACAGGAGGACCTGTATGTGGGCAAGCGATAACCTACCGCAATCAGAAGAGAGGTAAGGTTGGAGATCATAGAGAGCACGCAGTCCAAAGAAAAGATGCAATAGGCAGAGGTCCTGTGCCCAGGTTTTCTCAAAACAATCACATTTGTATGGAGGTAGCTTGTGGATGGCTCCACAGATGATCTGCCAGGCGATACTCATAAAACATGCTAGATATCTTCTCCCATTGAAACAGCACAGAGGTAAACAACATCTAATCGTCCCTCTAACTACTATTCCAAAAGCAGTAAGCCGAACAGCGTGCCATATCCGGCCTGTTAACACCTTCCCTGAAGGTCGATCTAAAACCCTGAAAAGGTAGCCAACATCCATCACATATAACAGAAAACAGTACTACATTGCCAAAATTAAATTTAGAAGAAGAAATTGACCTATACCTGAAAGCCATGGCCCAGAAATATCTAGTGTCAGTCAAACAACACTGGGCTAGCACTTCCGACCCAGATGTCAGCATGCTGATGAATTACAGCCACGTGGCCCAATGCGTCTATGTATGGCGTTCCAATACCTAAATCCAAGGATCAATGCCTCAGCCACTCTCCAAAGTGGGCAGGGTGTGCCATTTATTCTAAGCAGCAAGGTGTCAGCTCCAGCCTGACTTGGACAAACAAACGAGCCCCTGAAACAACCATAGGTACTCCCAGGAGGAAGGAGGAGCAGATTGAAGCTTCACATCACGGTTATGTACCCAGAACTCAGAAAAACAAGCTTCCAACAACCTGAAGGAGCTGGTATATAGCTCTACAGCACCCCAGAAGCTGCCCCCTCCCCACCCATACCCATAACCAAGGACCTTGAGAGAGGTGAATTAAGTTATAACGTGCATACAATGCCACAAACGCAGGCCTGGCTTCTCAAATAACACCTTAGAGCTAATGTCGTAAGTTGCAAATGTGCAACTGGCTGTGCAAAGAAATACATTATTCACATGTGTGGGTGTTGTTTTGGGGATTGTCTTGTGGTTGCTTGTAGCTAGTTTCCAAGTGTTTCAAAGAACTGTAACATGAAAATAAGAAAAGACATGAAAAGAGAAAATCAAACTGACAACGTGCTTAATAAAGTGTTTTTCGCGAAATAGTGAAGGGAAAAAGTCCAATGAAATTCAAAGTGAACTGTACTGCGATGCATTTAAAAATCCGAACGCGAAGCCGCGCAAGATACATTAATATAATTTAGGATAACAACCTTTGAATAGGATGAAGAACGGGTGATCAGGGCGTGAAAGTCGGTGATACGCGGAAAGGTTTAGCAAAGTGCAAAAGCGCTCCCGCGCTGGGTTCCCCCAGTATGCATGTAGGGCCTGCAGGTGGATAATCAGCATAGGCCTAAAAAGCCCCCTTACCACTGGCGGGATGGACAATGTTATTACAGCCATGTAACTTTATACCTTAGTCATTTCTCTGCTGCACCAAATGAGTGCACTTGATTCAAAAGAGCGCATTGAAACATTTCTTGCAGAATAAAGGTGGAATGCTTGAACTACTAAAACTGTGCAGACAAATGAAGAACCCCACAATTCTTAGCAGCTAAAATCTATCTAGTAGAGCTTTAAACATGTCTACGCAAAGCCAACCGTTTTGCCTGTTGTGTAGAAGTGGAATAGCCATTTGCCAGGCTTTGGTATAATGGTGCTTCTTGGTTATAAAATGGCAACAGCTGGAAAAGGATATGAGTACGAGGGCATATAATAGCAGTGCCTGGAAAATGACTACCTAATACCTTTACACAAGTTGCCACTGCTTGTTTTGAACAGATATTCAGCTGGAAAGACACGCCCACTGCTTATCAATCATGTGGCTGAAGGTGCACTTGGTTAAACCATTTTTTGTACTTCAGGAGCCCATTTACAGGTGACATTACGCCATTAACTCTCAGAAGACTGTTTTGAGATAACCCTGACAGGCCCTTCACAGAACATAGTGAAATATTACTGCTTGATAGAGCTAGCTCAAAGAGATCCCAGGAGCATGTGATGTAGGCAGGGAGGGGCAAGTAGTGGGTGGGAATGGCCAAAGTGATTGGCATGGCCCTGGGCAAACAATAGGTGGGTAAATATCTTAGCTCTGTATCCCTCCTCCCATGTCCTCTACTTCTTATCCATACTCCAATGCAATAGTTTCTGCTCATATCTGGTGCTCTGGGGTACATGATTTGCAAAAAAGTTCTTCAGCACATAATCAAAAGTTGTTTAGTTAACCTGAAAGTCAAGTCTGTCCTTCCTTAATTCACCTTTAACATGGGAAGTGACTGCAAGTCTCTCGGATGTACTTGCTTCTTGGCAGAGACATGAGGATTCTGTGCTCCTGTTCAATGTTTTAGTTCAACTACATCCGTCCCTTTTTAATGAGACTTACATCTGACCAACAACAAATAATGCTGAGCTAATAACTAAAATAGAGCCCTGCAATTAAACCTGTAGTGGGAAATCTTGTTTTATTATATCTTTATTACATCTACTAAATTACAGCATCTCTATCATATGAAAGATCTAGAAGTGCATTATTTTAATAGGCTGAGCTTTTTGTTTGGTGAAAACAACTTCAGGATCATTCTTCATTTACAATTGACTCAAACTATCAACAGTGCATTTCTATTGCACAGAGTAAGTGAAAGAGAGAATATAAGACGGCAATTACAATCTAACACATTTTGTGCAATTTACGAACAATGACAAGTTCATTAGCCCACTTTAAAAAGAACAATTAAAACGTTATTACATTGATTCATATTCATAATTTCTTTCTCAGGAGCATTATAAAGAAACTACAAATACTCAGAACGCAAGTATTGTATGTGCTATTAAGATGATATGATATGATGTGGCATTTATAACGCGTCTGCACACAAGTGTTTGTAGGCGTGAAACTGTGCTTCTGTGGCTAGACTGGCATTTCAATGCCGCCGGTCAAGCCATTTTTTATTGCGGCATGGCATTTTATTTATGGCCTACTACTACGCGAATGCCAGAATGGTGGAGGGGGGCTGTTGGGAGACCTGGGGCAGGCACTGATCACAAGTAGCATGGAAGCAGTTCCTCAGACCAGGCTGGAACACTGCATTTGTGGCTGCCCTTCAGACAACTGGAAGCAGAGCCAAACAAACGGCCTGACAGTGAAGTAGAGCTGGAGGCCAGCTCTTTGACTGAATGAGGAGCTGCCCACTGGCACAGCACTAAAGATGATCACATATGGCAGCAACCGGAATCTAGTGGCCATTGATGTCAGAGTAAAAAACAGATTTCCCTAAAGTTCTTGGAAAGTACTGTATATGGGGAAGGTTAACAAAACATGTGCTGATTCAGTGCAATATAGCTCTTTGTGTAGCATGCTGAAGGCTGTACACATTATATATGCCTTTATATACGTCTTAATATGTAGCATATATACCGTACATGAATACTTTGTATCCATATCTGTCATCAGGAGACACAATACCATCCTCACTAACAATAATTAGCCTAAACCAATACAGAACCTTTCATCTGATCTCCACAAATGCAGCAGAAAAAAACTATCGGCGATCTAGCCATGAGGAGGAATGCACCCACTTGAGATGTCAAACTAAAATCCCTATTAAACATCTCTCCCAACTGTTTGTTATTCTCTCATGTATTGACTCTGAGTGTGGTTGTACTCTGATGCCTGACAATATTGAAATAACCCTCTTTCGGATGGATTAGGTATTGCACCTTCAGGAAGTGCATAAGGGCAAAACCTCCCCCAGTCATCACAAAGAACTGCCATACGTCACCATCATACCAGTGCTGATAGTCACTGTCAAAGAGGCAGATAAAGAACAACCCTAGAAATCAATTGGTCAAAACGCAAAAGTTCACAATAAAATAGCTTATGAAGTGACTGAATTTCCTTGAAAAATTCAAATATAATCACAAACCATCCTTGATCTTTGCAGGATTGTGCAAGTAATGCAGAATCAATGTCAGGAACAATGTGCTGGAGTATTGTCAGATCAGGTCACACAAATCACAAGCGTACACAATGGAGCCCCGGCTTTGAAGTAGGGTGGTCTCCCTCCTGCTGGAAGACAGCAACAGAATGTACTCTAAGTTCTGTCAGAAGATCATTGTCATGAAGTTGACTGGTCATGGGTGTCACCATTTATTTTCCCATGACCGTAGGAAGACATCACTCATAATTAGAATGAAACCCATACATGTTGGTTGGTGTGCAGCAAAGGTGTCTTTAGTAGGGTTCAATGTTAGAATGCTTCACGAGCTCCAGAATCACCTAAGGTTTTCATTGTTACATGCATACGAATATTTTATGCTTGAGGTTTATGATTTATGATGTATTATCCTTACCAAAGTGCATTCCTGATTATATGACACATAAACCCCAATTTAAAATGGGGAGCATCAGATGTAAACATAATGCCTCAATGCAAGCTTTCTTGCGCATGGCAAATAAACACTGGGCTCATAGGGCCTGTATGTAGCACCTGCACACTCACAAATACAGAGCAAGGGCATTTGCAAAACAAATACTGACCAAAGCGTGACAAATATCCGCTGTACAATGCATAATACATGGTCTGTGTAGGCCCCTTTCAAACTGTTCTCTATTCAGTAGTGTGTGTAACAATGAGTTTGTCTCCTCGAGAAATCAAAGTGTGATGGGGACAGAACACATCGCCACTCAGTTAACAGCAACACGCTTTTTTTCCCGAAAAAAGATACATCAAAAAGCCAATTAAAGGAACAATACAGCAATTACACAGTATTGTCACTCATAAGCACTGTAATTTTACTAGCAGAACATTTTTGATTGGAAATTAAAATGCATGAAATTGCATGTCAGATGAAGTCTAATAAACAATGGTTCTGTGGAAGCTCATATATCAGAGAAAATTACACATAATAAGACCATTTACTGTCTATCATTTCATAATCACAGAATATACAAAAAGCACTGCAATAACTTAATATAGTGATGTCTCAAATTCACGCTCTTTACAGATAATAAACAACAATAACGTTTGACCCAATTAAGCTACAGCAGCCATGCTGCCTTTTTCCTCCATTTGCCTTGATTTGCACAAAAGACATGTGCATGCCCTCTGACACCTGTCAGTCATTTCATTGGTCCTGAAGAGACCAGTCACCCCCTGAGAGGGAGGTCTATGGATGGACCAGTGCAAGCACCAGCCATGATTTCTGCATCCCAGATGGACTTTCTCTTTCAATTTTGACATAAGGGGGGAAGCACTGCTTAGCCTCTGATCAATGAGATATTAAAGCAATCTTTATATGGATTTAGCTTGTCCTCAAGCAGAGCAAAACTGAAGTTCCTGACTCACTTGATTTACATGACGACCTTCCTTTTTCTCTTTTGAAAAAGTGCAATCTATACTGTGATGAATAACCATCAGTAAGGAAGACTTCAGCCAGGAAAATGGTTTTCTTTTCTTTATTAATGAAACTGACACTTAGCGGTTTCTTGACCCCGACTTCTTGCCTGCTGTAGACAATGAACACTTGTGGGCGAGATTACAGCCAATCTGGTGGCCAGGAACGTGGACTGACTCTGACAACGAAAGCCTGTGCTCAGTGTTGCCGATTGCTGCCTAACCAGCACCACAATCTTGTTTCCAGCCTATGCCCTCACGGGCAACCCTGTGACACCCACAGCCTCTGCCCCCCTGGATATCTGCCCGCACCACCTCCACAAGCACCACTTAGCTGCACTTACGAGGTGTTTATCCCCTTCTCACTGACATCTTTCCTTCTGGGCATGAGGTTCTAGGCACCATGGAAATAGTAAAATGACTTACTTCTGGTCTCCTTTTACGAGTGGTGGCCATCTTTGATTTTTAAGTGAAATCAGTTAGCCCAGTACTGGCAAAGCCGATTTCCCCTAAAGAAAGGTAATTGCCATCAGCTGGTGTGTTAACAGTGTTAATGGCTGTACATGGAGGCTTTGAAAGCTGGTAATGGCCCTATGCCCTTGTGGAAGACCCTTGCTCCAATGATGCCTATACCTCGGTTTAGAAAGCCATTAATGGCTGGAAACCTTGCCCCTCCACCCCCCATTAATGCTATAATGTTTATTAAGGGCTCATATGAGCTGTGAGGAAATTACTTCTGCCCCATAGGAGTACTAGGATGAGTAATGGCTAAACCACCTACTCATCCCTCACGTTTATACAAAACACGAGTGATCCCAATCATGAAGGCAAAACAGGCACAGCTGAGAGATATACCTCCTTTTCCTTTTGTGGTAATGTGGGCCAAGAAAAGGCTATACTCTCAGTAGGGGTGTGGATGTGATCCAATAGTAACCCAAACTGCAAAGCACAGCAGTCCAAAATAAAGGAATGTCCAATCAAGGTTCTACATAAATGCATTTACTTTAATTAAACACCCCAATGTACAAACAACTATTAAAACACTATGTTAAAATCCACCCCTGTGGAAAGAACATGGAATATGCAAAATATAGAAAGATGAAGAACTTTGATTATTGAAACAGTGGTGAATAGGCAATAAGCAACCACAAGGAATTTAAAAGGCTCTGGGCCTGAATCACAGAGCGTTTTCCAATCGGATTACGCCACTATAAAATACTTCTGTGAATCAGGCCCTATGTCTCTGTGAAAATGGTGAAAAAGTGACCTTTCCATTCTCTAGGACCCACAGATGGACCAGGGGTAGGTATAGGTCAATAGTACCATTTCACTAGACTTAGATGATTCAACAGCATCAAATCAGGCTTCCAGGTGTTTTGCAAGCCGGTCTAATCAGGTTTGGCCGCATCAAGTCGTATAGTTCCAAGCAATGAGTGGGCATAGAGTTGGTTTGAAGCAGTGGCTCAGAGCAGTTCGAGTTCAGCGTTCAAGCAATGCAGTTCAGATGGCTCACCAGGGTCAGTTTAAAGATTTTTCCAGTTTGAGATGTGGTAACTCCTGGTTAGGGTATGCTAGTGATGCACCAGTTCAATTAGAGGCCCGATGATGGTTTGAGACTGTGATGCTGATGATACGATGTCTGGCTTGACCAGGTGGCATTTCAATGTCGAGCCAGTTTGAGTTGCTGGTAACCACTGTATTGAGTTGATGCTTGACGCAATGCTTCCAGTAGCTCAACATGAGGTCCGGCATTGAACGGTTGGTTCAAGCCGAATCGGTTATGGGATCAGTTTGGCATGAGCTGATTCTAGATTGCAAGCAGCAGCGATTCGAAGTTTCAGGAGAGTGCCAAAAGCAGCACTACCAGGTCTTGTTGGTTTGATTGGTGGCGAGCTGGGTTTGGAGATCACTCTAATCAGTTTGATGGCAAAGAAAAGAGATCCTGGCTGTTCTGAATTTCAGAATGCTCTGAGTCCCAATCCAGGGGCTCAGGAACAAGATAGGTCCTTGTTCTCGTGCTCCCACCACGGGGGAGGCTGCCAGAAACCTACATGGCCCTTCACATACAGTGAGGCCCTGGGTACCACTGTGGCTGGCATACATGCAGGTTTTGCTCCAGAAAGTCACCCCAATGTGCCCTGGCGATGCTTAGGGAGCAGTGCTGCCCTCTGCCTTGGATACTCAGTCTTCCCCTCACCGGTGGAAGGCTTTGGAAACTCAGCTCTCCCAAAAGAGGTCCTTTAGTATCCGGAAGTGAAACAAAGATGGAGTGGAAGATCCCTCTTTTATAGACAAAGGTCCACAAGTGACTGGATAAAAGTAAGCCTGCGTTAGGGAGCCCAACCTTTGCCTTTAAGACAAGTGGTCTTTGCCTTCTGACATCATAACAAATTAATTGTGTGAAGGGAAGTGGAGAGGACAGGATGGAAAGAGAGATACAGAGGGAAACAAGATGGTGGAATCCTCCTCCAAAGATGCAGAGCTCCCTCTTTTGACATTTATCCCTCCCCTTCCCTTGACCACAGCATGTAAAGACCATTGATATGCAATACCCTGGTGTGAGGCTAGACCATTTGTGCAGGGCATTCCCCTTGATTCATGTTTCCCAGGACAGCTCCTGCTAGGGGTCTGTCTTGCTGGTGAGAGGTTTTACCTGACATCACAAAGGAACAAAGAGAGGCAGCACCAATGATCCGCTCCTGCTGGGTGCAGCAGAGACAGCCAGGCTTGGGGGTATACACACAGCCTGTCCAAAGCTGACCTGGGTTACAGAGACAACACATGTATGATACCCGTCAGTCTGGCTTTATTAATTATGGGAAATACTAGCCACCCTATCCTAAACTTAGGTAGGGCTTATAATTAAAGTTTATAACTGCCATCAGGATAGTAACTCTCAAAATGATGTGGTGTTGGGGCAGATGTGCAGATTTAAATAGAGCCTCTGCACTGCAGTGACACACCTGTCATAGCAGCTGTTAAACAGGCACCTGTGACCTGTGAAACTGTCTATGTCACTGGAGAGCAGGAGCTGCAAACCAGAAAGCGGATGGAGCAGTGCATGTTCTGTTTTTGGCACAGAGCTAATGAAAGGGGAGATCTGGCTAGCAGATTTGTATGTCCCAGTTTGTTCAATCATAAATACGAGGCATCACAGAAGGCACGTCCTCATCTTTCTTTATTCATAGTGTAACTGAACTTCCTACGCTTTATAATTCTAGAGTGGTCCTGCCTCCTAACATTCTATCATTCTGAATTCTGGCTAAGCTACAACTAAATGAAACTCTGTAAACGTAACACACAACACCCCCCCCCCCTTACTTATCAATTAACTACTTATTAAAGTGTCAACGACTACATTTGCTCAATCAGTCTCATTCGCTTGCAAGCAGTTCTTTGAGGTCTGCTTCTGATATTCACATCATGGGGCCCATTCCCAAAGGCCACATTCTGTAGATTTTCACCAAAGTCAGAATTTCTCCTTTCAAAATCCATTCCACCCCACTCCATCTCCCCATTATTCTCTGCACACTCCTCCCTTGAAGCAGACCCCTCACCACCACCCAACAGTCCCTCATCATTTGCATACAGCCAAGTTAAGTCAACATTCATGTCACCATTGTTTGATTCATTCATCTCGGGTTTTCCACATTGTTCCCCATCATTCGCATCCCATGTTACTTTTTTGAAAAAGGATACATTTCTTGTGACTTCGCCATCATTACCAGCCACCGTAACCATGGACCCTTTTACATTCTTAACTTTCAACAGAGATGGCCTATATTTCGAGTCTGTTTTCTTTCGCTGCTTCTGCTTTACAACCACCACATCTCCTTCCTGTAACTTTATCTCCGTGGCCTTCCTTTTGCGATCCACCCACTCTTTGGTCTTCAACCGCTTCAATTGATCTCTTTCCCTGATCTCCTCATCTTCTTCGGCTGTGTAATCTTCCAGACTGGGAAGTCTGATTCTCGGCTTGTACCGGATCATTAATTCTGCTGGAGAGTGTCCTGTCACCTCATGAGGGGTGTTTCTATAGTTTCTCAAAATCTGTGAAACCGCTTGGGGAAACGAGATATTGTCCACAACAGCCTTTTGTCGGGTTCTTTTTAAACTACTCATGAATCTTTCCACCATTCCATTTGCTTGTGGCCACAAGGGTGTAATCTTTTGATGTCGGAACCCCATATGAGCAGCAAATTTACTGAATTCATGCCCTTGAAAAGGCGCTCCATTGTCCGTCTTGACAATTTGAGGTATTCCCCACTCACTAAAAAGCTCATCCAAAAATACCACAACATGATGAAATGCCATGGATTGGACTTGTTTTACCAGTGGAAACCTTGAATATTCATCTATAGCCACCAGGAGGTATCCACCTTCTTCCAGGGGACCAAAAAAATCTGCCGCTACCTGGATCCACGGTCCTCTGGGCAATGACACTATCTTCAGAGGTGTCACTTGATTCGTAGAGGACGTCACTTGGCAGGCAAAACAGCTCTGTATTGTATCCTCCACAATCAGATCCATATATGGAAACCATACTTGATTTCTCAGGATTTTTTTCGTGTTGACTACTCCCCTATGCCCCTCATGAGCCAACATAACCAAGGTCTTTCTCAAACTTCTGGGTGCCACAAGCCTACTCCCTCTCAAAAGCATTCCATCTTCAGTTGCAGACAACTCGCTGCTTATTATCGCTAACTTCCTTAAATCTTTCATATCCCATTCCCCTAAATCCTTTTCTTGGCCAATGCAATGCCATTTCCCAGCTCTTGTGAGTTTAACTGCTGCTCTTATCATCGGATCAGCACAGCTTCTCTCCACAAATGTCTTCTTCGTGACTGCAACGGGCAGTGCATTTAGTGATAAATATGAAATGTACTCTTCTGCCTCCATCTGCTTTATTGAGTCCACGATGCTTACCGGATGTCTTGACAAATAATCAGCTGGATTTGCATCTTTCCCTGGCCTGTGTACAATGTTATAATCATACTCTTGCAGTCTCATACCCCAATGCTCAATCCTTGGGGGCATCTTGACTCAGGGATTTCCAAATATTGAAATTAGCGCCTGATGGTCCGTCACCAACACAAAGGGCTTTCCTATTATAAAATGGTTGAACTTTTCGCAAGCCCACACAGCGGTGAGACTCTCCCTTTCCGCCTGTGAGTAGGCCTGTTCAACATCAATTAGTGCTCGGCTAGCATAAGCAATTACTCTTGTTTGCCTATTCTCTAATGTCTCATTAGGATTTGTCTGTGTAAGAATTGTGCCCAATCCTACTGGGCTAGCATCAGCAATCACTTTGGTATCCCAATGAGGGTTGAAGTATGCTAACTGTCTATCATTTGCTAGCTCACTCTTTATCCTTTGGAAACTTTCCTCACATTTTCCACTCCATGCATACTCTACATCTTTCTTCAAGAGATGTCTCAAGGGCTCAGTCAGCGTTGCATATTCTGGCATGTATCTTGCACAATATCCTACCATTCCCAGGAAAGATCTCAACTCGGTCATGTCTCTTGGAGCTTGCAATTTTAATATCACTCCTACTTTCTCAGGATCTGCTCTCATACCGTCCTCTGAGAATATGTGTCCAAAGAATTTCAGGCTCTGTTTGTTTATCTCACATTTCTGTGCATTCAAGGTTAGCCCACTCTCCTGTAACATTTTACACACTTGTCTCAAAGCCTTGTCATGGTGATCTTGGTCACTTCCATACACAAGAATATCGTCACTATAGTTAAACGCATTTGGTTCTGGTGCTATCACTTTCTTGGTGGCCTCTTGGAAAATCTCAGCAGCAGAAGATACCCCAAAACTGAGTCTCTTGTATCTAAATACCCTTCATGAGTACTAAAAGTAGTTATGGGACGAGATTCTTGGTCTATCACCAACTGATGGTAGCCTTGGTTCAAGTCCAATTTGCTGAACCTCTTGGCCATGTTTAATCGAATTATCATGTCTTCTATGTTTGGGCCTGGGTGCCTTTCCTTCAATATGGCTGTATTTGGTATCCTCATGTCCACCCAGAGTCGAAGCCGACCATCAGCTTTAGGAACTACCACCAAAGGCGAACCCCATGGAGTCAGGCCACTCTCCACTCTTTATATGATATAGTTGTCCTGTAGTTGCTTCAGCTCCTGCGACACTCTTTCTTGCAAATGAAAACCCACACGCCTTGGGTGTTGTGGGACAGGTTGAACTGAGCCATCAATGTGTAGATGTACTTCATTGTATCTCAACTTCCCAATTCCTTGGAACAATGTTGGGAATTCCACTTTCAGCTGCCCCAGATTCATCTTCTCTTTCGTCATGGACCTCACCGCGTAGGATCCCGTTGGAATTCCTTGTATCTTTTCAGAGTGATTATACTGTACATCAATGAGACCTAGGTTAGTTGCAGTCTTGCAACTGATGAGGCATCTCCCAACCACATGGCTTTTAATAACATATACTTTGGATGGAATGCAGTTCCCCATGTGGACCAGGTTTCACTCAAACAATCCTATTTTTAACAAAGGCTGTTCCGCTCCCCATTGGAAAATTGTGACTCTCGATGTTTTGAGAGGGTATTGCTTGGCTACCTTTCTGTACATTTCCTCGCTCATAACGTTGACTGTAGATCCAGTGTCCACTAAGAACGGTATATCTTCTCCATGCAAATTCACTATTACTTTTATTGCATTTTTATCACTTCCGTGGTTGCCTATCAGCCTCACATACTCTCTGCTGTATCGGTCATATTCATATTCCCTGTGGTAGTTCATTGGCTCCACCTCTTCCTCATATGACATTATTGGCATTGGTGGATTCTCATACGGGTCTTCATATTTTATCTTCTCTTGAGCTGGTTCCTCATTGTTTGTCATTCTCTGTCCCAGATCTGGCGTGTTTTGATCAACCCTTACAATCTGTAATTCATCCATAGCTCTCACGAATCTCGTCTGAGCCAATTGTGAATGTACTATTTTTTACACCAGGATAAGGCCTCACATCCCTTTCTGTAGGATTGTGTCCTCCACTGCTTCTTTGGACATCATACCTTCTGTTTGCCACAACCTGGGAGTTGTTGTTTAGGAGTGGCATGCCTATTCTTCCTCTACACCTTGTTTGGAAATGGTTCTCTTGTCCACATCGTAAGCATAATTGGCCCATTGTGGGACAGGGCCCTTTGTGGGGAAATTCAAAACCACAGCGGTAGCACTGTCTTTCGCTGTTGCTGTTGCCCCTGCGCATTAGATTGGGTGATCCCAGACCAGGGTGCCTTCGTTGCCATTGGACATTCTTATTCATGACAGCTATAGTGTCTATGTTCTTCGGGTTTTCTATATTCGCCGCTTGCGCGTCCACCCTCTCATAAACTCTTGCCAGTTCTAATAATTCACTCATCGGCAGGGGTTTCTTCAACAAGTGCTTTCTAAATTATGACGACAGGCAACCTTCAATCACCCTCAGCCGTATTGCCTCATCATCATTGAAGTTGCTGAATTCACAAAATTTGATTTTTTAAAAAAATCTCAACACCAACTGGGCTATCACTTCATGAGGGCTTTGTTTGCATTGATTAAAGACATATCTCTCGTAGTCTCTGTTCAATGGGATTATTATCTGTGCATTTCTTGCGGCCACCAATAGTGGATAGGTCGTTCTCTCTTGATGAGGAATCGTCTTGATAATACATTGTATCTCCTTTCCCACTAAATTTGTGAAAATGTCTACTTTATTTGGGGCATTTTGGTCTCCTACAGCCCTCAGGAACTCCTCGAATTCCTCGATCCACTCTTGCCACCTTTGGCCCTGTGTTTCCTGTGGTTCCAGCATAAATGGGTTTGGCCGCCTGAGGTAGTTTAGTGGATTTGTTGACATCAATGTGTTTGCTGCCACCTGGGGTACTTTGTTGTTCATGTGCATCACCAGACTGCGTGTCTTCCAGTGACATTTTGTAATCTTTTTAAGCTGTTTCTATTGTCTTGCTTATCTGTGCATCTGTGTCTCTGTTCACTATATTGCAATTCCAATATTTTATTTGATGGCTTTTATCATTAGTTTGTCAGTTCGTTATATCAGGTTTTTTTTTTGTGCAGTACAGGATGCTTTTAGTGCCTATTCAATCCATTGTGCTTTCCCTCCATTCCGGTTTGTTACTTTCTGTGTTTATTTTTGTTCAAATGCCTCTCTGTGTTTCTGCGACTTCGTTCGTATTTGTTATGACTCGTATCATAAAATTGGGCTCCCAAGATGGCGGCACGTATTTTGACATCCTCAGGTCCTTTACTTTAATGTTTATCGTCGCTCCCTTGACTACGTGCGTCAGCTGGTGTGCGTCAGTCTTTCTGTATGCTAACTTCGCTTGCGCATCGGATCGCGCATCACGGTACGTTGTTTCCATTGAAATAATGCTCGATAGTCCCCAAATTATTCTGCTCATCGGCGCGATGCACACGCTCCCCTTTATCACTACCAAGGTTCATATAATGATTTGTTTCCGCTCCTCCTACCTTGCGCTCCACTGACTCATCGAGCTGTGCCCCCTCTGTAATTTCCGTTTTGTCATTTTTAACAGTACATCTCCACTGCTTTCCTTCGTGTTTATCACGGTTTCATCTGCCTTTGATGAATCTTTTATGTACGCCCAGTTCATCCTCGTTGCCATTGTTATGTCCCAGTTTATTCAATCATAAATACGAGGCATCACAGAAGGCACGTCCTCATCTTTCTTTATTCATAGTGTAACTGAACTTCCTGCGTTTTACAATTCTAGAGTGGTCCTGCCCCCTAAAATTCTATCATTCTGAATTCTGGCTAAGCTACAACTAAATGAAACTCTGTAAAAGTAACACACAACACAGATCACCCTTTCTGGGATGCAGTTACCCACATCATTCAATATAATTAAAGGCCAGATGTATGTTTGTCTGATGCAGTCATGCCCAGTAGCGACTGCCCGCTTCTCCTGTTGTTGCCGCTAGACAGAGCTGTTGATTTAGGACTAACATATTAACACTCTGAAAATGTCTCTCCTCACTCACTTTGGCCCAAGTACACAGGCTTTCACACTCGTTACTTTATACATTAATAAAATGTAAAAAAGGCCAGGGCTTCTACACCCTTGCCAGGTGGCAATTCCTCACACCAGCCTCTTCACTCTTTGACTCAGTTCTCTCGTACAGGTTCTCAGCAAACTCTTGGGCTCCCTTCACAGTCTTTAGCTAACTCTTGGGCTTTCTCAGGCATGTTCTCCTCAGAGACGTTCAGCAGTCTCACAGCTTTCCAGCTTTGACAGGCAAGCGTTCCTTTAAGGGTTTTAAAAACCTCTTGAATTTCTCAGGCAAGTGCTGCTCATAGACTTTCACCAGCTTCTTGGCTTCATCAAGTATCTGTTCCTCAGAGTCTTCATCAAGAGCAAGGCTTTGTGAAGCAAGCATTCTCAAAGATGTTCACTAGCTTCTTGGCTTTGTGAGGGAAGCGTTTATCAAGCGTTTATCAAGCACTTTCACCAGCCTCTTGCTTTTTCTGGCAAGCACTTGTTATGAGGCAGGCCTTCTGCAGAGACTTCCGCCGTCCTCTTGGTCTGGCCAGGCAAGTATTCATCAGAAACCTCCAACATTTAACCTCTTGACATTGTCAGGTAGGCATTCAGAAGAGATTTCCAAGAGCCTCTTGGTGTTGACAGTTACATTTTCACCAGGGACTTCCACCACATGGTATGTTTTGCCAGGCAAGAACTCAGAAGAGGCATTCATCAGTCTCTTGATATTTTCAGCATAGCATTTAGCCGATAAGCCTGGCAGCTTGTCATCTAAATGTGTGGGCTGCAATCAGGTTGGGTTCCTTCCACCAAGGGGAAAGAGTCTGTAGTATGTTGGTATTCATATTTGATGATCCCAAAGAGGCAGCGAATGTGGGAGATTTTGACTCACTAACACTGTTTGACCTCTTGGCAACATTCAGCACCATTTACTATTTCATTATAATCTGCGACCTCTTTTGGTTTTGTTTTGGGGTTAGTGCCATGGATTGGATATATCACATATACTCTTCCTTCCCTTGCATGAGGTTTTTCACCATCTTGCTCCTCTCCCCAGTATTGTTTAATAGCTCTGTACAGCCACTAGTGGAGCTCATCCACTCATACTGTTTTGGATTCTATACCTAAGTGGATAACACTTTGATCATTCTGTTTTCGGGTGAGGAGTTTGTTGCCATTGCTGTGCAATTGTCCACCAGCAAGACCTCTATCAATGACTGGAAAGGTTCTAAGTTGTTCTTAGAAGAACATTTCTCAGTTGTAATTCAGTTCATTCAACAGCATTACTTCTTTTCTTTCACTTTTTAAACGGGACCCCCATACCACCTACCGCATCACTGCCACCCCCACCCGAACCCTGCAATATACCGCCTAATCCTCAAAACAAGTATACCTATTTATTTCCCTACATAGTAATTCTGAAGTAAATTACAAGGGAGCATAACATCGGTAAACCAGTGGAAAGACACAACTGACTTAAAATAAATGCTGGCAAGAATGACATCATATCAGTTTGAGGATGCCCTAACATGTAGTCTCTGCAATGTCTGTCTCCTTCTGAGTGGTTGACTGCCTTGTTCTGGTACCGCTAGGCATACTGGTGACTGCTGCTAGAGTCTGCCTTTCTCCATGGCTTCAATGCTCAAAGGCATTACGATATTTTGTAACACGTTCAGCTTGAAGACTGCATGCTTCCTGCAGGTGCATGCGAATCATGAAAATAACAGCTATCATTGTGCATGTCTGTGGGGCAAGCACCCCTTAAGAGCTATCAATTCTTTATCCAAAATAGTAGAATTGCATTCTGCTGGGGTTAGAGGTTTGGCAATATAGGCAATAGTATATCAATAGTCTATCAACTGCAGTCCACACTTTAGGAGAAAGAATCGCTCCGCCGTGGAGTCACGCACTTCAAGAACATAGCACGCCTTATGATCCAATTGAGCAAGTACTGTTGCAGAGCAAAATTAATTTGTCAGTGAATCAAACACTTCCAATTTCCTTAGACCAGACATACTCAAAAACATTTTCTACCGGGACAACATGTTCGTTTGGCCTTTCTCTGAGATCACATTTATCGCTAGTCACTGGGCAACTCTTAAAGCCCCTTAAAAATGCCCTACCTTTGTTTTAATGACAGTGGGGTTTTCAAGTCCAGAACAATAATGATTTGTTCTCAAAAACACACCAAGCGCCGCCTGATTCACAGAACGTTTTCTTTTGGGATGGCGCCATAATAAAATGCTTGTGTGAATCAGGCACTAATACTTTTAGATGTCATTATATGAGTTTGGGTGGTTGTCCCCAAACAGGCTTGGGGGGTAACATTGGTATCAAATGAAAGACTGTAAAGAGCAATTCATATGAAGATTTGGGAGACCTCCCCCAATGGATAATTTGGAAAACAGACACTGTGACCAAGCATGCACTTTAAAGCACTTTGGGAAGTGCACCCCTCTAACAGCTTGCCAGTGTGCCTGGGAGCAGGTAAACGGCAGCAGCATGCAGTATTCATCCCAGTAACAAATCATAACAGTAACATGCACCAAAAACGTAATAGGATTTCTCTATAGTTGGAGGACTTCACAAATGTTAACATTATTGGAATATCTTGCATTTTAAAGCAAATTGAACCAGTGACCTTGGTGACTTTAATGCATGCATGCAACTTATAATTTCATGAATGCTCTAAATTTGAATGGGGATACTGAATCACTGATGGCTTAGAAGTTCATAGGCTGCGAAGAGTTTTCATAATCACCACATAAAGTGGTATATTATTTTGTGTGAGAAAATGTATTGCTGCATCTTTTGAAGGATTCATAGATCACTCAATATTGTGTTGTGTAATATGTACTTATATGGGAATAAGGTCTAATGATTGGATTTTAAATTCTATTTTATTACGTAAATATGTTTATGTGTATATGAAGGTGTTGATCAACTTTTGTTAGACCTGTTTTTCCCTTTCTTTTAATTCTGACTATGATCGATTTATTTGTTTTATCTTTGAGTGTGATGTTTCCTTTGGATAAGAGCTTAATTGTTGTTTCAAATATATTTAGAATTTTTCTTTCACAAAAAAAATTGCCAATTTTTGTATGTTTTTATTTTTGAATTTTGTAAAATGTGAATGAGATGTTAAATTTGATAAAAGTTGAGTTTCTCAGCTAAATTCAATTAAAAAAATGCATGCATATGTTGCATTAGCTGACACTGGAATGCATTACCGGGAATTTCAGGCTGCAATTGGCATATGATGGCATCAACTGCACATGTGATGTTTCAACTTACATGATGGGACAGTGCATATAATGCCTTTGCTAACTTTGAATGGCATAACCCAGGTGTTGAGGCTGTGGTTGGCATATGATGGCAGCACCAGGCCCATGAGGCTGCCCAGTACATATGGTGATTAGACTATATGTATTAGATATTGTATGGAGCACTGAGGCATTTGAGGCTGCAACTAGCACGGTATGACAGCAACTGGGCATGTGAGATAGTACTTACATGTGGAAACTATACCATGGATATGAGGTATTGCTGGCAATAGATGGACTTAATTGGGCATTTCTGATGAATTTGTCTTAAAATGGCCTCAACTGGACATGTGATGCTGCACATTACAAGTGGTAACTATATCATGCGTATAAGGCATTTGCTGGCAGACAGCGGCAGTGTTGAACTTTTAAGGCTGTGCTTACCTTACTCCCCTTGTCTGGCAGAACAAGTTATTTATGATGCGCCTTGATCCTAATGTCGACGTTGACAAGTAAAATAAAGAACACTTGAACGGTATAGATAAGAAGTGTTAAGCCACATTACCAGTGATAACTATATAATGCATATACAGCGCTATCTGGCAGTCTGTGTCATTGCTGGTCTTGTAAGGCTGTGCTTGAAAGTGTTCATATACACTGCACGGGTGTGTTTAACACTTTCATTTAAACCAAAGCCAGCAGCTTCGACGTTGCAGGATGCAACGTTGAAACTGCTCGCTTTAAATGAAAGTGTTCATATATACACCATAAAGGTGTATATGAACAGTTTCCTTTACACCGCAGTAAGCAGCTTCAACATCCTGCAATGTTGAAGCTGCTCACTTTGGTGTATAGGAACGTGTTAATCTGTGTTCTCGGCAGCATTTTCGTAAAATAACGAATCTGTCGTTATTTTACAAAAATGCTGCTGAGATTGGATTGCTCCCGTAACAACTTAAAACGGGCGCAATCCTCACAGATCACTGTCGTGCTCTACGAGGACTCCCAGGCCCACTTGAGAATAGCAGTGGAGCCTGGGCATCCTCTTTTGGCGCAGTGAATCATGCTGTTTAGCACCTTCATGGCACCAAGATTAGAATATGGGTCTGAGCCTTACTGTTATGGTTGCCCTAACACTGCATTGTAATGCCTTCCTACTAGCTTTCCCGTAGCATGTTTCCCACATGCTCCCCACCTTCCTGCAACTGCATATTTTGATGTAGCACCCCGTAACATGCGTGATGCTTTCCATAGTGTGCTCCTAAAATGTATTTGCATCTTACCTACTTGTAACTGTATATTTTGATGCAGCACCCTGTACCATGAGGTGAGGGCATATTTTGATGTAGCACCCCACACTATGAGGTCAGGCTTTCTAAAGTGTGTTCCTAAAATATGTCGTTTCTTAACCACCTGTAACTGCATATCTGATGTAGCATGCTATGACTGTAACCTGTTATCATTGTAAAAAAACAAATGTAACTAATCTCTTCAGTTAAAAGTGCCTAGATGCCCTCTGGCTTTGTGCGCTATACAAATGACAACATAAATAAATAAATACATTCTGCTTCTTGGCCGGCACGTCAAAAAATGTATTTAGTGCATATGTCAACTTCAGCATCTTTGTTTTCATTATTAAGTTATCCTGCTCGCTCGCATTCACTGACATGTTCTGCTGCGTGTTATGTTAGCACCGTACACTTACCACCCTATGTCCGGCAGATCTAGTTATTTATCACTACTGCTGTGCCAGGCTTGGCAGCAGAGACGGTGCATAGGTGGCAGTCCGCGAGCAGGGCAAGGGTGAAGGGCGTGAAGGACTGCACCCACGGGCCGTACAATCAGTATCCCTGCCTTGGACTAATGATATGGCATGCTCAGTATAATATTTATGGTACAAGGAAAAGCAGGTCTAGCAAACTGGATAACTCAAGGAACTTTATAATGCCTGTAACATAGTAGTTCCAGGCCATTCCATTCCAGTCTATACCTTCTTGGTTGCACTACAAACTCACCCAGGAGGAAAGACTAATTATTATGGTATTTATTGGGCGTGGCCCTATCTTCGAAAAGTAATAGAGCGCCTTACTGAGTTATACAACAATTCAGATGCATAACAAAGCGCTTTACAGGAGTATACAACAGAACAGGTGCATAGCAGAGCGATTATCAGAGGCAACAACAGAACAGGTATACAGCGGGGGAAGGGCGGATGATACAGAGTGGCACAGAGGAAAGGTACAGCTGTACTGGGTGGCGGGAGGAGAGTCAGGTGGCACGAGGGGCTATGTGATGGTCTTGGTGTTGAGGAGGAGAGACTCCTTGAATAGGTGGGGCTTGAGTTATTTTCTGAATTATAGGAGTGTGGGGACGTGCCTGATGCTGATGGGGAGGAGGTTCCATAGTCTTGTGGCGTAGGCAGAGAAAGCTTGTTTTCTGGTCCTTTCCTTTTGGCAGCAGTGGATTTAAAGAGTGCACGTGTTGTGGCTTCAGGTGGTGCGCTGTCCACCAGAGATGCTGAGTTTCTCCGCAAGGTAGCAGGGTGACTTGAGGACAACTGCCTTATAGATGATGCAGCAAGACTTGAAGGTGATTTGTGTGTGCAGTGGGAACCAGTGTGGTCAGCACAGAGATTCAGGGGAGTGCAGAAATAGAAGAGTGATTGTCACAAAGCCTAGATATCGCCTGTTCAGTGCCCCTTTGAAGTGCACACGTTGTCATTTTGGGAATATTATGAGAAAAATAGCGAAGCAAATCATTATCAACGTGAAAGTTAAAAAGTAATGTAAACATAAAAACACACCCATATGTGTAGGGGCCAGTCAGTATTATAGAACAGACTGTATACATACTTCCAGCAGTAACTATCATTTTCTGACAGTTTCAATGAAATTCCATTTCAATAGTCTCTCTCTCTCTCTCTCTCTCTCTCTCTCTCTCTCTCTCTCTCTCTCAGTATCTTTTCTCCCTCTCTCTGTGTCTCTCTCTCTCTCCCCACCCCTCGCTCCCCCCTCACATTTTTCCCAACACACGTATGTTCCTTAAAATGTGTACGCCAATCATCTCTGGATTTTGGTGTTTGTGATATCTGGACTGCTTTTCCCTTTTGCCTACCTGTGTTTATGTGATGATGTCACATCAGAGTGTTCCCTCGCCCAGGGTTCTAGTTGTGTCCGTTTGGCCTGTTCTGCCTAGATGGTGGGTGCCAATGGGCCCATCTAGTGAATCCATTAACAGAAGTACATGTAATGAAATATGTAGCAGGTGCCTAATGAAGTGAATCCTCTAAAAAGACTTACCGGACGGCTATCTGCGTGCTCATTGAGTATGCATTCATTTCAGTGTTCCTTGATGATAGATGGGCATTGCTGTATATATTCTGAAATGTGTTCACAGTCCCAGACTGCTACACGGGGAGGCTGTGAAAGATGGTGAGTCCATCTCACTTACTGAAAAAGAAAGCAGTCACAAGCCGGGTGAGTAGAATTCTGCCACAACGAACACCTTTTGGGGTGATTTTATATTCCACACTGTGACGTTGTCTGGCAGAAGAGGCAGCAGTTGACTGGCACTCAACCACGTGTTCCCATTACAGTAGGCTTCAACGAAGAGACTTTACGAACCGAATCCTTCATAGGCTCCTGTACTTAATGGAATAGCCGCCTTTCATTGTATTGTGGTTACCATAGAGAAAGGACTTGATTTGCCCAAGACTGTGGGCCTCATTCAGAGTTTGGAGGTAGCCATGGCACTATTTGCCACAAGCCTACTTCCTCTCAAAAGCATTCCATCTTCAGTTGCAGACAACTCGCTGCTTATTATCGCTAACTTCCTTAAATCTTTCATATCCCATTCCCCTAAATCCTTTTCTTGGCCAATGCAATGCCATTTCCCAGCTCTTGTGAGTTTAACTGCTGCTCTTATCATCAGATCAGCTCAGTTTCTCTCCACAAATGTCTTCTTCGTGACTGCAACGGGCAGTGCATCTAGTGATAAATATGAAATGTACTCTTCTGCCTCCTTCGGCTTTATTGAGTCCACGATGCTTACCGGATGTCTTGACAAATAATCAGCTGGATTTGCTATTTGCGCCATGGCTGGATTCAAAACCAGGTCCGGCACTGGTCTGATTGAATGGGCACTTACCGGGACATTCCGACCTGTGTGGACCCGGTAAGTCCCCATTCAACCAACCATTCCCCATTCCCATTTGAGCTGCCATAGGGCTGAATGGGAATGGGGAAGGCGCTAATTACAGGCCCGCGAATAGCAGCCCCGTAATTAGCGCCCTGATCCCTTAGCGGGACCCGTAAAGGACGTGTGGTCAGACCACACGTGCTTTGCGGTTCCCGCTAAGGGACCTTGGAATTGGGCGGTAAGGGTTTACCGGCACCGGTCTCCTTACCGGTGCCTGGTAACCCTTACCGCCCAACTCAGAATGACCTCCTGTATCTTTTTGGTGATGAGGCTGAGCCTGGGTTTGATTTAAGATTTCTCATTCCAAATTTAGCGTTTTGGCCAGCAGATTTGAACATCTTTAATAGCAGTGGACATTTCTAGAATTCAATTTTAGACACTTGTTTTAACACATAGGGCCTCATTACGACTTTGGAGGTAGCCATGCCCTTAATAAGGGCATGAGCTGCCTCCAAATTCGTGTCCGGGTTCCCTGAATGGGGAAATACCGGGCCATTCCGAGTATGGAGGGTCCGGTTTCCCCATTCAAGGAACCCGGGCCCGGTCCTTCCCCATTCCCATTCGAGCCCTCATAGGGCTTAAGAAGAATGGGGAGGGAGCTAACAACGGGCCCATTACGAACGGGCCCGTTGTTAGCTCCCTGGTCCACCAGAAGTCCAGAGCGGGGACCGCGATGGGACCTCGTAATAGTGCGGAGTGGGTTTAACGGCGCCGGCACCATTACCAGCGCCGTTAAACCCATTCCGCACAAGTTGTAATGAGGCACAGAGTATTTTAGGGGTGCACAGACCACCTACTAGTAAACTCCCAGTCTCCACTCTTTTTGACTGCTTACTCTCTTTTCTCTCCTCCTTTCCCTTCTCCCTTTTCCTACCTCCTCCCCTCACTTTCTTCCATGCACTTACTCTATCAGAATTGTCCTTGGACCTAATATGATAACAACCTTGTCTGTTTCCTCCACCCTCCCATTATTGTTTTTTTCCTCCCCACCACCTCTCCAGCACTATCTGAAATGTCGTCAGGCCTAGTATGATAGTTGCTTGTTTTGTTCCTCCCCTCCCTTTCTGCACCAGTCTCCCTCACCTTTTGTTTTTCTACGGCTCTACCAAAAATGTCATCAGGCCTAGTACGGTAGCCGCCTGTCTGTTTCCATTTCCTTCCCACTCTCCCCCTCCCTTCCTTATCTATGTTTTAGCTCTTGCACTATCTGAAATGTAGTCAGGCCGAGTACGATAGTTAATTTCACATCCTTACTGTTCATGGCCTGTAAGAATGTGGTTGTATTTTCCCTTGTTCCCTCCCTTGCCTTGAAGTGCTTTGAAACACATTGTGTATAGGCGCTATATAAATAAACGATCATATCATATCATATCAGTCAGTATTGCAGACATTGGATGCCTGTTTGCATAAGAAATTTGATCGTCATTTACAAACTGGCCATAATGTGATATAATATTGCAACGGTAACTTGGCATATCCACCTGCTTATTGGTTGGCAGGGTGTTGATGGTCATATTTCCCAAGGTTATGAATACATGTGCTTCTTATAACAAGACCTGGAAATGGCCCCAGTCATTTCATGGCAAAACATGGGGCCTCATTAAAACAAGTAAATTACCGGCATGCCGGTGCTACCGTGCCCATTTAGCACTGCTGCCGGAATGTACAGTAGATTCTGAGTCAGCGTGCACAGGCATTCCGGCATGCCAGAAACAGTAGCACCGAATACTGGCACCGGCACCGCTGATGCCGTAATTACCAGTACCCCGATGCCAGTAATACCGGCACTGGAAACAACATCATCGCGGCGGAACGGGAAATGCAGTGGTGGCCATCTTTAAAAACGGAATCCATTGCAATCCTCAGTCTGCAGCAGTCCAACAGGATAACTGAGTAGGCAGCAACAAACCAGAGCTTCATGTCATCCAGGCAAGGCACCGTCTGTCGTCGGAAACCAGATTCAGTGAGATAGAGCTAAACATGTTGGCGGCCACACTCGTTGAACATGCCAACGTCGTCTTCTGTTCTGACCTGCAGCGGCCAGCCCAATTATGCAAAAAAGCCATATGGGAGGAGATGGCCCGCAAGGTATCGGCAGTGGGGTCAACACCCCGGACTGTCAGTGACTGCCATAAGCACTGGGATGATCTTCGTCTACGGGTCCGCAACCTCCTTGCTGCAGAGTGCAGCCAGGGCTGGCCACAGGAGGCTGACCTCCATACCCCTCAAACTGACGTCCTGGGAGGAGACCTGCAGCACCGTCATCCACATGGAGGGTATTGGAAATGTGGAGATGGGAGCTGCAACATCGGATGATGATGGTGAGTGTCCCTTGCCGTAATCCCAAAGTCACACCACACACCCTCATCCGAATGCCAGTGGCGAAGTCCAAATGCCGAGTAGGTGGCACCAGATTCCTGCTGCATTTGCACCTACCGAAAGCAACCTCCCACGCAACTACAATACCTGCCACAAACACATTCAACAAACCCCACTGACACACCCCACATGAACCCTGTATTGTCAACACAAGTACCATCAGCATGCGCACACACACACATCACATTACAACTGCAGCCATCACCACCGTGTCATCTCATGGCAAGATGCACAAATCACCACCACCAGTTGCACACCTATCACACCCACCATGTCCATACATGCAGAGTGAACATCAATGCATCAACGTACAGAATGGGAGCACATCAGTTCCACAATGAAACATTACATGGCACATAGCCCCTCGGGTATGGCCACAACACGCAAACCACTAGACACCTGTACCCCACCCAACAGACACAGTGCACAAAATGGCTGCACCAGAAGGATGCTCTGACACTGCATCCCCCCATTCTTGTGTGCACCATGCCAGGCCCTTAAACATGTCCATGACAATGCGCATGACTTTGAATGTACTAGCATCAATGAATGTCAGATGGATACACACCCATAACTTATGCCCTGCCTTACTGTCCCCTACAGGCACAGGAACAGACAGAGAGGGTAAACATGCCACAACACCCCGGAGAGCTAATGGACATGGTTGCCATGGCGATCTCCAGCAAGGAGCCGTCTACCTCCACGGCAAGACAGAAGCATGCCACACCATCCACGGCACAGCCCCCCCACCCCTGCCAACAGGAAACACAGGCTGGCCAGCAGCCCCAGCAGCCACCATCAACCTCTAGCAAAGCCCCCGGCAAATATCGACATCTGGGACACAGGAGGCACCTCAAGTGGCAGAGCCGGTATCCTACATGGCCAGCGAGCAGGAGGAGGCACAATCTGCAGTGCAGAGTGAGCAGGGTGAGGCGGCTCAATCCACACTGCACTGTGAGGAGGAGGAGGCAGACTCCCCCAGCCACAGCCAGCAAGAGGTGGTTGAATCAACACCACCCAGGCAGGCAAGCACACGTGGTACACCTGTACATGGCTCAGGTGCACACTGCACAGTGGAGGCCAGTGGACCTCACACCCACAGCGACAAAGCCGTTTTCAGTCCTGCAAGCCCTCAGAGCCCACCTTCCCTGCCATTGTCTGGTCTACAGCACATCAGGGACATCAAGGGGTGACTCTCCCGCATGGAAGGGCGGCAGCAGGGAATGCAGGCCCTGGTCACACAATATGTGACGGATGCAGAACAGACACGGCAGGCCATGCAGGATGTCCTGCAAAACACTGCAAGGATGGTGAGCTGAGCCGTGTACCACATGGCAAAGCGTGTGCGTGAAGGGAATGCAGTCATGGCTGCCATGGCCCAGTCCATCACCCAGTTGGTAACCGCTACAGCGGAACAATGTAATATCACCACAACCCACCAACCCGGTCCATCATCCACCACAACACCAGCCAGTTCGACTCAAACGAGCCCTGTGCGTCGCTCACAGCGACTTGTTTGCCGCCCAGAGGCTCACTCCCTGTTAGGCCGAATCACATGCAGTAAACTTTGTGAACACTACACACAATTAAGACTACAAGTGTAAGTACAATTTCACCTTTGGTACAAGCCTATACCACACAGTAATGTGGTAGCAGTGGCTAAACAGCCAGACGTATCTCAAGAGTAAAGTGAGCAGTACAAGTGGTTACACAAAGGACTAGCAATCACAGTGGTTCAAATACTTACTCAAGGTTTTTTGGTAAAAGAATATACATTTATGTACACAGTCAGTTGGAAAACATTCCACTAGTAAGAGCAGCTCAATATCACAATCTAATATACTACAATACACAACCAATAAGTTTCTGAACAAGTTCAGCTCCCATGAAGTGGGAGCAAAATGGCACTTCAGTTACTTTTTTTTTTTTTTTTGATAACATATTTTATTGATTTTATAAACATACAAATTAACAACAATTAATAGGATCACATCGATCGGGCATACAAGCATTCTCTAAGCACGGTTCTCCATACACATTTCAAATTTCAAATAGCAAAGTCCTTCATATAATAAGTTACAGGGCTTCCAAATTATACATGGTGCAGATGGGCCTCTGAGGGACTCCAAACGTCTATCGACGAGTCTATTCATGAGTTCACAACATTCTATGTGTCTTCCCATTTTTGCCAGATCTTGCGCGCTTTCCATGGGCATCCTCTGGTAGCGTATATTCTCGTTTCCATTTGCACACAGATATCTACGTCCGTTATCCATTGTTCGTATTGTGGGGATGAGGGTGAGCCCGATAGTTGGGCCAGGTTCCTCTTTACGAGTCCTGTGGTTGTTGCCAGCGTGAGTTTCTCAAATCGGGATATATCTAAGTCTTCATCCATCCCGAGTAACAGCAGTTTGGGGTCCATAGGTATACGTTGGCCCATGACCGCTGATAATCTGTCACAACATTTCTGGCAAAAGATCTGGATTTGTGGGCACTCCCACAAGATGTGAAAAAAGGTCCCTCTCGCCTGTTGGCATCTCAGACAGTTGGGGTCCGTTGCTCTCCCCCATTGATGTAAGGCCTCTCTTGGGTAGTATACCCTATGTAGGATTTTAAGTTGGATCAATCTGATTCTAGCCGACATGGCGACTTCCCTTGGGTACATGAGTGCTTTGGTCCATTCTTCCGGTTGTATTGGTCCCACATCTCTTTCCCATTTTGCTTTCAAGTCTGTAAGTTCCGTTGTGGCGAAAGAGGATATTGCATTGTACATTATGGAGGTTATTTTACTATCGATACGTTCTACCACAATGTTCCTCTCAATTGGTGTGCAATCTGGAATGTTCGGTGGGTCTATCGCACATGTAGTAAGTGCATGACGCATCTGTCTGTAATGAAAGTGTTCTGTGGGAGATAGCTTGAATTTGTCTCTCAGGGTCTGGAATGGCATTATCACTCCATTTTGTATTATGTCTGCTAGCCTTGTTATCCCAGCTACTTCCCAGGTTGCCCATTTCGGAAGTTTACCAAGCTCTGGTAGGTGCCTATTTCGCCATAGGGGCTGTGCCAGTGTGAGCTTCCCATCCCATCCTAGGTGCTTGTGTGCGTCTAGCCATATTTGCGTTCTGTGTGCTTTAGTTGTGTTGGGGTTCATGCGTACCCTGCTTTGGTAGAGGGTCTCTAGTGGGGTGAGCCCTGTCCTCATCTGGCTATCCGCTTTAATGTGTGGTAATTCAGGGTTATTGTGAAGGATGTAATTTATTATCGGCATCTGTGCTGCCCAATAGTATGTTTGTATGTGGGGAAGTCCTATACCTCCTTCCCATACGGAGCGTTGTAGGGTTTTTAGTGCAATTCGGGGGTGCCCTCCACCCCAGAGGAGCTTTCTGAGAATCTCGTCTATTTTGTGGAATTCTATTTTGGGTACATACAGTGGAGCATTCTGGAGGATGTATACGAATCGTGGTAGAGCCAGCATTTTGAACATTGCCGCCCTTCCTAATAGGGTAAGAGGGAGGGTTATCCAGTGTTTCACATCGTTTGCGAATCTATCTCTGATTGGGTGTAGATTTTGGGATACGTATTGCGTGAGGTCCGTCGTAACCTGTACCCCAAGATATTTGAACTGCTCAGTTTCTATTCTGTATGGGCAATTATTTAGAGCTGTCGCATCAATTCCTTTAATCGGGAATAGAATGGATTTGCTATAGTTTACCCGTAGTCCGCTAAATGCTCCATATCTATTTAGTATGTGGGTGACGATGGGGTATGCCACTGATGGATCGCTCAGGTAGATCAGTAGATCATCGGCATAGAGGGAGACTCTATCCTCCCAGTCCTGGGCCCATTGGAACCCCTTCCACAGCTGTGATTCTCTCAGCATTATTGCCAGGGGTTCAATTGCCAGTGCGAATAGCATCGCCGAGAGGGGGCAGCCCTGCCTGGTCCCTTTACCCAAATTAATGCTACGTGAGGTCCATCCATTCACCCTTATCTCTGCAGTCGGTGCATTGTATAGCAGCTTGACCCAACCTATGAATTGTTCACCCAGCCCCATTCTACCCATGATGCTCCACAAGGCCTCCTAGTGGACTGAATCGAAGGCTTTTTCGAAGTCAATTGTGAGGAGTGCTAGTGACTCCCGCAGTGTTGGGGACTTTTCAATGGCGGCGTGCAGCCTATGGATATTCATTCGTGTGGATCTCTGCGGCATGAAGCCACATTGGTCTGGGTGGATAAGAGTGTTTATTACTGTCTGGAGCCTGTTAGCCAGTATCTTGGCTAGTAATTTGGCTTCTATGTTTATAAGTGAAATCGGCCTGTAGGAGCTCCATATGTCTGATGGTTTGCCTTCCTTATGTATCACCACTATAGTGGCCTTTCTTAGATCCGGGAGCAGGATTCCTCTTGCTTTGGCATACAGGAACATTTTATGCATATGTGGTACTATTTGTTCATTGCCGATCTTTTTCCAAGCCTCTACTGGGAAGCCGTTAGGCCCTGGGGTTTTCCCATTTTGGAGTTGGGATAGGGCTGTTGATAGTTCTTCTTCTGTGATTTCTGTTTCTAGACTCATTCTTTGTGTATCGTTTAGGTGTGGAATGGTGAGTGTATCTAGGATGCTGGGGTCCACCGAAGTCGTCGGGGAGGTGTATAGCCCCTCATAGTACGCTGCGAAGGTTTCAGCAATGGCTGAATCAGTCCAGGTCCGTTCTGCATTTATGGTGGTTATACATCTTATCTGGTGTTGCCCCTCCTCTCTCTTCTCCAACCACGCCAGCATCTTGCCGGCTTTGTCTCTAGTCTCGTATAGTCTAGTGCGCATAGCTCTGTGTGCTTGTTTCGCACAGGTGAGTGTGATATTATGCAGCTTCTTTTGTGCCACTTGCAGGGTTCTGTTGTCATCTGGTGCGCCTGTATTTATATATTGCATTTCGGCATTTCTGACCTCCGTTTCAGCGTCTTTGACCTCTTTCCTGTGCGCATTTTTGTAAGCTGCTGTCCAACTCAGTATTTCACCTCTCAGAGTTGCCTTATACGCTTCCCATATGGTTCCTTGGTCGTTTATCGAGTCTTGATTTAGTTCGAAATATGAAGCAGTGGCTTCCTGAATCTTTTCTACTAGCTCTGGGAATCCTAGATAATATGAATTTAGTCGCCATGTCAGTGGGGGCAGGGGTCTTTCTGTTTCAAGTAGGATCATCAGCGGAGAGTGGTCTGAGATCCCTCTGGGCTGTAGAGTTGCCTCCGTTACCTTGTGTATGTCTTCGCCAGGGAGGAAGAAGTAGTCCAGTCTAGAGAACGATGCGTGTGCACCCGAGTGGAAAGAGTATTGTCTTTCTGTCGGATGCAAATCTCTCCATGCATCCTTCAGTCCCATTGCCGTAGCAAAGGTGGCTATTTTAGTTGGTATCCCTGGATTTCTCCCTCTTATATGTGTGCGGTTCATATTGATATCCATTACTTCATTGAAATCTCCACTTATTACTAGTATATCTGCAGTATTATTGGCTATGATCGGTGTGATGTCGTCGAGTAGAGTAGTTATAAGCGCCGGGGGAGCATAGACCGCCAGTATGGCAATGGTTTGGTTGCATAGTGTTCCTTTTATGAGGACAAATCTCCCTCCAGTATCCTGGGTTATAATGGATATCTCAATAGGGATTCTCTTATTTATTAGTATTAACACACCTCTCGAGCCCATTGAAAAGCCTGCATGTATTGCTGTACGGTATTTGGTTCTCTTGAAAAATTGGCATTGTGTGCCAGCCAGGTGTGTCTCGGTAAGTAATACTATGTCTGAATTATGACGATTCAAGTATTGTGTTACCAGTCTTCTCTTAATACTGTTTCCCAGGCCATTAACATTCCACGTCATGAGAGTAAGCTTTTTGGTATTTGGCTCAGTCGCACTCATTCCTTGTCGTTTATGAATGTCTGTGTCAGTGGTCACAGTTTAGTCGAGAGGAGTCCTGCGCTGTGGCTGTTTGGGCTGCCCTGGTGTCTTCCCATCTCAAAGTGCATGTCTAAGCCCTGCTTTCCTTGTTGCCAACAAATAACGCGAACAAGTCCCAACTCTCCACCCTCCCCATACTCCTTCCCCAACTGAAGCATCTGTCGCCCACACAACCAAACTTAATCAAACTGTTGAACTTGGGTTTCTCTTGTCACTGTGGCGTTGGAGGTGCCGCAGTGAAGACTCTGGGTTTTCTTTTCGCCGCCGTGGGTTGGAGATGCCACGGTGGGTGATTGCAAGCTTCCTTCTTTGCCGGTTGCAATCGAGGGGGTGGATTGCGTGGTGTGGCTTATCGTAGC
The DNA here is from genome assembly GCF_040938575.1 of Ambystoma mexicanum. NCBI lineage: Eukaryota > Metazoa > Chordata > Amphibia > Caudata > Ambystomatidae > Ambystoma > Ambystoma mexicanum. The sequence continues at coordinate 743,830,066 of NC_090934.1, forward strand.
CGCCAGCCGTTCTGTGTGGTATTTGTTCCAGCTTGTGCCTCCGTTTGTCCACTTGCGGAAAGTGTTTCATGCAGTTGTCTGTTGGTTGTATTTAATCATCTACGTTCTGTGGTATTTCTTCCATTTGTTGCTGTGGCGGCTCATTTGGTGGTCTGTTTGGTCGGGGTCTGTTTCTCCGGTTTTCTTGCCATCTCCATGGGCCCCATTCACCTTCTAGGTTGCGTTCCGCCCAGCTCCATGCCTCTTTTGGGTCTGTGAAGTGCACTGTTGTGCCCTTATGGTATATTTTCAGCTGTGCCGGAAATAGCAAACCGTATTTCACATTCAGCCCTTGTAGCCGCTTTTTAAGAGTGTCAAAGGATTGCCTTGCTCTTTGTACTTCTCTAGTAAAGTCAGGGAAGAAGGCTATCCTGGAGCCGTTATATGTCATGGTCCCCTTCGTCCTTGCCATGTGGAGTATCGCATCTCGATCCCTGTAATTTAGGATCTTGGCTATCACTGTTCGTGGTGGTGCTCCGGGAATTGGCCTGCCAGTTGGTATCCGGTGTGCCCGCTCAATTGAAAAGAAGTTTGAGAGGGATTTGGGAGCAAATAGATCGGCGAACCATTGTTCGAGGAACAGCTCCATGCTGGGTCCCTATGTTTTCTCGGGCAGGCCGAGGATTCGAATATTATTCCTTCTCGATCGGCCTTCTCCTTCTTCCACCGTCTCCTCCAGTGCTTTGATGCGGTCTAGTGCAGTATTCATTTGTTGACCCATGCTTCTTATACTGTCCTCCGGGACTGATATGCGCGTTTCTGCCTCCCCTGTTCGAGATGATAATTTCTGGAGATCATGACGCAGCAAGGAGACCTCTGTACAAATGCTGTCCATTTTGACTTCCATGGCGGTTCGAGAATTGGAGATGGCATTCATCACGTCTCTAAGGGATATGTCGTCCTCGGGCTCTGGTGATTCGTCAGTTTTATTCTGATCCATAGGCGGTGTCGGGGTAGACGTTATGTATTGCTCCATTGTGTTCTGGGTTCCAGTTCTCTTAATCCTTTCTTTGCCCATTTCTGGTGTGTGGGGGCACAGCGCGTGGTTTCCCCCCGGCTATTCTTAGCAGTAGGTCGGGCTTTGGAAGTCAGGGGGGTGGAGGCGGGCAGGCCGACGGTCAGTCCGGGGTGCCGTCTGCTATGCTTCGGTGTCTCAGGAGATCGCCTCCCCTCCTCCCCCTTCTCCTTACCGGTTCTGCCTTGTGCTGCTCTCCAGGATCCCTTCGTCACCACAGCGGTCGCTGCTGCTGGGGGCAGGCGCTCTATGGGGGACCGGAGCGCCCGAGCGGTCCTCGGCCTGCCGTGTGTTGGGCGCACGCCCTCGCCGGAGGGAGGTAGGTCTCCAAAGGTACGCTGGTGCTGTAGGCCTCGGTGAAGCCGGGATGTCGTCCGAGAGGATGGCTAGCCCAACGAGGGCCACGGGGGGAGGGGAGGTGCTTGCTCTTTTCGGTCAGCAACGATTGTCAGAGTCGGAGCGGCTGACTTTTCCAGGCAGAGGTTGTCACCTCTTCTGTCGGATCTGTGGGCTGGGTCTCTCCCAGTTTCATACGATGTATCTTCGGCTTCCACGAGAGGCAACGCTTGTAGTTCTAGATTGTGTCGCCGTCGGCCATTTTGGTTTCGTTTTGTCGCCGACTGCTTCTCTCTCCAGCTGTAGATATCTTGGGATTGACGCTCCGGAATTAGCACCAGTTGCAGATAGTGTTCCTACTGGGTTTCCACCACCTTTGAGGAACCTTTTTAGGGATATATTTGCCCAAATTCCCAGGATATTTCAGAATGTGGCTGGCGGCTTCAGGAGCTCTACGGGCTCACGTCTTCATCGGTCGCCAGCTGGCCACGACCCCCCCCACTTCAGTTACTTTTAAAAGGGGTAAAAGACAAGGTTAGGAGAATTAAAGCACAAACACTGTCAGAGGTAGAGCAAATAGTTTCAGTTCACTACAATCGCAATTCAATAGGCCTGGGCCAAAGTCAATGGTTCAGAGTCTTGGGTAGAATAGCACAGTTCTGGTAGTAACCTGTCAAGTCTTTGCCACGGTTTTAGAAGATTTTGGTCAGACGAAAAGTTATATGTTGGTTTAGGGAAGGACAAGCCTTCGAAGTTGGGAAAGTTTCACAAACTTTCACCACGGCTGAACAGAGTTCTGAACCGCACTTGCACAGTACATTTTAAGTGAAGAAAAGCTGTAGCTGGGGCAGTTGTTCCTGGCAGTTCCTGCAGATCTCGCTGTTCCTGCGCTTCAGTCATGGGGGCAAGAAGGAGGAGGTTGGGAGGTTCCTACACTGCCCAGAGAAGAGGCCACAAGCTTGGCAAAATGTTGTTTTAAGGTGCGAGTGCCTTAACGTCCACAAACTGGTTTCCTTCCCACTGGCTATCCGGTTTTCAACAGCACTCTGAAGAAAATTCGACCAGTATAGGGACAGTGTCCAGGTGGCTTGCGAGTTGGTTGTTCCCACCAAACTCAAGGGAAGACGTTAACCTTGAAGGGCTTCTCTGTCGATGGAGTTTCAGGCAATTCGGACCTGCATCAAGGCCTCACCGGTGGACCAAGAGTTGCAGCAGTCGTCTTCCTTCAGCTCGTCTTCGGTTCTTTCGTTCCAGTGGTTGACACGGCTTTCCAAGTCCCAGAGACCTGCTTTTAAACAGTTTTCTCTCATTCATCCGAGCCTAGCTGTCACTCACCGAGCAGGGTGGCTGTCCTTGCCAGAGAGTCAGCCAGCCAATCACGCCAGAGTGCATTTGGGTCTCCTAGGAGACTAAGCACAGGGAGTTTTGGGCACCTCCCTCACATCCTGTCCACCCCAGACACTGAGGCGTCAGAGGAGACCTTCAGCACTGAAGCCCGCCAAAGGCCAATGAACAAAGGGACCAAGCCTGGTTTGGCAAGCAGAATTAAACACAAGAAGGACCTTTCCAAAAAGAAAAGGTGACAAAAGTTGACCGGAGACTGTTTTTACAGGTAGGTCTTTGGCGCCTTATTGAAAAACATGGCTGACCCGATTTTTAGCTACCGTTGTTCGCAGTGGGGAAAAATCATGGTAGTTTGATCTAAACCACTGCCATGAGCAATTTTAAGTGGGAAAGAGTAACATTTGACTGTTACATGAGTGTTTAGACTCAGAGGATGTTAGGCAACCCTTCCAGCACCCTATAGGAAGATAGTGTGTGCTGGGTCTGTACATTTAAAAAGACTAGTAAAGTCAATTTAACTTTACATGCTCTGGGAGACAGTAGTCAGTCCCAGAGAAGGTATTTAAACCTTGGGGAGTCTGAAAGACACCCCTGTGCCACTGCACTAAAAGTGCTGTGTGACACACAAGAAAAAGATGATGCCTATGGAGTTTGTTTAAAACCCCATATCCAAAGAACACAAAAGTACAACACATGAAAGAGTGGGAAGAAAGGCTCACATTCTTTCCAGGTAAAAATTAAAATCCTAGAAATCCAGCAAAGTTGCTGGGGGTCTCAAAAGGTAAGGGAAATTAGCACATTCTTGAGAATTCTCCCTAACACTCCACCCTCCAAAAAGGGTGTGTGAATAGGAGAACTCACAAATGCATGTGGGGAGTGAGTAGTTGTGAAGTTGTTGTGAGGGTAGTGGGGGAGGGGGTGTTGGGGTATTGGGTGTGGGATAGTGGTGGAGGGGCAGTTGGGGTATTGAGTGTGGGGGTAATGGGGGAAGGGGTATTGGGTGTAGGGGTAGTGGTGGAGAGGGTGTTGGGGTATTGGGTGTGTGGGTAGTGGGGGAGGGAGTTCTGGGGTATTGGGTGTGGTGGTAGTGGGGGAGGGGTTGTGGGTTCAATTTAAGGGAACAGTAGTGGTTGTTAGTAATGCAAATCTGTAAATAGTTCTACATTATTCAATGCAGCTGGTGTGTTAAAGAATAACACATGACTGGACATTGCTTCTTGAGTGTGTGTCTTTTTAATTATGTACAGTTCCCAGTGCGACCCATGCCCAGTGCTTTGTCTTTTCCAGACCATCCGAACTGGGGCAATTAATCTTGCCGTGTCGCACGTCCTTCATTTACATTGTGCGCTGAGGAATTCCACCATCTTTCTCATCATCATCCTCATCCTCAGGTGGCAACATGTCCATGTCAGGGGGCAGGGGGACGCTGCGCAGGATGCACATGTTGTCTAGCATGGGACATACTAACACAATTTTTCCCACCTTCTTTGGCCTATAAATGAGTGCCCCCCGACCTGCTGAGGCAGCGAAACTGGGCCTTCAAAAGACCAAATGTCTGCTCAATGGTGACACTAGTGCGTGCATGTGCACGGTTGTAGTCCTCTTCGTGCCTGTTGACTGGTTGCCTGATGGGGGTCATGAGCCAGGCCTTCAGGGTATGCCCGGCATCACCTACATGGGAGCAAGAGAAAGGGTACTTGCGAATAATTTGGTAATTCCATGTTAGCACTGCCTGTACAGTGCTCATGAATAAATGCAACTAAGGATTCATAACTGCACATGACATGTTCCATTTACAATGCCCCAGGTAAGTGTACTTAGGGCTCATCCATGCAGTTGACGTCCCAAGGACCATTCAAAGTGGACCTGCACTCTCAGAAATCAAGTCCAAATGTCCATGATGGCCTCAGATTCCAGATTGTGTTACCAATGGAAATGGACAGTGCATGTACAGTGGATCAGCAGACACGTTGCCTATGCTTGTGATCCCCCCCCCAATCAACAACCCTCATGGCCCAGCCAGCAGACACGTTGCCTATGCTTGTGATTCCCCCCCAATCAACACCCCTCATGGCCCTGTGGTTAGACTCACGGAGCAGCCAGGTACGTTGTGCAGTATGTTGTGCCATGTAGCGGGGAAGCGTGAAGTTGCGCAGACCATGTTATGTTATGTTATTTTGCATTTATATAGCACCTTATGTACCATTGGTATGATCTCAAGGCGCTGGTAGGTTGAACGCCCTTGGGAACTGAAGTTCAAGTTAGTAGAGAGAGAGAGAGTCATAAGGTGCGTGTGAGCACTGGATATATCTGCAGCAGGTGTGGCATTTGTGTGATGGCTGCTTCTTAGTGGTAGGTGTGGTGGTTGGGCGATCAAGAGTATGTGTTAGTTCTGGCAAGTTGTTATCCAGACTGATTCTGGCTGCGTTAGGCCTGAGGAGAACGCCTAGGCTGGAGGGTGCGTAACCAGCTGTGTTTAGTTAGGATGATGGGCAGTATGAGGCAAGTGATGGTATTAGAACAGCTATACGAATGGCGTCATAGTATCGCTGTGTTCTAGTTGAGTGGTGGTGTATAGAAGAGAGTAAGCGTGGAGATGTGATATGGTGGTTTACCTTAGGTGCTTGACATCGAGCACACTCCATTAGATTCATGCACTCTCACCGTTCCATGCACTCCGACCGTTCCATTCACTACAAACCGTTCTATTCACTCCAAACCGTTCTATTAACTCGAAACCTTTCTGTGCACCTCCACCGTTCTGTGCACCCCCACCGTTCTGTGCACCCCCACCGTTCTATGCACCCCCACTATTCTGTGCACTCCAGCCATTCTGTGCACTCCAGCCATTCTGTGCACTCCAACCATTCTATGCACTACCTCATTCTATGCACTCCGGCCATTCTATGCACTCTAACCATTCTATGAACTCACCATTCTGTGCACTAACCATTCTGTGCACTAACCATTCTGTGCACTCTAACCATTTGATGCACTCTAACCGTTTGATGCACTCCAAAGCTTCTATGCACTTTGATCGTTTTATGCACTTTGATCGTTCCATGCACTCAAATCATTTTTGTAAGAATTCATTCCGTGCCCTGTCTGTGCCGTGCATCCCATTCGTTGCATGTTATGTTATGTTATCTTATTTCGCATTTATATAGCACCTTTTGTACCATTGGTATCATTTCAAGGTGCTGGTAGGTTGAACGTCCTCGGGAACCACAGTTCAACCGACCCATGCATTCCAACCGACCCGTGCACTCCAACTGTTCCGTGCACTCCAATACGCACCTCTGTCCATGCAATCTTCCTCCACCCTGCGCACTCTACCTCTGCCCCACGCACTCTTCCTCTGCCCCACACACTCTTCCCCCGCCCCACGCACTCTTCCCCCACACCATGCACTCCACCCGCCCCATGCACTCCACCCGCCCCACGCACTCCACCCATCCCACACACCCCACCCGTCCCAAGCACGCCACCCGTCCCACACACTCCTTTGAGAAGATACAGCTAGAAGTGGGCCTTCTTTGCAAGGTCTGATGTGAGGAGAGAAGGAGAGTGTGGAGTCAAACATCACTCCAAGGGTAAGGCAGGAAGGCCCAAGGAGGGTGGCTAATTTCACTAATAACCACCTTTCCTTATAGGGTCAAGAGCAGCAAGGCCACGAAAATGGCAGAAGTGCACCATACAAGACAGCTGTGCACTACATGAACAAAGCTACAACTTCTACAAGACTTGGAATCATATTTATGTAGAGCATCGTCACCACAGCTTAGATCAGCAATTCTACAGCTACGTTTCAACTTGTATCTGACACGAGATGTTTTAGCAAGAAGGAAACTTATCAATCCATAGATAACTATTGTAGTTACTGCTCTGACATACTAGTTAGAGAAAATTTGAAACATAATTGTGGAATGCCCGGCCCTCAGAGTTGAGAGCAAAGTTGTTCTGCAAGCATATGATTTATTTTGGTTTGATGTCTCCAGGAAATAGATGGCCAATGATTCTGCCTACTAAAGTTATGAGCATCTGAGTAGCCACCTTCAATTTTATGAATGCTTTAAATTTAGGTGTGGTGAGTGAGTCTGTGGTTTTGTAGAGCTCTAAAGGAAAACAGCTGCTAATAATGTTATTATGTAATAGCACATTCAACATGTATTAGAATTTATGGGATGTTCAACAACCATTTGAACAAATCAACTACATTGACTGTCATTAGTTTAGGAGCTATCCAGCAACTATATAATTGTGTTGAAGTCTTCCTGTTTTTATATGTTTTACATGTTTTATGGCGTCATGTGTGGAGCCAGGGAATCTTGCACAGCAATGCGTGATGATTTCGCGTGCATCGCACACCATCTGTACATTCAGGCAATGGTACAGCTTCCTGTTGCGGTACACTACCTCCACAGCATGCCAGACAACCAGCCCCACATGTGTACAGTCGAAAGCACCAATTAAATTGTGCATGCCTGCCAGTGCATAGAATGCTATTTTGGTTGCATTCACCTCCTCTGCAGGCTGTGGTAACTAGATGTGGTCGCTTTCGTGTTTCAGGAGTGCAACTAGCACCTGGTTGAGAACACGTGAGAAACAGGGTTGTGAGATTTCATGCAGCTGCCCCACTGTCTGCCGATAAGTGCCTGTGGCAAGGAAGTGCAGCAAGGACGCTACCTTCAGCAAGGGGGGATGGCTGTCCGGATATTGATCAGGCTCACCAGGTCATCATGAATGAGGTCCACTATTGTGGTGATGGTATGCCTGTCCAGCCGGTACAGGGTGTGGATCTGACCAGGGGTTAGGTTGAATGGACTGTTCCCAGGCGGGGGATTGGTGGCTGCCTGTGGGGAACAACTGCCTGTGCAATGGGCATGTGCTGGCCCAATCTTGCCCTCCTTCTCCTCCTGCACCTCTGCTGCATTCTCTGGCTGATTGCCTCCTCAAAGAGTAGCAGTGCATGCATGTCCTCCAGCTCCAGCATTGCTAGTGCTAATGGAAGCATTGTGGGTTTAAGAGGGGTGTGGTGTGTGGGAGTGCTCCTTTTATGCTGTACCAGACTCCATTGCCTCCACCTGTGCAGATTGTGTGCACCTGTTGCAGGTTTCTACACACCAGATTTCTGTTAACGCCTGCACCGCAATGCCGGTATTAACGGCATGATTGTATCCGTTAATACCGGCATGTCCATGCCGGTAATTGCATGTCCGCTCACCTCTTAATGTGCACTTAACTGCGGCATGCCGGTGTCACTGGCACGGCTGCCACGTGTCTACGCTCATACCGGCAAGGGTGAGGCCGGTCATGGCTGTTCCCTGCCGGTGACACCGGCATCGCAGCTCCTACTACTCCGGTCCGCTAAACAATGCTGGTACGGTAATACCGGCATCGATTTTGCCCAACCGGCAACCTTGTAATGAGGCCCATGGTATATCTTAGCAATACCTGCTACATGTGTCCAAAGCATATCATGCTAACACTAGAGATACAGTCATAACACCTGGCATTTAAAGCCGGTGTCTGGCGTATGTACACAGAATGCCTTTACGGCAGTCAAAACTATTTGGTGTACCATTGCTTGTTATTTCTATACTAATTCCCCAGCCTCGCCCATCTCCCTGTGCTCTGGATCTGGCAAGGAACTGAAAGCAGATGGTTACTGGCGTTAGCGCTGTATAAAAAAAAAGCACTTATAAAAGAACAGATTGTAACCACCACCTCCAGCAAAGATAATAATATCGTAGTTTCATCGGGATTTCTGCAGCAGCATTGCAAGATCTCACCCAGTCTGAGACTAAATGTCCTCTACCACAACTAAAAGCCAGGTCATTCTTTGGTATCATTTAAACTACATTTGCAATGACTCATTTCCTTTCTAAAATGTTATCATTGTCTATACATTTATCATTTTCATTGATTTGGAAAACGCTGACTGCACCATATGCTTGTTTGTTCGCTTTGGTGAATCAAGAATTATGATCACTTAAGTAAATCAAAAATGACTCTGTTACTTTGAGGAGAGGAAAGTTTTGAAGGTCAATTTGATTATGGAGAGAGCGGAGCTGCGGGAAGGCGCAGTTGTTTCCTAAAAGGGAAACATGCTTTTAAGGGTGGAATGGAATTAAGTAGACTGACATCAATTTACGCATGGAAGCATAGCCTGCTGTTTAAGGCCCAAAGAAACGTCATAGGCCGGAAGAAGATTGTAGGGATAGTGCCACAACGTGTAATAGTGCCAACCCAAATCTAGAATTGGACATAGGCAAAATGGAGTGATGAAAAATCGGTCCTTAATTAAGGGTGATTTGCTAAATATTTTTGTTGAATGCAATTTCTTTTGAAACTTAAGAAATATCTGTAATGAACAACACTGGCAAAACTGGCAACTCTTTGATTTGCATTGTATAACCCTCTGGTCTAAAAAATGAAATCTCCTGTTTTCCTCTCTACCCACACACACGACAATAACATAAATCCTGAATCAATCGATAAGGTTAGCTTTCATCTGTGCAATGCCCAATGCCCCCATTCTTTAGAGTGGTGCTTCCCTTTAGAGTTGTGATATGCACGTTATACAGACCGACCCAACCTTAAACCTCTCCAAAACTCACCATTTACAAATTGAACAGATTTACCATCCCCAACCTTACCAGACACCTAATCGCAGGATTTTGCTAGGAGTAGTAGGTAGTCATCAGAGCTCAGATTCTAAGGATTCTGTATGCTGTTTCTTTTAAATTAATTTGAATAATTATATCAGCATTGCTTACCATATTTTCAGTGACAATAGTTATTGTTATATTCATATGGTAAATATTACAGGAAGTCCAAGCAAAATACTTTCTGTATCCCATAGTACTGCAGTACAAGGGATTTAATTAATGATTGTCAACACTTCTTCCAAAAAGTAGACTTCTACTTCAGGACCACCAGACATGCACAAACATTACAGTTTTCCTGCCATCTCTTCAGCATAGCTTTAGTTTATCCCAAGCATATCAAGTGTAGATGTCATTTGTGTACCAAATGTGACCCTATTTCTTTATCTTAAACACTTCAAAGGGGACTGTGTCTACCGTCTCCATACCATTTCCCAGGCCTTCTCTGCAGGTTCTCTATATAAGCCCTTTCGCCCAATTTTTCATATGTATCGGTTTCTATGGGCGATATGAAAACCCCAAAACATGGTAGGCTGGAAAAGGATTTTAGAACCTCCTCAAAAGAGGGGGTTCGCTGCATAGTTGTGCCAGTCGTAATTTGCAGTGACGTCAACTAGTGCCTTCATTGGAAATATTGCATTTCTGTTGGACTTAGTTCTAGCTCCCTTTTACAACTCAGAACAATTTTACTTATGTCTATCTCAAAAAAAGTCTGAAATTCCAAAGCAACCACAGTCTTTTCTCCCTTTTAAACTTTATTTTCCTGGCCAATGGGCCGGTGTGAAATTTGGTTGATCTTGTATAGAGGTGATAGAAGACATTTTTTAGACCAAATTTTTCCAATCAACCCCGTACATACAGCATTGATTTTGTGATTGAATTGATATATATTGAGTGAGTCCCTCGAATTGTTTTACCTATATCACTTTCCATTAATATTGTCTGGTTATCGTGTGAGCCACTGCTTTCCTCCTGTAATATTCACCATTCACTGTTGAGCAGCATGGACATAATTAAAATGAGGACCCGTTGGAGCTGAAACAGTCAATTAGAGGGCCACGAAAGCTGGCGGAGTCTGGCAATGAAGTCCTATGCTCCATTCCAGCCACTACCGCCTATGCCACAAGCCAGCCCTTTTTTATCCACAGTTACCCAGGCTCTGTATTCCCCCATGACCGTCCTAACGACCGCACACCAACCCTGCAACCAGGAATCGGGCACCCTCATCCTCACCTCGTAGTGAGGGGACTCGCTTTTCCGTTTTCATTGGCAATAGTGTGTTTTAGTTTTTTCAAGGGATTTTAGCATGTGCTGTATTCTTGAAGACAATTGATCTTAAAAATGTAGCTTTTAGCATCTTTGATTTTTCCCTGGGGTGCGAAAAGCATTAATTGACCAGAGAAGGGCTTACACGTTAACTGGCCTAAGCCCTTCTTAAAGTCCTCACTATGCTCTGGCTAGTCAGCTTCAGTAGGGGGTTTTAGCATGTATTTAAGCCTGGTACGATGTCCCTTCATTGCAGGATGTTTTTTCGTAGGCTTTTTTACCCCAGATCTTTTTACGAAAAAAACCCATTGACATTTTTTGGGCGGTTAGAAAAATATATATATGGGGTGTTGGTGTTCGGGAATATATAAAAAATTAAACGGAATGGAGGTTCGGGGGGGGGACATCCCACAATGAAATGACATCGAACCGTGAGCCCTACCTCCGACCATTCAGACTATAATATCCCCCAGATTCTATTGGCAATGGCTAGTATTTAGTCAGAGGACACTTAATACGTATACACCTTAAAGGTTTATTTTGATATTTGGATAATCCAGCTTTGGTGCCTCACATTGTAAAAAAAGTTTTAATGAAATATAGCAACCAAAGTAATATACTCTTGAGGTTAATAACAGTCCTGTGGATACTGTGTATTTAGCGAGGTATTAGAACCCACAACTTTTTCATATTTCTAGTGGCCCACCTAAAGTGCCAGAACATTTTTTAAAATTGTAATTAAATTTGAGGCCAACTGTTAACTTTAATTACACAATTTTAGAGGTTTATTTTAAAGGCAGATACGTCTGAAAAGCCCCCTATTTCTTTCAAAGACCAGTCCATGCAGTGAACCATTGATTCAACAGCTGCAAAACATATATTTGGTAGCTATAAATTGGTAGTTGAACTTCCCCTGTTTTAAAGTGCATTCCCTGTATGCTTTTATTTCACTTTTTTCTATGTGCAAAAGCTTCCATAATTAAAAAGAACAGCAGCAGAGTGAGGGGACATTACTGCAATATACCTCTTGACAATGAGAAGGCTTCAGAGATTAAGCCTTTCGATATTAAGGAAGGTGTAATAACGGATGATCACCCACACACCGAGGGTAAGGTAAGCAACAAAACCTTTATTAATGTAAAAGGCCCCATGCAGGTCCTGTCACCAAGAAAGCCAGAGGATAATGAATGACCGTTGGCCCCAACTGACGACTGATACGAGCGACGTGCACGCACTGGCATTCAATGTGGAATGTTAAGTGCCAGCACGTGCGTGTGATGTAGGGCAGGCACAACATATGTTCCTCTTACATATAGCAGGTATAAACAAGAATGAGATCACATGGAAATTTCAATGAATAAAATGATGTCACAAAACGTTTATAAGTACAATAATTGGTCACCGAACATGTGGTGTAGAGAGGATAAAACACAGAAAAAACACTTACAGACTACGTTACATAATCACTGATACCCTCATCACACTTTCCCATCTCATGATGTTCCAAGATCTCTTCATGTCCGCCATGTGACCCCCTCCCTTCCTGTAAGTCATCACGAAACCCACCAAAATAGATGACACGTGGTGAGGAAAGCACCCAGCCACTCAACGTCATGCGGTTGCCCCAGTCATCATTTCCCTTGTACCACTCATCCTCCATCTCTCTAAATCCACCACTGCACCTCTCCACAGAATCATTCTCCATCACGTGGGGAGGACGCACAATGGCAACACAATGTTTACTCCATCTTCTTCCATCACTGATCACAACATGTCTTTTCCCCACTCTCACTACTTCAATGGGATCAAAATAACAGGAACACCCTTTTGGCACACCAAAAGGCTTTTTTACTCGCCCCACATCGCCTACGCATACCCTGCTCACATCCACACACATCTTCTCATTAGCGCACTGTTGGTCATTAGCACACTGTTGGTCCGCACCAGCCAGTGAGGGTATATCTCTGAGCGCGTCTTCCTGCCCCTCATCTTCTCGAATGGGGCAACACCAGTCAATACTTGTGGTCTGTCTCTGAATGCCCTCATCATTTACCATATAGATCTCCTCCAATTGAGGCCATTCGCAAAAGCCCATTGAAAAGTGTCCTTAATAATGCCGTTGGTACGTTCAACGGATATATGTTAAAAAACAAATCCCAAAAGCTTGAGTTCCAAAATTGCGAAGCTGACTTGTTCGCATTTTGAAACTCAAGCTTTTTGGATTTTCTTCATGTGTCCCCTGATTTACATTTAATGCATGCGGGGGACACCCCTGCAACCCCAGAACCCATTATACTGTGCAACGGGAGCGTGGAACACCCCTGCAACCCCCATTCCACTTGTACAGTATAATGGGAATTCATCATTTTCATTTATTGTCGAATGCGCAGTAAACGTGCATTCGTTTGTTTTGTTATTGTTTTTTGGTCTTTACCCTGCCTGATTTCCACAAGAAGGATGTTCCCCAGTCCACCATGGGACAAAAACAGCTACATCCATAATCAGACGTAGCTGCAGCAGAGGACACACCAAGATGTCCACCATGACTTTCTTCTTTGTTTCTTACTCTACCGTGATGGTTGGTTGCCTGGAGACACCTACCCAGTCCTTCGCAGCCTGATTGGCTGATAGCGACAACAAATGCAGAGACCCGGCTATGCCGTGAGGTGAAGCCGGGTCCACGCATTTAAGGGCAGCGCTTAAGGGGTCAGTCCTGTCTTTACCCTGCCTGATTTCCACAAGAAGGATGTTCCCCCGTCCACCATGGGACAACATGGGGGAGCGGAGAGTGTTGCCGCGGGCCCCTGCACCTCCTGCTGGCTAAGCATCCACTGATGCTTCGCTATGTCTCCCTCCGACTCCTGAAACATTCTCCACTATTTGAAAATTGCCATGCAGTTTACTAGCTTTTTCCCTTTGCAGGTACCCTGTATGTGTGTCAGTAGTGATTGCTGCACATCTTTGGAGAAACCTCTGCAAGGTAGCCATGGTTAAATTAATTTTCCCTCTGTGCTTTTAGTCCATTTTATGCTATATTTGCAAATCTTGTCTTTAAAAGGTGGGAGGGTTTTATGCAGGTGCTGTAGGGGCGTGTCACCCCTGCACTTCCCTTGACACATTGCTCTTGTTTTTACCTGACCTCAAATTGAGGGTTTCGATAGTCTGGTGTTAAGGAAGAAAAACAATGTAATCACAATGCTTTTAATTCACTACGAGCCTCTCTGGCTCCACAACCTGTCAGACGTGCACCGCGCACTGCCCTTTTCACAATCGCTGCCTCCTCAGAAACACCCACAATTTTGCGCATGCGCCTTCCGCGCACAGTAAATGGTTCACCTTGTCTGTCAATCTGAAGTTTTCCAATGCTAGCTCCTCACCGCCTCGTGTTCTCCATGTCCTATATATAACCCTACAGGTGACGTCACCAATTTACTAGACAAGGTAGCGCTAAGAAGTCAAATACCACGCACATACTACCATAACCCATTGCCCCAAAGTACACACAACCCCAAACACAAACCACACACCTGTCTTCCTTCTTCCTAGCAGAATATACCAATATTCTCTTGTGTTCGATCTGTACCTGCTGCGTGGCCTAGCAAATAATACTCCTCCTCGAGACTTAACCAGTCAAATCACCTTCGGCAATCTGGGTCAGTTCCCTTGCTAAACCTTACGGGGATGCCGACATCTATGACCTGAGCTAAAACGCCCAACCCACAGGAAAACCACTATTTACATAACTCCTGTCATTTCGTGCCTTCAAGTCAGTAGTCTAGGTTGTTCACCGGAACCGTTTACCTCTAAACCCAAATGTTCCCAAACCACATATAATTGCATCTACCTCTGCTCCTGTTATAGAGGAGTCAAATACCCCTACCAAAAGCTCTGCCCCCATGTTGCCTATATGTTGGGAACCGGAAATTGTGACATGTGCAGTACCAGTGAGGATGCCTATACCACAAAGAATCCTTGATATAAGTTATCCTTTGAGAAAACCTTTTAAGCATTCACAAAGAAGTAATGGTCTTCTGGAAGAAGCCCCGGAAGAAGTATGCAAATGAATGGGAAAGAAGACTTGTGACGTCATACGAAACAGAACTGACGCACCCAGAAAAGACACAAATGAAGAAAGAATATAGACATTCTATAAGATCTGAGGATGAGGTGTTGAAGTAAACCAACATTTCGGGAGCGAACTAAAGATGCTTGTGCGAAGAAACACTGAAGAAAATGCAAAGTCATTTTACAAATGTAGAGATGCTGTAACGCAAGTAGATGAAATAATCCTGAGGCTGGCTATGTAGTGAATAGATTGCAGTGATGCGCCAATGTATACTCATAGTAATGTATAAAATCTGGATATTCCACAATGCACTTTATTAAACTTGAACCCCATGAGTGGAAAGGGATTGAAGTGTGGCGCAGTTGAAAATAGCTGATGGCAAAGGAGAATTCAAGAAAGGCTGGCTGGCCCAGCACCAAGAATTGAGGCCACCGTAAGCCTGGTTGTCTGTCAAGAAGCTACATGAACGTGAGAAATAAACAAACTTCTGTTTCAGGTGAAATAGAAAAACACTGAAGGTGCCAAGAGTTCATCATTCAATAGTATTTTATGCAACAAAAAGCTTGAAAACGTGGTCTCCGGTAACATGGTCAGGTAGAAATAGACTATGGGTCAAGCTACACCGAAATAAGAAGATAAGACCATGCCACACTCCCTTTCACTGTCAGGCACAGTGAGCTTCTGCAAGGCCAAGTTCAAAGCCTAATTGAATGGCAGACCGCATGAGTGATGATATATGTTGGGCTAATTTGGTGGGTAGGCATGACCAGGCTGACCCTCCTAGCACCTGGGGTAGCAACTCGAATATTCCAGAATGGTAAAAGCGTGCCAACCAATTATAGAGGGCCACGTACAAAAGAGCCCTGTAATTTGTGTAAGCAACAAGGTGTTGTGTATTAGTATGACACGGAGGATGACTTGCACTTGGGATGGGCTTAGTTTCCCACCTGACAGTAGAGACCCACTAACAGCCCTGTCAGTATGGAAAGTATACCTAGATGTTCCCTTTAAGCCTATCACATCACCCAGTAGGTTTTTCTTATTTGCCACGTAGGATGATGTCTATAGAGAGACATTTTTAGTATAAGCATGTTGTTTGTTCATGAAATGCTTTGAGTGCAAGAAATCGAGCGAACGTCGGTTGATGTCCATGGTAACTCCCTGTTTTAGATAATTGTTAATAAAACAGTACTAAGTTTTGCCAACTTCCTGAGTCGGTTTGATTATTGATGTATGAGTAAGTTCTGCATCCCCATCCATATCTAAGTATTGCTACCTCGTCTTAAAGGGCCCCAGGTCCTGGGGTTCACGTGGTAGCAGAGGTAGAATGGTTAAGGACTCATCGACCCAGTAGTCTTTTAAGGGTCTCGGAATATCGGACGTCCTCTGCCATTTAGCAGGAGGACCGCAAGGCTTTCTGTGGATAATGGCTGAAAAAGTTCTTGCAAGACATTAGAGATAGGTGGGACGGGTCTTTCTTTCACAAAATCCCCTCCTAGTTTCCACAAGGTGCTGAGCTGACCGAAGGCGACGGTGGCCGGCTGAAGAGGAGACGATCCCGAGGGTTAGAAGCTGAAAAGCAAATGGTGAGTAGATTGAGAAAGGTGGAAAAAAAATTAATGAATGTTAATTGGGGAAAGTGATAATGGGAAGAAAGTAACAGAGGGTTGGTGGGGTATTTAGTTAATGAAGAAGATTGTCACATAGAGGTATATGATGAGGAGCGTCACAGCTAAGCCCAGAGTCCTATGTTGAAGGAATGTCTAGAAGACATTATTTCAAATACCAAGTGGATAAAAAGACGACAAGCAGACAAGTTTTGCTAAAGGAAATAATTTACACTCCTATCAGAGTAAATTTAGGGGCAAGAATAGCAGCGAGAAGCGCTGAGAAGAGACATATGTTGGGACCGCCCAGTTTGTCTGTTTGTGCATTATATGTATTTTATGTATAAAGGAAAAAATGAGATCTCGAAGAGCGACAAATGAAAGGTTGTGTTAAGAGGTTGAGAGTAAATGTATTTATTTATTTAGTCATTGATGGTACCGATTGAATAGGTAGACTGAAGTAAAAGGAGACATAGAGGTTTGGAGCAGCACTGATTGGTGCACGCTCATATTTATTGTTTTTCTGAAAAGCATTTTTGTGTAAAATAACAGTAAGTGTTGACAGTCGATTGAGATTTGTCATAATGGGGGATGATACTACACTTATGCACCTATGTAAGCAAATGCCAAAACACGCACCCAAGGTTAAGCAATATAGTGCAGAATGGGTTAAGCACATGGCAGATAAAATGTTCATGCCATGGCCACAAGGAGGATCAATGTCAAAAGCTGTTTTGCAACACATGACCATATATTTGCACGCTGTGTACACGGGAAAGAAATTGGAGAACAGGTTAACCAGCTTAGAGCTTAGGAAGATGTATCAGGAGGAACCGGAAGACCCACCTCCTGAAGAATGGATGCTTAACAAGTGTAAAGAGGGGGGTGTTGAGCCTTCTGCTCCCCCTACCACGCCTGAAGTAAATGGTGATAGCACAAAAGATGAATGATTGTATTCATTAAGGGAGTTAAAAGCAGCAACAGGATATAGTAATCCAAAGCATTAACCACCTGCTTACAGCAGTGATGAGAGCTCAGAAAGGATTCCGGAAAGGGAAGTGGTCTCTAAAGTTTAAAATTACAAAGAGAAAAGTGAGTGGCTGAGTGTGACCCATGACATAGAAAGGTAAATTAAGAGATGGAAAGGAGAAAAAGACAAAGCTGACGAGATAGTGCTCATACAGAACGAATGGATGGGTGCTCTGATATTGCTCAAACTTGATGGGAAGAGCATCGGGGAAGTAAGGCAAGAGGAAGATCAAGATGAGCAGAATAAAAATATATAGGGAATGAGAGAAATAATTGAAGGAAGACGAGCATAAAAGAAAGAGTAGACAAAGACGAGAACAGATGTATCAGGAAGAACAGTTAAGAAAGGAAGAAAGAACAGAGGAGCAAACAAGACATGACAATAGAAAAAGAGCAATTGAAGAACAGGATAGATTAGAAAAGAAGAGCGAAGAGGAGGAAGAACAGAAATTAAGAGATAAAAGAATGCAAAGATGAAGACAAATAGGTGCATAGGGCAAATGAGAGAAGGCAAGTGAAAAAACAGGAAGAAGAAAGGGTTAGAGAGGAAGCAAAGAAACAAAGGGAATTTGATGAGGAAATAGAACGAAAGGGAAGACAGAGGGCACGTGATATTGATCACATCGAGAAATAGCTAATGGAACCAAGTCCAGTAGCATTGTGGGGAGACATAGAGGAGTTCCTCCAATCACAAGAAGGGATGCCAGGACCCTCCAGGGTAAACCTAGAGGAGAATTTTGGGATAGGAAACATTGGAGACAGAATCCAAAAAGCTTATCAGGATATGAGTACAAAAAATGAATTGAGGAACAGAGGGAAAGAAGGTTGATCTGAAATTGCCCAGTCACGAGGCAAGGAATGAAGCCTGTTTAGTCTCGAGTATAGAGCCTTGTCTTTGGACAGGCTGACTCTAAACAGAGATGAGAAAGATGATAGCCATACTAGTTGGGGACAACATATATAAGACAAAGACATGGAAACTTCCTGTGAGGAGGAGGGTGCCAATGCATGCAGTCCTGAGGGATGATTCCAGACAGATAAGGAAGTAAGGTGGTTGGATTTAGACCAACCTAAAGAAAGGACGCCAGAGCCTATGGTGTACAAGAGCGACCTAAAAGGTGATCTTATAGTGAGAGGCAGAATCACCACTATATGTCATCAGACTGAGGTCATTACCAGGAAGAAGGCGATCAGGAACCATTGTCCCTACTATGGATAGGCAGGCAATGGGAGCCGATAGCGATTTTGGGATTTCGCAATTCCCTTTGATAAAGAAAGGAGGGGGCCAGACCGCAGTATATCCCTTGGCCCCAAATGAATAAAGACAATCTAAGATGCAAATTACCCAGCTTAACAGCAGGGGCAAGGAAATGGATTAATGAATTAGATAAAATGACAGGAAGAAATACCGTAGCTATAGGGGCATTAAGGGTTTTCCAGCAGCTATCGTTGGAGAAAGGGCTGACGACATTTGGACGGGAGCAGGATACTCAAGTGTCACAGCACAGAACACAGTGCATGATGGAGCACTGCTTAATCATTGCAGAGCGGCAGTCTGGAAAGTGCTTAGAGTACAATATCCTGATACATCGGATATGGTTGTAATTATGACACATAAGATGCAAGAAGGTGAAGACCTGCTTGCTTATATTCAGAATTTGCAGGAACAGTGGTCTTTGGAAACTCGAGAGCCTTGGGGGAAATCAATACCTGTATTCTATCATATTTTATGTAAGGGACTGCCAGAGCAGGTACAGAGACAGCTCAAGAAGCTGGTGGGAATGGAAGCAAATCCATGGGCAGAAATAAAGCTGACCATTACTGATTGTTGCAAGAAAGAAATTGGAAGATGGACGATGCTAGAAAACTCGAGGAAGCCAAGTCAGTTTAGAAGAAATTGTCAAAGTACGCTATAGAAGGAGTGATGTTGACAATCGGAGTGGAGCTGGGGACACAGCAAGTGGTGGATGGGCCACAGGCGAATAATCAATGACAGTTGGATCAAGAAGCACGAAAGGAGGCGGCATCGCCCTCATTGCTAAATCTCATCTAGCAATTAGGCTAGTACCCTCACCTCTAACCTCATCTTGTGAAATCCTCACCGCCAAAGTACCCATCTCTAATTCCAGCACCCTAACAATCTATCTAGTGTACAGACCTCCAGGACCCATTGGCTGCCTCGAGGACGACATCTCAAGTATTCTATCCAACAATACTAAATAGACCTCACATATACTCCTATTGGTGGACTTGAACCTTGGCTTTAATTACCCAACTGACAAAGATGCCAAGGCGATTACTAATATGCTCTCAGAACAGGGACTCTCTCAAAATGTGACCCAGTCAACACACAATAAAGGCAGGACACTTATCTGGGTGGCCGGCTTGAACTTTGAATTATCCATTAATGCCTCAACTCCACTACCGTGGACTAACCAGCATGTGATCACCTTCACCGTGGCAATAAATAAACAGCCACAACCCAATCTGGTCATATCCCCTCCACAGTGCACAAGGAATAAAACAAATATCACTAGTAACAGGCTACTCCCTCACATCCTCCCTACATTGAACTCTCCCTCATCCACGACCGATCCCGACATCCTAGTCGAAGTATACAATAATACTATGTACAAAGGTTTAGACCATATTGCACCTCTTAAGCTACATAAAAGTAAACCTCGGCTCGCCTGAATAAAACAACCTTAACGAAATTCGCTGATAACTATAAAAAAAAGAAATAATACGTACAAAGAAAGATCTATATAATGACAGGATTTCCAAAGCTAGATCCAACGCAAAGGAGCTATTCACCATCCTACGAGAAATGGAGGGACCTATCCCACTAGACGACAATATAGTCAAAGACAAAATCTGGTGCACCAGCATACAGAATGCACTAACTAACAAAATAGTACTCCTCAAAGACAAGATAGCCAATAAGAAATCTTCATGACCTAAATAGGACACTCAAACTCCAACCCTTGAGGACCTGATTAATAGAACAGATCAATTCAAATTCTCGAAAGTTTCCAGCCTAGAAAGAGAAAATTATCTCCTCACTGAAACCTTCAAGATGCCAGGGTGACAATTGCCCAGCACAATTAATTAAAGATGTAGCCAGAGACCTGGCTCCATTTATTTCCAAACATATTAATGCATCCTTCTCAACCAACACCATGCCAAGCAATTTGAAAGAGTCCTGGGTATTACCTTTACTCAAAAAGCAAACATTAGACCCTTCCATTCCAACTAACTATAGGCCTATTATGACCGTACCTTTTCTGCTGAAGATACTTGACAAAGCTGCATATCTCCAGATACAGCAATACCTTGAAGCTAGCTATCTCTTAGGCGCCCACCAATCAGGCTTCAGACCATTACATTTCCTTGGCCTAACAACCCAAATTGAGGAGCTTAAGGACAAAGGGAAAACGGCCATGCTACTCCGCCTTGACCTCTCAGCCGCCTTGGACTTGGTGGATCATGAAGTTTTATGTAATCACCTTGCCTTGGCGGCACACTTCTCTAAGGACGCAATAGCATGGGTCCAACCGTTCCTCAATAATAGAACCATGCGAGTCTTCTCCCCCTCAGACTCAGCAGATCCGATTCCCATAACATTCGGCGTGCCACAAGGTTCATGAGTCTCGCCTACTATGTACAACATCTTCACAAAACTGTTGTTTGACAAATTGGATAATCTGGGTGTCTCCTACACCAATTATGCAGACGACACTCAGATCCTCATACCCCTTTTGGGCAATTACATCAGTGACACAGCTCTTGTGAACAAAATCTTCTGCCTGAATGACAACAAGACTGAACTACGGATCATGGGAACCCCGGCTAACCTTAGAAAACTTAACGGCGATTACTCCTCATTTTATATTGACGGCAATACCATCAAGGTCATAAAAGAGGTAAAAACCATAGGTTTTTACCTCAATTCTACCTTAACATTGACCAAAGAAGTTAACTCACTGGCTTCGACTTCAGCTTACACATGCAAGTTAATTAGGGCCTGCAGGCCGTATTGATCCGTACCCAGCTGCATCGCATTAGCAAACGCCCTTATACTCTCAAGATTAGACTACTGTAATGCGCTTTATCTGGGCGCTAATAAATATATCTTGAACAAGATTCAGACACTTCAGAACAATGCTTTAAGAACAGCCCTAAACGTCCAAACAAAGATCATATATCTGAGCACAGAAGACAAAATCACTGGCTGACAAGTAAGGACATAATCCTGCTTAAAACCACATCTTTGACCACCATATGCCTAAACAATGCCGCCGCAATCTATCTCACTAACCGTATTGTCAGGAAAACTTCTAATCGCCCTTCCAGGACCACCAACTCCTTCTGCCTAAATGTACCTCATTTTAACCTAACCAAATCTGGCGGCAGAAGCTTCCCAGTTATGGCAGCTCAAACGTGGAACTCCCTCTTACACTCCGTACTAATCAAACGTACCCTAGCTTTAGACGCAACATACAGAAATGGTTGAGAAGTAACGATAAACATCCAGGGACATCACGCAACCTAACTCATGTCTCAGCACAAATCTGTGAACAACAGTGTCTCGCGGACTCATACTTTGTACCAGGCACCTAGTCTGGTCTCCTTTTGCTGACTAAATGTAACTTATACATTTTGTAATTATTGTATATTACTGATCTCTGTGTAACTATGTACCATGTACCTTGTAAATCCTGTACATCATAAATTGACACTTTGTTAACGACATATCCTGTAACCTAAGCTTAACATTGTCATGTATTGCTTGCGGCCAGTTACCCCCGGCTTTGGTGCGCCATACAAATAAATAAAACAAACAAACAAACAAACAAACAAACCTCGCCTGGTATTTCTGTGTCTAGACACAGCGCTGTGAGAAAGCCTCTTCCAATCCCATGAGTCCCAAACTCACAGACTACTCGATGTAGGTTGAAAGAAAAGGTACAAATCACCTAGAATATTATTGTTATGTAAATCTCCCACAAGTAATTTAGCGATAATATTGCACAGTGTCGGAATTGCTTCATGACATTGTTTATGCTGGTGGCACAAAGCACAAGCCACCTTAAACATTATTGGTATGTAAACCGGTTATAGGTTAAAGGGTTGAAATACAAAGGATCGAACAGCATTTTTTCGAGTCAAAAGGACTGAGAAAAAAAAGTGGTCGAATGCATTATTTATTTATTTTTTATGGGGGGGTTCCCCCCAACCCCTGTTTTCTTTAAAAAAACATGTTTTAAAACTATATTAAATAAAATAAAAACAAAACATAAAAAAGATGCATTCGAAAAAATTGTTTTCCGATCCTTTTGACTCGAACCTTTTGTCATTCGATCCTTTGTATTCCATCACATGACTGGACACCATGTAAACCTCACATAAGCGATTCAACAAAACTATTGTGAAGTGTCAAAAATCACATCATGAAGTTATACAATAGGCCTAATACATCCACATGTTATTTACTTTTCAATTACATTATGATGTCAAATTTCTATAATACATTGTTGTTCAGTATCGACAGCAACTCTGGGTGTCCTGGCAAAACCTGATATATCTTAAATACATCGACGTGT
The DNA here is from genome assembly GCF_040938575.1 of Ambystoma mexicanum. NCBI lineage: Eukaryota > Metazoa > Chordata > Amphibia > Caudata > Ambystomatidae > Ambystoma > Ambystoma mexicanum. The sequence continues at coordinate 743,853,039 of NC_090934.1, forward strand.
GAGCCTTATGTAAAATATTTCATATAATTTCAGCTTAAACCAAAGGAAAACTATCTTGGTATTTGTTGAGACATGATCATGTTAAACAGTTTCAGACACATATTGAAACATGTTCTCTATCTGATTTCGGGGTCGTGGTCATGGCTGAAGTGCTGCTGCCCCAGAGCCAGTGCTTGTGTCAGCCCTGTTCCAACCTGGCCGTGAGCCGTGCACCCCCAGCATAGACACTACTGTTACAGTGTCGCAGTCTCGCGTAATCCTTCAAGCCTTTACCGTCATGTGGCCCGGAGTGCCTTCCCTCGCGTCTGTGCAGGCAGTACGGCACCACCCCCAACTCTCTGCTGGGTGTCCCTGATGGGTCCTTCTCGGCCGCTTTACAGTGTCCGTGGGTGTCACGGGTGGTTCTTTCTCATCCACTTTACAATATTCGTGCCTCTCTCTCCCCCGGCAATACGCTGCGCACCTCCCAGCCTCCCCCTGGTCTAAAAGGATGACTTTAGAGATCATCCTGGAGTCATCCGATGATCATCGAACTACATTAGAAGTCATTCCCACATCATTAGAAGTCATAAGGCTGTTAAAGTCATCAGCTAATGTCTCAGAATGGTGGGTGATGATTTGGGGATGAGCTTAGGATGACTTGCTGATGATGCCAACATCATCCCTATTTTAGGAAACTCTTTGTTCCTGATGACTTTAGGATGACTTGCCGATTACTTCGAGAGCATCACCATGATGATTTGGGGATGATTCTGGAATGACCTGCCGATTACTTCAGGAGCATCAATAGGTTGCCCCAGATGATTCTGGGATGACCTGCTGATTACTTGAAGGGCAAAAACATGTTTGTCCCTGATGATATGGGGATGATTCTGGGATGACCTACTGATTACTTCAAGAGTCATTCAGCTTTTGCTTAGTTGCACTTGTGCTGAATGATTTTCAAATGCTTTGCTAAGCACACCTTTTTGACTATGCTGGCGAAAATGGAAGCCACAGGCCTAAACATAGCATGCACCCCCTGTGTGAGAATCATTTGCCATCCCAGTCAAAAGCTGGCACCCAGCACCCTCAAAAGCCCCAATGTGTCATGGGTGAAGCCGGAGACCATGTTGAGCAAAAATGGAAGCCATAGGCCTAAACATAGCAGGCACCCCCTGTGTGAGAATCCTTTGCCATCCCAGTCAAAAGCTGGCACCTCGCACCCTCAACATCCCCAATGTGGTAAGGGTAAAGCTTGAGACTATGGTCGGCAAAAATGGAAGCCACAGGCCTTAACATAGCATGCATCCCCACAGTGAGAATCCTTTGCCGTCACAGTCAAAAGCAGGCACCCAGGCACCCAGCACCCTCAAAATCCCCAATGTAGCAAGGGTAAAGCTTGAGACTATGTTGGGCGAAAATGGAAGCCACAGGCCTTAACATAGCATGCACCTCCTGGGTGAGAATCCTTTGCCATCACAGTCAAAAGCAAGCAGCCGGCACCCTCAAAATCCCCAATATAGCAAGGGTAAAGCTGGAGACCATGTTGGGCAAAAATGGAAGCCACAGGCCTAAACATAGCATGCCCCCCTGGGTGAGAATCCTTTGCCATCCCAGTCAAAAGCAGGCACCAAGCTATTCTATGTTCGTTGTGGAACAAACTCAAACTTCACCATACCAGAATAACGCATTTATTTAAGAATACTTTCCTCCCATTGTATTACAACTGGCATATGCAGCATTGCCCTTACCTGATAGCAAATTGTCCACCATCGGGACTGAAAAAGCCCACGCATGAACCTAGAATGTCCCTTTGTGTGGTTCCCTTCACTGGAAAGGGAGATTGCAGGACCCTACGTGAGACAAGGAAACATTTGGAGCAATATCATGACTGAGGCCTTTTTAGAATTGCCTTCCCTGCAAAACAAATTACTCAAATGTTGTCGGACTAGGGACAGCAAGATCAACATGATATTACCATGATAAGACGCTTTAGGGAAGTGGTGAAATCACTGTAGTCCAGTCTTGCAATTGAAGTATTTAACCACATATCTTCCCAGCTACAGTTTGAGGACATGTTTGGGTTTTGATGGAGATGGCTTAAAAAGTAATCAAATCACATAATAAACCAAGCTGATAAACATAACCTTTGTGATAATAGGGTCACCTACTTTTAGTCATTGTTTGATAGAGGCGTGCAGCTGGTTAATAAAGAGGATTTCATTTAACTGTGCTGTTCATAGCGGCCTCCCCTTGCAACCTGTTTTGTGCTTCGTGCCCTCTGTTGTTCTCATACCATGTACTGTACCGTGAAATGTAACCTGTGCTGGGTCTACAGACTCTCTGTAACGTTGGTTGCAGTTATTTAGCATTTTAATCTGGTTAAACATTTTGCAGAGTTTAGGTTTTTATTTATTTTGCATTTTATTGGTGAAAATTACAAGTCCAACTGCACTTAACTAATTTCTCCAGTAAATAATGCCTAGTTGCTAAGATTCAGGGTATATCAATTTGCAGCAATGGGTAGAAGAAATGGCTAACAGCTCAGCAATCCCATCTCCCATTGCGCCACCTGACTCGCTGGACGGTGGCCGCCTGTCTGCCACCAGGTACAGCTGTATACCTCCTCTGTGCCCCTCTGTATAACACCCCTGGCTGTATATCTGTTCTGTTGTTACCTCTAAAATGTGCACTGTTATGCATCTGTATTGTTGTATACCTCTGTAAAGTGCTTTGCTGTTTCTCGAAGCTCGGTCAGCGTTTAATAAATTCAATAATAATCAAACAGAATGTAGTCAGACTGCACTCTGTTCAAATGAAATTGGTATCCATTAAATTTGAAAGAATGTTTTGATTTAAAAAAAATAGAAGACTATACAAATCTCATAATACAGTTACAGTTCATTTTCCTTTCATAAAACATATTTGGCTGAAGTTAATAAGTTCCAGGAGTTGAGAGGCCCATTGCAGTAAAAGAGATACAGGTACAAATCACATGATAAATCATGTGGACCAACATATCCTTGTAGAAATATGTGTAACACAAAAAAGAAAAAGTGCAATTTGAGTTGCCCCACCCCATCCTCCTCCCCATTGCTTGCTTTTAAAGTGGTGGATTGCTTTTGGATTGTTTTCAACTTGTTTCTCAATAAAAACCAATCCAGCAACACTACACATTTTTACTGCATTTATTTTGGATTATTTTACAAGCAAGTATACATTGTAAGATTTATTTTTGATTTTTTCCAACTTGTATCTCTGTAAAAACAATCCAGTAACATAGGCACACATTTTTACTGCATTTAAATGTTGGAAAAATAAAACTTCTGGGCATGGCCTCAGTGGTGGCTAGATGCTTGGTGGCCAGAACCTGGGGGAAGGCCAATCCCCCCACCTTTGCAAGATGACTGGAAAGCATGGACCTGTGTGAGCGCAGGGAGACTATGTTTGCCTCATCACTCCTAAGCACAAGTCGCCCATTTGACTACTGGCCACCTTTCAGGCAATACCAATTGGAAAAAGCGCGAAAGGCGCAGACGCCTGACACTTCCCCGGGACACCCACCTGGGTGATAAATATTTGGAGGTAAGATTAAAACCTATATGGGGAGGTCACCATAACCGATGGCTCGAATAATCTGTAAACCGGCTGGGATAATGTACATGGAACTTGGGTGATCGTCACTAATGATGGTTGTGAAATGTGAGTTCTTTTGTTGGGGGGCGGTGGAGCTGGTGGGACATTGTTGGGAGAGTTTAGTGCCCACTTGGGCACCTGTTTATTATTGTAAAACAATACAAGAAAGTTTTATTTAAAAAAAAAACAGGCACCAAGCTATTCCTTGTTAGTGGTGGAACAAACTCAAACTTCACCTTGCTGGAAAAACGCCTTCATTTAAGAATATACTTTCCTCCCATTGTATTACAACAGGCATATGCAGCATTGCCTTACCTGATAGCAAATTGTCCACCATCGGGACTGAAAAACCTCATACATGAACCCAGAATGTCCCCTTGTGTGGTTCCCTGCACTGGAAAGGGAGATATCAGGACCCCAGGGGAGACAAGGAAACATTTGGAGCAATACCATGACTGAGGCCTTTTTAGAAGTGCGTTTCCTGCAAATTAAATCACTCCCAGTGACCTCAAATGTTGTCAGACTAGGGAAAGCAATATCAAAATGATTTTCCCATGATAAGACGCTTTAGGGAAGTGGTGAAATCACTGGAGTCCAGTCTTGCAATTGAAGTACTTAACCACATATCTTACCAGCTACAGTTTGTGGACATGTTTGGGTTTTGATGGATATGACTTAAAACGTATGCAAATCACATGATAAACCAGCTGGCAAACATAACCTTTGTGATAATGTCTCCTTCTTTTAGTCATTGTTTGACAGAGGCGTGCAGCTGGTTAATAAAGAGGATTTCATTTAACTGTGCTTTTCATAACAAAGTGTGTTTTTAAAGAAAGTGTGTTTCTGAGGAGAGTGGGGTTGCTGGGGGAGCAGCAGATTATAGTAAAATATTTGTATTTTTAAACACACTGTGTTCTATGCATAGTTATGCTATTCTGTTAAATGTCTTACTTTTGAGACATATGAATATCAAAAAGCAATGTGGGGCTGGTAGATAAAGAGGGGGTAGGGTGGCTGGGTGGGGGTAGAGAAAGTAGAGGTAGTGTGAGTGGGGGTAGTGTAGAGAGGGTCAGGATAGAGACAGGGTCATAATTTCACCAAAATGCCAGGGGTAACTGAAGGGTCATCACTTTACCTTTCACCACATTTGACCCCACCCCGAAGTGACATCACAGGAAGCGAATGAACACGACCTTTCACCCCTTGACAAAACACGAAGTGGCATCGCATAGCATTGTTCCTAAGTACACTACGAAAAATATGGTTACACTATCACTGTAATGTGATATACATTTCATACAAGAATGGATCAGCATATGCATCATTAATATCAGTGTGTATAGGCCCATATCACCAAATTACTGAGAATGCAAGCAGATGGCCAAGGCCAAATGATAATGATATGTTGATGTATAGCACTTTCACTTAAGTGCTTTATATACAACAAAACACACCCAACCTGTGATGGTATACATTTATCAACCTCAGAAGTATGACAGGCTGAGTTGGCCTTGCCGGGATTCGAACCTGCAACTTGCAGATCTCACACACAACGCAGCAGCAAGCGCTCAACCTCTTGAGTTATCTTCCCGGCTATTGCTAGCTTGCCAGCTATAGTAAAATCAGCAATTACATGTCTGAATGTTCTCAAAGTCAGAAAGCAAATTAAACTCAGTAGTGGATACCATTAAACTGGTAACTGAGATTTAACGCTTGGCCATTTCATCGGCAGGTCTGGTGCAAAGTTGGCCACATGTCAATCCTGCGTGTATCTACTTTTCAGGCTTCAGAGGTTGGCAAAATACATACCATTGGGAGGGTTCATAACTGTGTATTAAAGAATTTAGAGTAGCGCAGGGAAAGCAGTGCGTTCACACCTCATCCCATACTCTGTCTGTTAGGAGTGAAGCCTAACAGACAGAGTATGGGATGTTTTAATGTTTTAATTATTAATAACATATGGGTTACATGTACTGTTTTGCATTGTAAATGTATTTTTGTATTTTATTGTTTGGCGTGTTAAAGATTTACTTAACCACAACAGTATGAATAAATATAAATAAATAAATAATTGTTGATTGACACTGGATATTGGAGCTGATTGGTCACAATTTGATTGGGCTATGTTTGTGCTATTTTCCTGGGTCGTTGGGCTACACAAAGGCTTCCGTTTCTGGAAGCCAAGTGCAGCAATGGCGGATAAAGAGAATTTGACCTGCATGATCCGTCCGTGTGGTTTGAGCAAATTAAGCCACAGTAAGGTAAGGAGGCAGTACATTTTTGGGCTTATTTAATTCTAATGCATTCGGTTGGCCTGCTGGGGATCTGCGTGCCTCTCAGGACACATTTATTTGATTTACGAGTGGAGCCGCGAGCTGCCTTTGTTCAAAAGCATCCTGTCCCAATCAGCGCGCCAAAGTCAGTGTCCCCTATCTACCAGAGCTGCTGTTGTGCCAAAGCAGGCCTTGAAGTAGATGCCCTTTTCACCCCAATTCACTTTTGTTTACTCGCCCTCCGCTCCCTATTCAATGTCAGTCGCTATGTGCAAGCACTTCGAGGAAAGTTTATAGGCGCCGCCATTGCTGCCTCCACTTTGCCGCCCTGAAAAATAATTCCCTTCTCCTTCCCCTTGCGACGCACGCAATGAAGCCCTACCTGCTTGGAACCTGGATGTCATGCAGGCAAAGGAGATATGGGACGATAATGTTTCATAACAAATTCAAATAAGACTCGTGTTCTTCTCGACAGAGTTCGTGTGCATGTGCGGAGTCTTTCTTCTCGCCCGCCCCCCCCCTACCGATCAGGCTGTGTAAAAGTTGCCAACTGAGAACAAAATACACGGTCCCCAGTTCCCTGATGCCACTGGAATCAACGGAGATTTTCTGCACACCAGAAACTATACGTTTAACTGGAATATAAAGCGGGTATAGCATTAGCGATCATTAGGGTTGTTTACCAGGGCGATTTGGGTTCAAAATTCTATGTTGGCAGGCCAGCTGTCTCTCGCTCGCACACAGACACGCACGCACGCACACGGTATTCAGGGCAAACCCACAGTTGTTTCGGGCGCATGTGAAGGATTCGGAAGTAAAGAATTATTATGTACCCGTTAGAAAGTAATTTTTTACATGTTATGGAACAATTTGAACAATACAATTACAGAATCAAATTGGTAAGAAAACAATTCAAGCCCATTTCGGTTGTACTTAATGGGCATTTCGAAGAAATGATAAAGATAGCAAGGCAGCTTGAAGGAAAAGTTATATGTATAACGTGTGGTCTCTGTTGCTATGATTGCCGACAAGCCCTGGCAAATGTGATGTATTAATCGGTGCAACCCCAGCGTATCCTGGAATGTGGTTACTATGTCATCACGCGAGACTCCGGGCATCACTCCAGGTGTCACGCCAGAGGATGCTGACACCTCCTGGAGTGGGCACGCATCCCTGCCATGATGACTGCATTACTCGCATCTGTGCAGGTAAATAAAGGACCCCCTCTCCTCTTGGAAGCCTGGCACAGGGTGTAAGGGCAGCAAAATGGGGTGCTGCTTGCGACCACGGACGAAGGTAACAGGCGGGAAATCCGCTGTTATTTCATTTGGTTCGCTCTCTGTTTTTTACTTTTTGCACAACAAAAGGAAGCCCGCCTGGAAGGGGTATGGTTGGTGCGGTAGACTCAGAGTCTCTGGGGGAGGCGCAGGGGGGGCTGTGTTGGAGCTGCAGGTGAACTATTAGTTCCGTCTGTAGTAACATCCTGCTCTGAGAAGGGGAGGGGGGGAGTAAGACCCAATTCAGACGTTCGTCTGTGCCCCTGTTTGCAGCCTTGCCTGACTATAAACTTTGGTGCTCTGCTTTCAATTCTGTGCCTTTGCGTCATTATGCGCGTGCAGCTATGCTCAGACTGCACTCTCTAGGAAGGGGTTCAGCCAAGCCTGAAATTGTGTCTGCTTCTTGCAGGTAGCTCATTGGATGGAGAAGGAGATGCTGCAGCCTCTCCTGTGATCCTCGGCCTGTTGCTGCTGTCGACCCAGGTAAGGGGTGTGTAGTCTTTGAGTCCCTAGGGCGACATGAATGTAACACACATGTTAAATATATTTATTTGGGGATTGTACAGTGCTAATTATCTACTGCGCTTCCTTTCATCCAGGCATCCGTGTGCCAGGCACCACTTCTGCAATTTTATGCTTGTGAAAACCTCTGGATCATCTTCGACGCCACACCCTCCTTCTCTCCTCACATCTCTGACGTCTCTAAGAAGGCACACTACCAGCTGCACCTCAGGGGTATTCTTCCTTTCCTCTGCTTCACCACAGCTCACTGTTTCCAGAGCTCTCTCTCTAGGCTGGACTCTATTGCAACAGCCTCTTTCTAAATCTACCTGCCTCTACTCTTCGCCCTCTGCAACTCATCCAGAACAGGACTGCAAGACTTGTCCTTGGCCTCAAGCCCAGGGATCGTATCTCTCCAGGACTGAAATCTCTGCAGTGGCTGCGAGGATTAAGTTCAAAATCCTCTGCATTGTCCACAAGGCCTTCTGGGGCCTCAACACCTTCAACTCTCTCTTCCTAAATATCTTACTTCTTGTGCTCTTCGCTCATCTGCCTCCAAATCCCTCAGGGTCAGTCGCTTCTCCAAACAACGAGTTGGTGGTAGATCTCTTTCCTCGGCTGGTGCATCCCTCTGGAACAGCTTCCCTGAAACTTGAGGAGAACCATCTCTGGTTCCGGAAGCACCTCAAAACCTTTCTCTTTGCGTCTGCTTTTTCTCCTCCTCTCCTCTGCTGACCGCCTGGCTGTATCCTGATCTGCACTGGCTACCTGGACACCCTCTGATCACGGGCCCAGGTCCCTCCCCCACCAGCATCTCACACCTGCACTGCCCACCTAGCAACCCCCACACCCCTACAGTCCCCCTACCAGCCCCCTGATGTCTGCACTTACCCATGCACTTGCCACTTGCTGGCCGTCACTTACTTATTGCTATCATCTTGTACTGCACTATCCCTGCCCCCTTCCCACGCACTAGCGCGATCCGAATGTCACCTGGCTTAGTATGATTGTTGTCCACCCTCCCTTTGTTTCCCTTGACTCGTCACGCCTTGAAGCAGTTGGGGGTAGAAGGGAATTTGGTCACTGGTCATGTGTAATATTAATGTTTGTGCTACTATTTCGGTGTACTGGGATAGAATGGACTTGCATCGGAAGCTGGCCATCGGACACTGCCTGGAACTGGCTCTTCAGTGAAGAAAGAGGGGAACCAGAACCACCGAGTGCCTGATCCTGGTCCGGCATCAGCATCAGAAGTAAGCACCCCTTGAGTAAAAAGCAAGTTGGTTGACACCCCTATTAAATGTAATGCTTTATCTTCTCAGTCAATATGCCAGAGAAATCTTAGTCTTTTCCTGCCTCATCTCTACCCCGGCATTCCTGTGAAGACATCTTGGGGTTGATACCCTTGTAAAGTTTGCAATCGACTATATGCCTAAGCCTACAGATCTATAATTGTATGTATTGTGCTTACAAAGCTGTTTCACCAAAGCACGATACTATGTGAATAAATAACCAGTTAGGCAGAAAAGCAGTAAGGAAACAAGATAAACAGACCGCCAAAAAGAGAGCATATAATTGTGGATGTGGCTTTATTAAATATTGAAATCTGAACAATTTCCAGATCTTGATATAGTTTTTCAGGTTTGAGAAATCTAATCATTTTTCTTTTCTTATATACACATAGGAACATTCGTCTTGTTACAGGCTACATGGTGAACCAAGGGAGATTGTGATGTCGGCACAAAAAGACAGACGAGCAACTTGGCCCGCTACCTGCTGAAAAAAATGCTGGCAAGTGAATGTAGCAAAATGGCAGAAAAGGGAAGATTAACATTGGATTGTCAGTGACAAGAAGCAATAAAAGGTACATAAATGCCATTCAGAACACACATGTTAAATATATTTATTTGAAGCTTGTACAGTGCTAATTGTCTACTGCACTTAATTTCATCCAGGCATCTCTGTGCCAGGCACTTCTTCAGCAAAGTTATGTTTGTTAAGCATCTTTTTCCAGCTCTTTTCAAACAATTTCTACAGAATGATTCCTTTTTGCATTTCAGAACGTATCCATTAAAGCAACAGAAATGGGCTTTGGAGAACACTCTGCTGTTGAATACAGAAAAGCACTGCCGAACACAATTGGGATCTACTGTCTGAAGCAGAAGGCACCTGACTTGTCTTTTTCTACGCAAGTCTAGTCACTATTTACAGAATGCAAAATTCATCTTATTTTTCAAAACATTTAGTTATTGTATTATAAAATGCTACCTGGGTTGGTTCAGGGGAACTCCATTGCTGCCTGTACTTGTCTAGGGCCCCCCGGCCCTCTTGCTCCCTGCGTTGTGGCTGGGTCCCCGCCACCCCTTGCTACCGCGCATGGTTTTGTGCCCTCCCCTCTCTTACTCTCTTGCTCCGTGGGCCGGTATCCCTCCCTTGGCATCCTGGGCTGGGTCTGCGTCTTCCCTCTCCTCTGCTCCCAAGGGTAATCAAGGGCCGCCCCAACACTTGCTTGATCCCTGGGATGAGTCTGCACCACCATCTTGTTTAATCTCTGGGTTGTGTGCACACCTCCGTTTTCCTCCCTGGGATGGGACGTGCCCCCCAACTCCCTGGTCTGTGCCCCCCCCCCTTGCTCCATGGGCTGGTTCTGGGTCACCATCTGACTCCCCTGGACTCACCCTAGGTCCACATCAGAATCCCTCGCTCCCCAGCTTGCTCTGGTTCCCCATTTGACTCACTGGCTTGTTCTGGGTCCCTAACAAACTTCCTTACTTGCTGGGCTGTGTCTGGGTACCCATCTGGCTCCCTGCGCTGGTTCCGGGTCCCTCCTTCACCCTTGCTCCCTGGGCTTGCCCTGGGTCTCAATTTGACTCATTGCCTGGTTCTGGCTCCCCACCTAACTTCCTTGAAAGCTGTGCTGAGTCTGGGTACCTGCTTCACAACTGCTCTGTGAGCTTGGTCCGTACCTGACTTCTTGCTTACTGGGTATATCCGGGTTTGACTCCCTGGCTGGTATTGTTTTTTTTTAAAATCCATACATGTGCACTAATTGTAAAGTACCCAGTTCTGGGATTGCTACAGTCATGCTTGTGTGTATGTGCCCATTTTCAGGTTGAACCTCATTGTGCCTCTTTTAATAAATGCAATTGAATTAAAAGCAGGTGTGTTCTTTTTTAAAAATAGATAATATCCCATTAGCCTTGTTTGACTGTCATATCATTTTACCCAAATGACGACTAAGACCCAGTGAGTGTAATGCCTACAAGAGGGGTTCTTTTCAGGGTTATAGTTAACATCGCTTTGGGATTTTTATAGGATTGTCTTGGGTTTGCATTGCTTTTGGATTTTTATAGGATTGTTGTGGGATTTCATTGCTTCTACCAGGAAGGACTTCTAGTTAACATATTTCGGGTGCATTAAACCAAAAGGAAGCCATTGCTTGGGTTTATTTGAAGATTGTGTATTTTAGTGCAGCACTTTGTAATTGTGGGAGTTTATTGGGTGTGAGGACATGTTAGCTAGAGGTGAGAAATGAAATGTGGGAGTTTACAGATTGGTTCGTCACATGGGGGGATTTGCAGTTTTGTGCGCTAAATCAGCTTAGTTAACGACATTTGGGTGCTATAGCATAGAAGTCAAAGAGGGAAAGTGATGGCTGCAAAATTCCCTAGGAGTTTTTCCAGTACACTATACGTAAGTCTAAATAGTGTCATTCTAAAGTGATGCCACCAATCTTACTCAAAAGGGAAACATCCTGGGGTAATCTAACCCCTTTTCCTAAATCTTTTGGAAGCATCTTGAAATCATTTAAACTCATCCTGGAGTGGTCTCAATAATCATTCACAATTCAAAACCCATCCTAAAGTTATCATGGAACCATCCTGGAGTAATCCCCACCCATCCTGAAGTTGTCATGAAGTCATCCTCGAGTTGTCATGGAGTCATCCTCGAGTAATCCGAAGGCATCCTGGAGTAATCCCCACCCATCCTGAAGTTGTCATGGAGTCATCCTACAGTAATCCGAAGTCATCTGGGAGTAATCCCAACTCATCCTGAAGTTCTCATGGAGTCATCCTAGAGTAATCCAAGATCATCACTGGAAGTAATCCAGACTCATCCTGGAGTAGTTTCTGTGATGACTCTAGAGTCATCATCTCATTACATATTTTGGCCTGTGGGAATACTTCGGATGATCTTCCTGAACTATCCATGGATGACTTTAGAATGGAGTCATCGGATGACTCCAGAATGATTCCAAGATGATCTTCCTTTTTGACTAGGGGCCGATGTTTAATGATCATTTAGAACAGCGACCGTCGCACACGGTTTTGTCCTCCGCCTCTGGTTCTTCCCCGGATACTCGCAGTGGTTACCACTTGGTCCCCGAAATGTATGCTGCCAGGGAAATGGATGCGTTCATTCCGGCGTTGCGTGCGTTCTCGCTGCCAGGCTCTTTACGCCCGCCTCCTCTTATTTCCCAGCATTTGTCGGCATTATGAAGTCTCACAAGTCCTTAAGGTCTCACGCAATTACTGTTTCACGCGCCTGCTATGACAGTATGTTTTGCCCGACTCCCGGCTCGTGCAACAATGTAGCTCTGTCGTCCGCTCTGACCGTGGCTCCTTCCTTTGTTCGGAAGCAGGCGCCATTTTCATTTTGTCCATGCTGGGATCTGTGCTCACTATCATTCATGTAACTACTTCTCCACATCTCCGATCTTCCTGGAAACACGACCCCCTTCTGCCCTGCACTTTTCCACAGCAGTATTTTCGCTTTCAGTTCGAGTGCACGGATTTTAGCATCCGTGTGGTTCAGGATCTTGCAGGATCAGCATGAGCTCCGGGCAGACACGTCCTATCTCATGGCTGCTCGGCCACACACCCCTAACATCCCCAACTTCACACTGCCACCTGGCCACCTGATAATTCGAGCTCCAAGCCAAGACTGCTGCAGAGCCTCAACACCATATTCAACCAGTTGAGTCCACTCATCACTGAAGGCAAGCCTCTACTTCTACATTCGGAGGTCACTGAATCTTCAAGCACAACTGACCCATCACTGCCTGCCGCCCCCAGCATCTATGACCCACAAGCTGACGTCAATGCTGAACAGCACCTCCTCCTTGAAACCTGTCTATACTGCTCCAAAACTCAAACCCAACTCCATGCTTTATACCTGCAAGCCTGGCTCAACACATTCGAGGAACCCAGCCAATAATTAAGGTCATTATAATTGATCTTTTATTATGTGCTTAACACCAGCGACTGTTTTCTAAATGCGGATTCGAACCTGTGTTGCTCTGCATTGTATTGCTTCCAAGACAAACGCATTGCCTCTGAGCCCTCCACTACTGTGAAGATGCCCTGTGCACCTGGTCCACTTTTGGGGTCATAATGACCTTTATGAGCCCCTTCTCTGCATTTTTCTTCCAGGACATTCTTGAATATTGACCAAGTAAGTGTCTGAAAACACCAGAATTTTTGAGTTTTCATTAGAAGGGTGGATTTTTGCTGGCGTCTGTGTTAGTTGTATGCATTTTCTGTGGCAATAAGCCCAGAGACTGCAGGCCATTACCGCCTAAGGTGGTAATGGCCCGCATTCAAGGGGCTTATTGCCAAATGTTTTTTTCCTTCCTGGCTGCGAGACATGTTACTTTAAAAAAATGACCACCGCAGACAGAAAACATAGTCCATTTTCTCTTTGCGTGGTGTACCATAGCAAACAAAGAAAAGGCCCGCCATGGAAGGGGAGACGGGGGAGACGGGACTATGTGTAGTCCCGTCTCCCCTTCCATGGGGGCCATTGAAGTAAGTCGAAAAAAAAGTAAACAAAATAAATGACCGCCATGGAACAGGGAAAAGGGACTACACGTAGCCCCTTCTCCCTTTCCATGGCAGCCATTCTGGAATGAAAATGCTGTTGGAGATGGAAGCGAGCTGCACGCTGTTTCATGATCGGGATTGCCATCCAGTAAGGCTCAGAATCCAGCCAACCAGAGGTAAGTGATTTTTTTTTTATTATCGCGCCGGGTACTAATGTTATTAAAAGTCTATATTTTTAAAGAACTTTGATTGAATATTCTTTTGTTTTGGAGTCCTTGTACTTAAGCTGTTTGAGTTCCTACTGTTATCAGCTCACACTCCTCCTAAGGTATACAGCCTAAATTTGCCCTGCACTACCACAAAAGGTGAAAGAGGTATACCTGTCGGCATGTGTTTGTTTTACCTTTATGATTGGGATCAGTGCAGGTTTGATAATAGTGTGGGTCTGAGCAGGGACGTCATTTGGGGGTCGCCAGAGGTCGCAAGAGCGACCGCTGCCGATTGGCCAGCGACCTCTGTCACTCTCTTGCGACCTCTGGCATTTCCTCCAATCAGAGGAGGAGGGGGCGTGGCCACCACTCAAGCGGTGCAGCGTGCTGGTGGTCCTCCATTTTGTGAGCACTGCAGCGAAGCCAGCGTGCAGCAGCAGCTTCGTGGTTTCTCTTGGTGCCAGAAAGTCCAGGCCAACTAACTTCTTCCAAGCTAACACACAGCGGTGAGTCAGTCTGTGTTGTGTGTGTGACTGAGGTCGGGGGCGAGCGGGTGTGTGTGAGCTGCTGGGTGGATTAATGTTGCTGGCGTGTGCCGCCGTAGGCCCCAGGCCAGTGCCTTAAGTGGCACTACAAATCGAGCCGGGGCCCATCGAGGGGGCGTGGCCCAACAACGTGGTCTTGATGGGCCGTTAGGCCACGCCCCCTTGACGAGCCCCGGCTCAATGGGCTACTGGCACCCCTGCCAGGCAGCCTTTTGTAGAGATTAGCACCCTCTCCCCTATAGGGGAGAGGGTGCTGATCTCTGCATTTATTTTGTATAGGCTTGCCTGGCAGGGGACAGCGCCTCGCCTATTCAGCCTTAATGGTGGTGCTGCCCCTCGCCAGCTGGGGAGGGGCAGCGTCACCATTAAGGCTGAAAGGGTGAGGCCACTGGAAGCAGAGGCCTTTTTCCTAAAGACTGAAACTCCCGCGAATCCGCGGGAGCTTCAGTATTTAGGAAGCAAGGCCTCTGCTTCCAGCGGCCTCACGTTTCTCCATAATGGTGGCGCCGGCCCACGTGCATCCCTTGATTAAAGGGATGCCTCGCAGGTGCGGCGCCACCATTATAGCTGAAAGGCATTTTTTTCTGAAGCCTGAAGCTCTCGCACACGAGCGAGAGCTTCAGGCTGTAGAAAAAAATGCCTTTTCGTGTAGTGGCCGGGGCTGCCCGGGGAGATTAGTGGGCCCCGGCAGGGCCCCGCCTCAAAACGAAATTTCGGAACCTGCCGGGGCCCAGCCCCGGCAGGCCCCGGCCCACTTAAAGCCCTGCCCCAGGCTGAGGTCAGATGTGTGCTCTTGTGGCATTCCCCTGCGGCCGCCAGGACCAGGTGGAGCCTAGGTTGCGTGTGTGCTGTGCTAGCCCACTACCCGCCTGCGGCCGCAGGCGGATAGCTTGGCACCTCAGGCGACAACAGCTACACGTGTTGCTTAATACCCAGAGGTTTCTAAGCATGGACCTGGGGATCGAACCTGTTTTGCTCCCACGTCGTCTTGCTTCCAGTTGCCCCTGAGCTAGGAATCTGCCCCACGGACTGTCGAGTTGCTAAGGTTTAGCCACCCCAGTTTCTCCCCCTTAGAGTCCCTAGAATATAGACAGTGGCCCCGATTTATAAAGTATCATGTGTGTCCCGGCCTTGCAATATTCTAAAATGTCATTGGCAAGGAATGTCAACATATGATATACTATGGCATTTATAACGCGCCTATACACAAAGTAAAACACAGTACCATTGGAGAATGATGAAGCTTCTCTCTGCCTCTTTCCATAGAATTGGGGGTTTTGTGAATTTACCTCATTGGCGAAGGAGCATGCATTCAATACAGCAACTAAGTGCGCTGCACACATCTGTAATACCTCAAATACTTACACACAATTGGAGCTAAAAGCCTAAAATCTGATTCCTCAAGCAGAATGTAATCAGGGTCCCAACACACTCCACTGGCAGGGTGCCTGTGGCCAAGGGCAGGGAGCTCTGCTTTCGGGGTGGGGGTGTGCATGCATGCAAATGTCTGCTTGCTCTAGTCTGTGTGTGGGTTTGTGGGATGTGGGGGGCCTGTATCTGGAGTGCTGCAGGGCTTGGTTGGCCCAAATCAGGGGGCTTTATCTGGAGTGTTGCGGGCTGCGCTCTCGGCCCCCTAGCTGTGTAGTCTGTGCGCTCCCTGGTATCTGGAAGGGACCCCTGTGCCTGGGGTGCTTCTCTGGCCCCTGGGTCCGTGCTGTGGAGGTGTGTCTGGAGTGCAGGGTGTACTGTCTCTCTGTGGCCTCCCTTCTCTCACGCCTCCTTGACTGGGCAAGTGTGGTGGGAGTCGTGGAACCCTGCCGGTCCCTCACACAAAGGGGACATGTAGACTTTTCAACAGAGTCACTTCGCAGCACAATCGCTCCTTACCTGAGACAACTGTCCTTCCTGCATCTTCATTGAAATGCCTCCTATGCAGCAGAGATCATATTGAGTTGCTCAGTGCTCGCTGGAATCCAGCTCTGTGCATTCAAAATATCATCATCATAAAAATAATGGGCCAATGAATATCTGCCACAATAATCAGTTCTGCCTCTGGGTAAATAGTGAGGGGTTACGCTGCACGCCCCAGTTTCCCAGTGTATGACCTCACATGGTGATGGGACGTCACCATCCACCTCTTCCCAGCCACATTAGGGTCACTGGGTGTAGGGTATTCAGTTTCAGGAGTATAATTCGATAATATCACGTCACCCCAAGTGCTCATGTGAGTGAGGGGAGGCTAGATGTGCCGGGATGAGAGGTACCACAGGCTCCAGGGATGCCGGGAAACGGAGGGTGGAATAGGCTGCTGGGTGGCCGGATTGCAAGGTCAGAAGCAGGGCACTGCAGTTAATGGTAGTCTGGAAAGCACACCCCTCAGTGCGTTCAGTCAGTATCTTGTCTCTATGACAAATGATATTCTGGTGTGCTGTTGTACAAATGATTCTTCCATTCTGATAATTTGTTTTTTATTTTCAGACCTGCATCTTCATGTGGAGTTCCTTCCTTTCTGTGTCAGAATCTTCACCTTACATGCCACTGAAACAGCAGCCTCGGACACATCTGTCAAGCCACTGTTCTGCTCAATCTGGTAAGAAACTACATTTTAAGTCTTATGATCAGAGTGAAGGGTTGGGCATTATCCCAAAATCTATACAATAGTACTAATTGTTGGAATGTGTACCATTATGGAGAGGTGAGGGGTGTGGAGGACAATGAACATGTAGGAACAGAAACCTAGGCATATAAAGAGTGTTGGTGAGTGTGGGAGTAATGCAAAATGCAGCCAGGATTTTTTCCCCGTAAAATATGGGGACATGACTTATGAGGCTTTTGGTACTGAAGGTGGCATCGCTCAGTAATGCACTGTACACCTTGAACACATTTTGAACTAATCTTTTGGCAGCCAAAATAACACAAGAAGAAGAATTATTAAAAACTGTGGATGCCATACATGTTTTCTGGTGAAATATTCTCCCTCTCGCCTTTTATCCTGGCTTTCCCCTATCCCCATACCCGCCTATCCGTCCCTGTCCCCCCAGAATGTGATTTCGCTCTGTAGTCCTGTTGAACTAACAGGGCAGATCCAGATTAAGAGGGGATTTGGGTTCATACACTTCGCGTGGCAACATGGACCTTGACACTGCTACATATGATGATCCATTCTTGTATGAAATGTCACAAAACACTGATATCGTAACCATATATTTCTTAGTGTACTGAGGGGATAATGCTTTATGAGGCCACTTCCTGTGATGTCATGTGGAGGGCGTGGTCAAATGACATCACTTCCTGTGATGTCGAGTGGGGTGTGGTCAAATGACATCACTTCCTGTGATGTCACTCTTATGGGCGTGGCACTGTGATGTCACTTCCGCTACCCCTGGCGTTTTGGTGAAATGACGTCCCTGGGTCTGAGCAGGTGGATTAGCCATAATTCATCCCTGTACTCCACCAGAGTAGTATTCATTTTATCAAAGGTCTGTAAGCCAATACAAATGCTGTGAATAGGTAGAGATGATACTACCTAAAAGTATTTACATCACGGATTGTAGTCAGAAGCAATGCCATTTCACAGTAAGTGGCTTCTGCAGATGCAGGCAACTCTGCCTCCCCAAGTGAAAATCATGTCTTTATTGGTCTTTCAGCAAAAAGTACACCTGATAAGAGCGCTGTTCATTTTTTCCTTTATTACTGCAACAGTATGTTCATCTGTTGCCCCAAAAAGTAGTTAAACCATACCACCTTATATAGACCAGGACAAAAGCATGAATCTGGGCGTAACGAGGCAGATGTGCATATTTCCTGCACTGAATACTCTTAAGTAGCGCCTAGTGGAACACAAAGTCCTGAAGGGCACTGTATATACATCCTTGGCCTTCTGATGAAAGACCCAATTATCTGTTCACAATGGCCAATCCTAATATCCCAGGAAGGAACCTAGGTCAGCAAAAAAAAAAAAAAACAAGCAACTCGCGCTTAGAAGACCGATCATTGGGATACAAAAACTCTGCATTGAGCACTAACTATGAGATAGTGCCTATGATGGAAAAAGATCCTAGGATGACCACTTGAAGTTGAGGAAAGTCCTAAAGACCCTGTTTTGCTAGGTTTCCAAAGTAACTTGATCTAATCAACCAAGGGAACGGCGACCCTTGTGACCAGTCTCAACCAGACTATGGCCCTCATTACAACTCTGGCGGTAGCCGTTAAAATGTTTGCATTTTTGCCGGCACCTTTGAATGGGCAACAACCGGGTCATGTCGAGTCAGGCGGACCCGGTATTGCCCATTTTCGGGTGCCGGAATCAAGGGCCTCACCATGCCCATTCTGCCCCATACGGCTGGATGGGTATGGGGACGTCAGATGCACCGGCACATTCAGAGTTGTGCCGGTGAATCCGACATGCTCTGCTCGCGGGTGCCGCTACACCTGCCAGGGAAAACTGGCGGGTGAAACGGTTCCCGCGAGCAGAGCCCGTAGTATGGTGGCCCAGGATGTATGGTACCGGCATGCTTACCGGTACCGTACTTCCCAAACCGCCATGCTCGTAATGAGGGCCTATGAGTACTTAGGTCAATCCAACACTTATCATGTCTCCTGCTGAAACTGGGATCAGTGTCTCCCATCTCAACTGATCCTTAAGTGTGACATAATTATCTCAATGTAACACTTGCAAATGTTTGAGGTATGCAGGAATGCAACCTCTGGTAAACCTCTGGTCTCTTCAGGCCTTTTTCCTGTTCAACCACCCCAGGCCCTTTTCTCATGGCTCACTAAAGGCGCATGCATGCATTGCAGGACATTAGAAAAGCATGCTAAATAAATAAAATATATAACATGCACTGTGCTAGGAGATGTATAAACAGGACTGGGTGATAGGATTCTCAGCATATTATCAAGGTTTAGGTTTAACAAATTATAGAAGGTTTTCCTTTCTCCTCTTCTCAGGCAAAAAGGCGAGAATTAAAAGAATGAGATGAGAGGGTACCTGGATCATGTGTGAGAGAGGAGCAACAGAAAAGCAGTGTCCTTAGCAAGAGGGAAGGTTTTGTGAAGAAATACAAAGAAGATTACTATCCGGGTCATGAAAGCTTGGCCAGATAACATGTAGGCACTCTATGGCAGCATCATTTCCTTCCGGACACAGATCTGGGGTCTGCATCAGACACTGCAAAAAGAAAGGGCTCACCCACTCCTTCTCTATGGCTCACCATTGCCACATGTCATCTTTCTTCATCATTCTCCTTGTTCTCTCTTCCTCCTTTAACACAGTTGAGCATCACTTCCTCCTTCAGACTCTCTCACATCAGGGCTTGGAGGGCACTATCCTCACTTTCATAACAACCTACCAGGCTGAGCCATCTACCTCAATTTCCTGGAACACTGGCACCTCCTTTGCCACCCCACTGCTGCTAGGAGTCCCTAAACTGTCTGCCATTTGTTCCACTCTTCTAGACACCATGCACCTCTTCTCTATGATAATTAAGACATGTTTGTTTCCTCAGGAACACTGTGAAGCCACTGGAGCCGGTTAGGGTTCTCACCACCTCTGCAAAGCGATATGCAGATGAGATCAGAACCCAAAGGGGGAAAAGGTGATTGATGTGGAACCCTCTGCTTGATGGCGCTGTATCTGGTCCCTTCTGTCAGGTTGTGCTAAGGACCTAGAAATGAGACTTAGCTAGTAGCCATGTTACTTTCTATTTTCCCCCTTCACTGAAAACACCCAGTTTCTGATCAACCTGTTGGTTAGTCTTGAGAAGATTATTATGATGAACAAAGGAGGGAAGAGAAATTCCAATAGTGATCTGCACATTTAGGCATTGTAGTCCAGCTACAAAGGCTTCTATGTATCATGGGGTTACTAAGAGGTAGTGCAAGTGCTCAAACTGTGGGCAGCACTGATAGTGTTAGTAAAAAGGAAAGATGCAACCTCCAGAAGTATATGTGTACATTTCAATTTTCCATATACACTGGCTGACAGTACCCTAGTTAGAGAACATGGCAGGTGAGTTAGGCCATCGTAGTAGTCAGCATTTACTTAGGTCCCTACCTTCTGGTGGTCAATGTAAAGACTGCAGGGGGGTGTCTGTACTTCCACTCTCAATATGGTAGAGGAGAGGCACAGAGGACCCCAGCCAAGATTCTCTATTATTGGTAACGTAGTCGAGCAATCAAGGCCTAGCTTCTCAGGAGGTGATGCAGGCTGGTTCTTAAGTACAGTGTAGTCCCCAAGCCCCCACAAAGGAATGTCCACACACTGTATTACTAAAAACACAGTCTTTATATAAGTAATATTCAAAGGTATGTACACTATCACAATAACTCACTTTGTACTCAGAAATCAAAAATGGTAAATATATACAATTCTATAGTGGTACCACCAATATTACCAGATCTCATTAAAGTGCATTAACTATACTGTTAGAATGTCACACAGATCAATAACAAGGAAACCAGCAATAGAGAGAGGAGGGAAAGCAAGATGGTTGAAACAATAGGCAGAATACTGAGTCAGTTACCTAAACACAATTCTGTGTGGAGATCCACCCACCTGGGCAACCTGTAAAATAAAGATATAGCACAAGCCCAGTCCATATATTGCTCAATAGTCTTATTCTCTCCTATAATGTTTTTACCCCCCAATGTAGCTGGTGGAGTCGAGTTCTTCGAAGAAGCGTCGATGGATCCTTCTTAAGTGACTCCCTTTAAAGCAGGAGCCACGGATCGTCGAGAGGCGTCGAAGAAGGTGAACTTGGCATCGACGACGTCGATGAGAAGTTCAAGGGTGCCGAGACCACGACGTCGATCCAGGCGGTGCTTGTCATCGACGTCCTGCGAGGATGAGGTGTGCGGGGCACCTCAGTGATTGATTGTTCAGGACCGCAAAGAGTTTCTGAAGAACTGTGGCCCAGCAAGGGCGTTGAGTCGTCGAAGTCTTTGTGGCCTCTGGTTGGCGGGAAACCCACCGGCGGATACTCCTCAGCACGTCAGAGGCCTTGACTTTCTCTGGCGGGACAAAGCGGTCGACGTAGCGGACAAGGGAGTCCTTCGATTCAAATGTTCTTAGGCAAAGGAGCGGGCGGCTCCGGTCATCGGCGGCACAGCGTCAAGAGGTCCCTGCGTCTGGGCAACACAACTTCGAGGGGCCTCCAGTGGTTACACAGACCTGCGAACCCTGGTCGACGGCAATGGACTTCGACGAAGGCGAAGTCCGGGTGCTTCACTTCGTTCTCCTCAGCGGCCCCGTCTCGGGTCGGCAGCCTATCGAGGGTCTGACTTCCAGGGAGCTTCAGCGAAGGTTAGCAGTGCTCGATGGTCCCTCAGAGCACAGGAAGAGGTCACCTTACCAAGTCCTCTCTCGGATCAGTCTTCGACGAGTTTGGCAGCTTTCAGATCGGGGCAAAGCAAATGCAACAGCAAGTCTTCTTCTTCCAGCTGGGCGGCGAGGATCAGCAGTTCCAGTTACTCTTCAAGTGTAGACACAGCTTCTGAACAATTTCCAGTGGTGAGAGGTCCCCAGATATACTATCATGTCTCTCATCCACACTGCTAGGTCACTCTCAGCAGCCAATCATACAGAAGGGCATTCATGCAGTCAGTCAGCCAATCAGGCACACAGTGCATTCAGGCCATCCTCCTCTCTCTCAGACACTCACAACAAGGAATGTGGATTGGGACAAGTACCCAGCCATTCAACACTGCACACTGCATTCAGGCCAGTTTCGGGCAGGGCTGTCTCAGTCTTTGTCTCTCATACCAGAAACCAGACAGCCACAACAAGAAGTGCATATTGGTCACACATTCCATTCACGCAGGTCCCACCCACAGTGTGTACCCACAACATACAGTCACTGAGAAGGCTCCAGCCAGTCTGGACTGGACTTCACAACAACACCAAATATGGAACTTCCACCCAACAGCCAGTCAGGGGGAAGGGACAGAGTCATGGCTTCCCAGGATTTTGGGAAAACAAGGTAACAGCCAATAGAAAGCAAGAGACCACAGGGGCCATCTTGTTTTCCATCAGGAATCAACTGATTCCAATGGTATCCCAAAATGGAGGATACTCAGAGCACCTGTCAAATTCAGCATGGAGCTGCCACCAGCCCATACCCTGCTCTGCGGGCCACCCACAGGTGCCCAAAAACATACAGTAGGGGCACAGTGTTGTACCCCCACCCATGGGTGCCGTAAGGGTATCCCATGGGTCTGTTCACCAAACCAAAAGAGAGAGATCTGCACCGCCAGGAGTCCCACATGAACTCCTGCATGGAAAACACGACAGAACACACGATGAAAAGTCAGTAAAGGACAAGGATACGGAGGCCTTGTCCCTCCGATGCATTTCCAGCATCACAGTCAATTTTTGTGGTGTCAAAATTGCTGCCCTTGGAGATGGACATGGCTATCGACACATGGTCGCAAACTAAGAAGTCTAGATGTGTGGCTGTGAAAGATTCTGCAGAAGCCCCAGCATCTTTTATGAACTAGTGCATAGTAGAATAATACCTAAATGTTATTCTTTGGATTGAGGAATCTGCCTGCTGTGCCTGAGTTGTGGTTTGGTTGTAGAAGTACTTGAGCACCACTTCATCCTTCATAGTAATTCAGCCAACACTGTGTGTGCGTGCATGTGTGCATTTTGTGGGTGCATGAGCATATAATGGCAAATACAGGTATGTTTGGAAAAGCACACCATAAAGGGCTTTGTTACGGGTTGAGTTTAATATGACCTATATTAGTTCAGCACACTATTCAAAATACAACACAGGATATAATAATACTGAATGATGTCTTCACTGAACAGGCACAGCTAATGTACGTGCGCCAAAGGGTTGGGCATATTGTCATAGCATGCTGCATAATGCATCAGGCGACATGTACCCATGCCAGCCCAGGACAACCGGTTATATGTAATTTTCCCATTTTCTGAAGGTCGCATTTCAAAAAGACCACTGTTTCTTCTTTTTAATTCGGGGGGTTTCACTCCCTTAAGCTCCCCTATGCTCCCATATGCTCCCTGCCGCCCCCTACCCTTCCGCATACACACACATTTTCTCACACTCCCTGCGCACACAGACACACACACACACACACTACACATACCATTTACCTCTGACGCCCGCAGCTCGTCCTCTCTGTCTCGCTGTGCCTGTCAGCTCCTGCGCGCACTCGTGTGTGGCACAAGGGCTGGCAGTTCCATTTAGAAAGACCGCTCTGTGTGGTCACAGAGCGGTCTTTCTAAATCAGTCTTCTTTCCTTTTGGAAAAAAAAGGTCATTTGACCTAATAACAGACAACCTCTCTACAGACAACAATGAGGAGGACGAAGAGGGAAAAGCTGAACATGACCAACTCAATGAGCCTGATATGTGGATCACCAGGCAGCAGCTGCTAGAAACAAAATTCTTTCTCCTGCTTGTAACAAAAAATGTGCGATGTCATGAGTGGAACTACAATTCATTTGGACATTGAGGCCATTGTTGTCTCAGAGTTACGATTACCTTAGCCTTTTGAATGTAGATGAAGACCCTTGCCTTCCCTCCTCTCCCTTCCTCCCTCTCCAAGTGACCTCAAATCAAACATTGAAACCTTCCTTACCTACCTCCTCTCCCCTCTCCCCCACCCTCTTCCCCTCCTTTTAAGTAAATTGTTCTACATACTGTATCACTGGTTTGTTTTATGTTTGTAAATGTGGTTCTTTCATTATTGTACCTTGTTGTTATACTGTAAAGCGCTTTGGAGTAAAGCGCTATATAAACTCAATAAACATAAACATAATAACTGGGGAATCACATGTGAAAATGTAGGAAATTGCATGTTGTGCAACATGCTGACTGAGTGCTCAAATGAGCTGACCTAGACGACAGACAACAACTTCAGTTGATCTGACTTTTCAGTTCTCCAAAACCAAAACTACATTATGCATGATGCACCCCCTATTTATGCAATGCAGTGTAAGAAATTAATATTATTTCACTGCCAGTGTGGCTGTTCTGACCCTGTTAATGGGGTCCCGACCCCTCCCACACCCCATGAAACCCTGACACACACCCCACCTCAAGAAACTCCAACAAACATATCCCTCCACTTAACTCATGAAAACCCAACACACCATCTAATCTCAACCCCCATTCATGTCAATAATGCCCAAAATACCCCTCCACTTCATTCTCCCACCCACCTTAAGAAACCCCAACACACCCCTTGATACTGCACCTTATCCTCAGAACTCTTTCCAAGTATGAATTACAGGTGACAAATCAGTTTCCAGTGATGATCGGGCTTGGGTTGGGGGCAGTACAGTCTTGCAGACCAGTGAGTTGAGATGGTGGTCAGGGGGTCCTCTATCGGTGTTATTGATATAGAATATGTGGGCTCCCTTATCATCACAGTCTGCAGCTGGACAGGGAACTGTTCCACCCTTTCCATAATTATAGCGAGTGCCCGGAAGCCATGTGTGATCCTCTCCATAGCCTCCCTAACCGTCTGACTGTACAGAGGATAGCTTTTACAAGCCCATTGATGGAAGCATAACATTTCTTCCTGGACCTGAGCTGGCCTGGAGGTACGATGTTGTTGGCAGTCCTGCCCGTCTTAAGTATAGTAGAGGCATCTAATGATTGCCTCATATTGGGCATCTGAGGTAACATCCTGGTCCACAATTTGTCTCATCCATGTGCCCGTTCTGGTCATAAAGGGTGTCTAGAAGTGGCTGGCCACTTCCTCCACAGGTACCAACAGGTACCCACTGTATGGCAGTCAGCACCTGCATCTGTAACAACTGGATGGTGATGACTATCATACAGTGAGAAGCCCTTTGACATGTGCTGGGCCCCTGAGGTGTCATTCTTCTCCAAGGTGTCTGTGTTGACCCCTGCAATGTATCCCTAAGGTGGACTTGCTGCAGATCCTCAGCTGGGATGTACTGGAGCACTTCCTCCGTGACATCCCACGGGGCAGGACAGGTGTCCGTCACAGCTTGTTCAAAGGGGCTGGCACTAGATGAGCAGTGGTTTTGTGGTTGCCTTCTTTGATTTCTGCACTCTGATGGGTTCAGAGCTACTAGTAAATGCCGCTGCCCTGGTAGTGCTGGTGACACTGATGCCTGACACTGCTCTAGTGGTGGTCGGGGTTTAAGTGATTGCACAGACCTCAGGGTCACTGGACGGCTACTCTGTGCCAAGGTGTTCAGTCACAGCAGAGCAATTGGCTAAGCAGGTAGACCAAATCATAGCATGTTCCTCCCTACATGGCTTCTGCTCGGATAAACAGTCTTGGATGCCTACTCGTGGTTGGCAGAGTCTAGTCGACATGGCACCTCTACGACCCTAGGAAGTCCTGTCATGTCAGACTGACCATTCTTGTGACCAGACTGAAAAGTAACCCTTGCTGGAGACATTGGGGGCATGGGTGTCAACTAATATAACTGACTACTAATATCATAATATAGTTAATACTTTGGCTACATAGATACCCAGGTCAAATTATGCATTCACACTTTGTGTTCGTTGTCTATGTGGGGATGTGGGATACATTATTTGGTTGTACCTACATGTGAAACTACTCATATTGCGATGCTTTATACCACCAGTGTATTCTGATGCTTTATTAGTTGAATGCAAAGTGGTAAAACTTTACATCATTGATTTGCCTTTGACTGTTGCATTCTGGGTCAAGAAGTGTTTCATGCATTCATAATGTTCCATATTATGTGTTGCACCTTACAGTGTGTGTGGCTCTGTGACTTCCTAACGGATATGTCTCCAACATTATGTTGTAGGTGGTGACTGATTTTGAAAAGAAAAGC
Organism: Ambystoma mexicanum; assembly: GCF_040938575.1. NCBI lineage: Eukaryota > Metazoa > Chordata > Amphibia > Caudata > Ambystomatidae > Ambystoma > Ambystoma mexicanum. The sequence goes on from NC_090934.1 coordinate 743,879,098, forward strand.
CAACTCAGTTAGATACTCCCTGGATGACTCGGTCCAAAACATATGAGTTTAATGATTTTTATGGTGGCTATTTTCTTTTATGGCAAATACTATTTTTTGGTTGTTGTATTGATTCATAAAAAGAACCTTTACAAAAACAAAACATTTTCCATTGCAACATTTCATAATTTCTTGATCTTAAACACTCACTACCTGCATTGCTCTAAAATACACTTTAAAGTACATACAATCTGTATCCATAAAAACTTAATTTCATATAGGCAGAAAATCCAAGCATTAAAACAAATCAACGATTCATCTCATAATCCTCATGAAAATCATAAAATATCATACAATCATATGCAACACAAACAAATCCAAGTTTCACTGCGCCAAGTATAGCAAAATAAAAACCGGGAGTCCAAGTGATTTGTATGAAAGAACAGCCTTTAAAGTCCAAGGTTTAATACAAGCAACAGCCTAACACGTGTTTCAAGCCTTCCACGGCTCTTCATCTGTGTCCAATTTATACTTACAAGCGCTGTGGATCGTGACTTTTTCTGCCAATTTGTTCTTATCATACAATCATAGGTTTCGTATAATTGTGCATGAATTTCTTGTTAGGTTACGTGATAATCCCTAAGCATTCATATTTCTTTATATTCATTACTGTAGGTACTTATTTTACGTGTTCAATCGTTCGGATATCACTTTCCAAATGTGGCACAGTGCCATGTGCACAGATTTCAGTTCAGTATTTAGACAATAGCACCAAAACTGATCACTGTTTAAGGCCTTGTAGCTTCCAACAAGTCCAACTTGATCAAAAATGTAATGTGTAAAGCCAGTGTTTTCATTCATGCCTAGTAAATGCTTGCTAGCACACCTCAACCATGAAGAAACAGTATTTTCAGCATTGTATACCCAGTCACCCACTTGGAGTAACATATGTCAACAGTCTCATTCTTTGTAAAAAAAAAAAAAAAAAGTTATATCAATGACCTTTACATACCCTATAGCCATTTGCCTTCAGGGACCAGCCGATAAAAAACAAGACAGGATTGTTTCCATGACAACAAATATCCCATGAGAAATAAGACCTGAGAGTGCAGAAAAACTGACATCTCAAACAGAAAAGTATTTTGGAAAAGAAACCATTGTTTGAATTAAAAAAAGAACCAAACCGTAAAACAAAAACTGGAAAGCACAGTTAGTTTAGTTTCTGCTTGCAGAATTTAACGGTCCTCTGGAGCCCATCTCTTCCTTTTACACTTGCACTCTCAGCAGCATTTTGTTCACCAGTCACATTGGTTTGTATGCCACTCCTGGGTTATAATGCAGCATAGATTGTAGCTACAATAATGGGCTGTCGTCTGTGTTTCCTTCATGCATGTGTAGTATGTCTGCATGTGGCAAAGTTATTTCCTCATGCAGAACATGTTTCCGGAAAGCCCACATGCGGTGACAAGGATTTACAGCAAGTATTGTGCCTCCATTTACTGCGTGTCGTAATGTTAATTGATTCATTTAATTATTCTGTATCTTTCACTGAGAAATGTGTAATGAGCCGCATTGCAAGCTCGGCTATTTCATAACTAGGCATACTTACTAGGGAGAGGAGAGTAATTCCCTGGTCCAATGGAAAACTGAAATGTCAATGGAAAACTGTCCTGACGTGACTATGGGGGAATATGAAATTAACATGGAAAATTCCTGTTCAAAATCTGGAAGTAATATGGTAACAGGGAAACAAATACGACTATTTTCTGGCTGCAATAAATAAGTTGCACGACGATTGGGAAGACAGCATGACAAATCCTCGAGATCAGCGTGAAACCGAGGGCAATGTACAACTGTGATGAGGAAATTGACATGAACACTGTCTGGCACAATATAACACTGACATTCACTGATGCCTTTTAAGTGCCTCATGTTTACCTTAGATATAAACAATGTTCTTACATTTTCAAGTCAGCTTTTAAAGTGTGATGCTAAACCTCAATAATACATTAAACCTAAGTTGCGTGAATGTGATACCATAGGCCCCCTTAAGAAATGAGTGGTAAGGTTACCACCAATGGGATAAAGGAATTACTACGGGTGCAATGGGAAATGTATTGCAGAAACCAATAGACCACCCAGAAAATACAGTAAGGAAAGGGGTGTCTGCTGTGATACCATCAAAATACTACCAGAAAAAAACAGATTACTAGTGGAAAATTGCATCCTGACAGCAGGAAATTCTGTGGTGCTGGAAAATGGATTACAGAACAAACACCACCAGATCTGGGCAGTACATACTGCCCATTGATAAGTTCAGCTAATAGTCAAAACAAAGAGAGAGCAGAACATCACGCACAAATGCTTGCAACAATGTATGCCAAATATCACTTGTTCAACCAATGAGAACCCTTGGCCGACATCAAATCGAAAAGAGGGATACTAATGCCACAGGACAAGTATCCCCCAATATTTGCCCACATTTGCATCACTTGCAACATGATCTCAACAATAATCACATAACAAAAATAACAAAACACCTGTTGGTGTTTATTAGAGCGGAAGAGGCAGTACACAAAAGGAGAAGATGCTAAAGTCGTGGTCTGCAATATGGATGGCAAGAAGACACCTGTCTCAGATAAGGCACAGATCGAGAACCTGAAGAATTAATCAAACATTTCTGTACTGGCCAGATAGCAGGCATACTGTTTTCCCCGTTAAAACCTCTGGGACATCCTGGCAGGGACAACAACGTGAAATCACAACCCCCTCAACCATTAGAATGAAGCCATTCCACCCCATTGAAAACCTAAAGCAAAAACAGTTATTGGCATCCTGCCCCATCTACAATCCTGCATGTGCTTGTCCCAATCCAGAACACTCAATACTTGGTGTTCTGCCACCCAGCCGGCAAAGAGATCTATCGATGAAATAAATATGTGCTGTTTTAGTTGGTTCGTCTTTGACAAAGAAATCTCACGTATCAAACACCCTGCACAGTGGCATTCCCACCCACAATCTGGGGAAAAAATACTTTTTTACCCATAGTATTTTGTTTTATTTAAAATAATTAATTTATAAAATGCAGATATCCCACTAGTTTCCAATGCTGGGTATGTCACCTGCAATACTAGTGATTAAAACAGGCATCTTATCTGCAGGCAACCTGCCTGCTGTTGTCTGACTAACATTTTCATTTAACATCAAATATCCAGTCTACTTTGCATCATCTCACAAACATCCATGCATACAAAACAAATAAGAAAGGCAATTCTAGACATTGAAGACACACACATTGACATTGTTGGTTTCCTAGGTTATACGAAACAATCTACAGTATAGAATTATGCCTGTCTTAAAACCCACCTCACCTTGCTATCAAAAAGTGAAGCAGTTGTCAGAATAAGCAAAACAAAGGGGGGTCTGGGAGTCTCTCTACCAGCACAAGCACAGCCCACTGACCTGTTCTTGGGTGGATGGCCCCTGGGAGAGTCTCAACCAAGTCTTCAGCTCACTGTCCCTTTCACAGAGGAGAAATATCCCTGCATATCAGTCTTTGTCCTGTCCAGGGGCAGTCCAGCACCAAAATGCTAGGCAATTCTCTTCTGAACAGGAGTACCAACAGCAACCCCAGACACGTGTTTTGGCCTAGTCGGGCCTCATCAGTGAGGTAGAGCTGTGCCTCTCTAAGAACAGTGAGCAAGGTTGTTGGTGCTCTTGTTCAAAGGACGTACCTGTCCAAATTATGGATTTCATCAGACTATTCATCGATATCACGTACTTGCACCTGTGCTGATTCTAGACATTATTTTTATGACAGCGCAATTTGACTCATATCATATACATTCAATCAACAATTTACTTGTACCCAATATTCACACTGTTAGATTACGCATCTCTAATGGACGTTAGACGTAGGGGTTGCAGTCATGTGATTAGTCTTAATCACGTGACACGGCCAACCAGCGTTTATAGTAGCACGGCAAGTAGGCTTGTGCGTACTGTTGCGAAGTAATCTCCCTGGGAGCATGGTAGCTCCCAGGATGTTGTCACAGGTCACGTGGCAGTAGCCACGTGTCCAACATAATAAAAGTACCAAGCCACTTCCTGCTCGGCAGTCCGACCATCCGAGACTCCAGTGTGTGTTTGTTCCTTTGTCTTGCACCATGGTGGTACCACACTGTATGAGCTGGGCCCAAGGACGGGGCCCAGCTGGAGGACGGTGCCCCTGCGGGGCAACGCCATCCGGACGGTGCCCCTGCCGGGCAACTCTGTCCCTGCGGGTCCCCCTAACCCTGTGAGGCAGTTTGGGGAGGCGACCCCGGCCTGGGTGCCCCCAGAGCCAGGGCCGCGGTGAGCCGGGTGCCCCTGGCCACGTGTGCGGAGCTCCGGTGGACCGGAGCGGATGGGATGAACCCCCACCCATGGATGTGCGGCGTGATCGCCGCACCAGTGTGAGTATTGTCGGGCGCCACCCGACCCGAGTATGGGGCTTCCCGGTGATCCGGAGCAGCCCCCAACAATGGCGACGAGGAACGGGCCTTTGCGTGCCCCAAAAGATCTTGGTGTGGCGGGCCCATCTACATCAGGGCCCGCGTAGAAGGAATGGTGAGACGGAGGAAGTCCGCGGCCGTGCCGCAATGATGTGAGGTGGCCCCGGGAGGAGTGAGAGTGTTCGCAGCATCGGCCAAAGAGGAGGTGCTGCCCCTCCCCCACCCGCAAGCCGCGGAGGGGAGGAGCGGCAAACAAACAAATGATGGCAGCCCGACACCAACGGGGCCCGCAGAGGAGTGACGGTTGTCGCCCGCTGCCCCCAGCCTTGTGGGGGAGGTATGATCTGCGGCGTCGGCCGCATGAGGAAGTGATGCGGGCCCATCTCCAACTGGGCCCGCAAAGGTGCTGCCCGCCTCGCATGAGGGAGGTGATCGTCCCCCACCACCACCAGGAGGGAAGCTACCCCCTCCAGCGAGAGTGCCCGCGGCATCGGCCGCATTGAGGAGGCGACGCCCCGCCCCCTCCCGCGATCTGCGGGCCGAAATGAAGAGCGGCGAGGGACGCCGCGAGAAGGAAGTTGTGGCAGCCACGGATGGCGGAGCGGCGTGGGTGGGGAGCTGCCCCCCCTCCGTGTGAGGGGGGCTGTTCCACGGCCTCAGCCGCAATGAAAGGTATGGAGGGAGAACTGTGAGGCACACGCTGCAGTGAAGGGTCGTCCCCCCTCCCCCACCCGGAGATGCCGGGCGCCCCCCCCAGCCGCAAGAAGAACCCGGGGTCACGGCCCGTGATGGTGCCGAGAAGTGGGAGGACTGCGTTGCTTCAGCCCGTGCCGTGGTAAGGAGGCGCTGCCCCTTCCCCGCCCGCAAGCCATGAAGGTGAAGAGCTTTGATGGGTGCCGCACTAATAATAAATAAATAAGAACTGGGTTGTAGCGCCCCCCCGACCGCACAAGTGGAAAGTACGGGGCCCGCCAAACAGCTGAGGCGGCCCCCCCATGGTCACAGCAGGGTGAGACTGTGGCTGCCCCCCTGTGGGGGAGACAAGCAACAGGGCGGGGTGCTCCTGCCCCCTCCCCACCCGCGGGCCTTGAAAAAGAAGAGCGGTGGCCACTACCACCCCTCCCCCACCCCTACCACGAGGGCAGAGCAGCGACGTTCGCTGCAGTATGGAAAGAAAAAAAAAAGTAACGAGTGAGAGAAAAATCACCCTGTGAATAAAGGGTGCCCCGCCGCAGCCCTGATCAATCCAAGAAAGGAGGTACAATGGGTGACCTGCCCCACATTACTACTGCAGGTGCCCAGCCCGTGGTGTCAAGGAGGGAGAGGGGAGAATGGTTCCTACAGCTCGGGCATCCTACCACCAGTGTTTGCCTACCACCTGCCCCCATGAGGGAGAGGAAGGGTGGTGATGGTAATGCATTAGCGCGGCTCATTTCTGCTATACGGATTTCGAGATTAGCCGTGCAAGAAGACATTCCATTGAATAGGACCTGAGCAAGAGGTATTCTTTGCCCTACCCAAGGTACATACTCTAAAAAATGATCTCCCTCATGTGGAACATTATTGATTCCATGCGTAACCAGCAACAGTTTATACTTATATTTTCCCCCCTCAGGGAATCTACATGACAGGCATAATTGGTCTGCCATCGGTCTAACGTACTCAGAGACTGACGAAGACAGGTGACCCTCCTCATCAGTCATATATTTGAGTGGGAGAATGGACTCACTTTATGCATGCGTATTTGGTGTTTTTTGGGAGCACACATATCCAGGGATACCTAACAGGGTGTATTAGCACGTGCTTTTGAGGTCATAGACTGTTTCGAAAAATATTCAGAATTGGCTACATACAATTTTGCTCAATCTGGATTGGGTGATGCCTGCATTGGGGACCAACATTAACCTGTTAAATACTCATATTCTCGACAACAATGTTTATAATGGTTTCTTTTATTCAGATTTAAAGGTTTGTCTTATATTGTCATTCTGAGTGCTTTTCTATTGCACCAACAATGACGCAGATGCCTTAGGTTGAATTAATCATTTATGTCACTTGGGACTTGTTCTTATTTATATTTGAACTCCTCCAAAAACTTTACATACATGGACCTGTATGAACACACAGCATGCTTTGGGCTCTTTACGGTATTTGACTGCTCATAACACAAGAAGATTCTCATCAGATCCAGCATACAATGCAGCTAACCACATTTTGTCCTTTTTCTCTTTTCTCTTTTCTCTTCCATTTATGACTAATTTGTTCAATTAGTTTTCTTTGATTAATCTGTTCATATTATGTCTGGTATCGCTATGATTCATATGAATATTATGATGTGCTTGAAAAATGTGTCTTTTTCTTATCCTCTTTTTCTCCTCGGTATAATGATATTTTGTATTTCTATTATGTTTTCTATAAATTTGTGGCACATGCATCATAACAAGTCCTGTCTTGAAAATGACCAAAGGTGGTCAAAACACGGGTTGGCAGACACAGTTTGGGCAGATATTGCTACAAATAAATCACAACTGTGATCTACACATAGGCTGTTTACTTGAATTGTGTACTTATTTATCTAACTAAATAGATGTGACAGTGCGTTTTCTTGGAACAATAAGTTTGTTTTGGTTCTTTCGAGTAGGCTGGGGTGATGTACAGTTCCTCAGGATTTGCGGCATTCTACCTTCTTATTGGCTAAACAGAGCATTTTGATGATAGTTTATCCTGAGCGCTCAATTACCTGGTACCCCGATTCTTGTTCAAAGGAGGTTTACCTGGAATTCCTGTGCTGGACTGCCCTTGTGGGCAGGACAAAGACTGATATGCAAATTGATATTCCTCCTTTGTGAAAAGTACAGTGAGCAAAGAGCGGTGTCTCCGGACACTCAAAGTGGGAAAAAACCACAGAACAGGTTATCATGCCATATTCTTTCTAGAGAGGGGCACCTGCTAAGTTTTTTGAAAACCTACTGCAAGGAACTTGGGGTTGGTCCCCCTAGGTTACCTGGGGGAACCCAGACATGGACCCCTTGCTCACTGTCCTCAGAGAGGCACAGCTCCACCTCGCTGAAGAGGCCCAACAAGGCTGAAACACGTGTATGGGGTTGCTGTTGGTACTCTTGTTCAGAAGGAATTGCCATAGCATTTCGGTGCTGGACTGCCCATATGGGCGGGATAAAGACTGATATGCAAATAGATATTTCCCATCTGTGAAAGGTACAGTGAACTTAAGTGTGGCTGAGGACTCTCAAGTGGGTGCCTTTCGAAAGAACAGATTAATGAGCCATGTTCGTTCTCGCAGAGGGGTGCCTATGGACTATTTTTTAGTTCTCAGAATAAAGCAAGAGGTGAAGCAATTCTCAGATTAAAGCTTGAAACAAAAACATACTTAGTTTACTCTGTCATCAGAGAAATATGTTTGCTCTACCATATGGTCCCCTAATTCTTGGGCTGATTTAAATCAAACATGTTGGACACTATGGCAAATTATGATTTGCTTAGCTTGGGCATAGGCAATATTTGATTTCACATTTTATATTTTTGTACTGTGTGTAATTAAGTGTAAAGGCTTGGGATTCTCAATATTTCAGTTGCTTTTGGAATGATGGCATAGCAACCCTAACTTTCTCCTTATTTTCAAAGAATCAGGTTCACCCTCCTAACATCCCACTTCCATGCATTCATTAAGGATTAGATTTCAATTAATTTATTGCCTATGGTATACATAAGTGAAATGACTTGTCATTCCAGATTTCAATTTGAGATGTCTAAAGCTTCCAGATTGTATGACGAGTGCTGGAATGAACATTGTGAAAACTTGTGTGATAAAAGACGCAAGTAAAATTGAACTGCTGATGAGTGTTTGAACTTTGAAAAGCAAGATATGATACCTTTGACAGAGTGGTCCAGCACCTCATGTGTGCTCAATCGAAGGTCTCTGTATTGTATCCAGCTGAGATGTGGCATAAGTGAAAGGGTTGTATTAAGAAGAGAATAAAGAATTGAGAAACAAAGTGGTCTTGCGACGGGTCAAGCAAAATCCTGCACATAGTCAAAAGTTTTGATTTTATTTTGATACAGTAAAGAAAGATTTGAAAATGAGATAAATTTGGTCCGAGCCTGGCGGAGAGAGACCAATTGAAGGTTTTGTGTTAAAGTGGGTCTGACCCCTGCGTAGGGGGGTCTGGGGTGAACAGTGAATCGCCAGAGAAGTTGTGCATATGAGAATCCTGAGGAGAAAGGAACTTTGAATGTTTGTTTGTCGCATCAGGCCCTCTGATATATGAGACTTTGAATGGCAAAAGAGACTCATGCATTTCCAGTCTCTGTTTGCTACTCCATAACAAATGTTAAATCGAACAAGAATCAAGAAGCAAAAATATGGTGTACTGCCCTTCGAGGTGCACTATTTGATGGGAATTGCGGTTTTATCACTCCTCAATGAAGGTCCAAAGATGACCGGAAAGCAAGATGATGGTGCACTGCCAGTCCACGTGAACAGCCGGATGGGAGTTGTGGGTTTAAAACCCCCTTATTACTGCAATGAGTGCAAAGTCCCTGTCATACACTAGAGATGTAACTAGAACGATCCTAACCTGCCAAAGGAGAACATGAGATCTGGCAAAGACTAAGAGAAGCTGCAATTATAACTGCAGTCAAAAGAATAAACCTACAGACATATGCCAATAAGATGTGAAACAACTAATCATAATAGAAAGTCTTTCTTTAATTTCCACATTTCCTTTTTTTGCGACATTGTTACAGACAACTGCAGCAATTGATGGATTTCTTTTAATGGGGCATCTGTTCCACTTTGCTTAGATATAACCACATGTCAAGCACTATAAATGTTGCCCTTAATTTTATCATGTCACTGTACTTACTGAGCCAAATTAAGTGTTTTCAGGTGTAAAACAGATAATTGCAGAGCCATAAAAGAGTGTGCTTGGTGCAGCTGGAGTCTAATTGCTTTTATATTCATGTTGATTTCAGAAGAAGTGCTGTTCTCTCTCCTGTGACTACTTCATGTTTGCCTTAAGCCGGTACTTCCCTTCTCTGAGAGTTATTTCATCCCACAAATATGTGTTTCATTTGGCATAAATGTAATATCCATTACTTGTCGGATTATGGAAATTACATGTTGATCGGATATTATGTTATGTTAATAAGCTTTAATACTGTGTCAAATCACCACCATAGTAGTATCAAAGAATTTAGTTTGTCTCTAGATTAGCATAGTGTGCCCCTGCCTGCGGCATCCAGAGATTAGTCTGCTGGAAGATAGAAAATGAGTGAGGGCCACATAAGAGAATGGGAAAGCGAGAAGTTAATTCTACAACCACAGGGAGATAGAGATGCGGTGGGGAAAGCATGCTTTCTTTATCATATGGGTGCGTGTCAGTCCGGTTAGGTGGACCATGGCTCTGCAAAAGAGAGCAAGCAAATATTTTCTTTAAAGTGATGTGATAATTGCGTTGTGTTTCCAAGGCAAATTAGTAATTTATTACACAATGTAATGCTGGTTACATGAGGACCTCGAGTGTGTGCTTGTGTAATCCTGGAACTTTGGTGGCTTATTTGGCCAGGCGTCTCTATACTTTGCACCCTAGGTAAAACTCCAGAATGTTAATTCTGTGACTGCCTTGCCTGAGCTAAAAGTGGCATAGTCAAGAATAGACTGTGTGTAAAGGTGAATGTTCTTGGTGTCAGAAGGTAAAGGAAGGGAGTGGTAAAAATGGTACAATAAAATTAAGAAATGTCAAAAAGGTATCATTAAGAGTTTGTTCTATGCCATGTCGTGCTAGACTTTATTTTAGATGGGACCAACAAAGCCTGCTGAGCTTAAATGGTGAAGGGGAATCTGTGTTTGCTTTCTCTGTTGGACATCAGCCTTGTACTAATTGCCCAGAAAGGTGCTCAAATTAATGTAAATCGCCAAATAAAGCTGTGATTATGTCGCTGTATATTTTATTCTCAGCTGGCTGCTATCGCATGACTTATTCGCAGAAATTGCAAATATGAAGTAGGGTTGTTTATTGAATGTGATGGTGAATATGATGGATATTTCCTCCTTGTCTGGTACTAGAACCCTGTTACTTTAGTGAGTATGGCCAGCATAGAATGAACATTGGTGTTATCATAGGAATAGGTCAGCAGTGGAAAATTCCACTAGCTAAAACAATATCCCGACATCTCCAGACCTGCTAGAAAACCTGTTTCAACCACCAGAGTTAAAGCATGTTGCTTCCCTCATAGTATGAAAGGAAGAAAAAGAGTATGTTTAGATGAATGAAATAGCATGCCACAGCAAACCGGTGGGAGTGAAAGGTGGATAGTGTGAGAAGCATGCAAGGTAAACAGCACAGCATTTGTGCCGAAACGTGATGGTGCTGAAATGAACACACAGAGAAGAGGTTTGTTGAGAGACAGATGAATATGTCAACCATAACTATGGCCACTCCCCCGGCCCAATCTCGTAAAGGCAAGACATGTTATTCTTTAAGGCAACCACTTCGCCCTTATCTCAGGCAGGTCCAGCAAGGGATGAATATGATGTAAGCTGACAGTAGTGAGAATATCTAAAAACTGATCGTAGAATCATGCATATGCATCCATCAGACATGAAGCACATATTGCCCCGCTCATCCATAGGAAAGGCAAACGCACCAAGCACACGAATGCCTGGTTCGCCCCTGAACTCCTGGAGCTGAAATCCAACCCATGTGACTCCTCCAAACTAATTTTCCAGAACATCTCCAGAGAATACAAATCAGCCATAACCAATGCCAAAGCCACCACTTTTAACAATAGGATAGCAAATGCCAAATCTTATACAAACAAGATTTTTGCCACCTTCAGGGAGCTCGAAACACCCACTCCCATGCCGCAAACACTTACCAAAGATGAAGATTGGTGTAATAGTATCCAAACCGCCATGCTAGACAAACTTAACACCATTCAAAACAAAGTCCTCGCCCACCAACAGGCCCTCAGCCACCAAATTTCCAACATCCAGTACAGTACTTATGATGAACCCCCCCTTCCTTCGCCTTTAGTGCAATGAGCTAACCGGAAGTCATAGCCCTCCTTAAATCCATCAAACTGTCCAAATGTAAAGTGGATGCCTGCCCTCCTCAACTCATCAAAGAATGTGCATCCACCCTTGCCCCTTTCCTTACTGCTTTTATCAATGCCTCCTTCAGAACGGGCCAGGTCCCAAGCAGCCCCAAGGAAGCCTGGGAATGCCCTCTCCTAAAGAAACCTGTGCTTGACCCAACCATCCCTCTGAATTACAGACCCTTCACCACTGTCCCTTTTCTCGTGAAAATCCTCGACAAAGCAGCCTATCTGCAAGTCCAAAAATTCCTCAAAGCTAACAACCTTCTCGGTCTCCAGCAGTCAGGTTTCCGTCTGGGTCACAGCACCGAGACCGAACTATTAGACCTCAAAAACCAAATAGAGGATTTCAGAGACTCGGGCAAACTAGCCCTCCTCCTTCTCCTTGACCTGTCAGCTGCTTTTGACCTGGTGGACCACAAAACCCTCTGCCACCATCTCTCTTCGACTGCCAACTTGACCGCCAAGGCCACCTCCTTTCTCCAGGATAAAGTTATGAAAGTCTTTTCTGACCAAGCCTGCGACCACCCGAGCCTCTTCAACTGGGTAGTCTCACAGGGCTCATGCATACTGCGCCCAGTCTCTGCCAACTGGGCACACTTGGTCCCTTGTCCTCCCGCACTAGCATGATCTGTATACAGCCCTGCCTGAAGATCGTTCTGTCTGTTCTCCCTTGTCTTCACCCCTTAATGTGCACTTGAAAAAAACGCAGAATCGCTGGCAGGCCTATTTCCTGTATCCAAAATTTTAAATGTATCATATTCACTTAATCTGCCTGTACAGACCGTTATTGTCTCAGGAATTCCAGGGCCCTGAGAGACTGTTGTTTTTCCCCATGTTCTTTCCCTCCTTGAGCGCTTTGAAACACTTGCCTGTGTATAGGCGCTATATAAATAAACATTACGATACCATACCCACCCTACACAACCTGTTCACGAGACCACTGTTCAATCTCCTGGGTGCACTGGGCATCACATATACTAACTATGCTGATGACACGCAGTTCCTCGTCCCCCTCACATGTGACTCTGAGTTAGACATGATAACCCTCAACTCCATTTACTCCACTATCCAAACTTGGATGGCAGAAAACTGGCTATGCCTGAATGGGGAAAAAAACAAGTTACTTCCAATTGGTTCCCCTGCAACCCTAAAGAAACTCGACAAAGAGTAAAGGTCCTTCATGATAGATAACACCCATATCCCAGTCTGCCAAGTGGTCAAAACCTTGGGAGTCTACCTAGACTGCAGCCTCTCAATGACCAGACAGGTCAACGCCATAGCGTCTTCTGCAGCATACCACTCTAAATTGCTCAACTCAGCAAGACTCATCCTATCAGAGCAGAGCTGCCCAACTATAGCGAGAGCAATAATTAGGTCTCGGCTTGACTACTGTACCACCCTCCTAGCAGGCACTTCAGCAAAAAACATCTGTAAACTCCAGAATGTCCAGAATAATGCCCTTCGAGCTGCCACAGACATCTCCAAAAGGGACCACATCTCAGCAACCACAAGACTAGCTCAGTGGCTCCCCATCAAAGAGCGCATCATCTTTAAAACTCTCACCATCACACACAAATGTGTCCACAACATGGCCCCTCTTTACCTTTCACAGAGAATCGCCAAACCGGTTACAGACAGACCCACAAGAACTGCCTACACAAGCTGAATCACCATTCCTAGGACATTGAGGATTCACGCAGGAGGTTCCAGCTTCCCTGTCATGGCCGCAACCCACTGGAACTCCCTACCATCACACCTCAGAAGCATTGACTCACACATAACTTTCTGGAAAGCTATAAAAACTCTGCTGCTTGTTTAGCGTGGCCTTGACCGGCTACATAGCCTTGACAGGCCACACGCTTCTACTCATTCTGTGCTATGCTACCCTCCTTACATTGTATGAGAAGGCATCACGTAACCAGCCTTTGTTATCTTCCACTTCTACTTTATAAGGCTACACGCTCACTGTAACCCTGAGCACAGCGTTTTGTCCTTGTAACTATGGCACTTTCTTGCAACCGCGCCTTGATTCCTCGTGCTGCTAGTGCACTTTACAAATCAAAAAAATAAAATAAATAAATATGCACTCAACATGAACAGAACGCACTAGGTCAAATATGCATTTATACATGAAAAATACTAGCATTGCAACCATGAAGACATGAAGAATACTAACATAAGCAATATATAAGCTGAAATCAACAAGAACGACACGCAAGTATAGCTCACTAACATAGAAATGCAATAGAGAAGGCACGAGCTAAGAGTTTCCAGGACGCAAAAGGAATTCTCCCAAATGAATTAAAGTCTGGAAAAGTACAACCGATCATTGTGAGCCAGGTGCAGGGTAGTTATAAGTCAGAAGGTTCCATGAAGAATAAGCTCAAGAGAGTCCCTAGAGGTCAAGAACATTTGCATTAATATTAGCTAAAACCTTAATAAATGCAGGGTGAATTAAATCAAAATGCAGTCCTCAAACAAGTGACCCATAATTGAAGATTACTGTCTACTCATTAGCAAGAAATACAGATAGGACACCTGCCTCACTCCATACACATATTTCCAGACATGGGACCTTGCACAAGGTTAACTACAAAGGAGATCACACTGGCTCATTGCCTAGAAGATGAGGGATGGTGTTTTCTTGAATTTAATACAGGCAGCCCGTGGACCTCTCTCCCCTCACTCCCATTTGGCTTATGTCTTGATGGCCTGTTTTGTCCTAGGTTGGTCAGGATAAAACCAACCAATCAAAACTCTTGATGACAAGCCGCCCATTACGTATTGCACCGATCAATAAAATATTGGAATAATTATGTATTTTTGTTGTCATCAATTTAGAGGTGGTCTTAGGAGGAGCCATCAGTTAAACATTATCCAATTAGAAGTTTAACCCATATAGAAAGTGTACATAGTCAAGTCCCCTAACCAATCCCCTCATCCCGTAGGTTTTGTACTAGGATGTTGTCACTCTGACGTGTTTTTGATATACAAAAGTGTTGTTTTGTATGATATCTCTGAGAGCTGCAACCCTGTTGCTTGTATTCTGTCCCCGCTTTATTTTGTGTATTAATAAAGCTGGGTTTTGCCTTTCACTTTGAATATTTCCATTATTGAGTCTATGTTTTCTGGCTCCTCCACCTCCTCTGCTTAGTATGGCAGTTTCCGCCAGGCAGTCTTATCAGGTTGCTGAAAACAACGCAGAGATGCACAACATCTGAGATCACTACTTTATCAGAGAGTGGCAGTGAGAGAGGTCTGCCTACCTGGACCTACCCGAATAGCCCATCCAGTACCAACCACCTTTGCTGGAGTGCTTGGTCCATCTAATGACTTGATGCATCTGAGTAAACATGTAAGATGTTGGTAGTTAAACCCCACTGAAAGAGTGATGGTGCCAGTAGCTTACTATGGAGCCTCTAGAGGTGAACCTGTGTTTGTAGAAACCAGAGAGCCAGATGAGTAAGTACACCAGTGCATTGGGAATTACCTGAACATGGATCTTAAAACAGGGCCAAATAGCTAGAGATTACACGGCTCACCAAGGATCAATAGAGTTGTATATATGATGTCTCAAATCTGGATTGCATAGAAGATTATAATTTAGTACTCAATACTGAGTCTCATATAGTCGTAGATTTGGGGCTTGCCATAAGTCTTGTTATTGGGTATTCAGATGCACCCTGGGATTGAGACACTGGCCACTAGCATGAGGTGATCTGCATTCTGACTAAGGGCTAAAGCAGGCACACGTGCTGCCCATTGCCTCCAGACGACCTCACGGCATCCAGCCGTTTTGCCCTACAATTATTTACTAATTTTTGTGAATCATCTAGCATCCGCCGAATCTCGGTCAGAAACAAAGCTTTCTGGCCTTTGTGACCACACCAATGTGACTCCGCCATTGATCACAACGTGGCTGGCCCCTCTCCAAGATGACCACTTTAAACCACACGACCCCAACTCAAGGAAAGCAGCAGTCACTGGTGTGACTGGATTGGCTGGCCCTCATAGCCAAACCACACTCGCCGGCAGGCGAGAGCCGGCCTTCGGAAGAAGGCCAAGGAAAAGGCCGCTGACAGAGCTGACCGAGCGTTCCGTGCTGTGGGCTGCGCCAGGTCTCTATGAGCTCTGCCCCATTCATCCACTCACCACTGTTGCATACTCATCTCCACTCAAGACCAACTGCTACCTGTACCAACCAATACAAGGTGAGATTGGCCTGACACTCAAAACTCGCTTCACCTGCGCCTCACGTATTGCATTGTACCTATGAGGCTTGCCCAAAGATCTCATTACCCAGAACTGCCACTTGCACCGTTGAAGCATAGCTCCAGCCCAATGTTAGCTGAGCGCATACTTTTCAAAGAGTAATTGTGCCCCTTTTTACGTTGCATGCCGACACATGACAATTGTACCCTATCTTCTCCAAGGACACCCTGTGGGTGTCCCGCAGCTCACTCTCAATACTAAACTAACTCCTCACTTGAAACTGCTCACTGCCTCTCATAATCTATAAACTCTTTGTGCTCATACACATAGCCACGCAGCATGCCACCACATCTATCATATTATCTGCCATTGTTGGATAGTCAAATCTAGGCATTGTAATTTTTGATTGAACTGCTACCTGTGTGTCCTGTCATCACCTAGCCATTTGATGCCATTGTTGGATAGTCGAATCTAGGCATTGTAAATTTTGACTGAACTGCTACCTGTGTGTCCTGCCATCACCTAGCCATTTGATGCCATTTTTGGATAGTCGAATCTAGGCATTGTAATTTTTGACTGAACTGCTACCTGTGTGTCCTGCCATCACCTAGCCATTTGATGCCATTGTTGGATAGTCGAATCTAGGCACTGTAATTTTTGATTGAACTGCTACTTACCTTTACTGCCCATTACTGCTACACAACCTTGTAGAAATTACAGCCTTAGAGCTAGACTTTCGAAAAATCCATGAGCCTCTGACTAGGACCCTACCTCCTATTAACAAAAGATCTAACACTCAGAAGGATAATATCACCCATCTCAAAAACAGGAGCCTTCCTCCTACCAATACCAAAATTGAACCATCTCATCCGATAGCCCCCCCCCTCAAAGGGGGGATTAATAAATGCCAGATCCCTGACAGTACATGCCACAGACATCTGCAATTTGATAGTGCTCGATAACTTGGACTTCATCGCCATCACAGAGTTCTGGCTGCACGAAGCAGCAGGACCCCTACTCTCCTTAGCTATCCCAGAAGACTGCACTATACTCAGGCAAGACAGAACCAATATGCGCAGTGGCGGTATTGCTATCATTGCAAAGACTAGTCTAGGGATGAGAATCTCACCTACAATAGCAGCCGATTCATGTGAATCACTTACTATTAAACTACCACTAGCTAGCTCCCAAACACTGACTATCCACCTCATCCACAGACCACCTGGTCCCCTATGGACATTCGAGGAGGATCTCCACAATTTACTCGCCAACAACCTTAAAACCTCCTCCCAACTACGTGTCCTAGGGGACTTCAATTTGGGCTTCAATGACCCCTCAGACAAAAATGCCACCATCATTGCCAATTCCCTCTCCAACCTAGGTATGATGTAAAAAACTCTAGAACCTACTCACAATAAAGGAAGAATCTTCGTTTGGCTAGTAGATTACAACTGTACTGCCAATATCAAAGCTATTATCCCTCAACCTTGGACAGACCATTTCTTCCTGTCATTTGAATTATCTACGTCTAGACCACCCCCACCAGCTTCCATTATGGCCCCGCCCTGCCTAACAAGAAATAAAAAGAGCATCACCAGAGATAAAGTGATCCCTGCCATTCTACCTACCCTCAACGGATTAGAGGATCATTTAGACCCAGAAACATTAGTCAACAAGTATAACAAAATTATGTTAACCACCCTTGACAACATCGCACCTCTGAAACTCAGACAAAGTAAACCCAAATCTCACCTAAACAAATGGTTTACCCCTGAATTAAAGGATCTGCGACTACTTAAGTGGAGTTGCGAAACAGCCTGGAGGCTTACCCCCTCAGTAGACCACACAATGAAACTAACAGAAATCTCCTCCCAATATAAAAAAGAAATCCACTTGGCCAAACAGAACTCCTTCAATAAGCGCATCTCCAATGCCAATTCAAGCATGAGGGAATTGTTCACCATCCTCAAGGAACTAGAGTCACCCAGCTCCATTCCGGATATATGTACCAAAGATAAAACTTGGTGCTCCAACATTCAGCAAGCCCTATCAAACAAAAGGTCCTTACTCCAAACGAAAATAGCCAAAAAGAAAGCCTCCATTACACAACCATCTAAGACCAACAACTCGATTATAGACACTGCCCCAAAGCCTCAGGATGCAGCTATTCGGTTCATGTTCTCCGAAACCTCTATTCGTGAGGTGGAGAAAGTTATCCTATCTCTTAAGCCATCAAACTGCCAGGGCGATTCCTGCCCTGCCCAGCTCATAAAAGATGCTGCGAGGGATCTCTCCCCGTTTATTGCCAAACTTGTCAACTCCTCATTCACGTCTGGCACAGTTCCTACCAATCTAAAACAATCCTGGGTACTACCACTGCTCAAACAGCAAACGCTAGACCCTCTTATACCCACGAATTACCGCCCCATTACGACAGTCCCCTTCCTACTTAAAATCTTGTATAAGATTGCCTATAATCAAATCCAAAGCTTTCTGGAACATCATAAACTCTTAGGAGAGTGCCAATCAGGATTCCGGCTCCAACATGGCACAGAGACTGCCCTTATTGACCTAAAGTCACAAATAGATGAACTAAGAGACAAAAGTAAAATGGCTCTCCTCTTGCTGCTGGACCTCTCGGCGGCATTCGACCTCGTGGACCATGGGGTACTTTGCAACCACTTGGATTGAATCCTTTCTTAGTGACAGGACCATGAGGGTGTTCTCCCCATCGGCAGCAGCTGACCCAATCCCTATACGGTGCGGAGTTCCTCAGGGCTTGTGTGTCTCCGCGATTCTCTGCAACATATTTACCAAGCCCCTTCCTGATGATCTGGACCATCTTGGTATCACCTACACTAACTATGCAGATGATACCCAGATTCTCCTCCCACTTTCCGGGGATTACAACACGGATTTGGCCCTGGTGAATAGGGTGTATATCATCGTCCAGGCATGGATGGCAACCTACGGTCTATGCCTGAACGATGATAAAACAGAGCTGATCATCCTAGGGAAACACTCTAATATTAAAAAACTCAGCCAGGACCATACCTCATTTGAAATTGATGGGAATATCATTAAGGTATCTAAAGACGTGGAGACAATTGGCTTCTATCTGGATGCCACCCTCTCTTTCAACAAGCAGGTGAAGACATTGGCCTCGGCCACTGCCTACACATGCAAGCTCATTAGAGCAGGCAAGCACTTTCTTTCTGACAACAATTGCCTTATCCTAGCGAGAGCATTAATCCTCTCGAGGCTCGACTATTGTAATGCCCTCTACATTGGAGCAAATAAATCCATCACCCACCGAATTCAAATTCTTCAAAACAACGCCCTACGTGCCGCCCTCGGTGTGTCCAAAAGATCGCATATTTCAAAGATCAGGTGTCAAAATAATTGGCTGTCCACCCAAAACAAAATCCACTTAAAAGTAGCATCCCTGGTCCACAAGGCCCTGAACAACGCCGCACCGAGCTATCTCTGTAACAAACTCACAAAAAGAAACCACACGCGCCCCGCCAGAACTTCAAATGCCAACATCCTCATCATTCCAAGATACAGGCTATCTAAGGCGGGGGGCAGCAGCTTCCAGGTTCAAGCAGCCCAATTATGGAACTCACTGCCAAACACTCTACGTGAGGAGCAACCCTTTCCGAAATTTAGAACTAACTACATTAATCTGCTGAGGTCTGCAAATGATTAGCCCATTGGTGCCCACTTATCCTCACACAACCCTAGCATATACACTTCATTATCCTGTTCGCCTCTGATCTTATGGACCTCCTCTCTATGCTCACCTGGCCGATGAGCTAATGTCCACCTAGTGCCTGTATATATACTATCTTTATTGTATTTTGTATGGATTTCTTGTGCAAATTGCAAGTGCCGCCTACCTGGGATATATTGTATTTTGTATCTGTATACTGTATGCAACCCGTGACCCGACCCTGTAACTTAAGCTTTGCATTTTCTGTACTGTTGCGCCCGGCTATCTTCGGGTCTGGTGCGCATTATAAGTGAATAAAACAAACAAACAAACAAACAATGCAAAAATGCTAGATTGTTATTTCAAGAGTGGAAAGAAACATAGAGTGTGTATTTTACAACTAAAAAATGAAAGACAGTGTATTGTCTATAATAACAATGCCTGGACGTATGACCATTTATGAAAATAAAAGCAATGAAGACAAAACATTGGGTGTTGCATTCCATCATTCAGAGTGCACAACAATTGCCATTTCCAAGACAAATTTTGAGGCATTGAGTCAGAACCTATTTCCAAACTAATAATAGCATATGTGGTGTAAGAACTTGAGTGACTTCCAAAAACAAAGTATTCCATGAAGTTACGGCACAACATGTTTTCCTCATGTATGTTGTGTCATGAGATAGAGGCACTGCTCCTCCACTACCAAGCCCTAAGGGACTGGGTTGGTCCAGCCTTAACCCAATGTGCCTCCCAGAAGGTGGATGGAGTTTGATTGCCTCGGCTCATGACCATCGCTGAGATGCTGTATCTCGTCTTCCCTTCAGAAGACACTAGAAACACAAACAGCACAATGAACTTTAAGTCTCAGCATCCCTGGCTTCAGATCAAGACAGTTTGCTGAATGTGCCTAACCCATGAACAATTAGCAAACCTGGCTTACACATGTACCAGGGAAGTACAAAGATCCCAGGCCATCTGCAGACCATGCAGTAGAAGAGAATGCTGCACCTAGGTGATCAGTAAACACAGGCAGCCGTTGAGCCCCACAGAACCACGAAAACACCCATGGAAAGTCCAGGATGCCACAGAGAGCAGAATATACATTTGAAGCTGTCAGTGATTAAGGATAATTTAGGAAACTTCTCTATTGTCCAATATGATGAGGATCGGAATGATAGTATTATACTTAATGTACCAATTGAGAAGCTGTCAATAAGGGGGCCTGCAACATGCTACTCAATGGAAAGACCAATCCCTGGCCTGTTAACAGAGATACCCACTACCCAGATGTAAAAAAAACCGCTGGCGGAAGCCATTAAGGGGCACAAGCCAGGAAGAAGCAGACATGATACTCACACTTTACACTGCTCCCCCTGTGTAAAGGGAGACCACTACCCAGATGGAGGGAGTACATCTACTGGCTGCTATCTATCAGAACATCTGACAAACACCAGCCAGAGAACACACTGCAAGGATTAGTGATGTGGTGGAGCAAGTGCCCACCATAGAGTTGCACCACAGAGGCCTGGAAGAAGGACAAAAGACTGTCCTTTTCTAGAAAATCGTAAGAAATTGAGATATCTGGCAGTATCATTATGGTGATAATGTTGTCTGTCTGACAAGAATCTAGATTGTGGGGGTAAGGACTACTATTTGGAATCCGGGGAATCTGGAGTGAAGGAGAAAAGGAATCCACCAACACAAAACCCAAGGCAGTGGAAGGAGTGAGTATCCTCACCTGTTAAAGAGTGAAATGTTAAAGGAGAACAGAAATAGCATGAAGAAGCTCCAAAATACAAGGCAACGGAAGGGGTGAGTAACCTAGCCTATACAAAAGTGAAGTTTTAAAAATAAAACATCCCAAGGAAGGGAAAGTGGAATGCTAAAGAAGAAACAGGGAGACCATGGAGAAGGTCCACAACTCAAAGCAGGAGAAGGGATGAGTACCCTGGGCAATAAGAATGTGAAGTGTTAAAGAAGAAAAGAAGGGTCCTTGGATCAGTGTGACAAAAAGTGGAGGATTTGAGTGCATAACAGTGCATGACGCAGCAGAGGGGAGGCCAGTGTAATCTTCCTGAACTATGGCACGGAGACCCGGAAAGGAGGAAGCTAGTCCTTCCGAGTGAAAGCTGAGAAACCACAGAAGCACGGGGTGCGGACAGTGCATCGGCACAAGATAACGGCATGGATAGCGGCACGCGCCCCCCGAATATACTCAGGAACAAGTGAATAAATGATACACCAGCGGAGGATGCCAAAGACGTAACAGCTCAAGGTCAGTGCCCCTGTCCCTCCAGTGGTTGAACAAACCGCAGCCCTTCCCAATCACATAGGTGTTCGGAGGACGCAGCTGGGAGTCTACCATCGGTCACTGTACAAAATAAAGAGTGCTGCTGGAGGTACCCACTCAGGGTCATCCCTCACCTCCATTAATGGGTCTGGTGCTGGATATTGACCATCAAAGTGAAATCGACACTGATTGCGGGAAGAGGAGTGAGGCCTGAGGTGCAAAGTGTCGTAACGAACTGTGACTAGATTCAGCTAAATGAAAAGGAGAAGAAGTGTGCCAAGGGCAGTAGGCGATCCGGCAGCCCCCATCCCCATGGCACAAGGGAAAGACTGAAGAAGGAACGGATCGATGGAAAACCGCAAGGGCAAGAAATAGATACGACCAACACACATTGTGAAGACACACAGGTCCTCGCTGAGAGAGGGGAGTAGAATCGGAGGATCAGAATAGACTGCAAGACTCCATGAAGGTTGTGAGGGAGAAGAGTGAACCCTCCAGATGCCAGGAGCCAAGGGGAAAACTGCCCCTATCAAGATCAAATCATCCTCTGATTCACAAGGAGGCCAACTAGAACGCTGTTGGCATCCTCGCACGGAAGAAAGTTTAACGGGGGATGTGGGGAAGGGAAATAAGGAACATGAGACCCACAAAATGGCCTTTAACAAGGAGGATCTTCAGGAATGTCTTAAAGGCATGGAGGACAGAATGGTGAATACCATCCAAGTGCAGCTTGAGAAAATAAAAGAAGACCTGCAGAGCTCCCTGACAGAATTAAGGAAGGAGATCGATGAAATAGGCATCAGAGTGGATGTTGTAGAACAAGGTCTATCGGAGATGCCAGAGGAAGTTGGACAGAATAGTGAGCTCCTTGAACAGATATCCATGGCCACACACAACCTTGAAGTGCAAACAGAAGATCTGGAAAACAGATCCTGTAGATCGAACATACTGGTGAAAGGTCTTAATGAAGCAATAATGAATACGGACTTGAAGACTACGATCCAGCAGTGCTTTGGGAGACTTCTCACAGACATGCTACCAGATGATGTAAGGATTGACCGCGTCCACGGGGTGGTCCCCAAGAGACCAGGCCAAGGGGGGAAGGCCAAGAGATGTGCTGGTTGCCCTCTCATCGTATGCAATGACAGAGGACATACTTCGGGCGGCGAGGGCACAACCAAATGTAACCGTTAACGGTGCCCGAATCCAACTCTTCCAAGATCTGGCGCTGTTAATGTTACAGAAAAGGAAGGCAATGACCCCTGTGACCAAAGAACTAATGGGCAAGCATATCCCTTACAAATGGACATTCCCGTTTGGGTTCCTAATTACCTGGGATGGCAGGCAACAACAGGTCACAACCTGTGAGCAAGGGTTATATATTATGAACTTGGAAGAAGAACGAAGGCCCCCGGGGCATGCAATTGGATCTTCACCTTCGAAAAGCAGTCGCTCCTGGGAGTGGTCAGAGGGATGGGGCAGGTGGGGCAATAAGGATGCAAAGCTGAGAGGCCCTGCAGGTAAAGCAGGAGGGAAGATTTGAGATCAGATCAGTTCTGACCACACATTCGACAAATATTCAACTTCCGCAAACAAATATGAGGCAGGGGTCTGCAAAATTAGAGGACACTGGACAAGACTGGGGTGAAGCGGCAGGATAGTAGACCTGCAAGGAGGTAGGGAATGGGGGACAGAATCATGGAATCAGATAAATGGTGTAGTTTGCCCTCACTAGGGAAGGTCCCAGGGCTGTACCAGGCCAGAGCCCTAGGATGGTATCTGGGGGTTATCGTAAGAACTCTGGGCCTGACTGGGATGGGAGGATGTGGAAAGTGGGGTCAAGGAAGTGGAGAGAGGGTTAAGGGTTAGGGAAGAAAGGGCATCGGGGAGGTGGAAAGGGGGGACTATGGAGAGTGGGGAGGTGGGGACAGGCGATGGGGAGAAGGGAAAGTCAAAGCCAGCACCCAAGGGACAGGATATACCAATCATCTAGGAGTGATAGCAACCACTAACATGGAACACAAGATAATCAATGGCTCTTACAATCTTATCACATAATGTCAGGGGATTGAACACCCCTGTTAAATGCAAAAAAGTGGCGGGCGGATAAGACTCTGCCAAGCGGATGTAATAATGTTACAAGAGACCCATAGAAAGAAAGCAGATAGATTGCTCCCCCAAGTTCGTCAATTTACACAACTCTATCAAGCAAATGCACTTGGGAAGACAGCCGGGGTACGGATAGGTTGAAAAGATTCCCTACAAGCAAAAGTAGTGCAAACACTAGACGATAAACAGGGGAGATACCTTTTCCTTCTTTTACAGGTGGGACAAAAAAGGGTGAACATAGAATAGGTATATGCACCCAACACGGGCCAAGAAGGCTTCATAAGGGAGGTCCTATTGAAATTGGAAAGATTTGTGCAAGTGGAAATCATTCTCACTGGAGATTTTAATCTAGCATGGGACCCCAGTATAGACAGAAGTATGGACACCCGCCACAGCGGAGGCATTCCCGCTAAAATCTTGAAGGAGAATGGGATAAATGGCAGATAAAGAGGGAGGATGAGAGCGGGTTTACATGTTTTTCCCATGGATACCAAACCCTTTCTAGGATCGACTATACATGGATGATGGCTTTTATGCTGGGGGATGTGTAGAAAGTTAACATAGGGTTGATATCGACTTCAGATCTTGCTCTGCTGACGATAGTAATGAAAGGGCGGGGACTACACAGTGGGTTGTGGGCATGGACATTCCCCCGAAATATATCATCTGACACAGTGATGGCGGAGCAGGTGGGAAAGAAAATATATGATTATTTTCTAGTCGATGAGGATGTGGAAGTCACACAAGAAGGGCTCTGGGCGGCATTAAAAGCGGTAATGAGGGGGTAGATAATAGCGCTCCAAGCCCAAGAGTGGAAATTAAGAGCAACAATGGAGACAGAACTAGAAGCCCAGCAGAGGGAGGTCATGCAAGCCCTAGCAGAGAGAAAGAACAAAACCATATATATAAATAATGAAAAAGATCAGAAGCCAGTTGAAATTATTGCATAGATGCAATGCGGAGAGATCACTGTTGAGCATAAGGCAAAGATACTATGTAAGCGCTAACAAGGCAGACAGGCTTTTTGCCAGAAAGGTTAGACAGGCTGCAGCATAACAGCTATAAAACAAAAAGACAGAATGTTGGCCACAGATTCAGGGTCGATAGTGAATTCCTTTGCCATGTTCTATGGGGCTCCATGCACATCTGGTAAATCGGAACAACCAGCAGGCGAACAATATTAAGGGGCCTATCAATACAGAAAATTGCACACTGTGAGAGAGACCACTTAGAAGAGGATATTACGGAGGAGGAAGTAGATGCGGCAATCAAAAACCTATCGCAAAGTACCAGGGCTGGATGGCTTCTACCAGAAATATCGAATGCAACTGAGCCCCAAGCTCATGCACCTTTTTAATTCTATAGGGTATAAAGGGTAGTAACCCATTCGATGGTGGAGGCAAAAGTGGTGGTATTTGGCAAGCCTAACAAAGATCCAACGCTCTGCGGCTCGTATCAACCCATCGCTCTGCTAAATCTGGATGCCAAGACATATACAGGAGTATTGACAGCCAGATTAACACCCCTTCTTCCGGATCTCATAGGTGCAGATCAGTCGGGCTTCATAAAAGGGCGACAAACATGGGACAGCAGCAGGAAAGTAGCTCATTTAATAGAAAAGATGCCCATTCGTCAGGTCCCCACGATACTGATTTCACACCATGCTGAAAAGGCTTTCGACCATGTTGAGTGGTGGTTGTTATTCGAGGCCATGTCCAATATGGGGATGGGCCCTAGATTCATTTGCATGGTTAAGGCTAATTATGCGAGCCCCTTGATGCAGTTGTGCCTTAACTCCTACTTATCAGACAGAATCCACATTACAAGAGGGACACTTCTTTACGCAATATATTTAGAACCCTTATTAGCTACAAATAGTCAGAATATACGTGGCATATGGTTCGGAGCAGAAGAACATAAAATAGCGGCTTTCGCCGACGATATGATGACCCTGACCAAGCCAGAAACTTAAATTCCTGCTTTAGTAAAGGAACTTTCCATGATGGAAAAAGTGGCAGGCCTGAGGATAAATATGCCCAAATCTGAGCTACTGAGCCTGGGGCTCTTGGAGACACAAAAGGCAGACCTGCCATTCGTGTCAACGTTTATGATGGCCAAGGATACCATTGTGTATCTGAGGGTGAAAATAATTAATTAAATATCGAGATAATATGAAGCAAATTATCCAACATTGATTTCCCAGATAAAAATATATTTAAACAAATAGACCCCTTTTCGCATCTCGTGGCTGAGATGGATGGCCACGATAAAAATGGTCACGCTATCCAGGCTACTCTATCATTTCCAGGCACTTCCCATTCTGCTACCACGCTCATTCTTCAAGAATATCAACAAAATAATTTTGCAATTTATCTGGCAGAATAAACGGCTAAGGGTCGCCTTTGATGGCTCCTAGACAAAAGGGGGGCTAGGACCTCCAAACATCTCTAAATACTATGTAGCAGCCCAACTATGGGTGATACGAGAATGGCTTTCAAATGACCTAATTAAACCATGGGCCTGGATGGAGAGCGCAGTGGTGGGGACCCCCCTGGAGGGGCTTTTATGGTTAAATAAATGTGATAGACCTGGAACGCTAATATGAGCAAAGTACTCAGTGGCATGACACCTATCTGCATGTCCTTTCCCATTTACTCCACTATTTAGGAACCCACAGTGCTCACCTGCGATGACACTGAGTTCCTTCAGGAAATGGAGGGAAATGGGCTGCAAGAAAGTTGGTGACATGATAGTAGAGAGGAGGTAAGAGCATTTGTAGAATGTAAACTACAAATTGGCCTGACAGAAAGAATATAGAATGGAATATTACCAATTATACATTAGCTGCAACAGCTGGAAATTAAGAAAGCAACTCAAAGAGCCGTGACGCCATTTGAGAAATTCACTACAACACACGCGGGGACAAGCAACTGGTGTCCAACTCTACTCAATCCTATTGGAACTAAAACCGGATTGCACATGGTCCTACAGGCAGAAATGGAAAAGATCACTAGGGGAGGAAATCCCTGGAACA
The DNA here is from genome assembly GCF_040938575.1 of Ambystoma mexicanum. Taxonomy (NCBI): domain Eukaryota; kingdom Metazoa; phylum Chordata; class Amphibia; order Caudata; family Ambystomatidae; genus Ambystoma; species Ambystoma mexicanum. Next base: position 743,906,049 of record NC_090934.1, read on the forward strand.
TATTGGGAAAACCTCTGGGTAAATATACTGAAGTTACCCAGATCAATCCAAACCAGGGAAGCATGGTATTAAGTAATGGTTCAATGGCACCACACACCAGAAAGATTGCATAACATCTATCCCACCATTACACAAGAGTACTGGAGGGAATGTTCAGGAAGGGGCGACTCATTTGGTGGGATTGTCCACTACTGAAGACGTTTTGGGAGGAAGTAACTGACCAGATACAACAGATGGTGGGTGGGCCTTCACTATATACCCCCAGGGAATGGATGTGTGGGCTTTTTGAACCGGAATTACAGAACCCCTTGAAACCACAGTGTAAAGCCTTCATGATCCTGCTGATAGTGGCATTGCTAGCAATAGCAAACAAATGGAAACAGAAAACACCACCGACAAATGTCGAATGGCTACATAAATTATGGGGGATAATGGCCATGGAGTGGGTTAGGTACAGAATACAAGGGGAAGCATACACATTTCGCCAGGACTGGGGAATAGTACTGGAGTATTTTAGGGGTGATTATATGATACAATTGTGCCCCCAGAACCTGAGAATATTGTACATAATGTAGAGGATGGGACGTTCCTCTTGACTGTGGTCTATATCTTGCAGTTAACATATGGGGGGTCTGGTGAAACAAAGGGACGGGGGCTGGGAGGGAACGGAAACTCTTTAATTGTAAACAATGGAAATGCCAAAAAAAGTATGTTTAAAAAAACCAAAAGGGGGTCTAGAGAAGTCTCACAAAAATGAAGCATTAAGATTCCGAGAAATTATGCAAATTATCTGAAGGTCGCAAGACTGTGGAGAGGCCTCATTCAAGAGTATTCCCTGGAAGAGATCGCTGAGGAGCATCTGCCTGCATTCTGTTTATACAATAGAGATGGACACTGACAGATTTGATTTTTGGGACTCTGTTGACCAAGAGTTTAGGAGAAAAGGAAGCCACCAACACAAACCCAAAGCAGTGGAAGGGGTAAGGATCCTGGCATTTGAGAAAGTAAAATGCTAAAGGAGAAATTGAGATACCCTGGAGAAGGTCTAAAACCCAAGGCAGGTAAATGGGTGAGTACCGTGTCCTCTGAGAAAGTGAAATGCTAAAGAAGGAACAGGGAGACCACAGAGAAGGTCCAAAGCCCAAGGCAGGGGAAAGGGTGCGTACCCTGGCCTATGAGAAAGTGAAGTGTTAAAGAGGAAAATAAACAGAGAGACAGTGGAGAAGGCCCAAAGCAGGGAAATGTCGGAGCGAGGTCTGATGACAAGTGAGGCATTGAGGAGAAATCGAGAAAATGTGGACAGTATCTGAATAAAGTAAGAAAAACCAAGTCGGAGCAGAGTCAGGAGCAGTTGTTTCGAGGAGGCTGTGAGGAGGCTGTTTTCACTCTCTACCTTACTGCAGGAAAAGCCTATATCTACCTAAGTCATAGCAGAGTCAGGAACAGTTGTTAGCAATTAGTTGCATTAGCTGCATGCGGTAAGTGAGAAATCGCCCCCACTTTCGCTCTCGACTCTAAGCTCCTTTGCTTTTCTTTGCTTGGACTTTATTACTAACTGCTGCTCTGCATTAACTGCATTAACTTGCTCCCATGGCAGAACTGAACTTTGCTATTTACTGATTACTGTGGCTGAGGGCTCTGGGTTGCCGTGGTACCCGGCTGTAACGCTCACCTGGTATCCACGGGGACGTCACTCAGCCTGTTCTGACCGATTACGACCTTGAACCCTTCCCTGGAGTCTACTCGACTGGGGACTGGGCCTGAAACACAGGATTTGTAGAGTTTAACTCCCTATTGTCTCTGTGCGCTTGAACCCCTTCTTCCCTGGGATCCAACTCTTCCCTTTGATCCACATCTCACCTTGTTTTCTTGGAAAGTGTGCTCTCCATCCTGCTTTCAGCGCAGGGGCGCGTTGATTGATGCGGGCTCGTTGCCGCCTAGTTACTTCACTGGCAAGAGTCCGACAGGTAAGTATAATGAGTCTTTTGAACAGTTCTCTAACTTCGTTCCTTTCCTTCCTTAGATGATGGCCGGCATCCGGGGATGGTTGCGTGCTGCTGCGATGAGTAGCGCTGACGGTAAGTGAGAGCGCGGTGCGCGATGCGACCGTTTCGTATTTGTATTGAACTGAGTTATTTTTCTGTGTCTTTTAGGTGCTGCAATGTTTTCAGCGTGGATGTCGGTTATGAAGAAGAAATGCGGTGAGTAAGCGTGGTATGCGGCGCCTCTAGATGTTTCCACGCTAACCTGGAGTGTCTTTTCCCTCTTGCAGACGGATGAGAAGTTCTGGAGACAGAGTTCCCCCAGAGCGGCTAGGATTCAGGTAAGCGTTTGAAGCTCGTACAGTTTTAAGCGTAGATTTGCTGAATGCTTACTAATGCCTTTTTTCTGTTCTTTTCCCTTTTCCTTAGGAAGCAGCATGCCGGGATGGGAATGACACCGCCGAAGATGCCCGTAGAACAGAAGAAGCTGTAAATGATCGGCAGAAGCGCCGCAAGGTAAGGGTGTTCCTAATGGTGTTCTTGTTCTTGCAGGAGCTGAGCGCAGAAGAAAGATGCAGGCCTATTGGAGACCGATCCGAACACGGTGAGTGTCACGCTGCAGGTGCAGAAAACACAAAGCATGTTTCTCAGCCTGGGCATGGCTTAAATAGTCTCTGGGTATCCCAGGTGTCTCTGGGCTGAACCACACCCAAAAGACTAGACTGCACATGTAGTTCTGGGAACCGAAATATGTGGGGGCATCCATCTTGTCCCCATCAATGCACTACAAGTCCAATCCCCAATGTTATCCTATGGGAGCGAGTGAGTCTGGTGCCACAAGCACCAAGTCTGACTCCAAGTGGGTCTTTGGAGGGATGTTGAAGCCCTTGAGGGCCATGTAGGTGATTGTGGCCTGGCTCCAGCCTGACATCTTGGAGGGCTGGGGACATGAGGGGCAGGAATCATGACAGAACTCCCCCCAAAGCCCCTCTCAAGGTGGCTCTCCTGTCTGGTCCTGGCTTGTTTGGATGGTTTTGATGAAATTGTCTAAGCAAGCGCGAGATCCATGGATGTACTCACAAGGCTCCCATGTCCTGTCTTCTGGACCATACCCCTTCCAGTCTACTAAGTAGTATAATTTGGATCTGACGTATTTTGAATCCAGGATGTCCTTGACTTCGAATTCTGGCTCCCCGGCGACTACTACTGGCTGCGGTGGCGTTGCTACCCGGGTCCCTGGTTGAACGGGTTTAAGGAGAGACACGTGGAACACAGGATGAATCTGCATGTTTGACGGCAAAGATAGTCTGACCGCCACAGGATTTATCACGGAGGTGATGGTGAATGGACCCAGGTATCTTGGACGGAAAGTTCGGATTCCTTTAATGGACACGTATTTAGACGCCAGCCAGACCGCTTACGACCTTGAACCCTTCCCTGGAGTCTACTCGACTGGGGACTGGGCCTGAAACACAGGATTGGTAGAGTTGAACTCCCTATTGTCTCTGTGTGCTTGAACACCTTCCTCCCCGGAATCCAATCCTTCCCTTTGATCCACAGCTCACCTTGTTTTCTTGGAAAGTGTGCTCTCCATCCTGCTTTCAGCGCAGGGGCGCGTTGATTGATGCCGGCTCTTTGCTGCCTAGTTACTTCACTGGCAAGAGTCCGACAGGTAAGCATAATGAGTCTTTTGAACAGTTCTCTAACTTCGTTCCTTTCCTTCCTTAGATGATGGCCGGCGTCCGGGGATGGTGGCGTGCTGCTGAGATGAGTAGCGCTGAAGGTAAGTGAGAGCGCGATGCGCGATGCGACCGTTTCGTATTTGTATTGAACTGAGTTCTTTTTCTGTGTCTTTTAGGTGCCGCAATGTTTTCAGCGTGGATGCCGGTTATGAAGAAGAAATGCGGTGAGTAAGCGCGGTATGCGGCGCATCTAGATGTTTCCACGCTAACCTGGAGTTTCTTTTCCCTCTTGCAGACGGATGAGAAGTTCCGGAGACAGAGTCCCCCCAGAGCGGCTGGGATTCAGGTAAGCGTTTGAAGCTCGTACAGTCTTTAAAAATAAGCGAAGATTTGCTGAATGCTTACTAATGCCTTTTTTCTGTTCTATTCCCTTTTCCTTAGGAAGCGGCGTGCCAGGATTGGATTGACACAGCCGAAGATGCCCGTAGAACAGAAGAAGCTATAAATGATGGGCAGAAGCGCTGCAAGGTAAGTGTGTTCCTAACGGTGTTCTTGTTCTTGCAGGAGCTGAGCGCAGAAGAAAGATGCAGGCCGATTGGAGACCGATCCGAACACGGTGAGTGTCACGCTGCAGGTGCAGAAAACACAAAACATGTTTCTCAGCCTGGGCATGGCTTAAATAGTCTCTGGGTATCCCAGTTGTCTCTGGGCTGAACCACACCCAAAAGACTAGACTGCACATGTAGTTCTGGGAACCGAAATATGTGGGGGCATCCATCTTGTCCCCATCAATGCACTACAAGTCCAATCCCCAATGTTATCCTATGGGAGCGAGTGAGTCTGGTGCCACAAGCGCCAAGTCTGACTCCAAGTGGGTCTTTGGAGGGATGTTGAGGCCCTTGAGGGCCATGTAGGTGATCGTGGCCTGGCTCCAGCCTGACATCTTGGAGGGCTGGGGACATGAGGGGCAGGAATCATGACAGCACTCCCCCCAAAGCCCCTCTCAAGGTGGCTCTTCTGTCTGGTCCTGGTTTGTTTGGATGGTTTTGATGAAATTGTCTAAGCAAGCGAGGTGCATGGATGTACTCACAAGGCTCCCATGTCCTGTCTTGTGGACCATACCCCTTCCAGTCTACTAAGTAGTATAATTTGGATCTGACGTATTTTGAATCCAGGATGTCCTTGACTTTGAATTCTGGCTCCCCGGCGACTACTACTGGCTGCGGTGGCGTTGCTACCCGGGTCCCAAGTTGAACGGGTTTAAGGAGAGACACGTGGAACACAGGATGAATCTGCATGTTTGACGGCAAAGATAGTCTGACCGCCACAGGATTTATCACGGAGGTGATGGCGAATGGACCCAGGTATCTTCGACGGAAAGTTCGGATTCCTTTAATGGACACGTATTTAGACGCCAGCCAGACTTTGTCTCCCACTTGGTAATTGGGGGCCTTTGCTCGGTGTTGATCAGCAAACTTCTTTTGGCGATTCTTAGCTTGAAGTAGGTGTTCAGCTACCCTTTTAAAGGTTTGAGAAATGGTCGTGTGCAAGGTTTTGACTGCTGGCATTTCCAGGGTTGTAGGAACGTCCAACTCAGAAGTACATGGGTGCCTGCCATACATGGTATAAAAGGGTGTCTTCCAGTGCTGGTGTGTAGGGAATTATTATAAGCATATTCAGCTATCCATAAAAGGTCGAACCAGCTTCCTTCAGCTTGGTGTAACATGCAACGCAGATACTGCTCTAGCGTCTGATTTGTCCTCTCAGTTTGACCATCCGTTTGGGGATGGTGACTGGTGGATAGCCGAATGTCAATCTGGGCCATAGAGCAGCATTTTCTCCAGAAGTTAGATACGAATTGAGTACCTCGGTCTGAGACTAAAACTGAAGGAAACCCATGGAGCCGTACGATGCCTTCAAGAAATACCTTTGCCAGAGTCGAAGCATTTGGGAGCCCCTTAAGAGGAATGAATTATGCCATTTTTGAAAATAGGTCCACGAACGCAAGAATAGTGTTAAACCCTTGACTGGGTGGTAAATCAGGAATAAAATCGAAGGAACGTGTTCCAGGGTGCTGGTGAGATTTCCAATGGTTGTAATAGCCCAGCCGGTTTCTGCTTGGATGACTTGTTTTGAGCACACACTCCACAAGATAGGATGAGTTTGATAATGTCTTTACACCACATGGGCCACCAATAATTTTGTTTTTCCTTGGCTAGGGTTTTAGCGACTCCGGGGTGGCCCTCGATCAAGGAATCATGATAACCGGACATGACTTGTTCTCGTAGTTCTTGGTTTGGTAAGAATAAACGATTCCTGAAGTAGGGCAACTGATCTTTTATCATGTAATGTTCTCCTTGTGCACTCCACGCTTGTAATTGCTCCGGACTCATCAGGTTTTGGATTTCTTCATGTAATTCTTTCTGAGTTATGGTTGCTGTGATTCCTAGGAGCTTGTCACTTGGGAAGATTGCTATTGGGTCAGGGGTCTGATACCCTTGCTCTTCCACCCCCATACGGGAAAGGGCATCGGCCTTCCCGTTTTTCACCCCTGGTCGAAATGTAATTCACGTAGCCATATTCAGCAAAAGAAAGAGCCCAACGTAGTTATCGTGAGGATTGGGCCTTTGCCGTTTTTAGGTACTGGAGGTTCCGGTGGTCAGTTATTACGGTGATTGTGTGTCTGGCGCCCAAGAGGTAGTGCACCATGCCTTAAAGGCTGACTTAATGGCTAGAAGTTCTTTGTCTGTGATAGCATAATTGAGTTCAGGGGGAGTGAATTTATGCGACCAGAAGCCAACAGGGTGTAACTGGCCCGTTTCGGGGGGCCTTTTGTGAGAGGACGGCTCCCATAGCCATGCTTGATGCGTCCGTTTCCACGGCCACGGAGATCATGGCGAGGGTGGTGTAAGATTGGGGCAGATGCAAATCTTGCTTTGAGTTCCTGGAAAGCTTCTTCGGCTTCTGTTGTCCACTGGAACTTTTTGTTGCTTTTCCTTAGCAATGACGTGATGGGATGCATGATTTGCAAAAATCCAGGGATGAACCGGCGGTAGAAGTTTGCGAAACCCAGCATACTTTGACCCCCTTGAATGAATTTGGGGATGGCCAGTTCAGGTTAGCATCTACCTTGTGTACATCCATTCGGATTCCATTTGGGCTGAGAATAAAGCCCAGGAATTCCACCTCGGAGATGTGGAATGAGCACTTTTCGAGCTTGGCGCAGAGCTGGTGTTGACGGAGTTTCTCCAATACGGATCAGACGTGTTTAACGTGGTCCTGCTTTGATGCGGAATATACTAGAATATCATCGATGTATACTAGAGCACAGACATCAATCAATTCCCGTAGGACATTGTTCATGAAGTATTGAAATGCTGCAGGCGCGTTGCAAAGGCCAAATGGCATTACTTGATATTCGTACAAGCCGTATTTGGTGCAAAAAGCATTTTTCCATTCTGCCCCCTGTTTTACACGAACAAGGTGATATGCCCCCCTCAGGTCTAGTTTTGTGTAGATTTGGGCATCTTTGACTTGATCAAGCAATTCAGGGATCAGTGGCAGGGGGTAGCGTTTTTTTATGGTAATCTGGTTCAGTGCGCGATAGTCGATGCACGTTCTCAAGTCCCCCAGCTTTTTCGGTACGAAGAATAGAGGACTGGCTGCTGGAGACTTCGAGGGACGGATGAACCTGTTGGCCAGTTATTGGTCTAGATAGGCCTTCAGGTGCTGGTTTTCTGGTTCTGTGAGTGTGTAAATTCGCCCACAAGGGATTTGTGCGCCGGGTATCAGGTCAATTTGGCAATTGTATGGTCTATGCGGTGGCAGGGTATTAGCCTGTTCTTTCTGAAAGACATCTTGAAAGTCCTGGTATTCACTTGGTAGGGTGCCGATTGCCACAGTCGCAAGCTTGGATGTTCTGGGGTCTATTGGTTCTTTCTCTTGGCGATAACATGTGTGGGCGCAAGTCTCGGGAAAGGCCAATTCTTTTGCTCGCCAATCGATTCGAGGATTGTGAGCTACCAACCAGGGCATTCCCAAAATCAACCAGAACTCTGGTGCCTTAATGAGGTCGAAAACGATAGATTCTTGGGGCCTCATTACACGTTGTGGGGTAAAAATCTCCAATTACCGGCATGGCGCTCTTAACGTGTCCGCACTCGCAAGAGGGTGCTAATAGCGTACCATTACGAGTACGCGGACACGAGCATAGCGCCATGCCGGTAATGACCCTACCGCCATGCCGCTAAAGGCCCCAAAAAGTCACTTACCGCCCTCGGCGAAAGTGCAGATAGCACCTCCGCCCTCACGCTGCATGCAAATAGCAGTCACCGCTAATAGCGGTGACCGTTAAATTGCGGAACCGGAAATAGCATCATCGCACAGGAACGGGAAAGAGCACGGCGGCCATCTTTAAAAACACAATCCATTGCTATCCTCTGCCCCCTGGGCCTGTTTGGAGTAGGTTGCAGTTACAAATCATCAGGGACACCCTCGACATGCCCAAGACATTGAAAAAAAGCACCGACAGGCAGCAGAAAGAAAAATTCACATTATAGGAGCTGTTCATGCTGACCCAGACCCTGGCTGACATTGCCGCCGTTGTCTTTGCCAACGACATGCGGCGGGAGACACTTATAAAAAAAAAGGCCATCTGGGATGAAGTTGCGGTGAAAGTTAGTGCAGTGGGCACCACCACCCGCAATGTGCGTGAGTGCAGGAAAAGGTGGGGCGACCTCAGACTGCGGGTGAGGAGCATCCTTGCCGAAAACCACAGAATAGCCACTGCAGGTGAATCCGGTTCACCCATCAAACTAAAGGAATGGGAGGAGACCTGTGCGAACCTAATCGGAGTGGAATGCATTGAGGGAGTCGGCACTATGGAGCATGGCGTGGCAACCACTTCAGATGGAGGTGAGTGTACACATGACAGGATGCTATGTGAATGTACTGGTCCCCCCAAATGTGAGCCCAGAATCATCTCATGGATGGACAAACATCCACACATGCATCCATTCCTGCCCATGTCAGTGTCAGACCCAAACACACACAAATGCACACATCACCAGAGACAAGTGCCAAACACAACCATGCATGGATGAGGCACTGAACTGACACATCACCTGCATCCCCAACAATGAAGTCCCAATGGCCACAACTGCATTATTAATGTATTCTGCATAAAGTACATAGAAACGTAACCAATGCCATCCCCCTTCTTGTCCCTGACAGGCTCACATACAGACGGTGAGGATGCTGGAAATGCAACCCAGGCACCCCCTGCAAGTAAGAGACCAAGTGCACAGGACTCTGAGGACACCCCCACGAAATCAAGGGGCAAGGGGGGAAGGTTCCACATGATGAGTGTCAAGCATCTGAGGAGTGCCACTGCCAGGATAGAAGTAGCCACACCACTAACTACAGCCCCACCACCGGAGGTGAACCCACAACCACCAATCCCAGCCACGGAGGGCCCACCATCAGCTGCGCCAAGCTCCGCAGGAGAGGCAGCAGCCATTGCTCCACTATCTGATGTTGAGGACACAACAGATGTCACAATGGAGATGCACACCCCAACACCCCCCTGGAATCCCTGAGCCATCACCACCCCAGACACCTGGGTCTGATGCCACTGGCGAGGACAACATTCTAGGCTCAATGTCCCCCCTGGTGGCTTCACCTGCTGACATGGATGCATCTGAGGGCACATCAGCCACTCCACTAGCACCCACCACTGCCCTCGTCCTGGCCACCATCAGCCAGCGTCAACAGGAACTAACTGTGCTGGTTGGCCAGCATGTGGAGGAGGCTGCCCATCTCAGGGAGGAGATTGTGGAGACGGCAAGGCACTCCAGGGAGAGGATGGAGGCCTGTACAGACAGGCTGTGTGAGGAGATAGGCAGACTTAGGGAGGTCCTCACTCGAATAGCAGACACAATGGACCGCCACTTCACACCACCAGGACAGTCAGTCACGTCGTCATCCGCCGGTTCAACGCAGACAAGCCCCCTCCGCCGCTCCACACGCACCACCAGGCGCATGTCTAGCCAGCCTCCAAATGCTGCTGCAGACAATGGCCAACAGGGAGTTTATGGCGAAGCTTCTGCGTGCATGGCCTGACGCAAACATAGTGGCAGACACATGAGGAACTGTTGTGGGAGGTGGGGGAAAGGTTGTTAGGGGCTGTTGTGGGGGGTGAGGGAAAGGGTGTTATGGGTCTGTTGTGGGGGGTGGGTGGAAGGGTGTTATGGGTCTGTTGTGGGGGGTGGGTGGAAGGGTGGTGGGATGTTTGGGGACATGCACTTTTTCATCTTTCCGTTACTTAATACACTGGTGGACATCTTCATTGTGTTTGTGTACTTTATTGGCGACAGGGTCCATTGCATGCTTCCAAATATACACCAGTGCATTCATACCCATATCCATGAGACAGTAAAAAACCACGTTACTCAGAATATTTGGTTGATCAAATGTTGTCTCACAGCACGTCCCTCTTGACCATCCCCTCTTGCATGTCCTGCATCCCCTTCACCTCCATCCTCATCACCATCATCATCCTCATCAGGTGCTTCCATTTCAACGTCAGGGGGCAGTGGCACATTCAGTCTGATACACATATTGTGCAGCATGACACATGCCATGGTGATCTTGGCCACCTTCTCATGGCCATACAGGAGAGCACCACCAGACCTGCTAATGCACCTAAACCGTGTCTTCAAAAGGCCAAAAGTCTGCTCAATCACGACGCGGGTACGGGTATGTGCATGATTGTAGTCATCTTTGTGCCTGTTCTGTGGGTTCCGTACAGGGGTAAGGAGCCACCTCTTCAGGGGGTAGCCAGCATCACCTGTATGGGGGGACAAATGGGGACCTGTTACTGTTCTGGTCAAGTGTGGCCAGTTCATTTCAGGCTTTTTTAATTTGCATTGTGATTGAAGTGCACAATTAACAGCATACATGCAGACTGTCTGTGTGACTGGAATGTGCACAGGTAAGGGCGACCCTGCAAGTACACATGCCCCGTCAATGCCTACAACAGTAATGGACATGTCCTGGCTGAAGCCGTGTGTTAGGGGTTCCTTGGTCCTAGGCAGATTTGGTATCACACTGCTGGTGTACTGCCATTCCAACATTGATGTTGCCATGCTGAGAGGCATCACTTGAGTTGTGCTATAAGTGCGTGGTGTTATGCTATGGCTAGGGGTGATCCCTTCACATGCATTCAAGGCCACAATGCATTATTGCTGTTGTGCTACGCTCATTTTGCAGGACTATGTTGGTATGAGATTTGTGTATTTTGAGGTGTGGAATGTTGTGCAATGTGGATGTGGATGGATGTTTGATTTTTCTAGACCTGGATTGTCATCTATTTTATGTAGCTCACACTTGCATGTTCATTCATCACTGGTACGTTTTGGGCCTACCCAGATGGATGTTGGCGTACATCTGTATGTGCATTTGTCCAACGGACAACAAGCTACACCCAATCGGAGTATGTATCTCTCCCCCCCACAATCACACTGCCATGTGCTTAGCCTGCTATTCACCAAGTAGCCACAAACGTTGTTCGGCTTGTCGCTCCATGTAGCGTGGGATAGTTGAGTTCCGCAGGATCATGGAATCATGGGTTGATCCAGGAAATCGGGCACAGCAATGAGTGATTATCTTGTTGGCGTCACATACCATTTGGACATTGATGGAGTGGAATTGCTTCCTGTTTCGGTACACTACTTCATTGTGATGTGGGACCACTAATTCCACATGGGTACAGTCGATTGCCCCGATGCAACTTGGGATGCCTGCCAGTGCATAGAAGCCAACTTTGGTGTTTGCAAGCTCCTGGGCAGTCTGTGACAGGAATATGTGTTCAGGTGCATGCTTCAGGAGGGCATCGAGTACTTGGGTCAGCGTGCGTGAGAATACTGGTTGTGAGATGCCATGCATCTGCCCCACCGTATGCTGGTAAGTGCCTGTGGCCAGGAAGTGGAGCACAGTCACCACCTTGAGTAGAGGGGGGATGGCAGTTCGGATGTCTATGAGGCTCACAATGTCGTTGTGTATCATGTCTACAATGCTGGTTATGGTATCCCGGTCCAGACGTTACAGGGTGTGTATCTGCTCCGGGGTTAGGTTAAATGGATTGGCTCTGATCCTAGGGATTGGTGGGTGCCTCTGTGGTATGATTAGGTACCGTGGTGGTGCTTGCTGTGCCTGTCTTGCCCTCCTCTTCCTCCTCCTCCTGCGTCTCCTCTGTGCTGCCTGCTGCTGCGCTGCGATCATGTCCTCCAGCCCATGTAATGCTGCTAATATTGGAACCATCTTGGTGTGGGAAGGGGTGTGGTGTGCTCCTTTTGTGCTGCCTGAGTCTCCATTGCCTCCACCTGTGCTGATTGTGTCCACCTGTGGCAGGTGGGAACACTGCTCAGTTCTCTTAACGGGTGGTTCGCGATGGCGGTATTATCGCCATGGCGGTAAGGGGTTTTGGGTGCTTTTCCATGCCGCTATTGGCACGTCCGCCTGGCTTGTGATGATGTGCTAATAGCGGCATATTGTAAATTACGGACTCGAGGGTCGCGGGCCCGCGGACTGGCCGCTATTAGTGGCACCGTACTTAGCGGTGCCGCAAATAGCGGTGAGCCAGGTCATAATTTGGATGGGGATTTAACGTTACCGGTATTCCATTACCGGTAACCTTAAATCCCTACCGCCTACCGTGTAATGAGGCCCTTGGTGTCCATCCTGGCACAGAAGGGTTAAAGCTGCAGTGCATTGGGATACTGGACCAGAAGCTATTTCAGTGCCGTCGACAGTGGTAACAGTGTCGGTGGTTGATTTAGGGTGTAACGGAAGCCCCATGTTTGCCACAAGATCCTGGTCGATGTAATTCCCAACGGCTCCACTGTCAATGGACGCTCTTACTGCATGCACCCGAGATGGTTGTTGGTGATTGATCAAGACCACAGAGAGTGCAAAATGGGAGGTCTGTAGTTAATTTTCTTCGCTCGACAAGTGGACCCCTACACTTGCCGGGCTGGGGAGTTTTCTGATTCCTTGATGGTATCTTCCTTGTCCATGGCCCCTACCGTCCTCCTCGGTGGCTTCAGAGGGCACTCTTTAAGGAAATGACCTGACCTTCCACAGTACAGACATAACTGCTGCTGTTTCCTTTTATACCTTTACACTTTAGTCAAGGGGAATCTGACCCCGCCGATTTGCATTGGTTCTCCTGGACCTTCCGTTGTGTGGGCAATATTGTCCTTTGAACGCACATACATAGGGCGAGGGTCCGGTCTGGTTCGATCCGCTCTTCGGTCCTGCAACCTATGATCCAGTTGAACAACAAGGTCAATGAAGCCTGAGCAGTCTTTCGGGGGGTTCACTACTTGTGCGAGAACATCCTTGAGCTCCTCCCGCAACCCCCAATGAAATAACGTGGTTCTCTTCTCCACTGGCCATTCTGCTTCAACTACGAGTCTATTGAACGTGGCATTGTATGTTAATAGGTCTTGATTCCCTTGGCGTAGGGACAGAAGTTCGTTGTCTAATGCCTGCCCATGAGTACGACGGGCGAACAGCTTTTCCATCTCCTGCTGAAAGCCCCTGAAGTCATGCAGCAAAGGATCGTCTTGGGCCACAAAGGGTACAGACCAGTCTGCGGCGCTACCACTCAGGTACGATAGCAAAAAAGCGACCCGTGATCGGTCATTTGGAAAGGCCCCTGGTCTACAAAGGAAGTGCAGGCGGCACTGGTTCATGAACGTTGCAAACCTCTTGGGATCCCCCGTAAATCGTTCGGGCGGGGCCAAGGGAACTGCCCCAGGAAGGGTTATCTGAACGGGATTGGCTGATGGTGCTGGCATCGATGGCACGCTTCCCGGCAATGGTGCATGCCCTGCTTGTGACTGGAGAAGTTGCCGGGTTAAATCATCAGTGCTTCTTTGGCTACTATCAGCTCTCTCCTGAGGGTGTTGGTCTCCTGCCTGGCTGCATGTACTTCGGAACGTAGCTGCCCCAACATGTGGGCTAACTGGTCGGTTTCTGACATTTCCATGACGCCCAGGTGGATTTTGATGTGAGGCTTTGTGTTCTGTAACGCTCACCTGGTATCCACGGGGACGTCACTCAGCCTGTTCTGACCTCTTACGACCTTGAACCCTTCCCTGGAGTCTACTCGACTGGAGACTGGGCCTGAACACAGGATTGGTAGAGTTTAACTCCCTATTGTCTCTGTGTGCTTGAACCCCTTCTTCCCCGGGGTCCAACCCTTCCCTTTGATCCACAGCTCACCTTGTTTTCTTGGAAAGTGTGCTCTCTGTCCTGCTTTCAACGCAGGGGCGCGTTGATTGATGCAGGCTCGTTGTTGCCTAGTTACTTCATTGGCAAGAGTCCGACAGGTAAGTTTGTTTGTTTGTTTGTTTATTTATTTGTAATGCGCGCCAGACCCAGGGGTAACCGGGCGCAACAGAAAGAATATGCAAGACTTACAGAGTTGCAGGAATATACACAGTACATAATTTACAATGATGCATAAAAGATGCAATTTCGTGGTACTAATGTCAAAGATACAATGGGTTATATACAGTGTTAATAGAGTTATTTACATTTGAGGTACAAATTCTGATAATACATATATGCAGTTCAGATATGCTACCACAGCAGATATACACATCTGGTAGCGGATTTACAGGTTGTTAGAATTGATGTGATTAATGTTGTTCCTTCTGAAGAGTGATAAGGGTTGGTCTGCTCTAAGGTAGTGAGGCAGAGCATTCCACCATTTGGCTACTATCACAGGGAAGCTAATTCCGCCAATTTTGACAAGTTTAAATCTGGGTACTACCAGACAATTAGAGTTGGTAGTTCTTGTAGGTCTACTAGAGGTTTTTCTTTTTATTTTGTCCATCAGGTAGCTAGGAGCAGCATTGTTGAGAGCTTTATGTGTTAAAGAGATCATTTTAAAGTGGATTTTGTTGTCAGTAGAGAGCCATTTGTGTTGGCGTCTGATATTGGATATATGATCCCTTTTATTTATGCCAAGAGCTGCTCTTAGGGCATTATTTTGTAAAATTTGAAGCCTTTTAGTGATAGCTTGGTTAGCACCACTGTAGAGGGCATTGCAGTAGTCGAGTCGGGAGAGTATTAAGGCTCTCGCCAGTATCAGGCAACTATCATTAGAAGGGAAGGGCTTTCCTGCTCTTATTCATTTCCAGGTATATGCTGTAGTAGAAGATAGGGCATTAACCTGTTTAGTGAATGACATGGTAGAGTCAAGATAAAAGCCAAGCGTTTTTACTTCCCTAGAGACCTTAATGATATTACTGTCTATGTTGAACATAGAGTAGTCCGTGCCTAGCTTATTGATATTGGTCTGTGTGCCTAGGATAATCAACTCTGTCTTATCATCATTCAGGCAGAGGCCATGGGATGCCATCCATGCCTGAATGATGAGATACACCCTATTCACCAACTCCCCATCCCTACTGTGATCCCCAGAAAGCGGGAGGAGAGTCTTTGTATCATCTGCATAGTTAGTGTAGGTGATACCTAGAAGGTCCAGATCGTCAAAGAGGGGTTTGGTGAATATGTTGTATAGAGTTGGAGAGACACATGAGCCCTGGGGGACCCCACAAGTGATAGGCATAGGGTCTGCTGCTGCCGAGGGGGAAAAGACTCTCATGGTTCTCTCACTCAGAAAGGATTCTACCCATCTAATAGCTTGAGTGGAGAAGTGGGCGGCTGAGTCCAAATGTCTTCAAAGGACTTTATGGTTCACAAGATCAAATGCAGCAGAGAGGTCGAGTAAAAGGAGGAGTGCTGTCTTTCCTTGATCTCTCAGCTCATCTATCTGTGTCTTTAAGTCAATGAGGGCAGTTTCAGTCCCATGGAGAGGGCGGAAGCCAGATTGTCTAGCTCCCAGTAGTTTGTGTGATTCAAGGTGTCTTTGAATTTGTGTATATGCAACTTTGTCCAATATCTTCAGAAGAAATGGTACTGTGGTAATGGGACGGTAGTTGGTAGGGATGAGTGGGTCTAATATCTGCTTCTTGAGAAGCGGGAGCACCCACGATTGGTTTAGGTTGGCCGGGATGTTGCCTGTAGAGAAGGAGGCATTGATAAGTTTGCAAATGAAGGGTGAAAGGTCTCTGGCAGCGTCTTTTATTATTTGTGCTGGGCAGATGTCACCCTTGCAATTGGAGGGTTTAAGAGAGAGGATAATTTTCTCTACCTCTATAATGGTAGTTTTGGTGAAGGAGAATTTGTTGGTAAGGCCGCCATTAGAAGTGTCAATGGACGGAGAGTTATTTGGGAGATTAAGGGATTCTTTTTTTGTTGGATTTTGTTTTGGAGAGTGTTTATTTTATTTGCTAAGGCATATTAGATATCTGTACACCAAGTCTGATCCTTAGTGCAGGTATCTGGTGTGGCGATGGGGGGACTCCAGTTCTTTCAGTATGGAGAAGAGTTCCTTCATGCTTGAATTAACTTGGTAATGTGATTGTTATAAGAATTTCGCTTTGCTAGACAGATTTCATTTTTATAGTGGCGGGAAATCTTGGTTAAATTATCCTTGTTCTCATCAGTTGGGCAGAGTTTCCAAGTCGATTCATATTTTCTCTTAGTTAGGTGTAGAGCTTTAAGTTCAGGCGTGAACCATTTGTTTAAATGTGCCTTAGGTTTGTTTGAACGTAGTTTAGTGGGGCGACTTTATGCATAGTGTCGCGCATGTTACTATTGTATTTATGGACTAGTGTGCTAGGGTCTAGGTTGTCTGGTAATGCATTTAAAGTTGGGAGGATAGCAGGAATAATATTATCCACTGTCATATTCTTTTTATTTCTAGTAAGGCTGGGTGGAGCCATATGTGGGACTACAGTGGATGGTCTGGTGGTTAGTAGATTGAAGGACACCAATGAGTGGTAAAGGCGTGATAGAGGAGATTGCGGCTGTACACTTGGAGTTAGCAACACAGTCTAGTATTCTGCCCTTCACGTGGGTCGAGGTGTTAACTTTTTGGGTGAGTCCTAGAGTATTCAGGGTATTGGCAATCGTAGATGCATGTGCATCTGCTTGATCATTGAAGCCAAGGTTAAAGTCCCCTAGTACCAACAATTGTGATGTAATTTTGGCATTATTAGTTAATAGGCTGTACAGATCCACCTCAAAGGTCCCAAGTGGGCTTGGTGGTCTGTAGATTAGATGTATGGGTAGAGAATGGATATTGTTTATGGGGATTTTGGCAGTGAGCGCTTCACAGGATTGCATAGGTTGTATGGGGGTTAATCTTAGCGATAGGTTAATTTTAGATATGATGGCAATCCCGCCTCTGCGGGAGCCTTCTCGATCTTGCCTAGATATAGTATAACCGTCAGGGATGGCCAACATAAGTGATGATCCTGATGCGTTGTGTAGCCAGGTCTCGGTTATGGCAATGAAGTCCAGGTTAGCTTCTGTAATTAGGTCAGCTAGATCAATGGCATGTGCCGTTAGGGACCTTACATTAAGGAGCGCTCCCTTGTAAGAGTGCTCTTCAATTTCCCTTGTGATTTCTAAGATATTTGGTAGTATATTAGCATTAGCCTTGGACTTAGCAGTTTGGTAATTTGTAATGGCTAGTGGGGCAACAGGGAGAGTGGGAACATTACATACTCTAGTATATTGGCCTTTCGAAGTATACTTTGTGGTAGGGAGCAGTCTTCTGGGCGGCTCATGTAGTTTATTGAGTCTAGCTTGTAGTTTATAGTTTCTGTCATTATTTGGACAAGGCTGGGAGTCATAGGCTAGTGGACCTGGTATGGCATAGTACATGGGACAGGTGTGGACAGAGTTATTGATAACCTTAGATGTTATGGGTAGACAAGGGGGGGCGAATGCTGACTTGCCTGGGGGAGCTTCAATGTGGCAATTCTGGTTCTTGGAGACATAGGGCCTCATTACAACCCAGGCGTTAAGGGTTTAACGGCGCCGTCGGCGCCGTTAACCCTTAACGCCTGATTACCATTTTAACACCTGCTTTTAGCAGGCGTTAAAATGCAAGGCGCTAACCCGCCTTGGTGCTAATTACGGCACCGTAATTTACGGCACCGTAAATTGCCCTATGGGGCAAAAATGGGAATGGGGAAGGGTAAATGGGGAATGGGGATTTACCGCCCCACTCACCTTGGAATGGGGCGGTAAATCCGCCATCGACCATGGTGTAAACAGAATTTACACCATGGTGGTAAAGTAGGGAACTTACCGCCTGGGTTGTAATGAGGGCCATAGAGTGTGGACAGCGCCATCATGCATAGGATATTAAATAAGCTTGGCATAGTGCGCGGTTGTCTAGACTAGCCTATGAGCAGGTCGAGATTTCAGGAAATCTGGATTAGATGTATTTAAAATAGTCCAAATATTGTAGATACTAAACAATCCAGTAGTCCAAATACGCTTTACTAATGATTTCAGGCAATCTAGATTCAGTTTACTTGAAATGGTCCAAATATTGTAGATATTAAAACAATCTAGCAGTCTAGATACACTTTACTAACATGGTTCAAATGATACAATTTTAGTTGATCTCGTGCACAACATTGATTTTTATGGCAGAGACATTTTAATGTACGTTTAATTATTAAGGCAGAACAATCTATATATGTGTTTATTTTTATGGCAAAGACGAATCAGGTTTGACACAGGTCTAAAAGCACTTTGCTATACAAGTTCTAGAGCAGTCTAATAGTGATTATACTATGATAGTTGAGATGAACATATTTAGGCAGTCTATATGCAGTATGCTGAGGTAAACTAGGTAAATCGGTTTCTATACATTCTGAGCGGTAATCGCTAGTCTAGCAGAACTTAGGCAGAGTGTTCAGGCCTTGTAGAAACACAGAGAATGCTGCTATAGGTTAAGATTAGTGGATATTTGTGCCGTCCGAATCTAGCTTTGGCAATCCTATTCAGGTAGAGCGCATGTATACTGTGATGAAACACCTAGGTTTGACATTTCTGAGCAAGAGTAGAAGTACTTGTATATTGTTATGCAGCGCCTAGTATTAGAAGATCCTGTGCAAGCGTTAGATAGGCATATATGCTGCAGCAAAGCACGAATACTAAGTTGCAACAAAGCATCAATATATTACAATAACATTGGGGACACAGGAGCATATCGATTGCAACCGGCGCCTGCTTTTGGCATTAGTTGTTGCGTGCCGTCTCGGGTGAGGGAATTGATAATAACATAACAGCCATGCTCAGTTTGCATAAGCTAGGGTAGCGGAGATGGGTTTGTGGGGTGATTGCACACAAGGCTTGAAAATATGCAGTTACGCAAGAGTACTTACAGTGGCTTGCACAAGTCACTTGGTGCGTTGTTCGTGGCGCTCAACTGTGGGCAGGTGGCATAGGTGCGAAGAGGTGAAAGTATAATGAGTCTTTTGAACAGTTCTCTAACTTCGTTCCTTTCCTTCCTTAGATGATGGCCGGCGTCCGGGGATGGCGACATGCTGCTGAGATGAGTAGCGCTGAAGGTGAGTGAGAGCGCGATGTGCGGTGCGACGCTTTCATATTTGTATTGAACTGAGTTATTTTTTTGTGTCTTTTAGGTGCCACGACGTTTTCAGCGTGGATGCCGGTTATGAAGAAGAAATGCGGTGAGTAAGCGCGGTATGCAGCGCCTCTAGATGTTTCCACGCTAACCTGGAGTGTCTTTTCCCTCTTGCAGATAGATGAGAAGTTCCGGAGACAGATTTCCCCCAGAGAGGCTGGGATTCAGGTAAGCGTTTGAAGCTTGTACAGTCTTCAAAAATAAGCGAAGATTTGCTGAATGCTTACTAATGCCTTTTTTCTGTTCTTTTCCCTTTTCCTTAGGAAGCGGCGTGCCAGGATGGGAATGACACCGCCGAAGATGCCCGCAGAACAGAAGAAGCGATGAATGATGGGCAGGAGCGCCGCAAGGTAAGGCTGTTTTTAACAGTGTTCTTGTTATTGCAGGAGCTGAGTGCAGAAGAAAGATGCAGGCCTACTGGAGACCGATCCGAACACGGTGAGTGTCACGCTGCAGGTGCAGAAAACACAAAGCATGTTTCTCAGCCTGGGCGTGGCTTAAATAGTCCCTGGGTATCCCAGGTGTCTCTGGGCTGAACTACACCCAAAAGACTAGACTGCACATGCAGTTCTGGGAACTGAAATATGTGGGGGCATCCATCTTGTCCCCATCAATGCACTACAAGTCCAATCCCCAATGTTATCCTATGGGAGTGAGTGAGTCTGGTGCCACAAGCGCCAAGTCTGACCCCAAGTGGGTCTTTGGAGGGATGGAGAGGCCCTTGAGGGCCATGCAGGTGATCGATCGTGGCCTGGCTCCAGCCTGACATCTTGGAGGGCTGGGGACATGAGGGGCAGGAATCATGACACCAGCTCCTTTATTGACTTGCATTTCAGGACGCTATCTGTGAAGAACCCGTGTTGCTCCATTTTTGTTTGCTTGCTGGAATTCCTGATGACTACTGCGTGGTAATCTTTACCTCTGGGGACTGTGGGCATAACCTTTGGTCTCACCCTTTGACCCGGGAATTGACTCTTGGCCAGAGTTCCATCTTTCACTATCCATGCTGTACAGCCGGAAATGTTGTTCGACAAGTTAAGAACTCCTCATGCGATCAGGCCTGTGGAGCGGGGGTGGCCTGGCAACTCCTTCCCAGGAGCAGATGGCGGAGTCCGAAGCAGTCAGAGGGTCACAGTTGGGAGGGTTCCGAGTTATGGACTTCTAATATGCAAAGCCCCCCTCCTGTCGAACTTACCCCTGCTCCCTGATACAGGGGTCACATTCATCGCAGGCAGAGAGACAGGAACCTCCGATGTTCTAAATTCATGTACTAAACTAGTGTATACACCAGGCAATCCACCTCCCCCTGGAACCAGAGGCGAGCCGGCATTATCCACTCAGTCTTTATTACTTCGGACACCAAAATTAACCCTGTCCTCGAGATGCATCACTGGGAAAGGGTTATGCACCATTATGTTGTGAAACCTACTACTAGCAGCACAGAGATTAAATCCCTCCCTGTTATGAAGGGCACAGCTATGCTTGACCATTCAGTGATGGCTTCGCAACCTAACTTTGGGGGGCCTAAAGACCTGACTGATATCCCCATTATTGAACTGGCCGACCAAGCAGAGGAAGAACTGGGGTCTCTGAACCTAAAACTTACCCAAAAATGGCCCCATAACTTATGTGAGGCACCCAAGTTTGACTCACCAACCACTTTGGTTGATATGAAGAATGAAGATATGTCTCGACCAAATCAATGTGTCTTACTGCCACCCTCCTTGGGGGGGGGGGCGTTCAGCAGGACAGGATGATTCCTCAGCCCTCCACCATACGCTCAGGGAGATCGATGAGCGTACTCGCCTGACTCAACCTATGTTTCCGTCTTAAATATGGTGCTTAGTTAATGTGTTGCCCTATATGACAATATCTGGGCTGAACTGAAATCTAGCAATGCCATCCTGGCCGACGTCACCCATAAACTTGAGGAGATTGGGTCAGAGGTCCGCGTCGGCCAATTTGGGATGAGGGAGGTAGAGGCAGTATTGAGGGAGCAGCAGTCTAACGTTTAATTTGGCTAATGATCCAGGGTCTGCTATTGAAATTTCGGATGCTGTGTGTCCAAATGACCACCCGATCATTCAGGAATCAGTTGATCATTTGGCTGGGGATAATTTGCCAATTATTCTTCCGGTTCATGGCTCAATTGGCATTGCCCCTGTAGTTATTGACCTCACTAATGATCAACCTATTATGGGTGAAGTTGCAAAAGGGGAAAGGAGAGCGGTGGTGGATCCACCTAATTCTCAAGCCAGTTCTCCTCTGTTGCATAAACCAACCATTTACTTAAAAGGGAAATGGATGAAACGCAGAATGGGAGCTAGGAAAAATAGAATTTTATCACTTAGAACGGCCCACCACACCCTTTTTTGCACTAGATTTTGCCCTGTGCCGGAGCACGTGACTCCGAATCCAGAGCCTTTGCTAAATGTACAGGTGGTTGGCACCATGGTACCGACTGACGCTGGAGGGCAGGACTGCGTACCTACCCCTCCAACCTCTAGCACTGATACATTGGGGAAAAGTGAAGTTTTCGTAACAGGAAGGGGTCTCCCCAACACTAGTCATGGTATGGTGGATAATGCTCTCCCTGTTACCCCTTTTCCTACCCCTTTTCCTTCTGTGCTATGGGGAGCAGAGTGGGGGTCTCTATTAACCTGGGCCAGTTGTTAACCATTTTCAGTCCATCTGGGGACCAACCGAAGGAGCATCCACCTCTGCCATGATTCCTTTATAGGATATGTCAGGTAAGACCGGGTTCCCAGGTGTAATGGAAAGGCCTCCTCTGCCCCCGAAAGGCTTAAACATGGAGGGACTATGTGGTATAAATTGCACACTCTTTGCAACTAAGGATGGAGTGGGCATCCCCGAACCTCTATCTTTTGGTCCTAAATTTGTCAGTAACTTGGATAAGGTGGAGGTTGGGTCTGGAAAGGGTAAATCAATGTTGTTGAAAGATCTGGTTGATACCGCACCTTAATCTAACTACCCTCGGTGTCAGCGGGGATGAAGGATCTGTTTCAGCGACTCCATTATCCCACTAGATCTGTTGTAGGAGACTGTATTAACACCCGAGTACCTAACTATGTTGGGATCCGAGGGCCCAACAGTGGTCCCCCGAGCGTATGCTCCTATTCTGATGTTCTTAAGGGGCAGCCGGCCCTCGGCAAACAGTGAAAGGACCAAGCAATGGCACTCATCAAATTAAAATTTGCTGCATTCTTGGGCCCAACTACCAGATATGTATGAATCGCCTAATATTCTTGCTATCTTTGCTGCTATTCCCAATCTGGCTCTGGTGGCTTCAGCCAATATTGGGAGGGTTTCCTTCCCAGAGAGAGATGACATTTATCTGTCCTCTCCCTTGGTAAGGGAACTTATTTTTACACAAAGTGAAGCACTACTCAAATTGGGCTTCGAAATCTCACGGATTCATGTGATAAGTGCAGGGTTACCTCCTAGTAGGGAAGCTCTACCCATCGCTAATCAACCTATTGCTGCAGTCAATCCTGATCAGATAGATCGTAGGGTTGTGATGACGGATATAGATTGGGCGTCAATCATCTTTTCCCTATGGCAAAAACTGGTTCCGTGAGAATGAGATCGCTTTGGGTGATGTTTGGAGGAGTGCTCCGCTTTGTTTAAAATCCTGGAATACCCAAGGCAATACCCATCTTTTCTCCAACATTTCCTGTATGACCAATTTAAGATTGGCTAATTGCATTTGTCTGCAGAAGATATGGCTGACTTCGGCCCCAAGTTTAGATCGGTATAGTGTCTTTATTCAGTCTGCCAGGGATTGTAGGTGGGGAAGACCTTCAGGAGGTCTTTTGATTGCAGTGGAAATTTCCTTGGGTCTCAGTGGGGTAGAAATTGCAGGTCTTCCGTTTGGTGCCTTGGGAGTAGGCTGTAGGATTGCAGATGGTTTGATCAATCTTCTACTGCTCAATATTTATGGGCTTGGAACATGTGTATCTCTTTGTAGACGGGATTTATCGGGCAGTAGATGAGTGGATGGGGTCCCATTCAGATGGGAAGGTAATAGTTATGGGTGACCTGAATGCAGACTGTGACCACTTCCACCAATTGTGGGAGCCTGTCGAAATTTCCAACGTGAACTCTGGGAAGAAACCTGCGGGGCAGAAGTGGAGTGTGGGATTGGATAGTATGGGTTTATTCCCTCTTGTCAGAAGAACTGTTGACTCCTGGAAACATTAGTGAATGGTATACATGGCATAGAGGGGACAGTTCCTCTTTGATTGACTACATCTTTGTTGACCCCTTCTTAATGAACTGTTGTCGGTCATTTGATATTCTGAGGACTGACTGGAGTGACCACTCTATTCTTACTGCGCAGTTTGATTGCGATCCCTGTACCAGGAAATGTCGGCAACAGCTCCAACTGACTGCTAATTTAGCGGGAAATGCAGTCAGGTGGACTGACTCGAATATTCGCTGTCTGAATGATAACATACTACAGGCAGTTAATCGTTCGACTTAGGAGTGGAAACTCACCAATTTTAATGCAAATGAGTTCCAGTAATTTTTTGGTCAGATGATAGAGGAGCTGGGTGTGGGGAGTGGAGTTAAAAGGTATCGACAGGTCAGGCATATTCACTATTATAATGCCAAACTGGCCAATGCAAAAAAAAAACTTGAGGAGTGCTGTGAAACTGAACCAGCGTACTAACCATGACCAGGCTACTCATAGGGAGTTAATTAGGAAACTCAAGCAATTGTATACAAATTATTGTAAATCTCGTATGCTCCAATGTGATGCAGAAAAGATGCTTGGGATCCTAATTAATGCATATGTGAGTGCCTTTTGGTATTTGGTCAACGGGCAGGATCCCAACTATGCAACCTGCCAGTCGAATTCAATATCCGAACAGGATTGGGTCAAGTTCTATGAAGAAAGGTTTGGGCTGTCTAAGGTGGACCCCACATTGGATTTAGATATAACTAGAGATGTAAGGTGGAACCCCTCACTGGACCTTGATACCATCCAAAAACGGATCTCTAAGTTCAAGCGATCACAGGTCCCGGGGCCTAACGGCCTCACAAATAATACCTTTAAGGACAATCAATCCACCTGGGGTCACCTCTTGTACCTGGAGTTTAGTGACATTCTTTCCAAAGGGGTGACTCCGATCTCTTGGAATACAGCCCACGTTTTCCCACTCTTTTAGTGTGGTAGGAGAACTGATCCATCTAATTCCTGACCTATTTCGCTCATCGACGCTGATAGTAAGATCTTTTCGTCATTTCTGCTATCACATCTTGAGGCGTGAGCAATTACTTGCCATCCATTGGACCAATTCCACACTGGATTCAGGAAAGGCCATGCAACCAATATCAACGGGCTCATCCTTAAGTGCGTGCAAGAAGCAGCATGGATGTCATCGGGGGGCTGCACGTACATGGCCTCGATTGATTTGACTGCCACTTTCGATCGTGTAGATCGGGGCAGACTGTGGAAAAAGCTGGCCAATTTAGGGCATGCCTGTGGGGCTCCTGAGGTTAATTAGTGGAGTTTATGAAAACTGTGGTATGCAGGTATGTCTAAACCAAAAGGTGGATCTCTCGAAGAGAATTCTTTCTTACCAGGGGATTAGACAGGGTTGTACCCTGGCCCCCTGGCTCTTCAACCAATATTTCTTCGACATCGCACTCTCGCTAATGAAGGAAGAACTTCTGGCTCCTAAGATTGGCAAAGAAAAAATTATTTGGCTTGCATATGCAGATGACCTATAACTTTTCGACCTCACCAGGGTGGAGCTACAACGGTCTCTCACTAATTTTGAAGCATATGCACAAGCCAATGGATTTATAATTAATTCTAACAAAACTAAAATCTTATCCTTCAGGAAAGTGAGGGCAAAGACCTCAGGGTCTATTGGAAATTTAGGTGGGATTCACCTGAAACTCACTGGGTCAGTGCGATATCTGGGTTTCAACTTTTCAGCCTATCAGGGCTCCAAGGTAATAACTGAGCCCATTATACATAAGGCAAAATTATTGGAGACTCAGATGGCAAAGATTGATAGAAGGTTTTGGAAATTTTCTCTGAAACCTGCATTGATCTTTTTTTAAAGCAAAATTATCCCCAAATTAACCTATGGCCTGGAATTACAATCCGAGAAAGAAAGGGAACCTTGAACCAAATAGAGGGCCACATTTGGAGAAGAATTTTGGGCATCCTGAATGCGGTTCCCATCTCTGCAATCCGGTTTGAACTAGGGACAGTCTCTATGACGGCACAGGTACAATGGGCCTACTTCACTCTTTATTCAAAAATCAATACTGCATCTCCAAATACCCTGTACCATCTTATGGGTAGAAGCATGAATTTTTCACGGACACTGATCTCTTTGAAGGAGAGATCAGAAGCCATTCTTGATGAGATTAGTACATCCGTGGAGATTTTTATTGCAAATCCTATGAAGGTCAAACAAACCTTATTTGACCTGGATTAGTGTCAGACTATCAATGACTTTCATTCCTATCCTTCTTTACTCCACTTGAAGCATGAACACAGGTCCCGAGGTTTGCCTACGCAGGTTATTCTTCAATTTCCTAACAGATCCTATAGAGGCATTATTCCTAGGGCCCGATGGAAAGTTCTACCTTCTTGCGAAATTTTAGCAAAAAGATTGCAAATCCCGGTGGGCGCAGCCAGTTGTAGGTTCTGCTCGCTTAAGTTGGAGACTGTAATACATCTGGTTGTGGAATGTGTGTCATTACAGCCATTGAGAGTGAATTTCTTGAGCCCCTTAAAATGAATTCCATCTTGTATCATGATGAGTGGGTATGGAAAAGGTGCCTTAATATCCATACCATCCATGAGGCCTAGCATTATCAGGCTTTGTTAAAAGCTTGAATCTGTAGTATCCATTCATTGCAACTTGGCTTTTATTTTTCTTCACTTAATGTTCCTACTGTATTTGGACTATGTTATATGATGTCTTCGGATATGTCCTAACCTATTTTATATGTTGCTATTTGAGGTGAAATGTGTTTTTACTGTTCACTTAGTTTTTTTTTAACAATATTATCTTTATTTATCAGGGCTCCCGTGGTGAATCCAGAGAAACGTGGACATCTGAGAATTCTCGGCATTAACCACCAAAAGGAGAGATCAGAAACACATTGTTATTCGTCAGCTGGAACACAAGAGGGCACAAACATCTTCATTCCTCTTTTAAAGAAATGCCTTTGTTATACCACCTCATCGCTTTACAAGAGGTATGGCTCACCAAAGCTCCGATATGGGACAGCTATGAAATAGCCTTGATTCCTGCAGTATTGACTGCAGGCAGACCGGCATCAGGCTTACTGGTGGCTGTGAACATTAAATTAGGGTTTACAGTCACTGTCTGGGCATCTGTAGGTGCGCACATACAGCTTGTAAAAATCCGTAATAAAGTCCTAGTCTTTGCTGTAGTAAATATTTACCGTAATCCGCTAAGCATGCCTGATGAAACCTTTTTTGCAGGACTACAAGACATGCTTGATCTAATCTCACTTGACAAATCAATTATGTATACCATCATACTTGGTGATTTGAACCTCAACTGTTGTAAGTTGGGTGCCAAAACTCAAGGTGCTCGAAAATGGGAGTTGATTATGTCCGAACGCAACTATCATATGGTCAATGGCTCAGTACATAATGATGTCCCCCCGCATTACACTTGGTATAGAGGGCAATCAAGTAGTATCATAGATTATATTTATGTCGGCACCAGGCTTTTCCAACAAATAGACCACTTTGAAATTATTGACCATCTTAAAAGTGATCATAGCCTCCTGTCCTTACAGTGCACGTTCCAATATACATGCCAACTAGAGATTCTTATTATTGTGGCAATGTGGGAGTAAACAACTCACGCACACGTCTCAAATGGACTGCAAACTCCCTGAACCAGTTTGAACATCTCATAACGAATAGGGCCCTCCATTGTAATAGCATCAAATACATAGATTTGCTACGCTCATTTGCTCAGACCATAAATATACCGCAATCCGACTCGATCAAACATTCACATACCTTTGATCAGGTAGTTGCCAAAAGAAGGACAGAATTTAGGATGCTTAAAAGAAAAATTTTACACTCAATTAGTGCGGACAAGTAGCAGGCATTAAAATCTGCAAAATGCCAATATAAGAACTGGCTCAGTGGGCGCAAGTCCTTGTTATTCCAACGAGATAGTGAAGCCATGAGTAGGTATATGAGTAATAAAAATTCGGCTGGCATGTGGTCGCTGCTGAATAGTCACTCATACCATCACCAAACAGATGCCCAACTGAATGGGGTCTCTGAATATATGTGGATCAAGCATTTTTCAACACCATATGCTGACCCTTGTTATAACCACACTAAATATTTGCCAGTGTCAACATCCAGTTGGAATTTAAAAGTCTCGGTTGAGCAAATTTTTGACCTAATCAAAAAATTGAGTTCTTCAAGAGCAGAAGGACCAGATGGGTTGTCAAACCATATGTTTAAAAATCATCCAGACATTTGGTCTAAGATCTTATTTACAATCTTTAGTGACATATTAAGCACCTGTTTGATTCCTACATCATGGAAGTCCTCAATCATAATTCCAATCTTTAAAAAAGGCGACCGGTCACAACCTGCAAACTATCGACCGATTGCGTTACTAGATGCCCCAGGGAAAATCTTTACCAAATTGGTACTAGCCGATTTTAATACTTGGACAGGAAATAATAAATTCAGGGATTCCAACCAAACTGGCTTCATGGCAGGAATGGGAACCAACATCAATCTCATGACCTTGAATGCAATCAAAGCTCAGTGCCAAGAGACAAAACAACAGTTGTTCTTGGCTTTTATTGATCTAAATGCAGCCTTCGACTCTGTGAGTCATCCTTTATTATTAAAAAAACTCTTGAGAGATGATTGCTCAGCGTCCCTGTACGATATTATACACTCGTTGCACCATGACACGTCTATACGAATACGCATTACACTAGATGGTCTTCTAACAGACAACATATCGACCTATCGTGGTCTAAAACAGGGCTGCTCCTTAGCCTCAGCGGTGTTCAATTATTACATCCACAATGTTAAATTTGCCCTTTCAACGGTCATCTCCGATTCTCCCAGACTGTTGACCCAGGAAGTTCAATCGCTTATGTACGCAGACGATCTAGTGCTTATCTCTAGAACGCAGGTGGGGTTACAACGGCTTTTAGATACGTTCTATCAGTACGTACAATCTAATGAACTAGTTGTCAACACGTCTAAAACTCAGATCATTCAATATTCACCCAGGCGCTCAGGCCCAGTCTCATTTGTGTGGTCTATAGGCTGCACCCCACTCGGCGTCATTCCAAGCTATTGCTACCTAGGCATGATATGTGAGGGCAAGTTGAAACCCCATTGGGCAGCTAGAGAGGATTGAGTCCAAGCTACTTTCATCCATTTCACAAACCCGTGTCATCATGTACAAATATGGCAAATTTTCCATCCTCCCAGCATGGCATTATTGGACCAAGAAAGTCATTCCCATGCTATTATATGGCTTGGAGACTCTTCCCGTAGATTCTGCATTCAAGTTCGAGCAGTGGGAAGCAAAATATTGGCGCACAATTCTTCATTTACCGCAATGCGTCCCCACCTCAAGGATGAGATATGAGCTTGGCCTAACCTCTCTAGAAGCCCATTACAACTGGCGTTTATGTTCATTTTTTGGGAAATGCCTGCGGTCGACTACCGCAAATGTATTGCTTAAAACACTTTCTTGTTACATTTTCTCAGCAAAGAAATCTAGTTACATCAAAGATTGGCTAAATCGTGTGTATTTGATAATGGCTAAAGCAGAAGTTACAATTGATCTATTGTTGTTGAATCCTGATAAAGCCAAATCTAAAATTTATCAAACAGATTGGATCAACACATGCGAATTATGTATAATGTATCGAGACAACAACATTGCACGTTTCCCACCAAAAAAACTCAGAACATTACCATTGTATCTGATACGTTCACCAGCCCTAAAATATAGATCAGGAATAGTGCGTTTTCGTTTCAATCTATGGGCAACTTTGGAAGTAAGGGCAAAACGCAGATTGGTAAGCCCAGAACAAAATGTTTGTAGATTCTGTCAAGATTCGCCTAGAGGTGAGACATTAGTTCATCTATTTACAGAATGTGCCCCACTTACCTCCAAAAGACAAATAGCCTTTGCAAGACATTGTCAATACCTCGGAAACATTACACAGGTCGAATGCTGGTCGGTTCTGTTGGGGTCAAATAACTTAGCAATCCAGATAGCAGCTGTTAATTTTCTCACCAGTCTTAAATTAGATACCTAACAGAAAGGAGCATTTAATTAAATGTTGCATGTGAATTTTTCTTCTATTTCTTCTCTTGTTTTATTCATGTCATAATTAATGTAAATAATGTAAATAAGTTTTTTTTTTTTTTACATGTTTGATGTTTGATGTATGCTAAATCATGTTAAATGCTGTATTTCTATTTTGTCTTTTTGAAAGGTTGATTAAATTCAACCAAATCAATAAAAAAAAAAAAAATGATCTTTATTTATGTTGATGCTGGATTGGACTTTTTTATGTTCTGATCTTATGTCTTTCTTGCTTTTTGTACAGGTATAAATTAACCAAATACAAATAAAAAATAAAAAATATATTGAAACCAAGAGACTGGAAAGGTCTGGCAAAAATGGAGCTTTCAGAACAAGCAGCGAAACCATGATGGGGATCTGAAGACAGCGGATCCAAGAGACTTAGAGTAATTATTGGGCCTTGAAGGGATTACTGGGAAGCATCTGTTTGTATTTTGTCGATAGAATAGAGATGGACACCGATAGATTTGGATCGTGGGACTTTGTTGGCCAAAAATTGAGAACATGTTTTAAAGAATAGGCTAAATGGATTGTAGAGTCGTTTTGGAGTTGTAAGTAGGCCACCACCTTTGGGCTTTTGATGGATAGAATAGGGCATCCCATGAAGGACAGACACCTTCTAATATTACCTTTCAGATATTTATGATTTACATCAACGCCCCAGGTGCTGGGAACTAGCT
Source organism: Ambystoma mexicanum (assembly GCF_040938575.1). Classification (NCBI taxonomy): domain Eukaryota; kingdom Metazoa; phylum Chordata; class Amphibia; order Caudata; family Ambystomatidae; genus Ambystoma; species Ambystoma mexicanum. Next base: position 743,936,373 of record NC_090934.1, read on the forward strand.
GGTGAATTCCACTTTGCGCTGCCCTAGCCTTGACACTGTTTTACAGCTTTAAGTCTTAGTGTTTCTAGATTATTCCCCTTGTTCCTGTAGATACTTTCCCTACCCAAGCCTTGAACTAATAGTACATAATCCAAAACCTCAACCTGACCATTGTTTTCCCTTATGTTATCGCTCCACCTTACTCGAGTGGTTAATCACAGAGAGTGTCAGGGACAGCACCATGCACACTTTGTTTACTCATTCACTGCCAGTTCTTCTCAAGCATGGTTTCCAGCTTTATTCCAAAGGAGGGGCCAGGGCTGCTAATTTGGTTTGCAGTGTTGACCCATCAGTGTTCTTCTCCTTGTGCAGTACTGGCACAAGAAGCATTACAAGAAGCATTACGAAGACCAACTGGCAGTGAGGCCTGCCCCTTTCCTGGCGTTAAGGATGGAGACAGGGAATGGGTGGGGGGTGAATATCTACCATGAAACATTACTTCTATTGAGTGGAATTAGGCACTATTTTAGGAAGAACCGCAAGGTGGTAACTTTGGATTTACAATAAAGGGGCATTGCCTGAATTAAGCTGCTTAATCTATTGAAGTCTGTTGGGAACATATAATCAACAACAAAGTTGTTTTAAAATCACCAAAAAGTATGCAGAAAAAACACACCAGATATTTCAATGCTTAAAAGTCATGGGGCCTCATTACGAGGCTAGCGGTAGCCGTGCCTGTAATATAGGCATGGCTGCCGCGGGTATTTTATTTTTTCCGGCGCCCAGAAATGGGCAATTACTGGGTCATTACGGCCTTGCCAGACCCGGGATTTGGCCATTCCTGGGCGCCGGGAAAAATTCTTCCCCATGCCCATTTGAGCCCCATAGAACTCAATGGGAATGGGAAAGCCGGATGCACCGGCACCGTTGAGAACGGTGCCGGTGCATCCGACAAGCTGTGCTCGCGGGTGTCGCTCTGCCCACCAGTCCAGACTCGCTGGGCAGAAAGGCACCCGTGAGCACAACTCGTAGTTTGCCGGTCCAGGAACTACAATGCCAGCAAGCTCACCAGTACCGCTGTACCCGGACCGGCAAACTTGTAATGAGGCCCATGGCTACCTCTGTGTCTTTTATGATGGTTATGGGTTTTACTATGATATTAAAGTGCTAGGTGCCTGGCCTGTGAAGTTTAACATATGTGTTCAGTCATCAACAGAGAAATTAAGTGTTTCCTATTTTAAAAGTGATACTGTTTCAAGGGTGAACTGAAAATGTTAAAGAACCGCTATTATGTTCTTTTGAAAAGGTTTTGATTAAGCACGATTCCACTGCCACATATTTCAAATATGTGAGCGGAAGATACTGACTTATCAACATACTGTTTTATTAGAACATTTTAGTTGGAGGAAACATAGTCGATTAGTCTGTCTGGGACAATAATATTTTCCTAGAAAGCTGCAATGTAATCATGGAAATATGTCAGGAAGACATTTTGGCAAAATACAAGCATATGGACTGGCAAAGTATCATGCTTTGTAATCTATATGTTCATTGGATGTTCAGGATTTCTATACACGAGAGTCTAATAAATATGTCCACTACAAGATGTGTCTAGCCCACTTATGTGTGTTATACTTTGCATGTCAATCTGCAGCGTTATCACACATTTTTTATGAATATTGTGGATTTTGTAGAGGATCTATCACCTTCTGAGGAAAACACATGTATCCGGTTAGTGTGAATACCTATGTTAAGCTCACATAATTAGTGGGTGTGCCATGTTTAGCTGTGCTGGTTTCAACTGATTATTCTCCTGGTTTCTTGACTTCATCATCCAGTTGCAGTGAATACCGCAAGTGTTTGTTTCTGAAAGAGATATTCAGTGATGTCACACGTTTATACATCCACCAGTGTTTTTTTCACCAGCTATCATTAACAAAGTGTGAGCTAGATGAAGAGAGTAATGCATGTCATTGAACTGTATTTGCATTGTTATAGTACTGACAGTGGTAGAAACTGTGAAGGTCCTGGCTAATCCCCTAGTGAACCAGGCAGGCTCTGATGTTAATCCACGTAGCACACCACCAGAACAGAAAGGTTCCATGCCACCTCTGCCATCTTGCCAAAGGTTCTCAACTGTGCTCCCAGTAGAAGACACTGTACCTACCTCCACAGTGCAAGTGAACTCTGAAACAAATAATAAATGTCTAAATGAGAAGCATAGACAACAAAATCAGGCACAATCAAACCCCTTCCAATCAAATAAATACAGCAGACACCCATGATGAATATGGGACTCTAAAATTACAATAACTGCAAATTACTGGTACCCATTCACCAAACTCTGAGGCAGTGGAAAAGGTGGGCCTTGATAGGTTAAGGGATATGACAAAGATACATGAGCATTCAGATGGGCAGAAGCGATCCAATTGCTAGGAGTTGCACAGCATGATCCGTGAAAGAAATATTCCCAATTTGCTTGAACTTCAGGTCATGAACCAGGATTGGTTAAAAAACATATGGAGAGTCCAATCTAATCCTTCAGATGAAGAACTGGAGCCAGATGCTGTTCTTATGGGAACCGCTGAATCCACAAAAGAAAAGGAAAGCATCCTAGCATAATAGCCACAGAATCAAAAACAGAGACACCCCTGTAAAATATTATATTAAAATTTGCCAAGTGAAAAATACCAGAACCAATAATCCTGTGGCAATCAGAAAACTAGAGTAGTTGGTGCTATTGACCCTTTTGGTCTGACCAACAGATTGTGGATGGTAACTGGTAGATTTCAGATAACAGATTTGCTTGATTTGCAAGAGCATGGTGCAGACCTTGCAGATAAACTTAGACCAATTGTCAGCGATGATAATGTTGGAAAGATATATCCTTTCTCAACAATTGCACAAGCATCCTCAAGTAATACAATGTTTCAGTTTCATAATTACATATCAAACCCAGGCAAAATGGTGGTCTTCTCTTGAGAATCCGATTGCTCCATCATGGTTGTTGACTAACACGGACAAGAATGTGTGATTAACAGTAACAACACTCCCAATGTGCAAATCCTAGTACTTTTGGCCTTGATACGCACACCACAAATCTGTATGTTTCTCAGGTTCTCAAAATAATCACCTTAACAGTTCTTTTTTTATTGAAAGCCAACAGGTGTTCTTTTTTTACATGGATGTCCACACAGAAGGTTATCATGTCACTACTGGATGGCCAATCCTGTATTGTGATGGATGGCCAATTTCTGTAAATCCTGAGATCAAATTAAACTTTTTCAGCTAAAACAAATCAGATCACATAGCATCTTATTTTTTTTATTGTTACAAAATCCCAAGGTCCAAGACTTATGTTCTTCCAAGAAGGTGGTGGCAGAAGTAACACTGGAAATAATTTGAAGTTGATCATGCAAAAATATGTATGAGTCTACAAGGATGTCATCCAGATAAGTGGCGTTTAGTAAAGATAGAGCATCATCTATGTCATGGCAGTGGCCAGGGTGATAAGTAATCTGAAGCTGACAGTGTAGAACAAGATTGTCTATCTGGCATGGTTCTGACTGGCACATTTCCCAGAGTTAATAAATCCTACATTTGTACAATCCATATAAAACGCCACAGTGTAAACATAACCTTCAACATAATATCAGCAAAGACCCGGGAGTTTCTAACATTTTGAAGGTCCACAATAGCTAAAACAAAAGAATTTTCTGAAAGTCGATACTACTGTGGCTGAGGGCACATGAACCACCCCACCACTCCAATTAGAGTTCATCAATGCATTCTAAGAGTAATATAAGCACACTTTTTGGGGGCAACAATAAAGGTCCTAATGACACTCAAATGGTTAATGGGCATTAGATCTCTATCATAAATTATGTAACTTCATTTTTCATAATGTAATGTCCGAGAAAGGAATGCCGCATAGTGCATTGCATCAGTATTTGGGTCATGCTGTGACAGAATGGCATCAATCTCCAAAAATAAGTATCAGATCCAGGTGATGAAAAATTGGAGCCAAAGTAAACGCGTTCTTAAGGATGGAAAAGACGACTTTTTGAGGCCAAAGAGAAAGATGACCTTTACTTATTAAAGTAGTGATGCGTGCTGCTATCTTGGGAAAATTCAGGAACTGATCAAATATTGCAGAATTTCCAAAAGAGTGTGCATCCTTAATTATGTAGCTACAGGTCAGCCTTCAAAAGATTTCACCTTTTCTTTGGACTTTTTTCGTTACCTGATGGCAATACAACGAAGCCCAAAAAGGCACATCATGTCCTGATGGCAATACAACGAAGCCCAAAAAGGCACATAATGTCCTGATGGCAATACAACGAAGCCCAAAAAGGCACATAATGTCCTGATGGCAATACAACGATGGCAATACAACGAAGCCCAAAAAGACACATCATGTCCTGATGGCAATACAACAAAACCCAAAAAGGCACATAATGTCCTAATGGCAATACAACGAAACCCAAAAAGGCACAAAATGTCCTGATGGCAATACAACGAAGCCCAAAAAGGCACATAATGTCCTAATGGCAATACAACGAAACCCAAAAAGGCACAAAATGTCCTGATGGCAATACAACGAAGCCCAAAAAGGCACATATTGTTGTTCAATACTAATTTCTTCACTCTTACAACTCCCAAAATCCAAAGGGAAAAAGGGACTGGGTGGCCTTCTGACACATGGCCCCGGGAGACTTGACAACTCTCCTTTTGGTTTACGCAATGACGAAGTGGATATGCAGCACCTGATTAATGACATCCTCATGGCCATGTTAGACACATATATAATAGTTTACATTTATGTTAACCTGATATTTTCTGAATCAATATGAAACCACTGTCCACCTATTAGTGAGGTTCTAACACGGCTAGAATGCCTAAAACATAAGAAATGAGGTAGCACGTGCCTCTGTGCCAACAGTAATGCAGTTGGAAAGGAATTTGCTGGGGTTCGTGAGTGCACTTCCCTATACAAAGTGAATTTGCACTGCTGAAAAGTGACGTTGCACTGCTGTCACAAAACTTGATTCATGTGCAAAGTGTATTTTTGCAGTGCAAAGTGACTTTGCACGGCAAAAAGACACTTTGCACTATTACATGAATCAGGGTATTGGCAGTGCAAAGTCACTTTGCACCAATAAAAAGTCACTTTGCACTGTGCAAAAAATTCCATGAATCAGGCCCATAATCCTCACATGCATTCAGTAATTGGTCATAGGTACTTTGTTTGGCAGTCTAGAAGCAAACAGTACACTATGGGCCGGATTCATGGAATTATCTGCGCGGAAAATAGGGTTCTCACTTGTGCAACTGCATGCAAATCTGCCTTTGTCGAATTCATGGAATTGAATGCGTTGTACTTTTCCTGGACTTGCGTGAAGTTCGTGGTGGCTCAGCACATCTATGCGAACCGCCAAGGGCCTTGCACGAGACTCATAGCAGAGCATGGGCGGGGCTTGTGCTGAGATGTGGGAAGGGGGCGGAACACCAAAATTGGGGAAGAACTTGTGAGAAAGTTGGCATTCCGAGGGACGTCCTGCAGGCAGTCCTTCGCACACCCACAATTGTGCGGCATGAGACATATTCATGGAATGGATTGCGCAATGTCTCATCTGGGAAATGGTCACGCAAGTCCTTCATACAATACGCCACCCGAAGGCAGGTGTAAGTGCACCTGCGTGTAGGATTTGCAACACGCAGGTGGGGTTACGTGTCGGTTGTTGGGGTGCGTGTATCCAATCGGTGTTCCGATGTAACTTAGGGTTGCCCGTTAGCAGTGTAGCAGGTTGCAGGAACGTTTTTTACGGGGGATTTCCCAAGTTATTAGTGAGTTTACCATTTTTTATACGCATGTTGTCGGGTGCCGAATAAAGTTAAGGGGGACCCCACGCAGGTTCCCCAAGTTTCAAGTGTGCTTACTGGGTACCCCACGCACTGTTTGAAGGGTGCGTGTATACGCAGGGGATTGTGCATAGGTAGCTATTCAGGCTGTTTATGCTTTGCACGTGTCGGTCGCGTTCCGGGCATGACTTGCAAATACGGTTACTTTGCTCTGTAGATTCCATAAATATGTGGGGCGCGCATTTTTCTTTGTGCACACAGGCTCCTGCAGTGTCCTTCTCAATGCGCAGCCTTGCAGGATTTCTGCGCACATTTCCATGAATCGGTCCCATTGCCTAATTTCTGTGTATGCCTGAACTGCAAGCTACCTCAGCTGAGAGAGGTACATTGTCTGCCACAAAAGTAACAATGATAGCACTGATCATTGCTACCACAGTGCTCTGGAAGTTGCTGAACATATGACAGTGGCACTGGGGCTGTACTGGCAGAGCTGAAAGGAAAGGGGATGACCAGCCTATGCCATTTATCAGTAGGTGGCGATTCCCAGGAAATTGAATTGGGATATTTCAGCATGAATGCATCTTTGAGGTCTTGGCATTCTTCTGGATGGGATTCCTTTTCCGCTCCCTCATACCACCGAAGGGCACTGAAAATGACTCCAAATGAGGCCTACAGGTACAAAGCACAAATTCCAGGAACCCATTTCCCGATGAGATATCAGGTTGTATGCCAGCTTACCACCTCTTCCATTTGTGGCTGGGTAATCAGCAGAATATAAAACATGTATAGTAATACACAGTATATCCATTTTGGGGGACAATGTGTAGGTCCCCTTTAAGAATTCCCGGGGCAGGCACAGTGAGGCAAAAGTGTAAAGAAGGGACCCGTATTTGATGGTATGGTCTGTTTGATATGTATACCACTTTTCCCTGTACAGTGAGGTCCAGGTATGTAGGTGAAATAAGGTAATGTTACGATTGATATATAAGATGTTCCCAGGCCCTAAGCGAGATAATATTCTCGCTTTATTTCAATCGCTGTGGACAGCAGTTTTTTGGATTCATATAAACACTATTTTCTCAAGAGCTCTTCGATATGGCCGTGCAGCCAGCCGCTCATGAAGGAATTGCTCTGACTACCAAAAGATGTTCAGTCAACTGAAACACTTATCCTCGAGAGGATCTGTCGTAAACTGGGAATTCACGCCCTCCGCAATGTCTGTTCAGTATTTCAAAAAGATTCCAGTGCGATATAAAAATCGCTCCGGTGTCGCTATTTAAGAAGACTATCTCCGCATTTTACGAGTGCAGCTTAATCTAGATGTACCTTTATGTTGTTTTATCTCTGTTTTTTTCTGTAGAGGCATGAGTGTGGGCAATGCATCCGATCGTGATTTGGCATTGTGCATTAAAGGTACATTTGTGAAAGCAGGTCATGTATTCGTACATGCTGTAATCATGTTTTAAGGCTTGGCCCAACACTGCCAGCCCAGCTCAGCATTGCTCAATTGTACATTTCCAGGTTTCCAAATTAGGAGGAAACTTGCATCTGGGTTTGTCTTTTTTAAAATGTGTTTATTTTTTCATGTATGCATTTAGCTATTGAACAAGCCTTGTTCAAACAATGATAAACTGTTAAAAAAAACATTACATTATTGAGTGTGTCAATATCCTGGGTGCAGGTTCAGTGCCACCCATATATACCGTCAAGTGGCTGACATATGGGAAATATATGAGATACACGGTGCAAGTTCAGTGCCACCCACATGTACAGTCAAGTGGCAGACATATGTAAAATGTATGAGATGCACAATAACGCAGTGACAACAGGACGAGATTTGTCAAATAATTTTGGCATTGTGGCATGCGGAAATTAAGAGGAGGCACATAACTACCACGTTCTGGTAGCAGTTGCAAGGAAAGTTCATGAGACATGGTATTGTGACATGAAACATGGCCAGCCCACCTTAAGGAGAGAACCACCTTAAGGGAAGAGGAGGAAGCCAAGGACAGGGGTAGGAGGGAGGAAGAGGAGGGGCTTGTAAAGCCCAGGAACAGAAACCTGGAGAGGGAAATAATAGATGGTTGAAGAGCTCCCTGTCGCTGTGTGTTTATGTGAATGATGTGCAGGACCCAGGCAGGTGGGGCTCCAGTGAAGAGAGGTCAAACCAACCAAAACACATGGATCTTTCTTTACTTTCTGGCTGTTGCTGTGTGCACTTCTTGTGTATCTTTCATACACCCTGTCTTCAACACTTACCTGCCATGGCCGTTTTACCCATGGAAAGGCTGTAAAGACAAAATGATACCCCTGTACTTCTAAATTGTGCATGGAGTGGTGAACCTTTAGGAATAATTTTATATTCCACGTTTTAATATGCTATGTTTTATTCTGTTATGATGGGGTGGGGGGTTGTACACTATGAAATGCTTGCTTAAGGCTGCTTTATAGTAAACAGATCTAACTACACAATGTTCTGACGCCACAGGCCTGATTTAAAAAAACGTTTTCAGTGGTATTTTCCCATGTTAAAACATGTTAGTAAATCAGACCCAATGACTTTCAAGAGCATCTTGAAGTTCATTCATACTCAGCACTGACCCCAATCTCTAAGGGAAAGGCTGGAATTCTGAAAGCTACCTAAACCGTACATGGTTGTCATGGGCCTTCCCAGGAATAGGGAAGTTATACCGGAGTGTTTGTCCCAACGACTGGAAGACCAACCACCAGAGTTCACCTTTTATGCCTGAGGGACGCTCAGTCTACTGTTTGCTGAGGATCCTATTGGTGACCTTTGCTGTTATCTTTGGGAGGGATTTACATTTTTTTCCAGAGGAGTGCCCCAGAAGGTCAACTGAGCTTCTTAACTTGTGCCTGCTCTTCACTTACATCCATGGTACATTATCTTCCATGAACATTAGAAATCCTTGGAGACACGCAATGGACCCTTTGCTTTCACATGAAAGGACAGCCATGTCATAACCATGTATTATGTTGCCTATGCTGGGCATGCTAAGTAGTTATTGCCTGCCCAGCTTGAAAGTATTATCTCCAGGATTGATTCCCAAAATAATTACAGTATTTGTATATCCCGGGCCACTCACTGGCAATCATTTCAAAGTACTGGTGCTACGAAGATAATTTTCCCTCAAGACAGTGCAATGGCATACACACAATTTGCTGCTTGATCTGCTCGATCGGCTCATTCCTGCACATTTGTTGCTCCCCCATTCCATTTCAGCCCAAATAATATTTTTTCAAAGAGACTTACAATTGTCTCCAAACCTGTAGTTTATGCAGACATTATGGTTCTCATTTTTCCCAAAGACCTTCCCATCACTGGCACAACTCTTTATAGAGGTCCTCGCCCACCTTCAGGACCTCAAGTAGCCTTTTTGTGCCAAACTCATTTAGTATGTTCTCAATTAATTTGAATATTGATAGGGCGCACTGTCATGCCACCCATGGAATTTGCCTCATTTTTTAATATTTCCCTTAAACATTTAAACAATGATACCAACTGGTTGCCCATCTGGTTGCCCAGTATCGTGAGGATAGCTCAGGGGCAACGTGCTCGCCTTGGAAGCAGATCCCTGGGTCGGTGCTTAGAAACCTCTGAGTAGTAAAGGAATGGTTCGGTCAGAAAATATTATTGTCCGTATGTTTCGGCCATAACCAAAACATACGTGTTTTTAACCATAATTCGATCGATCGTACAAACATTTCCCATGCACCTTACCCAAGTTTTCGTCTCTTGAACTCAAGCGAAATCAGGCACCAGGGTGCGGCCATCTTGTGATAATCTTATCACTTGCCGCATCGCCCTGGGTACCCTGCGTTTGCGGCTCTAAATCACATCCCCCGCCCCTGAGCCTGACATCACTAGACACGTACCGCCCATTTCACAATGCCAAAGCACGTCTCGTGTCAACATTCTCTGCACCTCAGCTAATGACGTGTCGCCAATGAAACAGCAGGAAGCCTCTTTCCTCGATAAGTATAAACAGACCGTTTCACAACACACAACAGCAGATTTTCTTTTCCATTCCTCTCACTGTATTTCTTTGAGTATTCTGTGACTCGTTTCTGTGCTCTGCTCAGCTACCTTCGTTGCTTGTAGCCTGTGTGAACAGATACCAGTACCACCGCTATAAATTATTTTAGTTTGTTTACCACACAATGGCAACAATAATGCCCTACCTGTACAAGTCTGAGTATTCCGAGGAGGAATTACTGGAAAGAGAAAGCTGCGTAAACTATGGGTCTTTGGACGACAGTTGGGCGGACGTTTCAACAGATAAAGAGCCTGGCCCTAGTCGCATGGATGGTGTTTTCATCTGGTGTACCTGCAATCGGTGCGCGCTAATGCCAACCGAGGAGGAGAACTGCTGCTGCCAAGAAAACTCTGGATGCTTGTCCTACATATCGCAAGGCGATCCACAGCCACAATGCGTTACCGAGCTGCCCGACTTCACGGCAGCCTGCCTCACATGGTCCATGTTGAGGACTTTGATGGTGCTTATGCACGAACTTCGCACAACAGTTCGGCCTCGTAATCCAAGTAACGAGTAAGTATAATCTTGTTGTGATGTCAGTTAGGCCACTACTATTTCATGGTTGTCCCCTATATTCTCGTAACTTCAATATATTATTGTCATATCAGTTTAGTCTTGCAATTCTCTAGTAATAGTCGCATAAAAGTCGTTCAATATTGTGCAGTGTCTAGTTAGCATTTGTCCTGGCAAAAATGCCATTGGATTCAGGAATTGACATTGACAACTAAGGTTTAATACACTTATCTTGGTCATTTAAAACAGTTTGTATCTTTCTCTTTCACAGGTGGTACCGGCTGGTGGACTATCGTTCGTACACATTGTGGCTTCATGGGAGGCTTGGACACCGTGTTCGATGAGTAATACCCGCCTGTGTCGTTGGTGCCATTAGACAAACTTTCCCCAGTGACAGCGGTCAGTACAGGGGATTTTCCCTCGCCTTTACAATGTTTAGTATTTTTGTGCCATCAAAATAAGAAACCAAATAAAACACAACATATTTTTTATCAATAGTTGGTTCATTTTTTAAGTGAATCAAGTGTGTCTCCATTCCACAGTGTTCCAGTCCCTTGTCTGCACGCCCCCGGCCAATCCATCCCCCCTCCACTATCAAAGGCAGTTCGCACCAGTGGATGTGCGCTGCCAAAGGGGTCTGGCAGTGGCGGGAATGGCCAAGGTGCCAAACACCATGTACCCTTCAAAGGTATCTTCCGCACAGGGGCCATTCTACACATGGCCTATACAGACCCTGTGTCTCCAGGCAGGATCCCCTGAAGCAGGCCACACCCCTGCAATCCACATAAGACCACGACATATACACATCATTCATTCACATACACACCCCCCTTTCTAATTCTTTATAAACCACTTGATATTTACCATGAGAGAATCTTTGAGCACTGCAAGTCACTCGTGAACGTGCTACTCTGTGACCGCTTCGAGTGAATTCATCAGTGTGCTACCTGTGAACATCGCCCTGTTCTCCTGTCACTAATTACTCTGCTTGCTGAAACTAACTGTTTGTTGGTCAAGGTAAGGGCATGTATCCTAATAATATCTCCTTCGTTTGTAAATTTATATCTATTTCAAAGTAACATACTCAGTAGTGCTATGCTAATTTGTCTCATTGCTATTGACTTGAGTTTCTTTTGTTATGTTATCGATATATCAATTTTTATCAATGTCAATTGGCATCGTATTGCATCCTTTGCGGACCCCGTCTATGGTATAAGCATGTTTCCTTTTCATGCACGATAGAACATTCAAGGGACGAGTAACATTTTCTGATTTTCAACACATCAATGAATCGTTTGTGAAATGTATCCCATAATACAGCCGCACACGCTGCACTGGTTTTGCTGGGGTGCCCAAAAGAAAGCGTGCAATGAACAAAGTATGGTCCAATTAATTCTTTCTCACATGTTTATGCAAAATAATTTTCTAATAATGTTGACCTTTATTTTGAAGAATATACAACAATTCCTGCATGTTCTATTTTCGGTTGCCCTTTGAAGGCCCATGACAAATCCGAAGGAATTACAATGCATGTATTCCCTAAGACTGTTGAGCGAATAAGAGAATGGGTCAGACATTGCGGATATCCACCGGAAGAGCTTGAAAGTAGAGTCAAACAAGTCTTGGAGCACAAGAGGGGTCATCTATACTGCATCTGCAGCCTTCACTTCAACCAGGATATGTACGACACATCCTTGTACACAAAGAGGAATTAACTGAGAACAACTCGAAAATTGCTCCCAAACGCTATTGCGACTTTATTCGTTCACATGCCGCCACGGGTGAGACACGCTTCCAGATGTAGCTTTATGCCTGTATTTTTGGTGTAAATGTCACTTATAATACTTTCGATATTTATGTGATTGAATAGCTGTTTAAATGATGACTATTTTGCTAAACATCAGTCCTTGTTTTTTAGAATCCACATAGAACATTGATTTATGGGGACAGATAACCATGCTATATTATGCATTTACATAAGCATAATTTTCTCATATTCAGTCTCCTTACATGCCACTTTTTAATGTTGGAATCTCTAAATCGAATAATACTTCCCTTTACAACTCCATAACTATCCACTGAATATGAAGCAACAAGATTCAACATCCATGTCTTGCCTGGACTCATCAACCACTTTGAGTGCGTATCAGGTAATCTTACCTAGCTATTCTGTTCCAGACTGGTTTTATGCACGGAATTCTAGATAATGTGATCATATTTTAGCAACGTATCATTGCTTTACACAATGTTTATCGTGGTTTGATATTGATATGTACCTTTGTCGTCTTTCCAAATTGTGTGTCCAGTTTCCAATATTTTCATCCTTACTAATGCAAATACTGTGTTTCAGGGAGATGCTGAAGCATCCACTACAATTACAACATCCCTCGTAGTAGATCCGGTGCCAGAGGTATGTGTCTTCACAGTTCAATTGGATGAGATAATGTGATCATATTTACATATCGTGTAATTGTTTTACACAATGTTTCATTCGTACTTTACTATTGATATGTACCTTTGTCGTCTTTCCAAATTGTGTGTCCAGTTTCCAATATTTTCGTCCTTACTAATGCAAGCACTAGTGTTTCAGGGAGATGCTGCAGCTTCCTCTACAATTACATTATCCCTTGTAGTTTTTCCGGAACCAGACCTTGCAGTTGATCCAGAGCCAGAGGTATGCGTACTGACACTACCATATTTTTTGTAGGGATGTATACAAGATCTGTATATTGAACGGGAGGCACGTGGATCTGAGTCGGTGCACCAGCTTGCTGATGTTGATGTTAGAGTAAAGAAGGTTTCAAAGAAAATAAATAAAAATAAAAATAAGGTTAGTTATAAACACTTTATATTGTTGGCAATTGTTTTGTGCTGAGGCCTTCATTATATGTTTTTTTTAATGTAAATTATACAACACTGTATGTTGGATTTACACTGAACATCCCTTTTCCTATCTGTCCTGTAGTTGCCCAATGGAGTACGGACTATGTAGACACAGACAGCGAAACAAATGACAGAAGCTGCTTGCCAAACTGTTTTCACCATGGAGGAACTATTAATTGAGGCGCAGCGTGTTCACACTCGAGATGCCTATGTGCAATGACCAGAAAATTAATTTAATATGACCGGCGAATCCAGCAAAGTGGTTTTGGACCATTGCTACAATGCGCCTGCTCCGCCAGATGAAGGTGAAAGTGAATTTATAGAAGATAGTTTTACATTACTCGATGAGCACTTGTCACAATCGACACCTGCCAAAAAAATGCCCCCCAAAAAACAGTCCACATTGATGTTTTCTCCTATCCATGGTCAAGTAACAGATGTTGAAATGACAGAGACTGAAGCATCAACACTATTGATTGACGAAACAGACAAAGATATCGACTATAGTATGTCCAGTTTGGCTGATATGTCCACAACGGTTCAGTCCGAAACAACAGTGTTGCCAGATGACAGTCTAATAAAACAGGCCAAATACATAATATTCGACAGCAGCTTGATGGAGATTATAAAGATGCTGAAATGTGTGCATTCAGTGGGAGGGGAAGTATGTGGAAAGCCATTGGTGAGCGTGACTCGTCTAACACAAGGCAGTAACCTCAAAATACATGTCACCTGTGAAAAGTCACATAAAACATTTTCAAGGTCCGCTCAACCGATGCTGCGGAAACTGCCAGCTGGCAATCTACTGTGTGCAGCAGCTTTACTTTTCAGTGGCTCTAGTTTCACAAAGTTATCCAGTCTCTTTCAGTTTGTGGGACTCCATTTCATTTCTAAAACACAATACTACAAATACCAACGTGAATATCTATTCCCTGCCATTAGTGAAGCTTGGAAAATTGAACAATTGGCTATTCAAAGTACATTCCCGACAAATGGTTCAGGCTAGCCGGCGATGGACAGTGTGACAGCCCCGGATTTTCTACAAAGTACTGCACCTACCATTTTCAGGACATGGAAAGTAAGAAAATTGTGAGTTCGGTGGTCGTGCAGGTGTCCCAATATAAATCCTCAGTGGCCATGGAGAAACTTGGTTTTATAAAATCAATGGAAGATCAACAATCGAGGGGAATGCAAATCAACCTCATAGCCATAGTTTCAATAGCCAAGACAATGAGAGAGCAGTATCCAAATATTAAACATCAATTTGATATATCGCATGTTGCCAAATCAATAAATAAAAAAATCTCGGCGGCAGGGAAAAAAAGGTTTTCAAAGTATTTCACAATGGTCCCAATCTTTCAGCAACCATCTTTGTTGGAGCTCCAAAACATGTGATGAGTCTGTGGAAATTCTACTGGAAAAATGGTGCTCACTAATGCACCACTGTTCCAACATTCACCATTGGACAGAAAACCAACATTTCCACCAATGTGAACATGGCCCTTTGTCCCCAGAGCAGGCACGGAAGAAGAAGTGGTTGATCCCATCTTCACCTCCAAACAAAGCCCTTGAGAAGATTGTGTTTGATAAAACTCTATCAAGAGATCTGAAGGGACTCACAGAATTCTGTCACACAGGAGATTTGAAGGTGTTCCACAATATGTGCCTAAAGTACAGGCCAAAGAGATTGCATTACGGCATACCAGGGATGAAATCTAGGACTTTACTAGCGGTATTAGCGCATAATGAGAATGTAGGCCAGGAACAATCTAGGACTGCAGGAAACTTGGCCTTTACGAAAAGAAGCAAAAAATGTTAATGTCGTCAAGATGCATACTCATGGAATTGTGCACCAATCTGTTCAGAGCACACATACATTGCCACAAAACATTGCCAATGTGCCATGTCCACCCAAAGCAGAGCTTGTTAAATCGTTCAAAACCCGGTTCAAATGATTACCATCTGTTTTTATTTTTGCAAAAAATGTTTTTATAAACTGTACAAATAAAGTATGCAATTTGTCTTTTGAAATCTATCCTCTTAGTCCTTTTCTTCAAAAAATATTACAATTATTACGATTGCTTTCACATTTCACAGTCTAGTCGAGCTACTGTGGGACCTTCATTTTTCGTGTTAATGACCAATGGATAACAGTGTGTAAGAATCTTTGGGTTTTGGCAGTTGCCTTGCCATGAAGTTCAACAAAAAGCTGAATATCTGCTCGTCCTACAAAAGGGATTAGACCTAGGCCACAAAACATTCTAGGCACGCAAGAAGTACTGACTGTGAAAACATGCCATGGGGTAGGAGGCCATGGGATAAGCAGAGGTGGGCCTATTACTACACACATTTTGACTCAGTTTTTGTGTTACATTGACTATAATATGGGAATAGGGGGCATTTTGTCATTGGCAAGTTTCCCCTACAGCTCAGCAGCGCCATGAACAACGAGCAGTGACAGCCCCCAATTTTTTTCATCCTGTGCCCGTGCTTCAAAATTCATGTTCTCATGGATGCGTTGACACGGGATGTTGCAAAATAAGAATGTATGTTCATTTTGAGTAAAGGTCACTAGCTTTGAATTTTTGCTTGGGAGCTGGGAGGCCCACGTGCCTCGCGCACAGTTTAAGGTTCTATTGTTTTTTTACCTTGACAGGCAGGGACCATTCCAAAAGGGATTGAATTAAAGGGGGGGGGGGGTGTAATAACGTATGATATGATAAGGTTGCCCATTCCGAAACTGGACCTAGTTACATATAAGTTCAGTTTATTAAAAATCGTTGACACGAACGGAGGAGTCTGCATTACGGTCTGCATTGCGCCAAGAGAATGGAAATGCCGAATATAATGTAAGTTTCTCTTTAGACGACTTCATAGTAGAACTAGTTGAAATATGAATAGCTGACCGTTATTGCTGGGTCAGATTGTACTTGTTCGTTCTGTGTGGCATATTGCAATGAAGTGCTAGTACAACCTTTGTGTGCTGGGCTATCTACCAGGCACATGGGCAGGCCAGCATCGAGACGCATGTAGACCACCACTCGTTTCTCCCTGGTTCCACGCTAATAAATCATTACATTGTTTGTGCACCTCAAATTCTTGCCCCAGTTTACGCATTACGTTTAGAGCTCAACATACTCCATTGCACTATCCTCGGAAGCAAATAGCGGAGTACTTTGATATTCCACTTTGTATTCTCTCGGTTCACATTGTTTTACCTGTGCGCTAATAAAGAAAATGATTAATTGTAATAAAGATCGGCTACTGAGACACATTTCTATTTTTATCTTTTGCAAACAGGTACATCGTGCCATTCTGCGATTGTCATCTATTCCAGACCCCGACCGATGGATTCTTCAACCGCCAGCTGCAGCTATATGTCAATTACTGGATCTACTTAACCGTCTTTTGGAACGACAGACAAGGTCCAATATGCCTGTACGCGGTATCAGCAATTAGGAGCAACATAACAACCTTTACGGTGGTCTAGTGCCAAGTTCATGCACCAGCTTTGCAATTCACTGTGAGACCGAAGTGCTTCATTTAGACAAAACGAACATCCTGTGTACCCAAAAGGAACAGCGCGTGACTCACGATAAACATTTGTGGATTTGCGGATCGAGAGCGAAGAAAAAAAGTTCCATTTTGATTGACTATATCAGACGCCGGATGTTATCGAAACATTTAATGTGAAATAAATGTACTTTACCAATTGTGCAGTCTTGCTGTTTCAGTACAGTGTTTAAAGTACAGTTTCATATTCCTAATTGTGACGTGCTGTGCTGTGAGACGATGTATGTTGTTTTCCGGGTTCCATGTCTAGTCGCGTAGGTGACGACTGGGTGCGTTTGGCTACGCTGCACAGTAACGTCACGGAGAGAGGTGGAGAATATCAATGATTTGGTGATGTCAGGCTCAGGGGCGGGGGATATGATTTAGTGCTGCAAACACAGGTCACCCAGGGCGATGATAGTGATAAGATTATCAAAAGATGGCCGCACCCTGCTGCCTGATTTCGCTTGAGTTCAAGAGACAAAAACTCGGGTAAGGTGCATAGGAAATGTTTGTACGATCGATCGAATTATGGTTAAAAACACATGGCCGAACCATAGGCACAATAATATTTTCTGACCGAACCATTCCTTTAAGCACATTATCAATAACCTATCATATCATATAATTCATCTGCAAATATTATGAAATGGTACAAAAATCGGTACAAACTTAGAAAAGGAAAGGAAAAGGTTATTTAAGCTTGGTTGTACCCACCTGCGCAGTGGTCCCCACTGCCAAGGGTAATACAACAAAAGTTTGATTCAGGGTCCTTTGTGAATGGGGATCACACATCTTGCTAGCCGGACCTCCCCAGCCTCTAATTTATGATGTATATAAGCATTGCATGGGCAAGACAAGAGCGCTTAGTTAGGACACTTAGGACCTGCATGTAAAGCCTTACGCAAGGCGTTTACGCTGTCGATTCCCGCCACTGCCAATTTCCGCAGGGCTCAAAAAGAGCTCCATTATGTGCACTGCTGGGTCACAGAGTACTCTGGCACTACACACTTCTAATGTAAAATGTGTCCGTGTATTAGTATTTCTGTAAGGTCCTGCTTCACATTCTTCGGATGCTCGCTCCCGAAAACAAATATAGCATAAAATGGGTGTACTCGGTGAGACAGGCCCTTGCCAGCTACAGATTAACAACTTCCGGGCAAGTGATTTTCCTCTAACTAATATCTTTTCGCAGTGATTTATCTGTTTTTAATTACTTTTTTTTGCATTTATAAAGCGCGCTGACAGCGCAGGGCCATCGAGGAGGCCCTGTTACATGAAGATGACTTAGATACATGGAACGAGCATGTGATACACAGGAAGACTTTGTTACAGTGAGAAATAGTACATATGTTGCAGGAGATACATTACTAGACAAGGAGCTAAAGGAGTCTAGCCGAAAGCAGGTTTAGACAAAGAGCAGAATTTTGATTGCCCTGAAGAAGGCTGTGTGGATCTGTGTCCGGCTTCCTCACTTTGGGGCTAGTTGGCAGTACCTGATTTTATTGGAAATCATTGCTGAATGCTGGGTTAATGCTAATTGCGTAAAGATTATGTGGCTCAGCTGTATGGGCAGAAGGCTAAGCGATCATTATTCCAGCAGACAGGAGCCAGGTTCCCCGGACACTCTAACAATAGTGGTCACCTGGAAAGATAACGCATTGGGGGCTGGGTGCAAATAGCCTCTGATGTTCGTATGAGAATATGTTTGGTAACCCTTTGAGGGAAACAACTTTGCCGTGGCATTTCATCATTAATAAAACTCTTGTCAAAACCATCAAGAAGAAATATAGAACTTTTTCTACTCTCTTAAATCGACGCTATGACCCACATATGAGTTTGGTAGCTGCATGTAGAAATTACTATTATCGCATGCAGTAATCCTTTGAGTGCACCTGATTATGGGGCATTGTTGAGGTTGACAACAAGGGCTGTGGATTTTTATAAATACTGCATGTCTGAAAAATCTGCACGCTATATTTGTGAAAATCTGTATGCATTGCTTTCTTTTTTAGATGCATTTTCCTTTTTGTTGTGAGGAAAGAAATGGTTTATGGACAGTTTCATTTTAAGTTCAATGTCTTGGGGGAGGTACAGAATAAAAGGTATTTATTTGTATGTGTAAGAGCTGGGTCTTATATAGCTGAGAAGCAACACAATGCTGTAGAACAGTAATATGGTACGACAATATGGATACAGTTAGAAGGGTAGACTAATGCGAGTAGACTTTGAAGGACATTGAGCAAGGGGGTGCAGGCAGGGATTGCAAGCAAGGAAGTGAAAAAACCACGCCATCTTGTTTAATTTCTTCGCTGGAGCCTCACCTGTGCTCCTGCTGAGGCTATATCCCTGTGAGTTTCACACAATGTGACCGTTGTAACTTACTTAGCTGAATCCCCCCTTCTGGTCAAGAATCTGCTAGATTCCAACCTTCACATGTCCCCCCAAGGTTAGTGCAGTAGTCAAGAAGGGGTTCTTCACTCTCTGCCTTTTTACGAGAGTTTTTCCTTTTCTTTACATCCGCAACTGGATACAAACAGGCTCGTACTGGCCTATAGGGCAATAGGCCCATGGCCGAACCAAAAACACAACATTCTGATGTATGCCAGGTTTTTTGGTCAAAGTGGGCCATTTTCTGGCCAATGTGGGCCAGTTTGATGAGTTACTAGTAGTTTTGACCAGTGTTGCTGAATAAATATTGTTTAAAATGCAGAATTTGCATCACATTTTATAAAAAAAACTCCCCCTTGGGTACTATTCAGTGTCACAAAAGGAATGAATTCCCATTTGCAACGGTGGGCCACCTTTTCATTGGTGCCTGATATAATGTTATGGCCCCGTCCAACCCTGGATACAAACAGTTAATGCATTGGTAAAGGCCATCCTGGACTATATGAATAGCACATACATGAGCCTCCCCAACTATGATACAACTCTGGAGGTTCGACCATGTCTCCACAGCTGGAAGAGAGCTGCACTGGCTCCCAGTGGAGTGGCATACACATGTGTCTGTGTTAGGCAGAATCACCTGCAGTACCCTTTGAGAACACTACAGGTAATTAGGACAACAAGTGTAAGCACAATTTCACCTTTAGTACAAGCCTGTACTACACAGTAAAGTGGTAGCGATGGCTGATTAGCCAGACTTATCTCAAGAGATTAAGTGAGCAGTAGAACAAGTTACAGAAATGACCAACCAATACAGTGCTTCAAGCAGACACTTACTCAAGGTTTCTTGGTAAAAAAATATACATTTATTTACTCAGTCAGTTATAAAACATTACACTAGCATAAGCAGCTCAATATCACACACTAATATACCACAAAAATCCAACCGATAAGTAATTGAACAAGTTTAGCTAAAAAATGAAGTGTGAGCAAAAGGGCACTTCATATACTTATTAAGGGAGGGAAACGACAAGTTTATGAGAATAGACAGCCCAAATACATTCATAGGCAGGGCAAAGAGTTTCTGTTAAATACAACCAGCAATTCTTCTCAATAGGCCTGGTCCAAAGTCAATGGTTCAGAGTCTTTTGTATAGGATAGCACAGTTCTGGTAGATAACAGTTAAGTCTTTGCCATAGATTTTTAAAGGATTTGGCTAGGCGAGGCGAAAAGTTTGACGAATGTTTAGGGAAGGACAAGCCTTCGTAGTTGAGGAAAGTTTCACGCACTTTCTCGATGGCCGAAAAGATTTCCGGACTGCGTTTGCACAGTACCTTGTCAATGAAGAAAGCTGTAGCTGAGGCAGTTGTTCCTGGCAGTTCGAGTAGATCTCGCTGTTCCTGAGCTTCAGTCGTGGTATAAGAAGGAGGATGTCGGGAGGTACCTGCACTGCCTAGGGAAGTGGCCAAAAGCTGTAGCAAGACGTCAGTTTAAGGTGTGAGTGCCTTAAAGTCCCCCTGGTTTCCTTCCCTCTGGCTATCCAGTTTTCAACATCACTCTGAAGAAAATTTGACCAGAATACGACAGTGTCCAGGTGGCTTGCAAGTTGGTTGTTCCCACCAAACTCAAGGGAAGAAGTTAACTTTGAAGGGCTTCTCTGTCATCGGAGTTTCAGGCAATTTGGACCTGCAGCAGGTCGTCCAGGAGTTGCAGCAGTCCTCTTCCTTCCTCTCCTCTTCGGTTCTTTCGTTCCAGTGATCAACTCTGCTTTCCAAATCCCAGAGACCTGCTTTTAAACAGTTTTCCCCCATTCATTCCAGCCTGGCTGTCACTCACACAGTAGGGTTGCTGTCCTTGTCAAACAGCCAGCCGGCCAATCACACCAGAGTACATTCAGTTCTCCTAGGAGACAACCATCACGACGGTCCCTTTTCTGCTAAAAATCTTAGATAGAGCAGCATATCTTCAGATACAGAACTACCTGGAAACAAACAATCTACTAGGCACAAGACAATCCGGCTTCAGACCTAAGCACGGTACGGAGACAGCCCTCCTAGATCTCAAAACCCAAATTGAGGACTTTAAAGACAAAGGCAAACTTGCCTTGCTATTACTATTAGACCTATCTGCAGCCTTCGACTTGGTCAACCACCAAATCCTCTGTCACCACTTGAAAACGGCCGCCCACTTCTCTGACAAGGCCACTAACTGGATTCAATCCTTCCTGGATAACAGGCAAATGAGGGTATTCTCCCCTACCGCCTCTGTTGACCCTGTGCCAGTCCCTTGCGAGGTCCCCCAAGGATTGTGCGTATCCCCTACCCTCTACAATGTTTTCATTAAACCCCTGTTTGATGTGCTTGACTATCAGGGTGTCACTTACACCAACTATGCTGATGACACCCAGATACTCATCCCCATCACAGGCGATTACACGGTAGACTCGTAATCCTTAAATGACATATACTTTGTCATCCAAACCTGGATGGCTCAACATGAGCTCCGTCTCAATGACGACAAGACAGAGCTCTTCATCCTAGGCACACAGCAAAGACTTAACAAGCTGAACCCATTGTTCAACTCCTTTAATTTCAACGGAAACTCCATAAAAGTTTCCAAAGACACCAAAACGCTCGTAATCTACCTCGATTCCACTCTCTCCCTCCACGGACAAACAAATGCAGTTGCGGCTGCCGCTGCTTACACCTGCAAGCTGATCACAGCATGCCACCCTTTTCTTTCCACTCATAACTGTACTATCCTTGCCACGACCTTGGTCATGTCCAAACTGGACTACTGTGTTGCACTGTACCAAGGCACTAATCAAGGCAACTTAGACAAACTCCAGGTCATACAAAACAACGCCATCAGAGCAGCCCTCAATATCCCGAGATCAGCCCACATCTCGGAAACCAGGAAGAACCTTCACTGGCTGTCAGTCACCCAAAGGATCTCTCTAAAATCGCTTGCCCTGACCTACAAATGCATGAATAACCTGGCCCCCAGCTACCTCTCCTCATGGTTCACACAGTATACCCCATCTCGATCTCTAAGAGCTACCCTCAACCAGAGCCTAATGATACCTAGATACAAGCTCCAAACAGCCGGTGGATCCAGCTTACCAGTTTTGGCAGCCAAACTGTGGAACTCTGTCCCCCCTACCATCAGAAACCTTCATTCTCTGAATCTGTTCAAACACAAAGCCAAACATTGGCTAGTCACATCTGTTGACCAAGCTGCACTCTGAATACTTGATTACATATGTATCTCTGTACAAACTACCAATGTGTTTGTCAATTTAAATGTAACCTGAAATGTCGTAATATGATGTAACCACTGTTGCTAAGATATGCGCCCGGTAGCCTCAGGGCCTGGTTTGCGCTGTACAAATAAAACAAATACAAATACAAAGCACAGGGAGTTTTGAGCACATCCTTCACATCCTGTCCACCCCAGACACCCTGGCGCCAGAGGAGGGTTTCAGCACTGAAGCCCACTAAAGGCCACTGAACAAAGGGACCAAACCTGGTTTGGCGCTCAGAGAAAAACACAAGAAGGACCTTTCTTAAAAAAAATGGCGAAAAAAGATGACCAGAGTCTGTTTTTACAGATAGGTCTTGGGCGCCATATTGAAAAACATGGCTGGCCCGATTTTTAGCTACCGTTGTTAGCCGTAGGGAAAAATCACAGTAGTTGATCTAAACCACTGCCACCAGCCATTTAAAGTAGGAAAGGGTAGCATTTTACTGTTGCATGAGTGTTTTGACTTAGGGGAAGCTAGGCAACCCCTGCAACACTCTATAGTAGGATAGGGTGTGCTGGGTCAGTATATTTAAAGAGACTAGTAAAGTCAATTTAACTTTACATCCTCTGGGAGACAGTAGTCAGTCCCAGAGAAGGTATTTAAACCTTGTGGAGTCTGAAAGACACCCCTGTGTCACTGCACTGAAGGTGCTGTGTGATGCACAGAAAAAGATGATGGCACTGGAGTTGTGTCAAAGCTCCATAACCAAAGAACACAAAAGTAAAACACACATCAAAATACATGAAAGAGTGGGATAGAAATGCTCACACTCTTTCCATGTAAAAAATCAAATCCTAGAAATCCAACAAAGTTGCTGGGGGTCTCAAAAGGTAAGAGAAATTAGCACATTTGGAGAATTCTCCCTAACACTAGCAATCTTTGGCTCTCGAGATGTTTTGGAGCACAACTTCCATACCCCACAGGCAGCATAGTGATTAATGAGCGATCATGGGAGTCCAACATATATGCAGAGCTGCGGGCCCTTGGATTCCCAATCACACATGTGTAGACCTCATTTTAATAACAGTTTTGCTTTTACCTTTGCTTTTTCCCTGCACCTCCTTTTCATGGTGTCTGCCCAGCCAGTTCAAATTGCATCATATTCTGCATGGCTACAAGGGAGGGGTGCAAAGTGAAGATGTGAATGAGGATTATCGTGCAAGTTTACCATGTTTTTGTGTCTCCACCTGTTTTGCATGGGAGATGCCCGAGAAGCCAAGGACACGTCCAATAGAAATTGCCGGTGACCATGCAGGGAAGACTGTTTATGTTTGTGAAGAAGGCAGTTCTTTGAGTTTCTTATATTTTCTTTACTTCTCTCAACCTTGGCTACCTAAGTAATCATGGCACTTCTTTAAACTAACCTGGACAGTCACTGTAACAGCTTACACGTTAATGATGTACAATGCACGAGTAATGCTTGCGATGGAAAGCACTTATGACCAATTGTAATCAACATTCAAGACAGCAGCAATATCCCATTTCTTTCTAAAACCTCTCCATGCACCCAATGCCGGTGTAAAATTGCACACACGTTGTCCTGGCAAACCAAATGCAATTCATGATCAGAGGACATCCTGTAGACGAATCATGGACGAGTCTATCCTGCAAGAAGTAACTAGGGAAGCAGAGATCCTGTTTCCAGTATAAAAGAAGGCAAAGTGCAACCCCCCTTTCACACAGCAAAAGGTATAAACTCCTTTAATCAGAATATGATGCAGAGTTCAAAATATGTCATTTTGAGTGGCATGCCCTTTGCATTAAAACATGCCTTTGCGCCTCGTTAGCCTCTCCATCAGAAGGAAGACCTGACATCTGCATCTCTGATATTATTACAGATTTCAGAGTCCAACCAAAAACATGCAGGTAGATGTGTGCATTCGCAGTCTGTGTCGCCACGTTATGTAACTTGCTCTCAACTGCAATGATGGGGATTGGAACTCACTTGCAGTTTACAAAGGAGTTAAAGGCCTTCCTTTGCCTCACTAGCTGGTTGCGTCTCAGGAGTGAGGTTATGTAGGTCGGGAAGTTGTATGAGACCATTTCGATGGCGAAAATCACTATATAAGATTTGCTGGCATTATCATTATTATTATTTATTTTTTATATCGCACCACATGCCCATGGGCCTCAGGGCGCACAGGTAACAATCAGACACAGACAAGCATAAAATAAAATTACTTTTGTCTTCATGGTGCTACAACGGTGATGCCATCTCTTTATTTCTTCCGCTATGGGAGAAGGAGCACATTGTGCCCCCTTTAATTCACCACCAGAGAAACCACAGCTTACCAGTTATTAAGCACTTCCTTTGACATTTGTGCCCAACCTTTTCTATGCTAATTCCCCCAGAAGACCCCAAAAGACCACAAGTAGTGACGTATATCTTCACACATTTTCACAATTTCTTCTGTGCTGGTGCATACTGAATTTGATATTTCAACTCATAATTATGCAGTATTTACCACAAGCAGCATTCCTATTTAGCAATGCATGCGTTAAATATGGACAGGGTCATACATTCGTGAGGTGGATAAACAGGTCCTAATTAATTGGAAATACTACCTGTTTTTTACTATTAACACCAAAACTGTATCTGGGCACTTTGTGCCTGTAAGATTAAAAAATGGCCTAATGTAGACAGTTACATGCCGACTACAGTGAAAGCAATTCATGTGGACATATCAAGTTAGGTAACTTGACATGTATATGAAAGTTTCCCATCGAAAAGCACTATACCTCATATATTAACTTTTCTGTCCAGTTGTTACAGTGATGCAAATAAATGGTCAGTGACTTTATATCACGTGCTCTGACTGTTGCTGTTGAGCTCTGCAACGTTGCAAGCATATTCACTCTGATTTGATGATCCGTACAATTGTCCAACAAACTTTGAATTTTGACAATAATTGTGAGGTCAGGATCAATGCTATAAACCTTTCAAGCGGTAATGCTAATGTTTGCCATTCGGTTTTTTAAACCCATATATCATTGGTGTTTTCTTAATTCTGCCTTACATTACTTCTCTTCCACTTTCAAACCTGGATGTAGGTGAGTAGGGGGCGTATTGTGCAACAAAAAGAAGTGTTGTAGGGAATAGTAAAAGGCAGATCCAGGCAAAGTCATGTCAGATATGAACAGTTTATTATTGTTAATCTGATAGACCGTGGACGTTGCCTCTTCGTGATACGGAATAGGACCATTTTATATAAATATGAGATTAAAAGACATCCACCTATTCATCCATTTCAATGAAAGCTATTCCCATGCATTTCATTTCAATGAAAACCCATCTGAGCGGAAAGCCATCTCACTGAAAATGCTCATACTGGGCACAATGTCAGACTTACAGAAACTTATAAAACATAAAAATAAGCATTTTCAAATGGCTAATAAACTGTAACTAAGGGAACAGGGAATAATCATGTTAGTTAATGGGGAATAGCAACATAAGGTGAATTATGGAGTCGTAGGTCGAAAGAGGGATACCCTGGAGTTCCTCGTTTTGCAATAAAGAAGGTAAGACCCCTTGAGGGTAAATGACCCACCGAAAATATTTAATTGAGATGGCGTGTATTGAAATTGCACTAGTCTCAGACTGCTATGTATTGAAATTGCTGCTTTGGATTGAGTTTGTGATTAGATGCTTTTCATTGAAATCTCAAAGATCCTATAACATGTATCTAATTGGATTTACTGTTTCCCCTTCATCTTCTACTCAGTCATCACCTCTAGTTTGTGCCATGCTTTTTTTGGTTCATCATTATTCATTTTTGTGTAGCAAAAGCCAGTGCAATTTAACACAATTCCACATCAACATCCAAAGTATACATTATAAGTATGACGATTAAAGCACAGTCAATGAATAAAACATGGACCTACTAAAACAAGGGCAATACGAATTACACATTCCTTAAAACAGCCTCCTCATCCCTCTCTTTCTGCTCTCCTTGTCTCTGTGAAAGTGAAACTCACAAATATAAGGGTCCTTCTTTCACACCAGCCCACAATAAGTCAACATGCCTCTACGCCCATCGCTCTCTTTAATGTGTATAAAGTATTCTGAAGCATCCTTACATATATTGACATTCTTTGATTTAAAAGGGACTAAAAGCCCTTTTGTTTTGATCTGTGCTACTTTGGACAAAGCCGTAAGATATGCATTGCGGTTTTGTTATCACATTCACAGATCCCGGGCCTTGTGCTTTTTGCCAAACGAGCAGTTAGAGAACCTACAGGCAGGCTTCCTAGTCCAAGTCATGTGAACAGCTCCTTGGCTTCCTTTGATACATTTGAGACACATATACCTCCATCCCTTGTGTTTAAAATACCACAACAACATGGGGCATTGGTCCAAGTTACCTGACATCACCTCCCTTCTTGTATCCCAACATCTCTCCCTCATTTCGCTCAAGGAATCCTTAGTAATCCAAGTTGGAGATTCCAACAAGATTCCACATCCTATTGCAAACAGCATTTTATTCACTCAGGCCAGCCAGAGGATCTTCATTCAAGAATCTAGGCCTAAAATATCCTTTGGTGTGCCCAGGAATATGCCAGCTTCTGCAATGCCCCATAGCCTGATCCAGTCTGCAATTGGAAAAAAGGAATACAGACAGCAATAGGACACATCCCATCCCTAAACACAAGGGTTGAAGGGGACTTTCCTTCATCAGTGAGGAGTGAGTTCTAAGGAAGATGTTTTCAGCTATGGTCACCACAGCACATGATGATAGCCCCAAACTCTGGCAATAGACTTCGAGGGCCTGAGCATGGGAATTCCTTTAAAATGTCCTTAAGCCTCTGCGCTCCACCTATTTTTTCCAAGTGCATCCTGTTGCTGTGTGATAACTGCTAATTGTAAGGTATTGCACTCTTATGGTTAATATTTTTCAAAAACCATGAATTTCCAAGTGTTTGTTCAATAGTTTCTTTATTACTAGTATTCACATTTAGTATTTGAGTTCCCTATTTTCTCTCTCAACACGTCTGTTCCCATGGTTCCTCAGCAGAGAATTCTATCTTTCTCCTAGTTTCCTCTCTCTCAGTGCTTATTCTGATCTCCTTTGTGTGTCATTTATTAGGGTGTCACCTGCTCCTAATGTTCAGAAGGATACAATAGTCCTTCTATCCACCTTCCACCACCACATTAGCATACTTTGCTCAAACTTCTTTCCACCTCTGATCCACCCATGTTTTGTTGTGACATCAGATGCCCAGATCTTCAAAGTGGAATACTCCCTCTAATGTCTGTCATTTAGAGTAAATCACATCCTGAGGAATCTGGCTGGAAACAATAACCATCTCCTATATGCTGTTCCTTTAGATGTTTTGGTGAGAAGGTATAATAATGAATCTCTAGATACACTGCTTCTCTCTTCTCTACCTCCCGCACCTAATACGAAAGTCCTATATTACTCCATTACCCTTTTGCTTATAAAGAATGGGCCAGATGCAACATTACCCTAATGCCATTGAATAACACACCTTAAAATGAACGCTTGTATATGTGTCCCCATGTGGTCCAGTGTGAATCACTAGTTCCTTTGCCGTCAAGCAAAAGCCATGTTGTGTAAACTGTACAACTAAATGAGACATCAGTTTTCACTGTACTTAGGTACAGCATGTCTCTATTTTCATAATAGAAGAGATGTATTTGCTGATGTGTCTTGAGTTTCTGATTCAATGGTCACACTGAGCACTCCAAACCCCACTATCTCTTCCTGGTTAATAAAGACGTGTAGAATTGTGGGGGTTTAACTATTCACTATTGCTTTACGTCTCGGTTCCTTTGGTGATTATTCTGTTCCTTGTCGTTTTCGTTCCCCAGGGTTGATTGCTTCCATTGTACTGCCTGCATTTCTGTGTGTTCATTCCTTACTTCTAGGTTCCTTTGGTGACTGGCTTGTATATGCATTGCATCTGATTTTCTGTCTGTCCTCTGTGTGCCCTCCTCCTTGTGTGCCCCCCCTAGTGTGTCCCCCTGCCTCCTGCTTCCCATAGCTACCACCCTTGGTGTTTCCCCCCTGCCTGCCTGCTTCCCAGCGCTACCCCACCCTCCCCCTCCCTGCTTGGGCTCCTCTCCCCCTGCTCTTCTCCCCCCTCTCTTCCTCTCTGCACCCTCGATGGTGCACTCTGTCTCACCTATCTTCTCTAACTGCCTTTCTGTTGACTATCCAGCCCCTCTCACTAAGTCTGGCAGGAAGAAGCTCAAGAGGGATATCCTGGTCTCCAACCCAGGGCTCCCTATCACTGATACCTACACTGGTGCTTCATCCAGAAAGACCCTTACCGACATCCTCTTTGAGGTTCCCTCTCCAAGCTTATGGACCCCACATATGGTCTCTGTTCTCTCTACTTTTTCCTCTTCACCCATTAATAGTGGCACCCAGTGGGAGGCCCTCCTGGCTCCCTTCCACTCCTCCCTTAATGGCACCGTCTTGGTCCAAAACCCTCAGGCCAACCTCCTCCTTTTTGATAGACACTTCCCGCGCCTTATCAGTGTCCTTTCTTCTCCTACTGTTCCTTCTTTCCCCTCTCTGGCTTCTCTGCCGCCTCCTTCTTCTGCCACCTCTACTGCTGCCTCTGCTGATTCTCCGGCCACCCGCCTTCTTCCTCTGCCACCCCTCTGGCACCCACTTCCTCCTTCCTGGCTACCTTGCCTTCTCCTCCTTCCTCCTCTGCCCATCCTCGGGCATCTGTAACACTTCTGCAGGGCGTACCTCTGACCTGTACCCCTCCATGCAAGTCCTTCAAAGGGGAAAACCTGCTCTACATTGCTACTCTTAACTCTCGCTCAGCTGTCAAACACTCCTCTGACATCTGTCGTCTACGGGAAGAACGCAATTTGGATCTACTCGGTCTGACCGAGACTTGTTTCACAGCTAGCTCTGTCACTAACATTGATACTCTCCTTCCTGATGGCTACAAGATCCTCTCCAAACCCATAACTAACCATCCCAGTGGGGGTATAGCCTTGATCTTCACAGATTGGATCCCTGCAACTTTCAATTCATTGCAGGACTACCCCTTTTTTGAAGGCCTGGTCTGCAGGCTCTCTATCTATCCTGGACTTTCTCTCACTGTGGCCACTATCCACAGGCTGCCTGGCCATGATGCCCCCTTCCTCTCTGAGTGAGCGGACCTCTCTTCCTCTCTCCTCACCTCTACCTCTCAACTTCTCCTCAGAGGCCTTAACATCCACCTGGATGCTACCTGCCCTTCTTCAGGACTCGTTCCCAACCTCTACAACTCTCTCTCTCTCTCTAAATATATATATATATATATTCTTCCTTCTGGCCCGACTCACTCTGCAAGACACACTCTGGATGTTCTGATCTCATCAGACCTCCCACTCTCACCACTCCTCTCTCCTAGAGTGATCACCGACTCCAGCACTGCCACCTACCTTCTTGGCCATCCGACCCATGAAACATGTGTCAGCGGATGCTTTTGCCACTACGTTCTCTCCTCCTTCTGCAGCTTTGGCTCACTCACACCCTGACACAGCCCTTTCTAACCTTCATCTTTCAATCTCTAACACTCTTGATGTTCATTCCTGACGATATTTCTGGACAGGTTCAATCTATGAAAGTCTCATCAAAACAGGCTCTCCCCTGTTCATCCAGAGCCATCAAGGACCACATCAACACCCTTGCTCCAGTCTTGGGCGATTTATGTAATCACTCCTTTGCCACTGGAGCCGTCCCTTCCCCCTTAAGCACTCCCTTGTGCACCCCCTGCTAAATAAACCCTCTGCCGATCCTTCTTCTTCGGCTAACTATCACCCGATCTCCATCACCCCTTTCCTTGGCAAATTCTTGGAAAAGCTGGCTATCTCCCAGCTTAATCTGCACACTGAATCTATTGGTTGTCTCCACAACCACCGGTCCGGCTTCAGAGCTGCCAAAAGCATGGAAACTGCTATCCTGAACACCTGTGAAGATCTGCTCTCAAACCTTAATTCTAACCTTCCTTCTGTCCTCAGTCTTCTCAATCTTTCTTCTGCCTTTGATATGGTCAACCATGCCATCCTGCTCAATCACCTCCGTGATAACCTGGGTATCACTGATCAGGCCCTGGGATGGCTGACCTCCTTTCTCACTGGGGTCTTTCCTCTCTTCCATCTCTCTCCTCTCCACTTGTGGTGTTCCCCAGGGTCCTAACTCTCTCCCTGGCTGTTCAACCAATACCTGGCACCTCTTGCCTGCCACATCGCTTCCTTCTGCTACAACGTTCAGTGTTATGCAGATGACACCCAGCTTTCCTTCAGGCTCCCCTCAGTCGCCTCTTCTCCTTCTCTCATTCCATACTATTTGACCGCAATTCAGGAATGGTGTGCCACCAATGATCTCTGCCTTAATGGCAATAAGACTGAGAGTCTCCTCATCAGAACAACAGCTCCCTCCTTTCCTCTCTGTCTCTGGCCGCCCACTCTGGGCGCTCTTCCTGCCCTACCTGTGAGGCTAAGAACCTTTGGGTAATCTTTGACTCCACCCTCTCCTTCTCTCATTGCATCTCTGATGTCTCTGAGAAGTCAAACTATCAACTGCACCTCTTCAGAGGTATTTGTCTTTTCCTCACTTTCCCCCAGAAGCTCACTGTCTCCAGAGCTCTGGTCCTCTCTAAACTGGACTACTGCAACTGCCTCTTTCAAAATCTTTCTGCCTCTTCTCTCCGACCTCTTCAACTTATCTAGAACAGGACTGCAAGACTTGTCCCTGACCTCAAGCCCAGGGATCGTGTCTCTCCAACTCTGAAATCTCTTCATTGGCTCCCAGTGGCAGCAAGGATCAAGTTTAAGGCCCACTGCATCGTCCACAAGGCATTCTGGGGCCTGGGACCACACTTCCTCCAACTCTCTCTTCCTAAACATCTCCCCTGTCGAGCTCTCCGCTCATCCACTTCCAAATCTCTGAGGGTCAGTCGCTTTTTCAAGCAGACGGTTGGGGGCAGATTTCTATCCTCGGCTGGAGCCTCCCTCTGGAACAGCCTCCCTGACTCTCTCAAACTTGAGCAGAACCATCTCCAGTTCGGGAAGCAACTGAAGACCTTCCTCTTCGCTTCCGCTTTCTCCCTTCCTCTCCCCTGCTGATTCCCCACTGCTCTACACACTGGCCACCTGGTTACCCTCTGAACTTGGGCCCCGGCTCCTGCATGTCCAGTTGCACCTCGCTGTGCCTCCCGGCTCCCCTAGCACTTGTGATCTGTATCTGCAACCCTTTAGTCTCTTCTCTCTGCACCAATGAGCCACTCAATGGCTGCACTTCTTGATTTACCTGCACTTCTCCCTTCACCCCCCACCCTTCAGCGCTTCTCCCTTTCCTCTTCCCTGCACGAGCTGAATGACATAAGATCATTGTTTTGTCCTCCCTATGTTCCCCCTCCTTGTCTTGTCGCACCTAGAAACACTTGTGTATAGGCGCATTATAAATGACATATCATATCTTATCACGTTTCACTACATTTGAACCAAGAAGGCAAACAAGATTCTTTACTCACCTAAATACCTTACAGTTAGTCGGGTGTAAGACATAACAAAATACTTTTTTAGGTGAATGTTTATAATACTTATCATTGTCAATTGGCCCATTAAGAGATAGATAAGGTAAAGACATGAATATATTACCTAGGCAAGACACTCAAAGTCCCCTGCTCTTCGTAGGGGGAGCTATTCGTTGCATGTTGGGCAATTGCTTGTTGACCAGTTTGTCAGTTTATGATGAGGACATGACTTACAGCTTAACGAACGGGATGTGGGATATAAATATGAACATGGTAGGGGAGCTATATTTAACATCAGTTGTAAGGCTATATCCCATCCCAGTAAGTGCTAGGTTTCCATTAGATAAACCCACTCAGTCGACCTACTCTAGAAACAGATAACTACACCCATGGGGTGTTTTCGAGTGCAGATTGATGCTTGGCATACAATGTTAGATTTTTATGTGGTTGGGAAGGTTGAAAGGGACCATAATCCCTTGATGCCTCCTATCCTGTTGTCTAACTATGTAACTTAACATGAGGTTGAAGAATTTACATCTGGGATAAAACAGGCCGATAATTGCTTGACGTGGACAAAAGTGAACCACGGGCACACAAATAAAAAGATCATATCTGTAGCACTTGTAGAAATTGAAATATGTTTGAAAGGTGACTAGTCCCCAGAACTTAAATGTTTAGCCTTTAACAAAATCATGAGGAATTTCTCAACTTTGTCTTGCATGCAGTACAGTACTATCTGGTTTCTAAGCTGGTACACTAAGGACTGTTAGATTGCTAAAACAGCCCTTTCAGTGCCCTAAAAGACACACCTTGTGACACATTACCGGTAAATGCTAGGAGGAGTTATTATAATAAATCCATAATAGGGGGAAAATGGCACATAAAAGGGGATTGTGAATTGACCTTGAACAAGCAGAATTTTGGAAGATTGTTTCATGCAGGATGCAATGTCTTCACCCAAATTAGCCAGCTGTGTCTGTTAGCCCGATTAGGTAGTTTAACAATGTCTCTGCATCTTATAACTCGGTGGCGGACCAATGTTTAATAATGGCAGCATTGTCTACAGTAGAGATTACAGGGGGCGACCAGTGGCAAAATCCCCTCGGTCTCCTGTTTTTTACCTGTAAGGTGGTTCAGACTCCATTGTTGACATCAGAAAACAGTAAGGTGGCAAGCCAAGCCCGGATTCCTCTACTACGGACAAATTCATGTATGAGAACAAGTTGTGGGTACCAGAATTCACCAACATGTTTAATGCTATAGCTTTGACTGGCAATCTTCCACAAAGCTGAAGGAAAGCCGTTATTGTACCAGTCTGTTTGAGCAGGGATAGGCCGAACGACAGGGGTTACCACCCTATCTTTCTTCTTGACACCTCTGCCAAGTGGGTTTGGAAAGATAATGTAGGGGAGGATCTTGGGCTCATTCAAGACTAATTGGCCCTTATTACAAGGTTGGTGGTCCAGAAATAAAGGTGCCGGTAGCAAAGTACTGGCAACCTTTCTGGACCACCAAACTATAAGTATGCCAGTAGGGGCACTGAATTACTGGCAGGCCTGACCTGCCAGGAGGTCAGGCCCTTACCGCCATGCTTTTCACTGACGCATTGGCACTGTTACTAAGAGTGACGGTTCTTCAGGTTCCCATTCATATGGAGTCCTATTGGACTCCATGGGAATGGGAAATGGGAATGGGAAATAACCATACAGCCAATGCCTGACATGTCAGGTTATGATGGAACAGATTGCAAACATCAGATTGATGCATGATATATATGTCTTGGGGTGCAAAAGCAGAATATACATGTTGTTCATAGATTTGACTTCTGCCTTTTATTGTGTTATTCAAACATAGCCCTGAACTGCTTTACTCTGTCTGGGAATGCACAGCGGATATTTATAAATCTCTGTGAGGTTCACTGAGATCTCTATTGCAGACTCTGCTACAGCCAACTAGGCGATTACTTATTTAATGTATACATAATTTATATGTTAACTCCCTACCCATGGAGTTAAATAAGGTCACCAGGCAAACTCCAAGGATGGGAAGTGGCCCATACCCATAACCTCTGCAGACTGTGGGAAAAGGCAATGTAGCATGTATGTCTCTCTGAAGCTGTGTTGGGTATGTGACTATGATGGATGAAGTGCTACAGTGAAGGCAGACAAATTGATGAATAGAGGCAGGTTAGAGGCAACGGAAAAATGAAATGTTAGCTGGAAGGAAGAGGGTTACTCAGAGGCGAGGAGGTAGGCTTTTATGTTTGGTTTTGAAGAACGAGGTGTGGATGGTTTCTCGGATGTCCAGAGGAAGAGCATTCCATGCAAGTTTAGCAAGAAGAGAGAAAGAGCGGAAGCGAGAGGAAGCACAGGGAGGGCAAGCTGCCACATGGTAGTCGGTGAGGCAGAGCAGAGAATACGAGAAGGCTTGTTGAGTTGGCTAGAGCAGGATTTGTGATGTCATCTTTATGTCCTGGGTGTTAGTGTTAGCAGTGCACGGTGGCGCGAGTTATGGTTGCTTATCTTACCATAACTGCCGAATTTCAGGGGTTTTTCGTTTTTACTTTGAACCATAACGTCCCTTTAACAAAGTTTTTTCACTGAATTTCATAGGTTTTTAGTAGCGCAACTTAACCATAACGTCCCTTTAACAAAGTTTTTTCACTGAATTTCATAGGTTTTTCGTAGCGCAACTTAACCATAACGTCCCTTTAACAAAGTTTTTTCACTGAATTTCATAGGTTTTTAGTAGCATAACTTAACCATAATATCCCTGACTTCATATACATGTAACATAGAACAGACTGAACCCCCACGTAGTGATTTTGATGTCCGCGGACTACCGCCATGTCCGCGGACACATCGAGAATCTGAGCGTGGTGAATGTAAATTTAAATAGTGTGCCCCATTTCCCCTTTGAAGTTGGCTCTGAAAAGAGACGTTTTTTTTGTTTTTTTTACAGATGCTTGACAGACACCTGTTATTTTGTATTTTTTTTCTTGTTTTTTTTTCTTACTTTACTCCTATAATCTTCACATAACCTTCACCAAAGCAAAATAGAAAGGCATTTCCCGTAAAAGATAAAGAGATGCCATCTTCTTTAAATAGTATTACTGGCATCAATATTCTCATTATTACAGAAGAACATACCAGCTCTAAGCATGAAGGCACACGTGCCTTGGTTGATGACACACCTAGCAATGTTTTGCTGAGGACAAAAAAGGGAACTATTGTCCCATATTGCCATAGGTAGTAATCCAAAAAAAATGACTTTCACATTTGGAAGGATCTTCATTACGGCTTGAACCAAGCATTCCAAATCAGCCAACAAAGTAGGGGCACTGACGTTGCCCAAATGGAAAGCACCATAGTGCAAAACTACCACATGTGGACTGTTCATCGTGGCCATATCCTCACAAACTTGTACAATTCTCTGTACATTGCAATCAGGCACAGTGCTCCACACCACCTCCACTCCTTTCACATCAAAGTTCTTTTCAGCATGCCTGCATCGAGCGTACTGTTGTAAACCATGCACAAACATATCTCCAAGCACCAACACCCTGACTTTCTCTACTTCTGCCATCTTCATCACACACAGTCTCTTTTAACACAAATCCACAACCTCGACATCTGATTGGCTAATCTGTGCAGTCTTCTTTCCATGTTGGATTTGCTGGAAAACCCCAGATGTAGCACGCCCTGTCCATGGACAGCCGCGGTGTCCGCGGACCGCGTAACTCTTCGACACCCCTTCTACCATTTCCACTTTACTCTCTGTGCCATTCCCTCATTGCATACAGCTAAGCAGTCACACAATGCGAAGAACCTCCTCAGAACACCCCCATTTTGTTTATTTTCGAACATTTCAGGACAATTATCATTTAATTATTCAACATATTAACATTACAAATATTATACTTTCATCTTGTACGCTGCACACAATGCTATGTTTCTCCATTAGTAGCTCAGTATACTAGATAGAACCCCATAATACAATGCTATTTATATCAATGCATCGTTCAAAGCACTAATTACGGTATGATATTTATTGCAATGATCCTTGACACTTTTTTCGCAACATTATAATAAAAATCCCTAGTACACAAATTTCATGAAAAGTAAATGCACATGTGATGTCATCAGTGATGTCATCAATGACATTTGCGATGTCGTCTTTGATGTCCTGGGTGTTAGTCTTAGCAGTGCACGGTGGTGGCGTGAGTTATGATTGCTTAGCTTACCATAACTGGTGAATTTCAGGGGTTTTTCGGCTTTACTTGGAACCATAACGTCCCTTAAACAAACTTTTTTTATAAGCACGCAAACAATATACAAAGATGTAGTGTAAACAGCAAGTTCTCACAGATGGCTTTACACAGAATGTTGCAAAGTAAAGATTTATGCTCGTTCACAGTGAAGGTCAGCTGCTTCCATTTTTTTCTCGTGGCCAGGAGAGGCCCACGACTCCCAGTATAAGGTTCTATTTTTTTTTTACCTTGACAGACAGAGATTGTGCTGAAAGACTTCTTTTGAAGAAGTGTAGCAAAAACGTAAGACATGATAAAGATGACATTTCTGAAACGAAACCACTTTTGTATATTATATCACTTTGAGAAAGATCGTTGGCACACGCAGAGTCGTATTTTGGGACTGCACTACACTTGGACAATGGAAAATGTATTATAATGTAAGTAACCCTGTAGATTATTTTATACCGGAATATAATAACAATAGCGTGGCATTAAAGCCCGGTCAAGTTGTACTTGTTCGTTCAATGTGACATATTGTTTTCTACCGTGCACTATCACCGCCGAATTGATCCCCTGTCATTTAGAGGGCTCTGAAAAAGGCAGACGACACAGGGTGGGTTAATAGAAATAATGTAACCGGTCTGTAGCCGGTCTAGCGCTCTACTTGCTGTGCCACTTCACTGTAGCCGGTCAAGTGGCACAGCGAGTAGAGCGCTCGCTTTGACATCTGTGCACAGCTTGCTAACGCAGGTTTGAATCCCGGCACGGCCCAACTCAGCCTTTCATCTTTCCGTGGTCGATAAATGAGCACCACACACCGTGGGTAATAATAAGCAGCGCTGAGATACCTGACGGTTCTTAGCGCTATATAAATGCGAATATATTATTATTTGATTATTAACATACTCCGTTGCACTATCTTCGCTAGCAAATTATGTTTTTTAAAACAGGTATGTTGCCCCATTTTGCCAATGTCACGATTTTCAGACTCCAGCGGATGGATTTTTCAACTGCCAGGTGCAGCTCCATGTAAGCAACTTCATGACCCTCACCATTTTATGGGACAATCGCCAAGGACCAATATGCCCTTACGCAGTACTAGCGGCTAGAAGCAACATACCAACCATTATGGTGGTCTAATGCCTCGTTGTTGGAGCAACCTTCCGATTATCAGTGCAACCATTTACTGCTTTTATCATAAACCAACAGCCTATCTACCGCAAAGGAACAGCGCATGGCTCAAAATAAACTTTTGCTGATCGACAGCAGAGACAATTGCAAATCGCTGAATATTCACTAAACATTTCATGTGAAATAAATGTACTTTACCAAATGTACAATCCTGCTGTTTACTCTTAAACCACAGTTTCATATTCCGAATTGTGGCGCACTGTGTTCTAAGCTGATCTAACACCCTCTGTACCGCAAAGGAACATCGCGTGGCTCAACATGAACTTTTGCGGATCGACAACAAAGACAAATCGCTGAATATTCTCTAAACATTTGATGTCAAATAAATGTACTTTACAAAATTTACAATCTTGCTGTTTGCTTTTAAATCACAGTTTCATATTCCGAATTGTGGCGTGCTGTGTTGTGACATAATGTGTGTTGTCTTCCGGGTTTTGTGTAAAGTCGCGTAGGACTGGAGACGACTGGGCGCGTTTGATGACGCACCCTGTAACGTCACGGAGAGAGGCGGGGAAAATGAATGCTTTCATAATGTCAGGCTTAGTGGCGGGAGATATGATTTAGTGTCGCAAAAGCAAGTCAGCCAGGTCAATAGCGCCAGTCATAGGATTATCACATAATGTCGGCGCACACCAGCCTGATTTATCGTTTCTTTAGTGGACAAAAAGTCAGGTGAGGCCCATAGGAAATTGTACTATCAGCGGACAAAAGGAGGGTTCATAGAACACTTTCAACCTGACAACGAACAATACAAACAACATTCTCAGAACACCCCCATTTTGTGTAATTGCAACCATTTCGGGACACCGCGAGTGTTCTTAGAGCACATTCAACTTGACAGATTACAATACGGACAGCGTCCTCAGGACACCCCCAGTTTGTGTATTTACGAACATTTAAATACACTGCAAGTGTTTTTAGCTCAATTTTACCTTCCTTGCGAACAAAAAGGACACATACCCCATCCTCTGAACACCCCATCATTTAGTTTATTTACAAAATGTCAGAACAGCCGTGTTCTCCGCAGACAAATCGAACACAACAAAAGCGTATAGCACATAAAAAAACAAAACATGGAACCTATCTCATACTCCCCCACCCTCCCCAAACACTCTTACACACCAACACACTCCACTAAATACAATTTTTAATCCAAGTTTCACCACGCTGTACGCGGTCGATGGTGAATACAAGATGGCGGCGCCACAGAAAATCTAACGCACTCCACGCCGTCCAATCAGCGAACACGTTGCATGTCCGCGGACATGACGCAAGCCCATGGGCCAATCAGGGTGCTGTCCGCGGAGCGAACAGGGAAGTCCGTCCGCGAAGCGAACACAGATATCACTAATTTTTTTGCCTTACATTTTGGTCATTTTTAAAAAAACTACTGGACGGATTTACACCAAATTTGCAAAAGCACGCTTTCGGGACCAAGCCGCCGCTCCTGCCGCAAATTTGGTGTAAATCTGTCCAGCGGTTCGGGCTGTAGCCGTGCGCAAAGTTTTTCCCATTATGTCTATAGGAAAAAACTAAAGTTTTGGGACCCCCCCTATAACTTTGCCCCCCTGGACCAAACCTCTCCAAACTTTGCAAATAAATTCAGACTGGGCCATATACTCTTTTTGCAAAGTTTGGTGAGGATTTGTCCAGAGGGAGCGAAGTTATAAGCCACCCAAAAAGTGCTCTTCCTATGGAAACACCAACTTAACCATAACTACATGGACGCTACCGCGTCCATGTAATATACATATATATATATATATATATATTTATATATATATATATATATGCCCTGGGAGTATAACATTTTCCACAGAGCCAGTTGCTGTAAACTATCAAATCCATGCAGGCAACATAAAGTGAACCCATTCTTCCTTTCACATAATTGCCCATAGCTAGGCACAGATTAAGGGCCTGATTTACAAAAATGTTTTAACATGGAAAGGTCCCAGTTAAACATGTTTGTAAATGAGGCCTTAAGTGTTTGATCTTTGTACCAACCACTTCAGGCAACGAGTATTGGATATTGTATGTAGATAGGTCTCTTAGAAATTCCAGCCTATTCAGCAGAGACCTTCCCATAATCTTAGCAGCTGTGTCAATCAGATAGGCACAAAGGTAACATGCCAGACCAGCCTACCTTCCTTTATAAACAGCAAACAGCGGCACAGTGACCACGCTGCTCTACATCTCATGTATCATCCATGTGCAAAGGGCTAACGCTTTGACATTAGCTGCCATTGACCCCCTCATTCTGTATAGTCCTTTAACGTGATGCCAGGTGCTGGATCTGGACATGGGGCCTATCTAGGGGCCAGCCAACCTGATATATAAAAGATGAGTCCACATGTGACCTCATTGGTGCGATCTGTAAATGGATACTGACTAATGATTTTGGCTATACTAGACAGTGTGCCACCCTCACTGGAG
The DNA here is from genome assembly GCF_040938575.1 of Ambystoma mexicanum. Classification (NCBI taxonomy): domain Eukaryota; kingdom Metazoa; phylum Chordata; class Amphibia; order Caudata; family Ambystomatidae; genus Ambystoma; species Ambystoma mexicanum. Next base: position 743,976,289 of record NC_090934.1, read on the forward strand.
TCATCAGTCCCATAAAGCAATGACAAGTGCTTCACCCACTGAGATGGAGGAACCAATGACTTTGCTGCTACCTCAGCATGGTAAGCTGCCTTTCACTACCAAGATTCAGAAAGCCTCACAATGTTTGCCAGTCAGTGCCGGTGAGGAATTGCCATCTGGCAAGTCAGTGGCAGCGCTGGCTTTTTTAAAAAATGTGTTAATAAAGCGTGACTTTGACTTTTTGAGAAGCTACCTATGATATCAGACTCCGATCAGTGTTTTGTATTCATTTTCCCAGTTTTCGGCCTGAGCGTATTGTATAGTATTAGACTGAGTTATTTCACTCCCGTCAGTATGTCGCTTACGTAATGGGTGAGCCCATTTCAGAAGTAAAGGGAGTTGCTGGTCCACCGGCGTCCTCCTTCGTCTGTACCCGAGGGTAGTAGGACCACAGATGAAGTGTAAAAGGTCGTATCCATTAGCTACACTTTTCTTCTGCGCCCCTTTCTGTTTCTGAGCCTGTATTTCTCTGTACATTTTCAGCCGAACAATGATAGATGGAGTGGCCCTGTAGCTTGCAGTAAAGAATACAGATCTGAAAAAAGATTTGCGGAGCTCGTGTAATCTCAGCTGTATTGAAGAGAGATGTTGTGGTCCGCTGGAAATTGAAATACATTAATGTAATTTATCAGACCATTTGCTAGTATGCAAGATTCTTTGTTATATGGCAGCGGCAATGGACGTATCATCAAACACACAAAGAACTGCAGGTTTTCCCAAGCGGCAAGGTGACCTCTAGAAAGGTGTTTGGAAAGTGAGGAAGTATGCGCGTGATGTCTCGCGTGATGTTTTTTTAGGAAGCACAAACCAGGTGCCTTGTTTCTTGTTAAAATTAAACAAAACAAAACAAAAAAAAGTTATTTGTTAAAATGAATAACTTATGGGCCTCATTACGGGTTTGCCACTCTGGTGATTCCATTTAGCGGCACGTTTCCGGACTGGCAAACTAAAAGTTTACCGGTGGGGTGGCCGGAAATACCTCCAGCCATGAGCTGGAGGTAATTCTGCCACCCTACTGACAAAAAATAGCCGGTATTACCGGCATCAGTATTGCCAGTGCCGTTAATACTGGCAAATTCCCTCACTGAGTCCTTTGGGACTATGGGACTCCATGGAATGGGGATTAACCACCGTTGGCAGCACTTGGAATATGCAGGCAATTCCAAGTACCGGTAACGGTATTACAGTTTTGTGGTATGCCGCCGGATTTATGGCGGAATACCACCAAACCTGTGATGAGACCCAATTTTGTGGTTCTTTGGCCACCACTAACATTGCCAGGGTGTGTTTTTAACTCACCAAAAACAATCGGATCCATTTTATAGGAGGATTTCCCATTATTCCGTCTTTTTCAACAAAATACTTTTGCAGGATATCCTGCTCAGCGAGCTTCTGACCGTGTAGATTTTAAAGGGCTCTTTTAAACTGTTTAAACTTTCACCACCAGTATTTATGTGTAGATTTTACTCACCAATAAGATTGACGTTGTGACGTGTGACATGAAAATATGAAGCGCGGGTTAGTAATCCACGTTAAGTGTAAACGGGATGGCATGTTATCTGAGAGCAACTTAATCAATGTTGATCCTTGAGTCCTGGTATTATGGAAATAGTGCACATGTGCAGGTGCAGGTGCAAATAGTAGAACTAGAGCAAAAATTCCCAAGGTGCAAAAAACATTGGGCCTCATTATAAGTTTGGAGGTAACCATGCCGCTTTTATCGGCATGATTGCCTCCATACCGCAATCCGGGCCCGGGTTCCTCCAATGAGGAATTACCAGGCCATCTTAACCTTGGTGGACCCGGTAATTCCCCGTCCGAGGAACCCGGACCCGGCCCATCCCCATTCGAGCCCCCATAGGGCTCAATGGGAATGGGGATGGAGCTAACAACGGGCCCGTTAATGACGGGCCCGTTGTTAGCTCCCTGGTACCCTCAGGTACCCGGTAAGGACACCTGGTTTTTCCAGGCGCCCATTGCGGGTCCCGCGAGGAGACCTCGTAATAGGGCGGAACGGGTTTACCGGCACCTTTACCGGTGCCGGTAAACCCATTCTTCCAACCTTATAGTGAGGGCCATTCTTTCAAATATTTGTGCACAGGACTAAGACAGACATTGCCCTAGTACAAAAATCGCTAAAATAATGTGTTCTTTGCACTAGTGCATACTTTTCCCTAGTGCTTAGCGCACCTACACTGGTGCAAAGTTTCTGTAATATCCCCTCTTGTTTTTAATCGTGACTTGATCATCTGGGAAAATGTGTGTGATTCTCGGCAAACTGCTTTATCCACTCTCTGGGCCTGATTCATAGCAGTGTTTCATAATAGTGCAATTCCATTGGAAAAAGTTCTGTGAACCAGGCTTTCTGACTTAAATTGTAAATATGTAACCTATAAAGTAAATAGGAAAACACTGACTAGCATTTTGTCAAATACTTATTTCAACTCCATCCACATAGCGTCCTCATTTCTGAAATCAGGTTTCAACAAGATCCTGCACACCATGTGCTCCTGCACTGCATCTCTTGCTCGGTGTGCTTGATCCTGCACACCATGTGTTCCTGCACTGCATCTCTTGCCCGGGGTGCTTGCTGCCACAGCGAAATATCTCTGCAAAGTAATGCACTGCTTTTTAAAAATATTTTTAATTTTTTATTTTAGTGTGCTTTAGTTTCTTACAGAACTTTTGACACATAAAACGTATCGTTATAAGTCTTTTCACGTCATAAATATTCCAATAGTACATTGCGGCTAATATGCAACTGCGTTCTTGTGTCTGTTTTAAGCCTTCACGGTGCTGACATCTTTACATGTTGTGTAAATTGTTCCCACCGTGTTCTCAGCGCAGTTTCTTAATAGTTCATCCAGCAGGTTCACCATTGTGCATACGGCAATGTTTTGTCTCCATACATGGCCATCGACCACCATTCGTCAGGAATTAGTGAACTGGCTTCTGTAAGGAACCTACCCAGGTGATGTTGTTGTTGCTTTGACACTGGAGGGCAAAAGAGCGTCAGTTGTTTGATAGTTTCAACTTGTTCCGTTTGCAGACAGAAGCAACAACTTTTAGATGCTGCATTTTCTTGTTTTCTCCTGTGCAGTACCTCCATTGTTTGGTACAAGTTGAGCTCTATTTTTTCTTTTTTTTCTTTTTTTTCTTTATTGAATATAGCTGAGAAAACTCAACTTTTTCAATATAAACAATAATTTAATTTACACATTAATACATTAATTTACATCAATTAAAATTTACATCAAATAAAATTTACATCAAATACAATAAAAGAGACAAACGTTATGAAACACTGTTGTAAACAAAAATTAGAAAGATTTGTCCTTGCATATCACTTAAATAAAAAGTGCATCTATAGAGAAGCAAATAAAATGTCAAACATAATCACAGATCATTTCAACTTATAAAAATGATAATAAGAATGTCTTACTTTACAGACTGCACAGTGCATCAGCAACATTGTCTCATTCAAAAGTGTACATAACTAGAACATGAAACAACCTAATTGGGTAATTGCATCCACGATCAGGAAACTGTTCAACACTGACTTAAATACCTTACATTCCTAACCCACCATGGAGAATGGACTCATTTCCAAATTCAAGGCCGATAATAAATTATAATTCGCGATGCGAATACTTATATAGATTTAGTGAACAGTATTACCGACCATCGGGTGTCAGGGGGTATTGCACTAAAGTATGGCATATGCTTCCAGAAGTGTTTGAATCTTAATTCTACTAGAGCAGGACATTCAGTTATACTGTGTTTGAGGGTTTCTTTATGTGCGATAACCTCACAAAACCTGCAATCATTCCCTTTTGGATCCATCAACTTTCTTCTGGTCAATATATCACGGGTTGGAAATAGATTGAATCATAGACGTAAAATAGCCATTCTCAATTGTGAGGTTGGAGCTTGAATTAGGCAAGATCCTTTAAGTTTTTTATGCTCAAATGCTAAGACTTGGAAGTCTTTGTACAAAAGGCACTCAATTCTCGTATCAATCCAATCCAACCTGAATAGTTTGACCTTGGCTCGATTTAGATTGACAAGAAAGGTAGCCAAACTTATGTCTGCTTTGGCTAGAATTCTGTAGATGTATGAATTCCATGTTTTAACAAATGCATGTTCCGCTGACAACATATAGGCTGATAGTGTTTAAAAAGTTTAAAGCGCTTTATGACAGGGGGTGTCCCATAGTCCTGATAAGTATTCTGGTGGCCCTCCATACAAACACAAGGATTAGGGTAAGGTTGGACGAACTGGGTAACTTTTCCCCTTGGATACAGACAAACAGGGGCTTAAGACAGGGGTGTGTCTTGGCACCCTTTCTTTTTTGCTTGTATTTACTGGGACTTGGATGCTGTATGGATTCCGTAAAAACTTTCCCTCCAAGATTGGGTGCTATGGTTGTCCAATATCTACTTTATGCAGATGACATTGTTTTATGTGACCTCACAGCTATTGGGCTCCAAAGAGCTTTATTAGCCATAGAGGGGTTTCTGGAAAAACTAGACTTAGCACTAAATACTGTAAAATCAAAGGTTCTGGTATTTAAGGGGAGTAGGAAAAATTGTAAAGTACTGCCCTGGTACTTGAAAAACGGCAAATTAGAAGTTGTAAATAAATTTGTGTACTTAGGGCTGACAATTTACGACAAGTTCTCTGGTTCCGAACTACAGGAAGATTTACGGGCAAAATTTGTAGGGGCTGGTATACAACTTAGAATTTTCGATGGAAAATTCGGTAGATACTCTCTTTTACCAGTCCTAAAATTATACAAACAACAATTAACCCCAAAATTAATCTATGGAGCACATACTCGGAATCAGCCGATTAATTGGTCATTACTAGAGGGGGTATTATGGAAAGGTTTGCTCCAACTTCCGCAGTCAGTCCCTTTAACAGGGATTCTGTTTGAATTAGGCTTGCTACCAGCACAAACTCTGGTAGATTGGGGCAAGCTTCAGTTGCTGGTAAATATACTGAACCCACCAGGGTCGTCAATATACGAACAACTAAATCTGGTAAGACTGGAGTTGACACCAAAGGTTGCAAAACTAAGATGGTGTAGACATGTATGGTCTAACATGAGATCTGAGATAATGAAGTATAAATGCTTTGGGGATCATTTTCTTTGGTCATGTAAAAGCTTTAACACACTTGCACCTTATCTTAAAAAACATCCTTCGCAATCTTTTAGGTCTCAAGTGCTAAGGCTCAGGTTAAACTTGTTATCAACAAAAGAAGTACTGAGTCGTCGGGCGAACACTCCGCAAGATCAGAGGCTATGCCGGCACTGTAACATAAACATTGAGACCTTAAAGCACTTGTGTGTGACTTGTCCAAAACTGATTGACTTGCGGACATGCTTTTTAGCAGGCTTGGTCTTCTCCTCCGAGAATGAACTATGGTGGAGGATAATGAATTGTAATGAATTAAGTTTGACCATACATGTTTTAGAATTTTTAAAGAAAGTTGCTGTAATTTTATAAAAGTTGGTCATTCTATGCTGGATTGTGTATTTGTGGATTGTACGTATATGTGTTAAAAGTACTTTAGTACTGTATAACACAATAATAAAATAAATAAAAATAATAGTGTTGCTAATATGTTGTCACATCTTGTGTAGGTCAAGCACTTGCGAAACATGGCACAAAGACTCCAATGGTATTCAGCATTCAAGGACTTTAGACCCAGTTCATGACGTACCCAAGGGCCAGGTACACATTGAAGGAGGTTTAACACACCTTTCCAAAATGTAGCCTCTAATTTGTGCAAGACTATGGATTGTGCTATATTTTTGGTTTCTAGGCCATACAACATGGTAGGAAGTACCTTTTGTCGCCAATAAATGATGGCGGGCCTAATAGTGAATTTACCAAATTCATACAGAATTATTCTTGTCTGTGAAATTACCGTCATGATCTTATGCTCTAAAGTCCTGGAATGCAAGCTGATTGAGGGTTTACCATCAAATAAAATGCCTAAATAGAGGTACGTAGGTACCACTTCCACTGTCCTTTCATTGATTCTCCATTCAAATAGGGTTCTCCGGGAGGGCCTTGATGCATAGATGACTATTTGTGTCTCGTTGAGGTTGATTATCAACTCATTGTTGGCTAAATAAGCACGTAAGGCAGATAATACTTTTTGCAGGCCTATCAGGGTTTTGGAGACCAACACTAGGTTGTCTGCATACCACAAAGCTTTAATGATTGTACTATTCATCCTTGGCGAATCAGAGTCAACCTGATGAAATGCCAGAAGTACATTGTGTATGAAAAAATTGAAGAGGGCTGAAGCAAGGATACATCCCTGCTTCAGCCCCCTAAAAGTCGAAATAGCCAATGATAAGAGGCCGAGTATGGACAGTCGTACCTTAATGGTGGTTGCCGAATGTAAAGCGTGGATAATATCGCACAAGGTCGCTGGACAATTAGCTGCCCGTAACTTTTCCATCAGTTTGATTTGAGAAACTGAATCAAAAGCTGGGTGTAAATCAACAAAAGCAAAATACAAGTGTTGTTTAGTTGATTGTGCTTGGGCTTTTAAGGCGTTAAGAGTCAATAAATTGACTTTGGTTCCTAAACCTGCAACAAAACCTGTTTGGCAGGGATCTCGTTGATTATATGCCTGTGTCCATCGTGAGAAATCTCTCAGGATCACACACAAATTCAACTTGGTCAATATCACCTGACGCAATGTCTTGCAGATTAATCACATCACCAAAAATATTTACAATGCTTGTCCTACATAAATCATATTTCTCAAACGGAGCCTCTCTACATTTGAGGATAAGTGAATGGCAATTTGTAAAGGTATTTCTGAACACTTGTTTACCTGTTCGTAAGGAGTCCTTCTTACTTCTAAACTTTGTCGGTGGATTAACAACCTGCATTTCGGGAGCTGAGCAGGGTTTCTTTCATCGATTGTAAATCTCCATGGAAGAATTAGACTTCACCCCCATTAAGTTAGTGTGTGAGTTGGCCATGATCTTGTCAGTGACATGGTCATTCCTCGACAAAGTGGAAGGATTAAGGGGTAGAGCTGAGGCCACAGGTTCATTTAAATAGGCATCAACAGCAGCCTTTATTGAGGCCATTCAATCTTGTACACCAAGTTCACCAGATGTAATACTGGCATCAATAGGAGTTGGAGTTGGTTGAGAAGGTCTAACACCACTTAAACCTGTCGAAGGTGCTTGAACGACAGGTATGGCCGCTAGAGCCATGGAGGCTGGTGTTTCAATTAAATCAACAATCTCCGTAAGCGGAGCGTAATCAACTGGGATACATATAGGAGTGATATTCGTTTCCACCACCTGCCTGCTTGTTGACACAATAGGCGCGATTTGGAGATTCCCTGCAGGCAGACTTAGCGAAGCTGGCAAAGGACGAGAAGAGGTTATGAGAGGCGCAAATACGTTGCTGGGGCACCTGTGCCTGTCGCGGAAACGAGATCGCTTCCTTATCACTGGTCTAGCTTTGGGCACATTTGGTTTTGACACACTTTGTGAATCAATGATAGAACATCTTGCTTTCCCATTAGGACGAGTCTTTTTGGGACACGTATCAAGATTAATCCATGAATAATTTACATTTATAACATTTGCTCCCAAGGAAATGTCTGAGCAAATGATGTTAGCAAATGAAGGTAGTACTGGTTTTAAACAGCTCTCTACCCTTGCGCATTTTTTCCCGCCCAACAGATTGCTAGATCCACCAGAAGCTTCTGCAACGTTTGCAGTTTTCAGCGTCGCATATGTTGCTGATAGTTTAGCCATCCAGTCAACAATTAGCTGGATCTGACCGGCTTGGTTTGAGATTTTTAAATCTAGAGCTTCAAACAACTTAAACAGGCTAGCTACCATAGTATTTACTGCCGCCAAAGTGATTTCAATCAATGCAAGATTTTCCAATGGGTTGGCTGAGTTATTAATCGGCAGACAGCGCTGAGGCATAGGCAAAAGAAATTAATCATGGATGGAGTGAACTGTTGAACCCATCAACCCTTCTATAACATCTTCACAGGCGAGATCCACATGCTATATACTCAAATTTCCTTCGCTTGCATGGATAGAAATATTGGATACATCAGCCAAAGCAGGGTCATAAATAGAACTCTCATTTACCGTCGATAAATGGTTTACAGTGGGTGGAAGAATTCTTGCATCAAGGTAAATGTGTTCAGACTGAGCATTGGCTAGAATAGTTGAGTCATAAACAGGAGGCAAGCTAATAAATTATCCATATTTATTGGTAAATGAGGAGTCACCCTCAGTGGCACCAAACCCGGCAAAGTTGGCGCCAGCGGTAATTCATCTGCCATGCACTCTTTGCGTTTTGCGCAAAATGTGAAAATGTCTTTGTTCGCCAGAGGGGTTCTCAAGATCGGGGTAAGGATGATAGATTTTTTTGAAATGCAAGGGAGAATCTTTTGTTTGGGCGTTACTATCTGAGTATTAAACACTGCGCCAATAGTGCCTGGAATGTTTGTTTTTAAGGTGTATGGGCAGTAAAGCATAAGAAACTATCATTTTGTTACTTTAATGGACCAAACAACAATACACTCTTGTCGAACTAAAAGGGTAATCACACGTAGACCACAAAAACACTTTGGAAAATACTTAAAAGGATTACCAGCATTAAGGAGGTAACTACCGCATACACAAAGCTTGAGCTCTGCTCTCTCAGCCCACGACCGCGGCGCTGCGGCGAAGCTGCAAAGCAGGACTTTCCAGGACTTACTCCGGTGCGCGCGCAGTCCGCGCGCAAGCCCAATTTTATAGTCACGCCCGCTGGCGAGTGTTGCACAGCCTAGATAGAGAAGAAAGGGAAATATTGATAATAGAATACTGTATTTTATATTCTATAGAAGTATATACAGTTATAGGTGATCTTCTTCACCTTATGGATATGCATGTCCTTGCACAATAGTCCTTGCAGTAAGTGAAAGTCGAATAATCAGTAGAAAGACGTCTTCTCACGAGCAGAGTGCAGTGGGCAAAGCGGGACTTTCCGGGACTTACTCCGGAGCTTTATCCGTAGAAATTGATTTCTATGATATCGGCTGGGAAATGTTTGCAGATCTAGGCAACGCATTGGGCCTCATTATGACCCAGGCGGTAAGGGGTTTACGGCAGCGTAAACAGCGCCGACCCTTACCGCCTGAGTACGAGGTCCCTTAGCGCCATGGCGGATTTAACACCTGCTTTTAGCAGGTGTTAAAATCCATGGCGCTAAGGGACCATGGAGTTAATTACGCCACCGTAATTTACGGTGGCGTAATTAACGCCTTCCCCACTCCCATTATGCCCTATGGGGCAAAAATGGGAATGGGGAAGGGTAAATGGGGATTGGGGACTTACCGCCCCGCCAAGGTCGGAATGGGGCGGTAAGTCCGCCAACCACCATGGCGTAAACGTAGTTTACGCCATGGTGGTAAAGTCACGGCCCAGGCGGTAACTTACCGCCTGGGTCGTAATGAGGCCCATTGAGTCTTCATGATTCGCTTAGCATCTCTCTGGGAGTTTTATCTTTGGCTCTGTTCTCAACAGTTTGGATCCATCGCTTTGTAAGAGTTTCTTTTTTATCCAAGAAGGATTCACTATCAAGGTCTCTAGATTGGTACTTAGGTCTGCTAGATGTTTTTGCCATATCTCATTCCATTGACTTAAAAGCCACACTCCAGGATTCGTTGGTGTGGTATTTAGGATGTGATATGGGTGTGCCGCATCAATCATTTTACACTTCTTATACAGCGCCATACATTTCCATAGTGTTACTGTATATAGAGAGGTTATGCCAAGTTCGTATCTTATGCTGCTCACTGGGACACTTTTCGGGAGATGTAACACCGTTTTCCAAACACTCCTTCGACCGGAGACCAGATCTTCCAGATAAGGCCAAGCACTGTTTCTGCACCGTAAGTTATTATTTTGGTCACTTTTTGTCTATAGAACATGAGAACGGGACCCATTGTGAATTTTCCATATATTGCTTGTATAATTGATCCTTGTGCAGCAAGCATTTTAATTTTTGTTTTCAATGTATTCAACCAGATGGTATCAGCGACTGATTTGATGAAGTAGACTTCCAGATATCTAATTAAGTCACAACTTTCTATAACTTCATTCTCCATTTTCAAACAATTGGTCATTTTCTTTTTAGTTCCATGCATTATGCTAATGATTTCGGAATTTCTCTGGTTAACAAGTAGGTCATTTTTGGCCATGTATTTTTCCACTTTAGTTAGTTTGCTCTGAAGACCTATTTGCATACAATCCATTATCACAAGGTCATCTGCATAGACAATCCAGCTGATCTGTTGTCTGTTGATTTGGGGAGGAAAGTATAGTATGTTCTTTAGCGTTATTGGCAAGTCAGCAAGGTAAAGGTTTAATAAAGTGCCCGCAAGCCGGCATCCCTGTTTCACTGCCTTATCTGTTTTTATTTCTGGGGTCCAGTCTCCCACTGTGTTCAGCTGTATTCTTTTTTTTTAATGCTCTTTATTTTGATTTATTCAACAAACATTGAAATAATAACACCAAATTGAGCGGTTACAACTACCGAATGATCAAACTCTATAAGCCAAATAATCATATGAATAAACAAAAAACAGTTATAAGAGAACACATAAAGCCCATACCAGCCCAAAAAGCCCAATGATTGAAATAACACATACAAAGACAACCTAAAAGACAAGACCTACCACAAACCACATACTACCCCTTACCCTAACCCCTAAGTCACTACTACATATTTACATTTCAGTACGCCAACCTACACTCACCCATACAGATCATTAAAAGGAAGGCCCCCATAGCTCCAAATGCTCTCCTCACGATTTTGTCTTACTGATTTAACTTGTTCAAAGCCTGAAAGAGTTTGCATATCCAATAACCAATTCTCTATCAGAGGCTTCTTTAGTGTTTTGCACACCTTCATGATTTGCTTAGTTGCCATCAGTAAAGCGTTATTAATCCAGCTCGATGAATCACATGCATTTCCGCATCTACCCTCAGTTGATGGTAGAATCACAGCCAGAGAAGTTCGCGGAAAAGAGATATTCACAGTTGCATCAGTTATGTCCAGTATATCCCTCCAGAAATCCCTCACTCTATTACATTCCCAAAGCATGTGTAATAATGTTCCCCACATCTGTTGACAGGCCCAACACAAATCATTATCCATCAAACCCATCACACTGATCCACACTGGAGTCCAATCTACACGACCTAAAACCCGTTGGTGAATATAATGCAACTTCAGATCCATATTAGCTTTCACTGCCACCCTCCAGACACCCTCTCATTCTTTCACCAGGACATTCCTCTCTAAATCCATAGCCCAGGCTAATCATAGTTTCTCCCATGACTCCTGCATTTGATTCTCTATTGGCATTAACTTAGTAAAAGTTAACACCATACGGGGCGGAGTATCAAACAATTCACAAATTTTGGGCTTTACAATCAGCTATTTCTCCAAGACCCTATACGTCCCATACTCCCTATTACCCAATCCATAGTGCTGCACTAGCCCTGAGAAGGAGATCATTTTCTCATCCCTCCAGACATCTTCAATTTTCAGAATACCTTTGTTGGCCCAAATTCTCCAATTTAGCATTTTGTTATCTCATTGTAACCCTGGATTATGCCAAATAGATGTTTCTGCATACATGAATAAACCTTGTCCACACCCCAAAATCCATTCTACCAAAGCGTTTTTTTTGTAACAGCTATAGTTTTACCCCAGATTTTGCCAATTCCCCAAATGAATACAAAGGGCCTCATTACAGGCATGGCTGTCCGGGAACTACAGTACCGGTATGCATGCCGGTACCATAGTTCCCGGACCACCATACTATGTGCTCTGCTCGCGGGTGCCGTTTCACCCGCCAGGTTTTTCCTGGCAGGTGTAACTGCACCTGCGAGCAGAGCACATCGGATGCACCGGCACAACTCTGTATGTGCCGGTGCATCCGACCTCCCCATCCCCATTCAGCCCTATGGGGCAAAATGGGGATCGGGAGGCCCTTGATTCCGGCACCCACAAATGGGCAATTACCGGGTCCGCCAAGCTCGGCATGACCCGGTTCTTGCCCATTTGCGGTTGATGGAAAAAATGCAACTCTGGCGGCAGCCGTGCCCTTAATAAGGGCAAGGCTACCGCCAGAGTTTTAATGAGGCCCAAACTATCTATACAATAGGGCTTAAATCTATATCTGTCTTTTGAAACCCAAAACGGTTCTGATCTCCTCTCCTCCATAAAATAACAAGAAACCTTCTTAAGCAGGAACCTTCTGTGGTAATTTTCTAAAACTGGATACCCAAAGCCCCCCTACCTAACTTTGCAGATCATAATTAAACAGGGAATCTTTGGCCTTTTCCCTACACCCCATAAAAAGTCCTAAAATACCCTGTCAATGGGCCTCATTATAACCTTTGCGGAATGGGTTAACGGGCGCCGCTAATGGTGGCGGACCCGTTAAACCCATTCCGCAAGATCACAAGGTTCCCTCACGGGACCCGATGTGGACGTCTGGTTTCACCAGACATCCATAGCGGGTCCCGCGAGGGAACCAGGGAGCTAACAACGGGCCGGTCGTAATCAGCCCGTTGTTAGCTCCCGCACCCATTCCCATGGGCCGGGTTCCCTGTAGGAGGAATTACCGGGCCCTCCAAACTCGGAATGGCCTGGTAATTCCCCATTCAGGGAACCCGGACCCGGTTTTGGTGGCAGCCATGCCCTTATTGAGGGCATGGCTACCGCCAAAGCCGTAATGAGGCCCAATGTGCTTAAACCCCTTTTTAGTAAATTTTAGAGAAAGCGACTTTATGTAGTATAAAACTTTGGGTAGAAGGATGATATTAATAGCATTTATCTTGGCACACATATTCAAAATCAAACTATCCCATTTACGAACGTCCCTTTGCAGTGTCTCAATCAATTTAATAATGTTAAAATCTGCCATTTTCTTTGTGTCACATAAAAGGTAAATCCCCAAATATTTCACATTTGCATTTGCCTACTGACAATTGAAATCAGTTAAGGCCCTATTGGAAGTATTTTCTTTAAGTGGAAAGACTACAGTTTTCCCCCAATTAATTTAATGTCTGGATAATAATCCTACATCCTCTATTCATGTGTTTCAAAAGTGTACCTCCTCCTTCTGGGTTGGCAGTACAATAGTCATATCATCAGCATATGCTAAACATTTACTTCTCCATCTCCCACACGCCAGCCATGAAGGCACTGTTCCTGTTTTATATATGCAAGTAACGGTTCCAGGTCTAGATTAAAAAGAAAGGGCGAAAGCCGGCAACCTTGTCTCGTATCTCTGAATAACTGAAACGCTGAGGAGAGCTCATCATTAACCCAAAGTTTCGCTGAGATTCCATACTGCAAAGCTCCAACAATGTTTAAGAATTGTGGCCCAAACCCCATTTCAAGTAGAGTGTAATTTAAGAATGACTAATTTACATGATCAAAGGCTTTCTCAGCATCTAAAAAAATAAGCAACATTTCCTCTGTTTTTGGATCTGTTAATCTCATAATATCTCTTAAGGTCCTAATATTGTCATGCCCGTGTCTGTCTCTTATGAATCCTACCTGCAAATAATCTATCAACTCTCCAACATATTTAAGAAACCATGTAGCCAAGATTTTAGTAAAGATTTTAACATCTACATATAGAAGTGAAATAGGACGATAGTTACTAAATTTAGTGGTATCTTTTCCTGGTTTCCGTATAACTGCTCCTCTCATGCATGGACACAAAATCCCTTCAGATAATAATTGGTTATATAAATCACAAAGCTGTGCTGCTAGAATAGTACTAAAGGATCGATAAAATTCCACCAGCAACCCATCTATGCCTGGAGATTTTCCTAAATTAAGTTGGTTTCTTGCTGTCTGGATTTCAGATATGGTGATTAGTGCATCTAAATGCCTCTCTCCCTTCCTCCGATAAGCATGGAATATCTATTTTGTCAAAAAATGTAGCTAATTCCATTGCTTGAGTAGTTAATTCTTCTGAATATAGGGACGCATAAAACGCCATGAAACATTCAAACATTTTTTTTTCTTGAATACTAATTCACCCCTTCCATTGTCAATTTTATTGATATCTGATCTTTCAATCAAATTCTTTAACCTATTTGCCAAAAGTCAACCACCCCGTTCCTCTTCCTCCCAATATTTTTGTTTCATTAAATATAGATCTTTTTCAGCTTGTCTTTCCACTTTGTCCTTTAGTTTCTCTCTGACTCTATCCATACTTATGTTATCCTTCCTGTTTTTGGACAACACATGTTTTCTTTGCATAATCCCCCAGCTCTGTCGCAAGATCTCTTACATTCTCCTCTCCTGACTTCCTTGCCCGGGATGTTCAATTCATTAATTCACCCCGTTAAGTTGCCTTAAAAGCATCCCAAACAACAAACATATTCGTAGACCCTTTATTCCCCTTAAAATAGTGAATAATAAAGTTATCTATACCCTCACATGCTCTCTCATCCTTTAAGATGAATGTTTTAAGCTGCCTTTTAGTACAATTGAGCCGACATTTTTCAAAATTCTATTTTAATGTGACTAAAGAGTAATCCGAAATGCAACGGTCCCCAATGTTAGCCTCCACTACGTCTTCTACTAACCCATCTGAAATTAAAAAATAATCAATTCTCAAGTAAGAATCATGAACTGGGGAATAGAATGAAAAATCCCTCTCACTGGGATGTAAAACCCTCCAAATGTCTATCAGGTCAAATATTTCAATAAAGTCCTGGAAAGCCCCACTCAACTTTTGGCCTGTGAATCTACCATCCGATGACCTATCTAAACTGTGGTCCAATACACAGCTAAAATCACCCCCGATAATAATACAATCACCTTTCATACCCTGTAAAATTGTGGCCAAGGCTTTAAAGAACACCACACCATTGGACCATGGTCCATATATGGATCCCAAAGTTATTAACCTCCCTTCATATCTAGCATCTGCCAAAATAATTCGACCTTCCTCATCCATGGACACATTTTCTATTGCCATACCCAGCCTCCTACGGATTAGAATTCCCACCCCTCGTGCTTTTGAGAAAAATCAATTTAGAAAAACTTTCATATATTTAGAATTATTGAAAATATTGTCTGAATGGTCTATCAAATGTGTCTTTTGCAAAAATATTATGGGGGTAATTCATAGAATTCAGCGCACAAGTGGCGCATGCGACTGGCGCACATTGTGCGCGTGCGACTTTCTGCGCCAGCCGCGTACTCTAAAATCCATTTCCGCACACAGCGTATTCATGGATTTTAACATCCAAAACCAGCCGTGGCGCAGAGTGGCACAGGGACCCTGCAGCAGCGCCAGTTATGCCCCCAAACCCTCCCCGTGCGCCATGTACATCGCACAAATCCCGTACATGCCGCACAGGCTCACAACCACAAAAACGCCTGTAAAACTCCCCGCGCACCCCTACGAATGCTCGTACCCGCTGCGCGGGTATTCTCACATGTGATTGGGCCTGTGCGAGCGGGGTACGTGGATTACTGGGGTGCACCGGAAGTTTCACATGCGATTGGCTTGTGCGAGCGCGGTACGTGGATTACTGGGGGGCGTGGGAAGTTTCACATGCGATTGGGCCTGTGCGAGCGGGGTACATGGATTACTGGTGTGCGTGGGAAGTTTCACACACGATTGGGCCTGTGCTTGTGGGGTACGTGGATTTCTGGGGTATGCAGGAAGTTTCACACGCGATTGGGCCTGTGCGAGCGGAGTATGTGGATTACTGGGGTGCGCGTGAAGTTTCACACGCGATTGAGCCTATGCGTGCAGGGTACATGGATTACTGGGGTGTGTGGGAAGTTTCACACACGATTGGCCCTGTCCGTGCAGGGTATGTGGATTACTGTGGTGCACGGGAAATTTCACACACGATTGGCCCTGTGCGTGCAGGGTATGTGGATAACTGGGTTGCGCGGGAAGTTTCACACGCGATTGGCCCTGTGCATGTGGGGTACGGGGATTATGGGGTGTGCGCGGGAAGTTTCACACACGGCAGGCCCTGTGCGTGCAGGCTACGTGGATTTATGGGGTCTGCGGGAAGTTTCACACGCGATTGGCCCTGTGCGTGCGGGGTACGGGGATTTGGGGGGTGCGCGGGAAGTATGACTCGTGGCAGGCCCTGCGCATGCGGTCTACGTGGATTACTGGGGTGCGTGGGAAATTTCACACGCGATTGGCCCTGTGCGTGCGGGCTACGTGGATTACTGGGGTGCGTGGGAAGTTTCACACACGATTGGCCCTGTGCGTGCGGGGTACGTGCATAACGCAGTATGGGGGAAGTTCCACATGTGCTTTCGCTGTCAGAGCGGGGTAGTGTATCCAGGGGGTGCACGGGGAGTCCCACACATCAATTGGCAGTGTGGGTTCTCACAGGTGTGCCCTCTACCCCCTCCACGGAACCTGCAGGCAAACCACACTACAGGTAACTACCCAGCACCCCTGGTCATGTCCCGCAGGCAGTCCATCCACCATGGGCATGCCCCCAGCCAGGCCACATGTCACCTTGCACTAGTGATCACCAACTCATGTCCCCCAGCACCCCCACCTCCCAGCAGTGAGGGGCACCTGCCAGCAGGCCCCCACTCATGTCCCACTCATGTCCCCTGCACCCCCACCCCCCAGCAGTGAGGGGCACCAGCCAGCAGGCCCCCACTCATGTCCCACTCATGTCCCCCAGCACCACCACCCCCCAGCAGTGATGGGCACCTGCCAGCAGGCCCCCACCCATGACCCCCTGCACCCCCACCCCCAGCAGTGATGGGCACCTGCCAGCAGGCCCCCACACCCCCCAGCAGTGATGGGTACCTGCCAGCAGGCCCCCACTCATGTCCCCCTGCACCTCCACCCCCCAGCAGTGATGGGCACCTGCCAGCAGGCCCCCACTCATGTCCCCCAGCACCCCCACCCCCCGGCAGTGATGGGCACCTGCCAGGAGGCCCTCACTCACGTCCCACTCATGTCTCCCAGCACCCCCACCCCCAGCAGTGAGGGGTACCTGCCAGCAGGCCCCCACTCATGTTACCCTGCACCCCCACCCCCAGCAGTGATGGGCACCTACCAGCAGGCCCCCACTCATGTCCCACTCATGTCCCCTGCACCCCCACCCCCCAGCAGTGAGGGGCACCAGCCAGCAGGCCCCCACTCATGTCCCACTCATGTCCCCCAGCACCACCACCCCCCAGCAGTGATGGGCACCTGCCAGCAGGCCCCCACCCATGACCCCCTGCACCCCCACCCCCAGCAGTGATGGGCACCTGCCAGCAGGCCCCCACTCATGTCCTCCAGCACCCCAACCCCCCAGCAGTGATGGGCTCCTGCCAGCAGGCCCCCACTCATGTCCCACACATGTCACCCAGCACCCCCACCCCCCAGCAGTGATGGGCACCTGCCGACAGGCCCCCACTCATGACCCCCTGCACCCCCAACCCCCAGCAGTGATGGGTACCTGCCAGCAGGCCCCCACTCATGACCCCCTGCACCCCCACCCCCCAGCAGTGATGGGTACCTGCCAGCAGGCCCCCACTCATGTCCCCCTGCACCTCCACCCCCCAGCAGTGATGGGCACCTGCCAGCAGGCCCCCACTCATGTCCCCCAGCACCCCCACCCCCCGGCAGTGATGGGCACCTGCCAGGAGGCCCTCACTCACGTCCCACTCATGTCTCCCAGCACCCCCACCCCCAGCAGTGAGGGGTACCTGCCAGCAGGCCCCCACTCATGTTACCCTGCACCCCCACCCCCAGCAGTGGTGGGCACCTACCAGCAGGCCCCCACTCATGACCCCCTGCACCCCCACCCCCGAGCAGTGATGGGCACCTGCCAGCAGGCCCCCACTCATGTCCCAACCATGTCCCCCAGCACCCCCACCCCCCAGCTGTGATGGGCACCTGCCAGCAGGCCCCACACATGACCCCCACACCCCAGAAGTGATGGGCACCTGCCAGCAGGCCCCCACTCATGTCCTTCTCATGTCTCCCAGCACCCCCACCCCCCCAGCAGTGATGGGCACCTGCCAGCAGGCCCCCACTCATGACCCCTGCACCCCCATCCCCCAGCAGTGATGGGCACCTGCCAGCAGGCCCCCACTCATGTCCCACTCATGTCCCCCTGCACCCCCACCCCCCAGCAGTGATGGGCACCTGCCAGCAGGCCCCCACTCATGTCCCCTAGCACCCTCACCCCCCAGCAGTGATGGGCACCTGCCAGCAGGCCCCCACTCATGTCCCACTCATGTTCCCCCACCCACTCACCCACCCAGCAGTGACATGCCATCTCATGACACAAACCAAAAGTCAACTATGTACATCAACACATGTCCGTCACACACACACACACACACACACACACAGGTTGCCATTGTTTGAGTAAACACACATGTCAACATGCATGAACGCAATGAGTGAATCCCACACATTGAAGTAAAAGATCAAAATGTATTAACATGAAAACCAATTGAAAAAAATTAAATTCCTCAAAAAAACCCAAGTAATCCAAAAGAAAAATGGCCAAAACTCTCTGTCCACCAAACCAAATCCAAATGAAACGCAAAAAGCTAAATCCATTGATCCATGGTGAAATGAAATTAAAATGTCCAAATAAATCCAACGTCCAACTATGTACAAACCAATTTTCAAGGGTCCATGAGCCCAACGAAACAAATGAAACCTAACTAATAACCTACCTAACAAAAAAACTATTTACAAAAGTGTGAGGCATAGTCCAAAAGCCCCAAAATAAAAAAAAGGAAACCTAACACTACAAACTATTTACAATGGTGACGGGCAAGTCCTGTGGCTCACTTAGTGATGTTTTCGGCCAGGGCATCATCGAACTCCATGTCTATTTGCTGGAGGCGGGCCTCTGTCCTGGCCGCGAGGAGGCACTCATGGCCTGTTCCAACTCCCTGCGAGTCGCCTCG
The DNA here is from genome assembly GCF_040938575.1 of Ambystoma mexicanum. Classification (NCBI taxonomy): domain Eukaryota; kingdom Metazoa; phylum Chordata; class Amphibia; order Caudata; family Ambystomatidae; genus Ambystoma; species Ambystoma mexicanum. The sequence continues at coordinate 743,995,326 of NC_090934.1, forward strand.
AGGCACTCTGCCTGCCTCAACGCCAGATGCATGGAGAACTCCGCCCTGACCATGGTGAGCCGCGCCTCTTCTGCCCGCCGCCGCTCAGCACCTATACGCTGGCCTAACCGCAGCCACACAGAAGACACATCCATTCCAGGGTCCTCCTGCCTTCTGGCCGATGCCTGGCCAATGCCTGCCCCCCTGATGTCGATGGCGTGTGAATGCATGTAATCGGAGGAAAGGGCCTACGCGTCTGTGACGTGCGCACGCAGTCGTTTCCCTCAGCACGGGTGCATGTTCATCGTACACGTCCAAAAACTGCAAGTCCGAGTGTCAGCCCGTGTAATTGGAGGAAAGGGCCTTAGCGCGTACACGCGTAAGTGACGTTATACGTGTGGGCCGGTTTAAAAGGTACGTGTAGGACCCCATTTCCTTGTACGTGCTTTTCGTGGAGAGTGAATGGGTGAATTCTGTACTTCTTTTCGGTTCACACGCGATTACTTCACAGCGTTTCAAGTTCGTACTCCCTGTTACCTCTGACAGCGTTCATTTTTTCTGTTGGGCATGTTTCCTCAAACAGCGTTCACTTCTTCTTTTGGCCTGTCTCCTCAGACAGCGTACAATTCTTCTTTTGGCGGGGGTGTTGTCAACGCGTGCACACGCGTCTTTTTCATGTTCTTTTTCCAGGCAGACGATGAGTCGTGCACGTATTTACCAACTGTGCTTGCCCCGTGTGTCACGTACCCCTTCAGAGGTCATTGTAGGCTGCGTGTAACATGCATACACTTATTTTTGTGTTTCTGGGTGCCACAGCGTAGTGCGGGTTCCTTTTTCCACGCACGTGGTCTACGAGGGGTTGCGTGCACATTATTTTTTGTTTTTCGGGGTGCCTGTGCGTTGCGTGACCCATCATCTTCCGCCAGGGGTCACAGACAGCCCTGCTAGAGCACTAGGGTATGAATTCCATCTAGTACCCTACCCCTTTCACCCCCAAATGCCCAGGACAATCGTTTACTGCTACTCCCATACGCACAACAACATCAGTGCCATGGTTGGGAGGCGAGCAAGCGGTAAGGGAGGCAAAGGTGGCCGACCTCCAAAAGGTGGGCATGGTGGGCGCGGTAGGGGACGTGGCCATGATTTGCAGGGTGCCCCTAGACCCCCATGTGTGGAGAACCAATCAGGGATGCCCATGCCTCCCCCCATGGTTGTGGGAAACGTAGCTGACACCATCCCAGCTCAGCCCTTGTTGGACCAGCCCATTGTGGCACCTGAACTGGCACAAGATGACTCCCAGGCTGACTTCCAGGTTAGCAAGTCTACGCCACGTGTGGCGGTGCAAGTTGGTGTCACCAGGCCACGTGGATCTGGGGCAGCTATGTCATCTGCTGCCCCAAGTAGGCAGGGTGGGGAGGCTGCAGGGGCAGCTGCAGCTCAATCCACCCCACTCCGAGACTCCCAGCCGGGACAGTGTCGGTCCCGGTCCATCAAACCGATGTTGCCCCTGCAAACATCACCCTGCAGCCAATGCCTGCACCAAGACCTATGGTCATTGTGCATTCGCAAACTCCTAGTACCCAGTCCACCGGCGCTTCTGCCCCTACTGACCAGAGCGGCGTAAGCCACTCAGGATCTACACCACCTTTGAAAAAGAGGAAGAGGGGTGCTCTGGCACTACAGGCTGAGACCCCAGACACGGCTACACACTCCGGCACATCAAGGAAGCCTAGCTTTAATGACGCTGAACTTGATGCACTGGTGGCCTATGTGTCGGCACATAGCCGCGAAATGGTGGTGACTGCAGGGTGCAAGACCAAACCTGGTCAACGTAAGGCACACTGGCAGACCATCGCGGACATCATTAGTGCCCTTGGATTTGTGAGACGCTCAGCTGATGATTGCTACAAGCGCTGGAATTACCTGAAACACAGAGCAAAGAACAAGCTGGCCTCAAATCATGCTTCTACTCTGGTGACTGTCAGTGGGTCTTCACAAGAGGACAACCAACTCACTGAACATGAGTCTGTTGCTGGAACCTTCATCACAGAAGAACAGATTCAAGGCGTGGGAGACCTACCAGATTACGACGCATTTTCCGGTGAGTGCCCATGCATGTGTGTGTAATCCATGTGTATGTTGTGTGGGTGACGAGTTCTGATTGAGTGCCAGGTGAGGGTGTGTGCACCTGAGTGGTATGGGTCACCCATGTGCTTCCTCCAAAACATTCACTGGCCTTGGATTTGGGTATGACAGTATCCCTTCTGCCCACAGTAGCCATTTAGCGCCACATTACTGAAGTTGCCCTTGAACTGTCATCTTGCAAAACATTGTTCAGAATTTTTCAGTGTTCATTCAGGCTGATTTTTTCAATTCTCCCACTTTTGCAACACATTTTTCAGCCCTATTGTCACATATGTGACATGCTTCTGTCATTGATTACACCCCACATTGGCCCACATGTGTTACCTTGTTATGTGAATGATTAGACCATTCAGGCTGATTGAGTATTGGCCTCCTCACATTGATTCTTGGTGCCTGTTTGTATGTGGTACTTGATAGTTGTTTCCTGTGATGTTTAAGTGACCAACCATTGATGTGTACATCTGCCTGCAATCACTGTATTCTTGTGCACTGGATGTGTTGCAGTGAGTGGCACATGCATATTTTGTCACACTATGTAGCATTTTTCATCTCATCATGTCCATCTCACATGGATGGCTGACAGTACTCATTCACTGACATATGGCTGTACTTGTCAAATGTACCATGGCTATGCTACATGCCATCTGTGTGCTGGCATGTGTCATGTATGTGTATTGGACATGCCACTCACAGGCTAATGTGTGATGCCAGTGCTACCATGCATGCAGCAAAGGTGTTGCTTTTCCATCTTGGTGTCATCAGTGTCTGCTTTTTGCCTCCCCTTCCAACTCAGTGACAGTGCATGCATGCCAGGGTTATAGTCATGTTGGACATGTGTAAATCATGTACTGGATCTCTGGCTTGTCAGGCCTATGTGTGTGCTATGGTGCTAATGCCTGTTTCCATTTGTTTTATTTCATGTTTTTGCAGGTGACGACGCACTTGATGCTGGCGAGGTTCAGGAGATGGTGCAGACCCAGGAGGATTCTCAGCCACGACCAAGCACCAGTGGGGGACGTGGTGTGGTGGTGGGTGAAAACACTTTGGTACTGCAGACTATACTGTTGAGGGGTGTCTCTGGGTGCAGCTCCCCAGACCTCTATTCAGGTGCTGAGTCGGATGATGAGACTTATGTGCTGTCGCAGGTCAGTGCTTCTCGCAGGGATTCTGTTCTGTCCAACCCACCTGCACC